>NW_022111373.1:84246924-84262729 GCF_000313985.2 Echinops telfairi
TATATTTTGTGATTTTAAAAATAATGTCAGGGGAAGAACAACAAACCATGGAGGAAGGGAGACAGTGGTCAGTGTAAGATATGAAAATAATAATTTATAATCTATCAAGGGGCCATGAGGTTGGGGGAGAGCAGCTGATACCAAGGGCTCAATAGAAAGTAAATGTCTAGAAAAGAACAATGGCAACATAGGTACAAATGTCTGATACAGTTGATGTGTGGATCGTAACAAGAGTTGTAAGAGCCCCCAATAAAATGATCTTAAAAAAAAAAAGAAAGAAAATTTTAGTTTGCTTGGATCCACAATCAATGCTCATGGAAGCAGCACTTAGGAAATCAAAAGACCAGTTGCGTTAAGTAAATTTGCTGCACAAGACCTCTTTAGAGTATAGAAAAGCAAGGATGTTACTTTGAGGACTAAGATAGGCCTGACCCAAGCCATGGTATTTTCAATGACCTTATATGCAGTTGAAAGTTGGACATTGAATAAGGATGGTTGAAGAAGAATCAATGCATTTGAATAATTGCGGTGCTGGAGAAGAATATCGAAAGTACTTTGGACTGCTGAAACGACAAACAAAATCTGTCTTGGAAGACATATGGTCAGAGTGCTCCTTAGAGGCAAAGATAGCGAGACATTCTTACAGATTTTGGACATGTTCGCAGAAGGGAGCGGTCCCTGGATTAGGATATTGTGCTTAGTAAAATGGAGGGACAAGGAAAAAGAGGAGGGACCTTAAAAGAATGGATTGATACAGTGGCGCTACGACGCGCCCAAGCATAGAAACAATGATGAGGTTGGTGCAGGATGCGGCAGGTTTTCGCTCTGTTGAGCACAGGGCTGCGATGGGTTGGAACTGACTTGGTCCCGCCTAACACTAAGATACACTTTATGGGAGAAAGCCAAGGCTTTCTACTCCTGGAACGAGTTACGGTCTTAGAAACCCAGAGGGGCAGTTCTACCCTGCCCTATAGGCCACCATGAGTGGGAATCAACTTGATGGCAGTGAATTTGTTTTTGTTTTTGTTTGGGGGTATGGGGGTGGTGTTACACACAATAGTGGTTGCAAGTTGGGTTGCTAACCTCCAGGTCAGCCCTTGGAGCCCGACAGCCATGAGGAAGATGAGGCTTTGTAATCCCGTAAACAGTTAAACTCTTGGAAACCCCAAGAGGCAGCTCTACTCCGTCCTATGGAGTCTCTGTGAGTTGCCGGTGACACAATAACACTGAGGTTTTGGGATGTGCACTATGCTGGAACTTCCGTTCTTAGATCAGTACTTTAAAATATATCCTGAATATCACTCTGTATCTGTGTCTGGAGCTCATCAATTTCTCTTCCGCTGAAGAACATACTAGTTTGTGCACATACCTTGTTTGGTTCAACTAGCCCCATATTAATGATTGTGCTGGGTATTGCCAACCTTTTGCTATTACCAAAATATTCATTGCCAAATATTTTTTGCACATATTATTCTGCATTTTCCAAATGTCTATGTGATAAAGATTTTTAGAAGTATTTCTGTTCAAAGGATAAAACATATGTGCAATATTGCTAGATAAGCCAATGATTAAACCTAGTACTAATTTACATTGTTTTCTCATCAGAAAGAAGTCAACAAAACATATAACTGTGCATATTTAGGTCTTAGGGAAATTCCTGATACTCTACCAAACACAACAGAAGTTCTGGATTTCAGCTTTAATTTCTTGCCTGCAATCCAAAATACAACCTTCTGCAGACTCCTTCAGCTTATGCATTTGGATTTAAGCAGGTACGTATCTGAGCTTTCTGTGCATGGCTGGCATTTTACATAAGGAACTACACACTGCACTCATGTTGTTTCCAGGGCCTGGGGTGGGTTGTACCATCAAGCCTGCTTATCCTCTGTGTTAATGTTTCCCATGCAATATTTGTAGGCAGGTAAAACATCGTTTAAGGAAACAGCAAGCAGAGGAGAGGAAAGTAGATGGTTCTCAAAGTACTTATTGCAACAATTCAATTCAAGAAATGTTAAGGAAAAATGATAACAAAATGTAAACTAACTAAATGTCCTACTAAATCAAGATGTCCTGTTGGTGTATTAGAACATAGATGACCATTTTGGGGTGAGACCATGTAAAGAAAAATTTATCAGGGACACACACAAACCATCTTCTCTTTTCCCCCTAACTGTTTGACCTTAGTGGCAGTTATCAGTATTGAAAGCATGTTGGAGGACCATTGGACTGAAGTACAAGGCAACAGAGAGGGAGACAAAAGGAGGTGTAGTGTGGGGGGTATGTGGAAGAGAGGAGAAAGGTGCTCCCTGCAGGTGAGGGCTGAGAGTAACTCTGTTTCCTCGACTTTTTATTCAGCGGACGGCTACTTCAGCATGGGAGGATATTTAAATGGAGTCTATTGCTTCATCTTTATAACTCCCTGTATGATAAGCCTGGTGAATTCTCTCACCTGTCTTAGGGTTAGATGAGATTCAAGGATGTTCCTTGAACTTGCTTTCATGAACACAGTAAGAGAACAAGGTCTCTAGTTTCCTGATTCCAAGTCCAGAGTAAACCAGTGACCCTGGGCCACCTCCCCAACAGGATTCCATGTACAGGTGCTTAGAAACAAACCATTGAGAGAGACACTTGCCCTTTAAGACAGACTACAGATGTCATTCTGTTCCCTATACTTTTTGTCCTCAGGAAATTTATTTTCCCTCTTGTTTCGGTTCTTCTTTTTCGGGTGACACGGGTTTTATCCATTTTTAAGGAGTGCGTAGTGGGGCCAGGATTGCTTTTCCAGATTCAGAGTCCCAGAGTTCTCTCTGCTCCTGTTTTCAAGACGTGACAGAATCTGGCTTCATGCTTTCTACCCACCTTCCTCTCTACTCCACTTCTGACCTTTCGTCTGGCCACAAGTCGGCATTGTAAATAGTTTTCTAAACAGTAGTTGTTTCTTCATTCTTTCCAACAGCTCCCTATATCTTCACTCACTCGTCTACCCTGATTTTTCAGACCTTCCTCCCTGGAATAATCTTTCTTCTTCCTGAAGTATATTCCCAGGACTCTGGCCCCCATTCACTCTTTGATTGTCAGGTCTCTGAACGGAGTTACCTTGTTCATTTCATCTGTCCTTCCAATCTCTTTCGGATGGGTGCATCTTTTCCATCTCTTCAGGTCTGGGCGCTATACCCACTGCTCTCAAGTCGATTCTGATTCCTGCTAACCCCTCAGGACCCGGTAGAACTGCCCCATCGACTGTCTGAGACTGGAACAGACATCTCACCTTTTTCCTGGGGAGCCACTTGCGCGTCTGGACCTCAGACTTTGCAGTTAACTGTACAAGGGTTATCCACTGTTAAACCAGCATTTCCTCTTCACAGGCTACAGTCTCAGTCATTTCCCCCTGGAGATAATGAGTTCATCAATACCGTCAATTGTGTTGAACCTGTTGTATAAGCTATTCTAATTTCAATTATTATTACATTGATTGTTTCCACTTTTATAAGTTTCATTGGTATATATAAATTTTACGAACATTTCTAGTCAGTGGTGTTTCTGTTTCTTCTCATGATGCTTTTATTCTTAGTATGAGATTAAACATCCTAAGCATATTTTCATCCCTTCTCGTGGTATTTATCAGCTACAGCTGATTATTGTGGCAACGGCTGCTTTTGTCGATTTGTCCTCCGGCTGACGTTAGCTATTAGGCTTTCCTTAGATTTTTAGGGAATTTTCACTTGGAACTCATTTCTTTTTTGGAAATACATCTGAATTGTGTTGTTGTTGTTTACAATCCTATCTGGAATTTGATACTAATGAATTACTAATATTATCATGTGTGACCCTGGAAAACAAGCCTCTCCTTTTGGGAGCTGCTTCCTGAAATACCAGTGTGTTGGCCACTTGACTTAAAATTATTCAGGAGAGAGAGGCAGAAGCAGATGGAGAAGGGAAGCAGATAGGAAAACACCTCCATATGTGATCTATCACGGTGATGGAGTTCATGAAAGTCTCTCTACTAGAATCTCTACGTTAAGGTATGGAAGTTTTCCTGGTACGGAATTATATTCCCCCAGAAAAGGTTTGTATTTGCCTCCACAAGTTGCCTGAAGTCAGGGCCACCCTGGAGCCACTTTAAACTAAAATCTCGCCTTGAATTCCTTTATGGAGGTCTATGGCATCATTAATAAATTCGGCCCATCATTCTACGATGTTCACCTTCCCAACATAACTGCTGAAGACAAAGCAAGTGAATAAGCAAATGTGGTGAAGAAAGCTGATGATGCTGGGCTATCAAAAGATATAGCATCTGGGGTCTTAAAAGCTTGAAGGTAAACAAGTGACCATGTGGCTCAGAAGCAACAAAGCCCACATGGAAGAACACACCAGCCTGTGTAATCACAAGGTGCCGAAGTGATCACTTATCAGGCAACAAAGAACAAAAAATCATATCATTGTGTGCTCACCTCCATGATATGATCGCTGAAGACAAATGGGTACATAAGCAAATGTGGTGAAGAAAGCTGATGGTGCCCGGCTATCAAAAGGTATAGCGTCTGGGGTCTTAAAGGTTTGAAGGTAAACAAGCGGCCATCTAGCTCAGAAGCAACAAAGCCCACACAAGCACACCAGCCTATGCAATCACGAGGTGTCGAAGGGATCAGGCATAAGGCATCATCAGAACAAAAAATCTTACCATAGTGAATGGGGGGGAGTGCAGAGTGGAGACCCAAAGCCCATTTGTAGGCCACTGGAGATCCCCTTGCAGAGGGGTGTCGGGGAGGAGACGAGCCAGTCAAGGTGCGATGTAGCAACGATGAAAAATACAACTTTCCTCTAGTTCCTAAATGCTTCCTCCCACCCCCACTATCATGATACGAATTCTACCTTGCAAGTCTGGCTAGACCAGAGGATGTACATTGGTACAGATAGGAACTGGAAACACAGGGAATCCAGGGCAGATGATCCCTTCAGAGCCAGTGGTGTGAGTGACTATAATGGGAGTGTAGAGGGAGAGCGGTTGGGGAAAGGGGAACCGATTACAGGATCTACATGTGACCTCCTCCTTGGGGGACAGACAACAGAAAAGTGGGTGAAGGGAGATGTCCAACAGGGCAAGATATGACAAAATAATAATTTATAAATTATCAAGGGCTTATGAAGGAGGGGGAGCCGGGAGTGAGGGGAAAAATGAGGAGCTGATGCTGGGGGCTTAAGTGGAGAGGAAATGTTTTGAGAATGATGAGGGCAATGAATGTACAAAGGGGCTTTACACAATTGATGTGTGTATGGATTGTGATGAGCTGTATGAGCCCCTAATAAAATGATAAAAAAAAGAAACTGTAAAAATAAATAAATAAATGGATTCGGCCCATACCCCTCATGAGTGGAATGCTACCCTTACATAAGCTCAAAGTAGACTTCTTCTTTGCTCCATGCAGAGCCCAAACCAAGACATATCCGTGCAATCTCACTGTTTGAGATTTTTCTTTTCTTTTTTTTTATGTTCGTCCATTCAAGGTAACATTTTGAGTTTCTGGACAGTTTCCAGAGGCTTGTCTTTTTTCGTCCTTAAATTTTATGTGTATACATTGTTAGTGTAGCTACTCCTGCTTTAAATTGTTCCCCTTAGCATAAATTCACTGCTTCAAGGAAGACATTTTTACTAGAAATTAAACAATTGTTTGGTTTTAAGATGATTTCAAGGGATTTTTCTGGATTAAGGCTTACATATTATCTGAAGACAATAGTTTCAGGGTTCATCTATTCTCCATAACTCTAAAACGTGTAGTGCCTATGACATTTTGAAATTCTGTTCTGTATTTTCCCTCTTTTGATCAGGATTCTTTTTATGGGATATTTGATTAAAATGTTCATAAGTGGTAGCTGGACATCATCCATTTCTGGTCACATAGCAAAGGATACAGTTGTTCGTGAAAGCTATTAACCCCACATTCAATATTCTGCATCCCATTTCTGGCTTTCCTTCTTAGACGAATCCTTGTGCCTTGAATGGCCACTTTCAGGCCTTTAAGATTCTAGGCAGCATGCGACAAACTACGAAGCAAGACAGAAGCACTACACTGTGATTGGGCCAATTAACTGGAGTGCCCCATGAAACTATAACCCTAGACCTCCAAGCCATGGAACCTGATCCCAGGGTATTTGATTGTGTAGCAGCAGCTGTGGCAGCTCTTTGTTCTTGTCGTCATTGTTGCAAATACATCAGCCACGCCACTTTTATCAGCTCAACTTCTTATAGATGTACAACTTATTGGCAGCAATTACAACAATTGGCTGTGCATCCCAGCTTAATCAAGGTGATTTTCCAGCACTATTAAATGCTGTCTCCTTTTCCCACATCCTCTGGTAACCTCTGACAAACTTTAATCTCTATACATTTGCCCTTGTTAATTTTGGGGTCTTTTTATATAAGTAAGGCCATGCAATCTTCGTCTTTTTTGTGTGATTGACTTATTTCACTATTTATATGTCTTCAAGCTCCATCCATATATATTTATCTCTTGCTGTCAGGTTGTCTAAGAATTATATATGTATATATAATTATATACACACACATATATATGCTATTAGATTCTAATTGGGTAAATATTCTCCTGGGTGTAACTTATCTTTGCGCTTTTTATTTTTATAATCTGTTGATGAACAGGAGTTCGTTTTTATGAGTCTACTCTTTTATGTTGTCTTTTTCTGTTTGTGCTTCTGTTATTACTTTAGATAATCCATTGTTGAAAGCTAGACCTGGCAGTTGCCCTTTCTTGTTCTTCTAAGAATTGTATGATTTGAGTGTGCGCATTTAGCTCCTCCATTCCATTTGAATTTGATTTTGTGTTTGGTGTGAGGCCTGGCTCCTGTTTCATTCGTCCGCATGTTATTGTTGTTGGTCAATTCCGACTCGTAGCAACCCGACGTACAACAGAAGAAGACTGCCCAGGCCTGTGCCATCTTCACGGTTGTTCTTGTGTTTGAGCCACTGTGTCAATCCGTCTTGTCTAAGGTCTTACTCTTTTTTTGCTGCCCCACTACTTCACAAAGCATGATGTCCACTCCAGGGACTGGTCTGTCTTGACATGTTCAAAATACATGAGATGAAGTCTTACCATCCTTGCCTGTAAGGAGCATCGTGACTGTATTTCTTTCGAGGCGGATTGGTCTGTCCTTTGGGCAGTCCATGGTACTTCGATATTCTTCACCAGCACCATCATTCAAATGCATCCCTTCTTCTTCAGACTTCCTTATTCAACGTCCGGTTTTCCCATGCACATAGACAGCTAACTTTTCTAGGACCATTTAGTGAAGAGGTTATTCTTTCCCCATGGACTGGACCTAACACTTTTGTCAAGATTCTCAGTTCGAGTCTTTGGTCGATGTGCCCATTGCTTACATGCCAGGCTATTTTGATTTCTATCGCTGTCTCGTAGGTTTCTAAATCAAGAAATATGCTTCCTTCTACTTTGTTCTTCTCTCAACACTGCTCTGGCTATTTAGGGCCTCTTGTCATTCCATATAAACCTGACAAGTGTTTTTTGCTGTTTATGTAGGAATTCAATATATATTATATTGAAGTTACAGATCACTTCCAAAGATGTTGGCAGGACTTTCTATCCTGCTTGGGGGCCCAAGCTTGATCTCCTGCCCATGGCTCATACGGCTCATTAAAACTGGGCTCAAGGAGGGGAAGGTAGATATTTCTAGGACAAGGCTAGCTTGAGGGTGAATGTGCTCCTATGAATTCAATTTTTCTTTTCACAATTAACTTCTACGGATTTCCCTAACCTGGTATCCAGGGGTGCTAAGAGTTCATATATATCATCGCCAGTGTTTTTGTGCAATACCAGGATGAGTGTATCTGAACCTCTAGTGTTTCATATTTGCATCGAAGACTTTTACATATATTGTATTATGTGACAAAAGAGTCCTACAAAAAGTTATCATTTCTATACATTATCCATGAAAAAACTATCATGTACAGTAGTCATGACTTGCCCAGTATACCAGTTTCACATTATAGATCTTCTATATCATATATTATGTATCTCATATGATGCTTCATCCATTATTTAAGATAGTAAATAATCTTTTGGTTTTTGCCTACAATCAAATCATCTATTGTTCCCTATATTACAAACACAGATCTCTAAGAATCCACTCTAAAGAAAGAAAACATCTGAAAATTTCAAAATCAATGTTTTCCAAACTACTGCTATTTATTAATAATTTAGTTGGCCTTCTGTGGATAGTGAAGAGAGAATGTTAAGTTTGACCTTGAAGAATAGCATTACTGTTTTACTATACTCAAAAGGTAGCTTTGTCAAATGGCATCGTGGCATATGTCACTGTAGCCACTTGTTTTTCTTTATTCTAATTTATTAGCCTTGAATATAATCATCTTATCTTTTTAAGGTGCCAAGTGAACTGGTTACATGAAGCCACTTTTCAAAGCCATTACCAGCTGAGCACTATTGTACTGACCGGAAATCCTCTGATATTCATGGCAGAAACATCACTCAATGGGCCCACATGTCTGAAGAATCTTTTCTTAATCCAAACAGGAATATCCAATCTTGAATTTATTCCAGTGCACAATCTGGAAAATTTGGAAAGCTTGTATGTTGGAAGCAATCACTTGACCTCCATCCAGCTTCCCACAGACTTTCCAACACGGAATCTGAAACTTCTGGATTTTCAGAATAATGCTATCCACTACCTCACTAGAAAAGACATGGACTCTCTGAAGCAGGCCACCAACCTAAGCCTTAACCTCAATGGCAATGACATTAAAGGCATTGAGCCTGGAGCTTTCCATTCAAAATTCTTCCAGAATGTGAACTTCGGAGGGACTTTTGACGTGTCTGTTATATTTAAGGGGCTGCAGAACTCCACTATTCAATCTCTCTGGCTTGGGACATTTGAGGACCTGGACGATGAAGACATTACTTTGGCCATGCTCCAGGGACTTTGTGAAATGTCCGTGGAGAGCATCAACTTCCAAAAGCACCACTTCTCTGACGTCTCACCTGCCACGTTTCAGTGCTTCACCCGGCTTCACGAACTGGACTTGACGGCGGCTCACTTGAAAGAGCTACCCCCCGGGATCGAGGGGATGAACTCACTGAAGAAATTAGTGCTCAATGCCAATAGCTTTGACCAATTGTGTCACATCAATGCTGCCAGTTTCCCCTCTCTTACACACCTCTCCATCAAAGGCAACCTGAAGGCGCTTGACTTTGGTGCTCGCTGCTTGGAAAGACTACAGCGCCTGCAGACGCTGGACTTAAGTCACAATGACATAGCAGCTTCCGACTGCTGCAACCTGCAGCTCCAGGGCTTGCCTGGCCTGCAATGGCTAAACCTCAGCTACAATAAGCCCCTTGGACTCCAGAGTGGGGCTTTTACGGAAAGTCCTCACCTTGAACTCCTGGACTTGGCATTTACCCCTTTGCATGTCAATGGTCCACAAAGTCCCTTCCAAAACCTCCCTTCCCTGCAGGTCCTCAATCTATCCTATTGTCACCTTGATACCAACAATCCACATCTTCTAGCCGGCCTGCCAAGTCTCCGGTATCTGAACTTACAGGGAAATCGCTTTAAAGATGATCGTGTCCCAAAGACCAACTTGCTTCAGACAGTGGGCAGCTTGGAGATTCTGATTTTAACCTCTTGTCATCTCCTCTCCATAGACCCGCAAGCATTCCACGGCCTTGAAAAGATACTCCATGTAGACTTAAGCTCCAACAGCCTATCAGGCAATAGCATTAGTGCTCTTAGAGATCTTAAAGGGCTCTACCTCAATCTGGCTGCCAACAGCATTAGCATCATTTCCCTCCAGGACCTTCCCACTTTGTCCCAGCAGAGCACTATTAATTTAAGTCACAATCCCCTGGACTGCACTTGTTCTAACATCCATTTCTTAACCTGGTTCCAAGACAACCTGCAGAAGCTGGAGGCCTGGGAGGAGACCGTGTGTGCCGTGCCCCCACCTTTAAGGGGAATGAAACTGTCCGCGGTCCAGCTGTCCTGCGGGCTGACAGCGGTGGGTATTTTCTTTCTCATTGTCCTTTTGTTCTTGTTCCTCATCCTGCTCATCTTTGCGGTTAAATTCTGTCTTCGCTGGAAATACCAACACATTTAGTGCTGAAGGTTTGCAAATAAAGTGTTCCATGAAATTCTATGAAGTGAAGAAGCTGTCACCTGTTACTGACCAGAGACTTTGGAGACTGGTTCATAAGACTGGGCTTTTCTTTTTTTTTTCCCCTTAAAAGCATCTTTCCCTTGAGTGTCTGCTAATGGAGCCTGACCGGCAGGCAAACTGAGTGGGGGCAGATGTGGCTGAGATGGACACAACTCATTTCCACTCCTGGACGGTGACAGGAAAAGGCAAGAAAAGGAACACATCAGAAGGTTCTCTCCCTTCCACTCAGGGACATCCCTTCGAACACCTCCCACTCTGCCCCTGAGTGGAGACACCAGCCCGCCCTCCCACTGGGCCACCCTGAAGCTCTCCAGTCACCCACTGGCCTTCACCCACAGTGAGGCATTGTGCTTGGGTCTGGGTTCTCAGTAACAGGACCATGGGGAAACTTAGAAGGCAATGTCTCAGTACTTCTCTTACATGGAAAAAGCAAAGCGCTCTGAATTTAAAAGAACAGGCGGAGGAATGAATCCTGCCACCAAACAGACTCCATGAGTGTTTCCAACCTTTGTTGTTGTCCCGATGATGGAGTCCATTCAAACTCAAGGCCACCGCATGTCTCTACAACACCCCTGGGGGACAACTAGCTACCACAAAGAAAAAGAGAAAAAATGCTGCTTTTGCCCAGAGGCTTAGGGTTCCAGCCGCATATACTGTACTTACTTCAGAAGCTTCAGGGAGACTCCTGGTGGGTATTCGTCCTCTTCTATTACAGGTCTTATAGCCAAGTGGGCCAGGGTCCAGATCGCTCTCCTCCTGTGGTCCATGGGTCCTCAGAAGCCTCTTTCCCACCTGATTAGTAAGATAAGGGGGGTTTACTTCCCAGGCTGCCTTTCAAAAGCCTATTTACCTTGCAGAGCATTGGAGATGCTCACTTACAAGGCAAACATGTGGGAGAAACAGCCCTTCCACTAGCTTCCAGCAAGACAATGAGACTGGCTTAGGCAGAAATCGTTTCTGTTGAGGGTGGGGTATTAGTAAAGGTTGTATACCAGTCTATCTGCAGACACATGGAAGTGATGATGCTGGGCCTTTGGTTTTCCCAAGACCCAAAGGGTCACACCCATGCAGGAATCCAGCTTTCGAAGTCTGGGCTGCGGGATGAGGGAAATCAGCTTTTACACGTGGAGACGCTGCACTTCTGAGGCTTGGAACCAATGTTAGGATATTGCTGCTGCTCCTTTCTGATGAGTTGTTGAGTCATGAAATTAAAATCTTACACCCAACATGCTTATTTAAAGCAAATAATACTTTAATCCACTTTAAAACTAAAAACGAATGCAAAAGAATCCACGATGAACAAGTAAAGGTGGTGCTCTGACTGATCTTATTGGGCCTGAAGCAAAAGAGGAACATCAGTAACATTGATTCTGTCTTTATGTAAAAGCTTCTATTCTGTCCATCATAGACCATTCAGCACTCATTTCAATTTTTAAAGTATATTATTAAATACTGCTACTTTATCATTTACTGGCTATAATACATTTGCTATTGTTTTGCAGTTTAATACCATTTTGCAGTGTATTTTTATAAATTCCTTCACCGAGTCTTCCAAGTTTTGACTGTATCACCTGAGGCCAATACCTTATACACTTTTTCCTATCTTGGCCTTGAGGACTGGTGGGAGGTGAGGAGGATAGAGCCAAATTCCTAGGGCATGGCTAATCAGGGGCCTATAAGCGGGTGCCTGGTCCAGTTCTACTGGAAAGAATCTGTCTCCTTCCCCATCAGTATGGAAGCAGAACGTGTTCCAGATCCCCACATCTTCAACTCTCAACCCCTGGGCTCATTGACATCCTTCCTTCAAAGCCAAGGTTGTGGGAGAAGGCCAGGCCAACGAGAAAATGTTTCAGCATGGGGCAGGTACCTGCTCAGTGCCACGAGAAACCATCACTCTCTGCTCAATCAACAGTCATGGTAGCCCCGCCATGCTGTCTCCTCCCATCCCCATCTTTCCTCATTTGTTCTGCTTGCCTCCTCGAAGGTCAATTCTCCCAGCACAGGCAGAGTGATCCTTCTCAAACACGGATTCCCTCCCTACATCCCACCCCACCCCAATTTTCCCCATTGCACTTACTGTGCAGACTCCTGGCTCTGAGCTCAGGTGGTGCTTTGTGATCCATTTCTTCAAATTTCTCCCAGTGAGAAGTAGATTTTCCACTACACACATTCTGGTCATACCACTCTTCGTTCTGTTCCTTGGACATCATAGTAAATTGATTAACTCTGATACATTATTATAATTCATAAGACTTTCAGGGCGGGGCATGAGGGTGGAACAATAGAGTGGAAATTTGGGGGCGCAATTTCTCTTTACTGCTTTACATCAAGAAGAGTAGGCCAGGAGGAGGGCTGCAGTGAGGTAAAATTCTTTCAACGTGAGGGAGTTCAGGGCGTTAGCACTTGCTGTTTCATTTGCTTAGACCAGTGGTTCTCAATCTGTGGGTTGAGACCCTTTTGGGGGGGTCGAACGACCGTTTCACAAGGGTCGCCTAAGATCATCAGAAAACACATATTTCCGATGGTCTTAGAAACCAAAACACAGCTCCTCTAGTCCCCAGGCAGTTCCACCCACATGCATGTATTATGCCCACATACTAGTAACGCGGTGTGAAGACTGTGCTACCCATGCTACACCATGCTTCAAAACAAAATTTCATTTATATAATTTCATATAGTTTTTGTGACTAATCACTATGATTTAATTATGTTCAATTTGTAACAATCAAAATACATCCTGCATATCAGATATTTACATTATGATATTTACATAACAGTAGCAAAATTACAGTTATGAAGTAGCAACAAAAATAGTTTTATGGTTGGGGGATCATCACAACATAAGGAACTCTATTAAACGGTCCCGGCACGAGGAAGGTTGAGAACCACTGGCTTAGACGATGCTATCACCAATCCCCAGAAGGCTTCTTCCTACCCTTGAAGTCTCGGCACTGCTTTCTGCTCTGAGAGTGAAACTTCCTTGACCCCCCAAGCCAAACCAACCCCTAGACCACACCCAATCTACCACTCTCACAGTGAATTATTCACTGCATACTTGCCAGTGCTTGGAAAGCACTTGTTCATTTATATTCACTTATTGGCTGTCTCTTCCTGTCTTAGACTGGGTTTTCTAGAGAAACAAAACCAATGTAGCTTATATATTCTTCTGTTGAAAGAAATTTCTGTTTTTAAAAAAATGGCTCATACAGTTGTAGAAGTGAGCAAGTCTGAGTCCGGACAGGTTTCAATTCCGTGGGCTAGCAGTGAAGCTGAAGGCTTCTCCTGGCTCAGGTAGCTGCAGAGGCTGATGAAACCAAAATTTTCAAGCAGGCAGCAGGCTACAGAGCTGCATAAACCCAAGGTAATCAGGCTACAGAAGCGAATGAATCCAACATTGGCATGTCAAATGGGAGGCCACTGACGACTCCCAGTTTCCAAGGGCAATATGGCAGCCTGTTGGCTCCATTCCAAAGAACTAGAGGTTGATGGACCAGGTGCAAGATCCAGACTCAGCAAAACCAAACCAAACCAAACCAAAACACAAAAACTTTTCCACAATAGCCGCTTAAGCAGAGCACCCACCCAAGGCAATTAATTGCATCAGGACTGTGACCTGAGTAATGGTGAATGCCATCCAGTACGGAGAATTACAGTTGCCTGGCTGTGATAACAGTGTGTTGTGTCAGTTCATAGGGAGATACAACATGTCAGCTGCCCAAACACTGAGAATTCTGGCCCAGCCAGAGTTCTGAACTCACACTTCCCATCTCGCACTATCTTTGCAATGGTTTCTTCGGACATGGTTGTGCTTTGGTATGGGCTCAGTACATTTTTGTTTAAAAACTCATACTATTTATCCTACATTCTGGTCCCCGAAGCCTTAAAAAATCCATTGCTGTCAAGTCAGTTACTATTCATAGCAATTCTATAGGACAGAGTTGAAGTGTCCCAAATGTTTCCAAGGCCGCAGTCATTACAGAAGCAGACTGCCATATCTTTCGTCCACAACCCAGCGAGCGGGTTTGAAATGTCAACCTTCTGGTTATCAATCGCCTACTAAACCACTGAGCCATCAGGGCTTTTAAAAGACTCAGCACAGTTCCACCCTGTCAATTCAGGATCATAGTGAGACAGCCTCACGTTTCTGCCATAAGACAGCTAGTGGGTTTGAACTGTTGTTCTTATGGTTAGCAGCCTAGTGAGTAACGTACTCTGCCACTAGGGCTCCATTTACACTCAAACAAATACAAGCAATTCTAAGAAAAATGGGAGCTGCTTAGTTACCCTCTTGGTATTTGGATTCTGTTAGTTATAGATTTTCAACCAAATGATTCCATGTAAAGTCTTTTCATATGCAGTATATATATTTAACTGAGATAAAGTCTGTCTAACATAAAATTAGCCATTGTAAAGTGAGCAATTCACATTTATCACATTCACATCTCTCCTTATTCTGAATGATCCTTTTATTCATCCATACTCTGTAAGATTCTAGTTTTAGGCAACACCAACCCACTGAATTCTCTGTGAACTCTGGCCACTTTAAGCAATGTCCTACTATCTGAATTGAAGGTGAGTTGGAAAACAGTATTGTTAGAGCTCTCATGGGAGAGATATACCTCGGTCCTTGGCTTCCGGAGAGAAAGGATTCACGCCGAAGCCTGGTTTGTGATCCAATTGAGTTTATAGAGAACAGAGCATTTTTCAGGTTCTACAGTAAATGGAACACAAGCCAGACAGAGTCCCCACCCGGCACAATTGCGGGACTTGGCCTGGCCACTCCAGAGCGCAGCCCAGCTGGGTTACATCGAGTAGCAGCCGCTGGGAAAGAGAGAGAGCCCAGAACAAAACCTCTGGCCTCTTCAATTCCTCCGCTGGGAGGTGTGGTCGACAATACTGGTGGACCCCATTGGCTGAATCAAATTCACCTGGCTTAGATGGGCCAATCCAGGTGTAACGCCCATCTAGGTGTACCACCCCTTCCTGGCTGGAAGCTCGAACCTCTGAGCATGCGTAATGGACACCCCAGTCTCTATGCTAAGCTACCTAACAGTATTTGATAATGGGTCACCTCTTGGCCACACTTCCGTTAGCGTTGCTGTTAGTTTTTCTGTTGACTGCAACTCGGGGTGACCTACGAACAACAGAAGACAACGCTGCCCGCATCTCCTGCCGTTCTCATGACCCCCAGCATGGGGGTCCACTGTTGTCCTCCTCCAGCACTCTCTAGATTAACAGTCGGTTATGATCTGTATATATTCATGATCTAGTTGTCAGAAGTGGATCGGCAGGCCTTGCTTTCTAGCGTGGCTTAGTCTGGAGGGAAGTTCCTCTAAAATGTTTCCAGCATGAATTAACCTGCTGGTGTTATTTTAAATACTAGTGGCATCACCTCAAAAGCCTTAGCAACGCCCAAGACCCCCGCAGTGAAACAAATCGGTGCTTGGGTGGTGCTCACCCTGCCCTCAGTTAGACTGACTGTGTCATTTGTTTTTTGGGTTTTTTTTGTAATTGTTAATATTTTCTACTTTTTTTTCCCTTTTTTTTTTTAACATTTTATTAGGGGCTCATACAACTGTTATCCCAATCCATACACACATCAATTGT
>NW_022111373.1:84263346-84267926 GCF_000313985.2 Echinops telfairi
TACACCTGATCCCTTCGACACCTCATGATCGCATAGGCTGGTGTGCTTCTTCCATGTGGGCTTTGTTGCTTCTGAGCTTGATGGCCGCTTGATTATTACTGTGTCATTTGGAAATGCAAAACCATTCTGCGGAAGTTCTGGGTACAGATGGCGCTACCCTACAGACTACGGGCCCAGGCCTTAGCACAAGTCCATGGGGCTCCTTTGCTTCCATTTACCAGGCCCGCGCACCTTCTATGCAACTCGCTGCTCCATAGCTTCCTACTGATCTGATGCGTCGTGACAGCGCCTCTGTTTTAAGCAACTGTAAATTCACCCCACACGATCAGAAAGGGAGCTTTTTTGATGGCGGCTGTCAATTTTATTGCTTTATCCTGGTTACTGGGACAGAATCAGTAGGCATGGTGTGTTTATTGGCTTTATGTATTTCGTGTTGT
Organism: Echinops telfairi; assembly: GCF_000313985.2. NCBI lineage: Eukaryota > Metazoa > Chordata > Mammalia > Afrosoricida > Tenrecidae > Echinops > Echinops telfairi. Next base: position 84,263,784 of record NW_022111373.1, read on the forward strand.
TGCTGCTCTGACAAGCTAGTCCTATAAAAATGTGCTATTATTGCATGTTGGGGCTCAGTGAGCTGACCCTGCATTTCAAAGTGTACTGAAGCACGTAGCGTTGAAGGCCATAAAAGCTGACTGGTCTCCCTCACAGGGGAGGATGCCCTGCATGAGCTGCAGCTCCTGCAGTCTCGGAACAAACGAGGCCTTTCCCAGCACCAGTCACCTCACTGCCAGTGGAACAGGCTCCGACACAGGCACTCTCTGTCAGATTTCAAGACAGGACATTTCCATATTATTGCTACGCATCCAACTCCCCAATGAGCATCATTTGCAATTTTGAAGTGTACCAAAGTATGAAATAACTGCATTTTTATGTTATCTCTTTCCTAGGCCTGGTGATTTAGTGGGTTACATGTTTGCCTACTAACTGCAAGGTCTATGGTTCAAACCCACCAGCCGATTCTCAGGAGAAAAATGAGACTTTCTACTTCCATAAAGATGGATAGCTTTTGAAACTCACCAGGGCAGTTCTGTTCTAATACAGGGTTGTCACAAGCCTGAATCGACTCTGGCAGTAGGTTTCATTTTCTCTAATATCAGCATATGAGGGAAGAAAGGTGGGCGCTATTGTTTTCTATTTGCCCTGAATGTTGAAGAGATAATTAACCTGAAGTAGAGCCAGAGGGGTTATGGTTAGCTCACAGCAAGTTGGGACTGGAGGTCCGGGGGTTGAGCTAGCAGTAATTGCCCTAATGTGGCAGGAGGCGACCTGAAGGCTTGCCAACTACGGACCAGCCCCTTGTGCTCCTAGGATTACCAGGATGTCCTTCATGGATCCTGATGTCCTGTGTCTCACTCCCAGATATGGAATTCTGTTGGACTGGATTTGACCAGCTCTCTTGACCACTTGATTTCCAATAAAATCTTAACTTTATCAAGCAATGGCAGAAGCCTATGTGAGGCTACATGAGCTGAGTGAGCTGAAGACTGGCTCATAGCCCATGAGAGGAATATTTTGTAACGAACCAGAAAAAAAGGATGTGACCAAACATCAAAATGAAACCCATTTTCATCAAAGTGATTCCAACTGAAAGCCACTGTGTAGGACAGCCTAGGGTTTCCAAGGGTGTAATCTTTGCAGTAGCAGACTGCCGATCACTCTCCTACAGAGAAGCTGGGCCGCTTAAATGACTGACCTTGCAGTTTTCACTTAAACACTTAACCACTGCACCACCAGAGACCTTAAAAAAGTGGGCGTGGGTGAAAGATCCCAAAACCCAAGGGAAAGATTCTGGCCTGACAGTTTGTTAGCTCCTTCTGCCATCCTGGCAAGCATGAGACTCTGCTCCGAACGGCCCTATGCTCTCACGCCTACTTCTCCCACCACGCCCACGCCCAGCTACAAGCATGTCAAAGGAGGACATCGAATAAGAAAGATGGAAGAAGAATCGATAGATTTTAAATTATGGTGCTGGGGAAGAAGATTGAAAATATCGTGGTCTGCCAAAAGAACAAACAAATCTACTTTGAAAGAAGTCCAGCCATCTTGGGTTTTTGTTACGGGTTTTTCTGTCTACGAAACCCAGGATTGATGAACCTATAGGGACAGTAGTAGAATCAGGGTTCTGGGGGGGTGGGGGGTACAGTAGGAGGGGGGCATATAAAAGGGAGCTGATGTCAAGTTGGTCAGGAAGGAAAAGGATGTTTTGGAACTGATTGTGGTAGCAATTGTAACATATTGCTGGTGTGATTGAACTTTGGAACAATATGATATCTATGTTAAGTCCCAATAAAATGGTTTGGTGAATAAGAAGTACACCCAGAACACTCCTGGGAAGCAAGAAGGGAGAGACTCTGTCTCAGGTACTTAGCTCACGTTACCAGGAGAGATAAGTTCTTGGAAAATGACGACATGCTTGGTGCGATAGTTAAGGTTTATTGTGACAAACTGGCCAATGAAAAATGTGGGATTAATTGAAAGACAGAGAGATAAATGGCTCAGTGAGCCTCGCCTTTCTTGTCTCTTGTTCTCCGATGGCCAGACCAGTGTGCGGCTGCCTTAGCTAGTTGTCTGCCTCAGCTGGCAAGGCTCACTTCCCGCAAGACACCCCTGAGGAGAAGCCACATGGACCTACCTTGATGCCGTCCTGGGTGCTGGAGCAGCCGTGTGGAGACCCCTGCCAGCGCTGAGATGCGTACATGCTCACGGACTCTGCTTTCCTCCTGCAGTTGGCGTCATTGTGTGTGTTTTGTGAGATGGAGGAGGACTTTGTGGAGTGGTGTCGGACATATGGGCTTGAAAAGTACTGTGTTGGGATGCTTCTTAATGTACACTTCCCCTTTATATAAAACTCTTTCTTATAAAATATGAGTGTCTGTGAATTTTGTTTCTCCACCCAGACTAGCACAATTGCTAGAGTCAAAGCAGCCCCTCCAGGACATGGACTGACACCGTGGTTGCAATGATGGGCTCAAATGCGACAGCGATTGTGTGGATTTCGCAGTCCTAGGCAGGGTTTTTCTCTCTTATACCCAGGTGTGCATCAGATTGCTTTGAATGGAAACTGACTGGAGAACACCTGACAACAACAAGAGAGTGGGCCCAGGTTCTGCTGAGGACAGGGCCCTCCTCCTCCCCCACCCTTCATGTCGGTTCATGCCCTTTCTCAATGGCTTGGGTTGCCCTTTCTCATCCTGCTTTTTAAGGAAAGAGACTCGATATCCAAGAATAGATAAAGGATTAAATACAATACCAATGATTCTTAAAACAGGGACACGGTTCATGGTCCTCATTGAACTATATGGATAGCTCAATACCATAAACAGGTCCTTTCTATTAGTCGAGGGAGATACAAGTTAGAATGAAATAGAATTGCATCTGTTAGGCTAGTTTAAAGAGAGAGAGGGAGAGAAAAAGCTTGATGGTATTCGGAGCCCAGCATGGTTGTACTTGAGGTGGGTGGAAGGTGAGTTAGAAGAACTCCATGCACTTTTTATAGGACGTAGATTGCTACAGCCATTCTGGGACCATCCGGCAATAATTAGTCAAATTAAATACATGGCCCATACATTCCACTTTGGAAAGACATCATAAGAAATCTTCACAGGTCCGTAGGGACATTCTCTGCAGCCATATTAATAGAGGGAGAAGCTCAAAGCAGCGTGAGCACTCATCACTGTAAGAGTGGTTAGGTAAAATGTGGAAGATGGACCCCTCACAGTGTAGTTAGAAGCAATAGATTACATAAAATCACTCCAAAAGCAAACCGAACAATGCCACTGAGTCATTTTAACTCATAATGCCTCTACCACACAGGGTAGAACTTGCCCCCAGAGTCTGGGTGGTGCAGTGTATAAGCATTTGGCTGCTACCGAAAGGTGGGAGGTCCAAAACTACCAGCCTGTTCTGAGGGAGGACGATGTGGTAGTTTGCTTTCTTAAACATTGTTGTTAGATGCAGTTGAGTTCATGCTCACAGCAACCCAATGGACAGCAGGGCAAAACATGGTCCCCACCGAGACAGCTGTTCCTATGTTTGTGTCCACTGTCGTCCACTTCCCTGACAGAGCACATCCGTGGAAATCCTACGGGGCAGTTCTATCCTATAGGGTCACTATGAGTCAGAAGAGACGCTACGGGTTTTTAGAGCAAGTGGGCAAAATATTAAACACAGAGAACTTAATGAAAATTGAAAGTATACATTAACAGAAAGAACATTAAAACAAGTCCCAAAGAGTTAAAACAGCAACCTCGAGTACATCCTACCTGAATTTAGAGAACATCTCAAGAACACATTTGACCCATTGAGCACGAGATACACAAGTGTGCAATTCCTCAAATGTGTCAACATGGGGTTAGAGTGAACAGAAACCAACTTGGAAACACCTAAGAACAATAATTCCAACGGTACCATCAATATACTTGAAGATGTATGTATAAAAAAATACATACATTTTTCAAGAATAAACTCACCGCCATCGAATTGATTCCAACTCATAGTGACCATATAGCATGGAGTCCAACTGCCTCTTTGAGTTTCTGAGACAATAAGTCTTTTTTTAAAAAAAAACAAAAACATTTTATTGGGGGCTCGTACAACTCTTATCACAATCCATCCATCCATCCATTGTGTCAAGCACATTTGTACATTTGTTGCCA
>NW_022111373.1:84269157-84316795 GCF_000313985.2 Echinops telfairi
GTTTATCTCGCCTATCTTATCTAGATAGACTTGCAGAGATAATAATATGCACAAAAAACAAGACAGAGCAAAACAAAACAACAACAACAAAAACCAATGACAAAAAGAAGAAAAGTCTGTAAATAGTTCAAGGTCTGTTTGTTGACCTTTAGAAGTGCTTTGTGGTGGAGTCTGATGGGGTGCCACGCCCTGGCCCCAAAGTCTATTTTTGGTATTCCCTCAGGACTTTCTTGCTCTGCTCCCCTTGCTGTTCTATTGCACACCCTTAGTGTTTTGCCTCAGTGTGGTGGGGTCAGATCAGGTGCAATTCCTTTACTGTGTCTCCAGTGTTGTCCCCTATAGTGCTATGGGTCAGTAAGGGATGTCATGTCTCCTAGTGGGGCCGGCCATATGGTCCTCTCGGTGCATTGGCTGCTCTGAGCAGGGATATCGTCCTCAAGGCTTGGTAGGCCAGGATGTGCTCCACACACTCTTCCTCCTTCATTTCCTCCTGTGTGCTCTGATCAGACATGTCCCTTTTCCTGAGCTTTAGCTTGGGTGCTGTCCTCTGAAGTAAATTCTTCGGGGGGGAGGGTAGCTGTCCACATAGTTGGGATTGGGGCTGCCCCCTCAGACCTCTCTACCGGTTCCCTGCTTCATGCTGGCATGTTGCATTCACATCTTGGAGCACTGGGTTGGTATCTGGTCCTTCTTTCCCTGTGGGGATATAAACAATACGCTCTCCTTGGGTGGGTTAGTGCCCTGTTCCCCCGCTACACATTTCTTTTTTTTTTCTTCTCCACCTCCTTTTCGTCTGGCTCCTGCCATACTACCTGAACCTCACCCCAGGAATATTTGTATACAGTAGCTTATTCTCTATGCCCCTTTTGCATGTTTGTTTTTTTTTAAGCTTACCTTAGCAGACTCATGTTATACTTGTTCTTTTGTGCTTGGCTTACTTTGCTTGGCATAATTTCCTCCAGCTCTTCCCATGAGGTGATGTGTTTCATGCGTTCATCAATGCTTTTTAGCGATGCGTAGTACTCCATTGTATGTATGTACCGCAGTTTTTTAAACCATTCATCTGTTGATGGAAATTTGGGTTGTTCCCACTACTTGCAATTGTGAACTGTGGTGCGATGAACATTGGAGCACAGATGTCTGGCCATGGTTTGTTTCTTGCCTCTTCTAGGTATATGCCCAGTAGGGGATTGCTGGATCGTATGGTAGCTCAATTTCCATCCGTTTTAGATATCGCCAAATTGATTTCCATAGTGGCTGTACATACTTACAAGTCCACCAGCAGTGGATGAGAGTTCCTGTTTCACCACAGCCCTTCCAACAGTTGTTGTTTTCTGATTTTTGAATTGGGCTGTCTTTGAGGGCATTAGGTGGTATCTCATTGTTGTTTTAATTTGCATTTCTCGTATGGCTAATGATCACACGCATTTTCTCATATGTTTATTGGCCATTCGGATTTCTGCCCTTGTGAAACTTCTGTTCAGGTCCTTTGCCCACCTCCTCAGTGGGCAATTAGTTTTTTTTGACTACAAGTCTTTATGAGAGTAGAAAGCCCCATCTTCCTCCTGAGGAGTAGCTGATTGTTTCTAACTGCTGACTTGTGGCTTGCAGCCCAAAGCATAACCACTACACCACCAAGGCTCATTTCAAGAACACGGATTAAAAATCAAACTATTGACATATCAAGAGTGTTTAAGACAGGTGTGGAGATAAAGGGAGAGAGTTCTGTGCACTTAACTGTAGCCCTAATCTCAAAACAATTAGTTCTTACAATGTGGCCTTACTTGATACTTGCTCTCATAAAAAGATCACTGAATATATGAGTACTATAGCAAACTGTGGTGAAAAAAATGAGACTAGCTGTCAGAAAAAAAGAGCATCTGGGGTCTTAAAAGCTTGTCTTAAAACAAGTAGCTTATTTGAGGTGAATTCACAAGGAAGAAGCACACCAGCCTACATGATCCAAGGATTGTAAATAAAATCAGAACCAGAGGAGGGAATGGTATTAGAGTTTAAATTCTGAGCACCCAATTTTTAAACAGCTATGGATGACAACAGTGGATAACCAAAATCCATTTGCAGGGTCCTCCTATGGATTAAGCCTCTGGTGCGTCCCCTCCTTCCATTGACCAGGGATGTGAAGACTAGCTTTGCTATCAGAGTACATTGGAATATGGATAAATGCAGCTCTGGCTAGGTTAAAAATTACACCTTATCATTTGCTTTCCCTTTTAACTAATTTTAAATGTGTTCTAGGTTTTCATATTTTTTGCTTTCTGTTCAATTGAGGTTTTTCTCAATTTTGTTATTGTTTTAATTTTGTCACTGTTTTATGGAGGCTTTTGGGGTATGTTTTTCTGTATGTGAAATCCATGGTAGGTCAATCCCTAGAGCAGTGGTTCTCAACCTTCCTAATGCCGTGACCCTTTAATACAGTTCCTCATGTTTGTGGGCGTATCTGCATGTGGGCGGACCCCCCTGGAGACAGAGGAGCAGTTAGCAGCGTCTCTGTTCCTAAGACCATCAGAAATATGTTTTTAGGTGACCCCTGCGAAAGGGTCGTTCAATCCCCAAGGGGGTCTTGACCCACAGGTTGAGAACCGCTGCTCTAGAGACTGTATCTGGATTAATAATTTCTTAGGGTTATGCAAGGGGGAGGTTGGGAGAATGGAGATCTAATAATAATAAATTCAAGAAAGAAGAAAATGTACTAAAATTGGTTGTGGTGATGATTGTACAACTCTTTTTAATATGATTAAACCATTAAGTTGTATGAGAGGTGAATTATATGTCAATAAAACTTTAAAAAAAATAATAAGTTATATATTATCAAGGGTTCGTGAGGGAAGGAGGGTGGAGGAGAGATGGGGGAAAAATGAAGAGCTGATAGCAAGGGCTCAAGTAGAAAGCAAATGTTTTGAAAATGATGATGGCAACAAATGTACAAATGTACTTGACACAATGGATGGATGTATGGATTGTGATAAGAGTTGTCTGAGCCCCCAATAAAATGACTTAAAAAAGAAAGAAAGAAAACTTCCAGCGATTTAGAAAAGAAAATGAATCAGGAGAGAACCCTGGTGATGTCATGGTTAAGCATCCAGCTGCTGACTGGAAGGACAGAGGTTCAGACCCACCTGCCAGACTGCAGGAGAAAGCGGAGGCAGTCTGCTTTAGGACAGATGACAGCCTTACAATTCACATGAGGCAGTCCTACTGTCGGCCCTGTAGGACCCCTAGGAGTTGTAATTAATTCCATGGCGACTGGGTTGGGTTGGGTTGGTAATAACATGGCTCCACCTGAGATTCTCTCTCTCTCTCACACACACACATACCCACACACACACATGCGAATAACAAATATGGTTCATGCCATGTGAGAATTCTAAGCCATATTGAAGCTTATGATAAAGTATATCTACAGGTTCTGAAATGTACTTGTAACTTAATCTGAGACAAAAGAACAGGTTACCAAACACCAAGCCCACTACCATTCCACGTTTTAGAAAATTAAAAGATACCAATTATAGAACAGTAGGGTAGCAAGTGGAACTGCAGTGATTTAAACCTCTTTCTTTCCCTTTATTTATATTGAATATTTATAACTATTCATTTCTATTTCCTAAAATTACCGTGTATTAGACAACGGAAAGAAAATGAGCTTTCTGCTTTGTTTTTAAGGGAGATTCTAGTTTTATTTTGGCGAAGATTAAAAACAAAGGTTATCATGGTTGTGAGAATTTTACTAGTTTCCCTCTACTGGACTCTGACTCAAGCAAGCCCTCGTGTGTCAGAGTATACATGTATTTTTGAAGGCTGCCTCTGTGCCCACCAAACCGTGACTCCCTGTCACGTTCCAACTAGGTAACCATTTGTAGCACCTGGGCTTTCCAGTGAGACTGGTTACTTTCAGCAGCCAGGGGTCCCTTCCAGTTCACTGCGGCACCATGTGTGAGGAGCAGAATCCTCCCACGGTTTTCCAGGCTCTGACGTTGGGAAAGTGGATCCCTGTGCCTATCGACCCAAGCTCATCTTGTGTGGCTCTGAATGCTGACCTCGCACTAGTAAGCTAGTCTTTCAGGCATGTGTGCCATCCGAAGACTCCTGTGAGAATTTAAGGGTTAGAAGGTGTAACCAGGATGTTCTTGCATTAGGCGGGGTCCTCTTAAAAAAATAAAAACTGGTGGTAAATATATATCCAGATTTAAATATATATATACACAGATAAACGTGATATAGATATGATGATATGAGTATCACTAGCTATCTATAGATAGATAGGGAGATTGAGAAATTGCTATCAGGAACATGGATCACACAGCTGGAGAAGGGGGTAAGTTCAGTCTAGTCTCAAGTCCAGGCGTCAGATGTTAAGCCAGAGAGGCTTCTCCTGAGCCGGGTAGCTCTGCGGGCTGATGGACCCAGGAGGAACAGGAACTCCACGGGTTACAGAGGCAGATGCACCCAATGCCATCAACTCGGGCTTGTAACAAGAAGAGAATGAATCCAAGGTGGCCTCTTGGATGGGAAGTCACATGGCGGCTGTTGGTGGAAAAGCAGGGGCACTTGCTCACAGCATCCACTTATAAAGGAACTAGGCCACACCTCCAATGGGACGTCCTAGTAATTACGTCAGGTTTGAGACCTGCGTAAGGTTGTTGCCTTCCATCCTAATCGTCTTACAGCTGGCCCCATTCTGGAGTCCATTATACTGTGGTAGGCCACATTGTGGGGAATTACTGGGATTTAACTTCCAAACCGGTTAGAACGCTAACAAACCCACCCACGTTGACACCAAACCTAACTACCACAGCTGCTTAGGAGCAACGGTGTGGCAAGCTGGCCTCTGGGGTTTGGGACAGGTTGTCAGGTGGGAGCAGTCCCTCAAACAGGACACTGGGTTTGGTAGAGGGCCCCTGAAACAGAAGAAGGCTCTTCATGGGATGCCTTGACAGAGCAGACGCACAGAACCAGGCAGTGTTTCGTTCTGTGCCACAGGGTTATTAGGAGTCAGGGTCCACTCCTGGCTTCTAGCAAGTCTTTTTCTAAGGTTTTGTGTTTTCAAATGCCAATTGTTAGGCTCCTGTGGTCTAAGCAGCCATGCTTTTGCCTTCTTGTGGTAGCTCCATACTTTCCTGTCAACTTGATAGCATGTAGAGGTCGAGTCTAGCCTATCAATTATGTCACAAAGTCACACCCACTAGGAGGATCCTGGGAACTTCCTCTCTTCCTCCCTGGAGGCGGGACACACACTCTCTCTCTGATGGACATTCCTGTTGACAAGCCACAGGGAGACACACTGATGCAGCCAGAGCCCTGGAGCTGGAGGAGACCCATGCCAGCCTTGAGATGCTTCCACCACCACTGGATCCACAAGACTTTCCACCCACTGGCCTGCGGTCTTCCTACATTTTACATGTGCTGTGTGAGTCTAAAGAGGAATTTATGGACTGGTATCCGACATATGGGTTAAGATCAGACTCATGGACTTGATCTGGACTGGAATGTCTTCTTAATATACAATTACTCTTTTGTATAAAGCGCTTTCTGATAGATACATGAGTGTCCCTGGATTTGTTTCTCTAGTCAAGCCAGTCTAACACACTTCTGAACAGAGGGAGCGATCATGCTTGTGCTCAGAGGGGCTGGGGCTTGAAGCAGGGGAGCCCTGCCCTCCTGGAAGGCCGCAGTCTTCCACAGAAAGTGCCTCCACTCCCACACTGAGTAGGTACGACTCCGCCTGGCACTGCTTAACCAGGGACAGAATCTGTCAGGGAAAAGATTCTCACTGAGGTGGGCTAAGGCTGCAGGACATCGCAAAGCCAGCCTGGCATGACGAAGACTTTGCAGCTGCCACACGTTTGCTTCAGGCCTTTCAAACATCTTCATTCTTCCTCTCCTGGCTGTTGACAGCCATCTCCCAACAGGGTTTAATGAGAGAGGGGATGAATATTTGTTAAGAGGCTTTCAGCTTTACAATGTTAATAGACTTGTTATGAAGCTGCATGGGGCGATAACTAGGAACTATATGCAACAGATCTTTTATTCCACCCCCCACCCCCCATCTTGAGCAGACTTGGGTGGCCTGTCAAAAAGTGTACAGAGAACGCCAGTCTTGGGAGCAGATTCCCTGTTCCAGGTGCTTGTCTGCCAGCAGTAACCGCTTGTCAGCCCTGCGCTCACTGACGTTATACATGGTGATTTGGCTCTTGGAACGTACGGTCCAGAGCCCAATGGATGCTGTGCCGGGTGCTTCTCTAATGACGAAAGGGGTCCCGCATCTGGGGTGACTCATCCGCCACGCAACTGGCCCCTGACCCGCCTGACTGGCTTCCAGTCCGTAGAAGTAATGACACCCAGGCTCCACAGACCTATCGTCATTTCTAGCTTGCTACGACAGGTGAGATGAAGAACCCTCACCAGAGTGGGAGGTAGAGGAAGGAATAACACAAAACGACTGCTTGGGGAGTCGATGACAAACAGCCAGGTGGAAAGGAAATCCACTTAAAGAAGTGCCTTGACCATCCACTTCCTTAATGCCTGTGCTAGCCTGAAGGAGGTTTGTTAAGGCCCGTGTCTATCCCGAAGGGCGTTGCTTTTTATTAGCTGTTCGCAGGTGTTTCTCAGGTGCAGTGGTGCTTAGCAGTAAATGAAGGCCTTGTTAAGGTCAACTCCACTTTGAGGAGACAGCTCCTTTTTTCCCCGTTTTGCTATCTGTAAACTAGAATTGTTTTGCAAACTTGGAGTAATAGAGCAAGGGAGGCTGTCTCAGACCTCTCATCTCTCTGTGCGGACACATGATTCCTGAGATTGCAGGGGAGCAGGGGTTGGGGACAAGGTGGCAGGGGTGAGTTTTTTTGAGTTTGCACTGTTGTCCGAAGGCCCTGCCCTAGCTGCATGCTGGGCTATGGAAGCCTCTGTTCCTAGGTTCAAGGAAAGTTCTAGAGAACCCGTCCTTCCATCGCGTGTCCTCCAGCAGTGTGACCCGATGCTCTTGCAAGGAGGAGAACGGTCTTGCCTTGGCACATGTGGGGTCTCGAAGTCCATCCCCAAGGCCCACACGGGTGCCAATGACCAGGCCCCTGTCCTCGACAATGTGTTTCCTGAGAGGCTGAGCGGGGCTCCTCAGGGCCCCCAGGAAGAGCCAGTGCTGGTGGGGATCCCTGGGACTGCAGGGGGCCATGACTGGATGCTTGTTCTGGGATGTCAGGCAGGGGCCAGAGCCCTCGTTTCTGATGAGCTGGTCCTGGGTCATTTCCCGTTCCTTGTCTTTGAGGAGCTGGCTGGTTTTGCCAGAGATGTGACAGCTCCTCGGGCCCAGAGTGCCGGTGCTGGCACGCAGACACAGCTGCTTTGCGGCGTGTTGCTCGGGGTTGTGTCTCCACAGTGGTGGCTGGGGCCATGGTAGACGTACAAGATGAGGGGCTTCCTGCCATGGTTGTCTGGCCCACGTTCAGGCACAGGTTGGTGCCAAAGCTCTTGATGGCTCCGTAGAGGGTGGGTTTCATGTCAGGAATGAACGTCTCTGGGTAGAGGTTGTGTAGGAACCAGGAAAAGTTGTGACAGTGGAGTTGCTCCCTCAGCTTCAGTCATTCCAAAATGCCACCGAAGATTTTCTCTAGAGCCATCTGTGCTGCCTGCAGGTCTCCAGTAGGAAATCTCCTGGGGGTCATCCATCCTGACCTCAGGCAGGCACCCTGGGTCAGCTCTTCTTGTCACTGTGAGTGCCTGCCCCATCTTCTCCCACTCTATTTGACAAGGGTTCCGGGCTCGTCAGCACGTTTCCATTGCCTGGGTTTTTGTTTTGTTTTTTCAGAAGTCGATTGGCAGGTCCTACATCGTCATCTGTCTTGGTCTGGAAGCTCCACTGAAGCGTGTCCATCACGTGGGACACGGCTGCTCTCTGAAATGCCTGTGCTCTAGCTTCCAGTCCCACCGCAAGGTGAACGCCACCACGGCGCAACAAGCCAACAGATGAGAAGGAGCCAAAGTTTCACCAATAAGACAAAGATGTGGCCAACAGTTTCCGTGGAGTCACGTGCGGGAGAAAGTTGGACGGGGCGCTCATCGAAGAACGGATGCCTTTTGAATTATGGGTGTTGGCACAGAGTGTGGCACGGAGCCGCCCAGGGATGACCAGCATACTCCAGAAGCCGGACAGCCAGAACGCTTCTTAGGTGGAAGGATGGAGAGACTGCCTTACCCCAGGGAGAGCCAGCAGACTCCAAAAGCCAGATGCTAGGATGCTTCGATCGGGAGACTGTCTCACCTACTTCAGGGAAGTTATCAGGAGGGACGCGTCCCTCCCTTGAGAAGGGCATTCTGCTCAGAAGAGCAGAGGGTCAGGGGAAAGCCCTCCAATGCTAGGGATGGACACAGTGGCTGCACCGTGGGCTCCCACGTGACTCTGACTGAGGACGAGGCAGGCGGCTCAGTGCTGGGTTCTGTTGGGCACAGGGTCTCGGTGAGGCGGGAATGCCTCACTGGGACCGAGCAGCAATCCGGAAGAAAGCATGTTTCTGCAGTGACTGTAGCTAGGTTCATTTTTTTCACACTCCATTTGTGTTGTGAACCCAAAGAGCTAGATGGGAAATTGCCTACTGATGAATTAGGGCTAATAAGGGAGCTCGGGATGGAAAACATTTCCTTGGCTCATGATTTCCCACCAATCATCCTGTTTGGAATTTGGCACCACGTTATTTTCTGCACGAAAAGAGGAAGTGAGATGGCTGAGATGATTCATCAAAGGTCCTGGATCTGAGTTCCATTACATGACATCTGGTCATATCTAGAAAGGTCAAGAATTTTAGAACCAGAAAAATCAGAATTTTAACCCAAGTATTTTTGTAGGGTGTATGCTAACCCTTGGTTTCCTCACCACCACCGCCCGCTCGCCTACTTTGACGTTTGTCTTCAGGATTAAATGAAATGGTGAGTGAAAGGCATCTTGCAGTAAGTCAGGCATATTTATAGCCGGCATCCAATGATGTTTAAATGTGTTCTTCCATCTTTCCTGATGGTTTATTACTTTTTAAGTATTAGTTTTCTATGGCTAAGGACTTAAGTTGAAACATAATCACTGTAGACTTTAGGCAGAGACAAATTTTGGTCACAGATAATAAATGAATATTCCCTTCTATCGGTATTCTCCACACCTCCCTGAAAGCAATGCCATACAAACCCAATTTCTTAGGCTCCTAATGAAATACTTTTGAGCCAGGGACTTGAGATAGGATCTGGAAGTCTGTACATTTAACAAATACCCTCAGTTAGGAAACATTCATAGTTGGAAAATATGACCTTAATGATAGAAACAAGGCTAGAGGTCACATAATAGAATTTTGCAAGGCCAATGGCTTCTTCAATGCAAGAATCTTTTTCAACAATATAAGTGGCAACTATACATATGGACTTCATCAGATGGAACACATAGGAATCAATCGGACTACAATCTGTGGGAAGAGAGGACGGAGCAGCTCAACATCAACAGCCAAAAGGAGACCAGGCTCACTGGGGTACAGATCATCGCTGCCCTATATGCAAGTTCAGCTGGAAGCTGGAGAACATGAAAACCAGTCCATAAGAACCAACATACAGCCTTGGATATATCCTCCTACCCGAATTTAGAGAACACCTCAAGGGAAGATTTGATGTATTAAACACTGATGACAGAAGATGTCCATAAGCTGGGGGATGGCATCAAGAATATCATATGGTGTCACCTGACCCAGAGAGCTGTGGCACCCTGCCATTTTTCTACCCACTTTGGATCCACCGGCCTGTGATCTTCCTGCTTTCTGTGTCCTTGGCCTACAGCTACATGAGTCCGAAGAGGGATTGGTGGACTAGCAGCAGACTTATGGACTTGAGTTGGACTGAGTTCCGATGCCTTCTTGATATATGAGTATAATTACTTCTTGAAAAAAAGAATATCATATACAAAGAAAGCAAAACTTGTCATTAAAAAAAGGAAACAAAAGACCAAAGTGAATGTCAAAAAGACTGAAAATTGCTCTTGACCATAGATTAGCTAAAGCAAATGGAAGAGATAATGACATAAAGGAGCTGAATAAAAATTTTCCAAGTGCAACTTGAGAAGACAGAGTAATATAATGAAATGTGCCAAAGCCTGGAGCTAGAAAACTGACAAAGAACATGTTCCGAATATTTCAAGCTGAAAGAAATGAAGAAAATATTCAAGCCTCAAGTGTTAGTACTGAGGGGTTTCATGGGGGAGACTATTCAATCATGCTGGAAGCATGAAAAGATGTTGGAAAGAATACCACACACGACATTCCTGTCTTGCCATCTCCACCCCCACCTCCATTCCCAAACTGTAAATCCCAAGGGCTGTCCACAGGAGGCCCAGGGGGATAGGGGGCTATTTACTAGAATGCCCACTATTGTGCTCACATTCAGGTATAGGGATTCATTAAAAATCCCACCCTGGCCTTAAAATGAATAAAATAAAAATGCATCCCTCACACTGTAAGGGATATGTCACAATTTACATTCAAAATGTCCTAAATAAGATTGAATAGCACTGTAAGCAGTTCTGTGACAGAGTGGGTTACACACTGAACTAACCACAAGGTCAGCAGTTTGAACCCACCAGCCACACCCAGTGAGGAAGATGAGGCCATCTGCCCTGCAAAGGTTGTTGTTGTCTTAATCTCAGAAAAACAAAGGAGGACGTTTACTCTGGCCTACAGGGTCTTTCTGAGGAGAAATCTACTCAATAGAAGTGAGTTTTTCCACCCTTCTATGGCTTTGTGCAGGTGATAAAAATATTGTACAAGAAAGTATGTCCCAGAGCAGTCAGACCCATGGAAGGACGTCAACCCAGCACCTTTAGACCCTTGAATAACCATGCTACTTCTTTTACCTAGTCTACAGCAAGTCAAATTTTCTTCAAGCTCCAACCTTTGAGTTTTCATTTTTTTTAAAGATTTATCTCACACACAAAAAAAAATTCTCCACTGGTTGCTTATTTAATAGTCATCGCTGGAGCTATAATTAGCTCTGTGATACAGGTGTTTCATAGCCACTTTTTCTTAATATGGTGAAGCCTGACATTCTATTCTGCATAATGTTATCAAGTACTAGCAAAATAATCAATTCTCTAATTGCTTTTTCAAAAAGGTAGTCTTAGCAGAGTAGGCGACTCTCAGCAGGGACTGCTGTGTTATGGAAACAATGAAAAGCATCATGTTCTGCATCCTATCATCTTGCAACCTCCAGAGCAGTGGCTGAACGTCTGGAAGGTTTGTCTAGTGTAAGGGCAGAGGCTCAATGTGCAGGCTTCTTGAGTTCAAGTTCCAACCCTGCCAATCACTAGGGTCATTCATTTCCCTTCTCTTGCAGAGTCTTGGTTTAATAATCTCAGCAAGGAGGCACCACCACCTACTTCAAAGGGCATCAACATCAAAGGAGATATGGCAAAGTATCCAGGGTGGTGCTTGGTTCATGCTAAGTGCGGCCCAGCTGAGCTTCCTCCTGATGCCTGAATCCAAACTGACGGTGAGCTGGAGTCAGCCGAGGTGAGATGGGGAAAGCAGATTAACAGCAGATTTAAAGGTCTGGGCTTGATTTCAGAGTCTGAGAGCTATTTAAATAAGTAGTTGTGACACCTTGTGAATTGCAGTTCAGAAATCTCTGGGCACACCGGGAAGGAAGGCTAGGCAAAGGTACGGAGCAGAGGAAGGGAACACAGGAGGCTGTTGAAGTAATCTACAACAGTGGTTCTCAACCTTCCTAATGCTGCAACCCTTTCCTACAGTTCCTCATGTTGTGACGACCCCCAACCATAAAATTATTTTCATTGCTACTTCATAACTGTAATTTCGCTACTGTGAAGAATCATAATGTAAATATCTGATATGTAGGATGTATTTTCATTGTTGCAAATTGAACATAATTAAAGCATAGTGATTCATCACAAAAATATGTAATTATATATTGTGAAATACTTATTTCTAATGACAAATAAATGAAATTTTGTCTTGAAGCATGGTGTAGCATGGGTAACAGTCTTCACACTGTGTACTCCTATGTGGGTGTATCTATGCCTGTGGGTGGGCCCACCTGGAGAAGGATAGAGCAGTGTCCCTGTTCCTAAGACCAACAGAAATATGTTTTCCGATGGTCTTAGGCAACCCCTGTGAAAGGGTCGTTCGACCCCCAAAGGGGTCTTGACCCACAGGTTGAGAACCGCTGCTGAAAAGATATACGAATCTAAACTAAGCAGGACATTGGTAGTAGAACAACGGCTACAAAAAGGACAAAGGCCCAGGGAATTTGGTGTCTACTAAAGAGGAGTGGGTTGCATAACCGAGCATTTTGTGAAGCTGGTAGAACTTGGTGATTCTTTAGATGTGATGGGGGCCAGCATAGGTACTGTTTCCCCGAAATAAGACATCCCCCCAAAATGAGACCTACTTACAGTTTTGCCTCTCACTGAAATATAAGGCATCCCCCCGAAAATAAGACCTCCCTAAAAATAATGCTCCCTGAAGCTACCGTAACTCTGGACCATAGCGGCGGATGCCGCCGTGCAGCTCACTGTGCGCTGCAGCGCAGCCAGAGCAGACAGGAAGTGCGAGGTCTCTTTTAATAAAACAATAAATAGTAAATGTGTACCATATTCTTCTTCATGGAAAAATAAGACATCCCTTGAAAATAAGACCAAGCACATCTTTGGGAGCAAAAATTAATATATGACACTGTCTTATTTTCGGGGAAACAGGGTGCACTAGGATCTGGCTTGGATGAACTAGGAGGAACAGAGGGTGCTTTCAGAGAACGATGATGAGTTTATTTGGGGACATTTTCAATTTGAGATTCCAGACAAGGCAAGGAGAAATGTCCTTTAGTGCAAGAAACACCTGAAAGAAAAATGCCCTCAGACTACAAATGAAGTCTGGGAGGAACCAGCATTGGCACGGGGATTGGTATTCTGAGGGAGCAGGAAGGGGACTATCAAGAGACAGAACAAACAGATAAATGAAGGTTGAGGAGAACGAGAAGAGGGCAGTTTCAAAGGCTGATACTTAAGGAGAAGCAGGTCTACTATATGTCATGGCCTGAAAGGTGGGCTTTGGATTCAGCTGGATCATTGGTGACTATTGTCAGAGCAAACGGCAATGGCATGGTGGCCTGAAACCACATGGGAGTGGGGGTGAGGAGTCATGCATGGGCAGAGCTGAAAATACCAAATACCAAATATAGGTTATTCTTTTGGCAATGCAGCCGATAAAGGGCAGAGGGGAAAGGCAAAGTCAATATGAGGGTATTCTGTCAGCAAGAAACAGTAGGGAAGCGTGGGGGCAGCAAATTATTCAATGGGCTCTTCTCACCAAGTTTTCTAACTTCCATCCAATGGTCTTTTACTGCGTGGGTCTGGGTAAGAAGGGGGGGATAGGCACAGATGGATAGGATTCACCGGTGTGCCATGTTATGCTATGTTATGAACCCTCTGAGGAGCAGCAGAGGGGAATCTCACCCCAGGAAGAGGCAGGAGTGAAGCAGGTCCTCTGCCCCTGAGCATCCCTAGGCAGTGAGCTCCCTGGAGCAGAAGGCAGCTGGGTCATCAGAGGAGCAGCAGAAGCAGCAGCCAGAGTCTGAAGTAGATGCAGGACTTCCCAGCCATGGACTTGAGTGTTTTGGGGAAGAAGGCTGGCTTGTGGAGTGAGGTGCCCCTGGGTACATAAATGGGGGAGTAGGACTTGCTGACCCAATGAAGGTGGAGTCCAGTGCCTCCAGGATAACATTTATTGGAGAGGGACGCCTCTGGGTATATAACTGGGGGAGGTGGACTGGCTGACCCCCGAAACTTGAGCTGAAGACCTTCCAGTTGAGGCTTGCAGTGGAGGGGTATGCACCTTTGGGCCTTTATTTACAGCCCTTAAAGAACTCGAGAACACATCCTGCTGAGAAACTGTATCCTGAGCATTTCTCACTTGCATTACAGCCTGTTAACTTCCTCAGTAACCTCCATAATCTTTGATATTGTGTAGCCATTGCACCGAATAGCAGATTCTATTTGAAAAGTAGATCGGCTTGTTTGAGACAACTCTGGGAGGAAAGGGGGCAGGTGAGGGGAAACAATGCTGATGGAGGGAACGAGGTCTTGGGGAAACTGGGGGAGGTGATATCATACAGCAAGGACACCTCCTTTCTTGGAACTTTAAGGGAGATGGTGACCATGGTACAAAAGTGGTAAGTTCTATGGGTAAGGGAGAAGGTTGACTAAAAAATAACCACAGAAATATACTAAGGACTTCACGGAAATTAGTCTTGAAGAATAACTGTGTGTTAGAAAAAAAAAAAGTGCAAATCATGCCATTCAGTAAAATCCAATTTGCAAAAACATCTACATTTTCCATTGGTATCGTTATGAGGATAGGTCAAAAAGGATTGCTACACAAATCATAGAAAGCTTTGTTAAAAACAGTCTCGGAGGAGAATGAAGCTGTTATTTTTGGCATGTCCTTCATCTAGGTGTCTACACTCCTGACGCGGTGTTTCCATGTCACCAGCCTCCCCCAAAGAATTCGGCATGTTTCCATTTACATCACAAGGGAATCAAATGGTTTTCCTTTTAAATACTCTTTGGGTTTGGGGAACAAAAAGAAGTGTGAAGAGGCAAGATTAGGGTTGTAGAGCAGATGAGATAAAGTTTCCCAATGAAATTCTTACAGGATAATCCTTGCTACCCTTAAGGAATGAGACCGGTGACGTTGGAACAAACATTATTTGGTCTAACTTTCCAGGCCTTTCCACCCACTCCACGGTAGTTTCCTGTTTTCTTAAAATGTCTTCCAATTAAGCCCCGGTGAGTGTTCAGTGTCTCTATCGAAAAATAAGATGACCTCTTTAAGACTAAAATAACAAAACGAATCCCTGAAACGTCCCCATACGCTTGTTAGTGGATGTGCAGCTGTGTAGGGGAAGCCTGGGCTTTCTATGCCTGAGAAACAGTTACAATCTCAGAATCCACCCGGGGCCGGCTCTGAGTTGGCGTGGGACTCGATGGCAGGAGCTGACTGGGGGACTGAGCCGAGGACATTGCTGAAGACTTGTCACCATCACCAAGAGCCGCGCTGAAATAAACTTCGTTTCATTTTGTTTGGGCTACGTCTGCAGCGTATTGAACTCGTAGTCATGCTTTGTGCTGTATCCGTGGTTGTTCAGTTACATGTAGGAGATGGAATGTATCCAGCCATATGTGGAGGGGAAAAAAGACCCATCTTAACCGTTATCTTTTCATGCTAAATTTTTATTTCAATGTTATGCAACTGCATAAGTATAAATATTTGTTCAATATACAACAATTATGACATCCATAGGGAATTTTCTTAGAGAAAATAAGACTGCAAACACTTTATTGCACAGATCCTAACGAACTTTGAAGCTGGTAAACTCTACAGCTGGGAGCACATCTTACAACTACACACAGACCGACCAAACAGAACACAGGCGGGTTTTTCTACCAGCTGACTGGAGAGGTTTACAACAACAACAACGAACAGGTAGTACTCTATACGCATTCAAAGGCAAAAAAAACCCAAAACCCAACACAAATGTATTTGGCAAAAATGATAATACACTATACAAAATATACATCAAAATATCATTTGTAAACAAGCAGCTAGTTGTGCTTCAAAGGAAACTGGACAGTTAACAAGCAAAGGCTGTAAACCATGACCTGCCTCCCCAATACATCTGTCTTGATGTGTCAGTGCAGAAGGACTGGGTTGTGCCCACCGCCAAACACAGATATGCATTATAGATGTTGAGACCACTTTTGAAATCCAGCTAAGTTCGTGTAAAATATTTGTTCTATTTCTATAATTTGGGAAAGCAGAGATAGGAAAGGGGCCGACTAGCCACAAGGGGGACAAACATCATAGTCGGGTGCAAGGTGGAGGCTGTTCCTCTTGTCATGGCCAACGTGTTTTGACAAGGAAGGACAACTGAAAGAGTCGGTTGAATGAGGTCTTTGTTTTAGGAGCAGAGTATACAGCCTTGCTAGTTGATTTACAATCCACGGGGCCCTGTGATGATGCCATGCTCATATGAACAGTTTTCTAGCCTGAAGACACTGAGACATTCCCAAGGGAGATTGGGTGCTGGATTAGTTATTTATTGGTAATTCCCCCCTTCCCACCCCCCACACATACAAAAACAAAACAAAATCCCGCTATAGATCCCAAGCATCTTATAAATACGTATCTGTGTGCATTCTTGCTTAGTGCCTGACTACTTATGCCAGCAAGTGCTGTCTTACAAAACAAGCCACCAGAAAAAAACGAAACAAAAAAAAACAAAACTGCAACCAACCAACCAAATCAAAACCCTCAGTACTAATAGGATTTGATAAAGTCTACATATTCCACAATATACAAAATTTAAATAAGGCTTAGCAAAAGTAAAAAGGGCAGTCACATTCAAACACCAAATAGCTCCAAGTCTGTGTTACAAAAATGCTGCTCTTTATTGATAGTGTTATTGATTTCATTTATTTTTTGCATACAAATAAAGAGACCAAGTTATGAAACATATGGAGCTACTCGATGCACTGGAAATGAATGTGAAACCCAGGAACTTGCTAAAAACAGCAAGCTTCAGCTATAACATAAGGCCCCAGCTATGTATTAAAATGCATCTGATGTCCTGATTATTTCTTTATATGCTATGATGCCCAAATCCAACCCTCTTCTTTTCTTCCCCCAAAGCAAATTGAAAACCTTTTCTAATGCCGGATCCTCATGACTCAACCCTAAACACTAGCAGGCTGTGTGCGGTCAGTCATTTGCCTTCTTAGTCTAGAGCAGGCCTGGGGCAGGACAGTTACAAAGCATGTGCTTCTTGGACTAGCGACTCACAGCATAAAGGCCTGAGTATCAGAGTGGGAGACGGAGGGATAGAAAGAAAGAAGTGACGCTGACACATGTCTCTAGTTGCTGCTAGCCTGGAGACCCAACCCACACCCACAGACATGGACAACTGACCTTCCAGGTCAGCTGGCCCCAGGGTCAACAACCCATTAGGCTGCCGGCGACCTGCAGATGGAGCGATCTGTGCCTACCTGGGGAGGGCCCCAAATGCAGCGATGAAGAGGAGTTTGTATTTTGGATCTGGAACTACAGGTATAGCCAGATACAGTGCTATCAAAATCTCTGGTTAAAAATGCACATTAAAAACTCACAAGCTACTATCCTTGGGCCTTCCTTTCATCTTTAAGTCTTTTAATGTTCGAAGAGAAAAAGGTCACCTATAATACTCTCGTAAGCCACTGACTAAAGCATGTTGTGTGTTGATGAGAAGATACACGAACATGGGTGCACAGACACCCAGTTCTAAACATGTTGCTTCATTCCTACATTATGATAACTAAGTGGTAAAGCAAAAATTTCATTAAAAAAAACAAACCACCAACCAACAACACCCAACAAGGCTGTAGTAAACACCGCCATCAGCAGCAAGGTATGGACTCTATATTCAAAACCAAACACTTGGCTGGGTATTTACAGAGAAACTCTTGTTGTCCTTAACAATCTCAATTGTAAAGGTAATTTTGTCTCTGTACAAACACTCTAGGGTAAGTTTACCGGTTACAATTGGGAAGGCATTTGGAAGAAGGTCCCCCCTGTCTTTCTCTCTCCTCTTCCTGACTTGAGGCTCCCCTGCTCTGCCTGGCAGACACCCCCGACACAGTGCTGGTTAAGAAAGGTAGTCAAGACAGTTAGTTACACATTCAGGCGGGGTCTCCACGGTCCTGTGCCCGGGCCCCACCCCGTTATGAGGGCTTTTTGTGCGTGCGCACCCCCTCTTTGCCCCGCCTCTGCCGAACCACAAAGTCCTTCTCGGAGGAAAGGGTGAGGGGGCGCTCTGTGTTTGGAGTTGCGGCTGGCTTGGCCACTTCTCTGCCCACGTTGTGTTTCCTGGCGGTGGGAGGCTCTTTCCCTTTGGTGTCTCCAAGGTTGGCAGTCACAGAGAGGGCCCTCTCCCGGTGGCCAGTGCTCCTGCCCAGGTTGGGCTCGGGGTGGTGCGGCTCGGGAGGAATGGCGGAGCTCCAGAAGGATGGCAGAGAGTCGCTCTTTGTCATTTGGGTTCTGCCATCACCCCCAGGCAGGGCTTTCCTATGGTCCCTGTTGCTCAGGGCTTCGGGCTCAGCTGTGCCCCCGTTGGCCTTGGCAGAAAAGGCCTCGCTGCCTGCTGGGTTGGCCTCCCGGACCCCTGGCCTGCCTTCTGGGAAGCTGGAGGACGCGCTCAGGGACTTCTCCACGAGGCTGCCAGAGCGCAAAGAACTCTGCCCAGTGGCCGAGGGGGACCGTCTCATGCTGCCTGGCTTGCCTGCCTCTGTCGGGCCCTTCTGGGGACTGAGTCCTTTGCCCTTGGCCTCTGGGACACCCTTCCCCGCGGCCCCCGCGGGTCTCTCTGCGCCTTTCAGCCTGGCCTCGCTGGGTGCCAAGGAAGAGCTGGCTTCCAGCTTCCCGTTCTCCGCGGGGCCGTAAAGTGCTTCCGTGCATTTTTTCCCGTCAGACTTCCTGTCTGTGGTGGTGGCGGCTGGCTGACTTGGGCTCCTGTCTGTCTGTCTGTACAGAGCTGGGTGATCTTTCACAGTGATCGGTTTGGGATGCTTTGGAGACAGGGTTTGCTTTTCACCGAAGGTCGGAAGTTTCTGGTCAGCCGACTCGCCCAAACCTGGGTGTCCTTGCCCTGGAGAATGCACCGGCTTCTCCAACATCTCTGGGGCACAACCACCGCCAGCCGGTTTGGGCTTAAGGTCCAGGGGACACCCTGGGGTCTGCAATGGGAGGGAAGGCCCTCTTTCTCCCTGACCGGTCACATCTCCGGCTTTGTTCTGGGTGCCTGGAATGGCAGGGGAAGCATCCTTACTGTTGCTTTTTGCCTCCCTGCTGGAGCTGCTCAGGGGCTGCTGGGGGAGCTCCTTGCCCTTGACAGTGCCGCTGGTGCTTGCTCTCTGGGAGGGGGGCCGGTCTGGGTGCTTAGACTTTGGTGGGCCGGGGTCTGGTCCCAGCCTGGGCTTGTGGCTGTTGCTTTCACTCGGCCCGGCAGCAGCAGGCCTGGGGGGCTCTCGGGGGCCAGGGCTGGGCTCAGCTGCACTAGCCTTGGTCCCTGACTCTCTGCCTGCAGAATGGCTTGCTGGGTTGCAATGCTGCCACGTGGCTGGGCCGGGGACTTCTTTGGTGGCTAATGGGGGCTGAGGGTTACTGCTGAGGGGCTTCTGCAGGGGCTGCTCTTTCTTGTCAGGTTCCTTGGGACTGTCTTTCTGCGTAGCTGGGAGCTTCTCACTCTTCCCACTCTCCATTCCTGGTGGCTGCACAGAGCGCCTGGGCGGGGGGCCTTCGGCTTTGGGCTCCATGGCGCCCCTGACCTTGCTCAGCTCCCTTTCACAGGGGAACCCGGTGGAGTGCAATGAGGAGTCCTCTCTGGCTGGGGGCCTCCTCTCATGCGGGCCTTCTTGGTGGTTTGTTTTCCCACCAGCCCCCCAGGCTCTCTCCATGGTGTGGGTTTGGGGACGGAAGTCTGAATGGGTCTTCCCTGCAGAGGGGAGAGTCTGGAAGCTGTCACTAGTTTTAGTGGTTTCTGGGAGGTACAGCTCCCGGGGCTGGTCTCCATGGACGTCAGTCTTTGGTGCAAACCGCTCGCTTCTGGTTTTGGCGGGGCCCCTGCCCGGTGTCTCTCTCAGGCTGGCCTTCTCCCTGGAGGGGCTCCCTTCGGAGTGCAGGAGGCTGCGCGGTAAGGCTGTATCTGGGCTCCCAGCTGCACTGGGGAGGTTCTGCCCAGGGAAGGGGAGGAGCGTGGCATCGGGGGCGTGGTCTTGGGATCTGGTGGCACCGACCTCTCTGCATTGTTGAGGATCTTGTTCCAAGACAGTCACCAGGCCTCTGGCAGTGGCCTGGGTGACCTTCCTGTCCCGCTTCAGCTCTGGGTCCTGCTGGGGAGCTGGAAGCGAGGAGTTCTGGAGGCCCCGGCTGGGGGGCTGGAAGCGAGGCTCCAGCAAATAAGACTTGTGCATCTTCAAGCTGGCGGAGGAGGGCTCCCTCGGAGTGGCTGTCTCACCCTTGGCAGGGCTGCCAGAGGGAGCTGGTGGTGCTGACGCCCCCAGGTCACTGCCCCGGCCTGGAGTCTGGGCCAACTGCGGGGGCAGCAGCTCTGCCTTGGAGACCTGCCGTCCAGACAGGAGAGCAATGTCCAAAGTGCCTTCAATGGGCTTCAGGCAGGAAACCGATCTACCTTCCAGCTTGTACTCGGAGGGGCTCTTCCGCACAGGGGACTCCGGTGCCACCAAGCCCGACTTTTCAGCTACGCTGTCCCCCCGGCCAGCCAAGGTCTTGAGGGGGACAAAGGCGACAGCGCTGATCTGCGCTGTGTGGGCACCACCGATAAACGCTCGACCCTCTACACCTGACGGGGCCTCTTGGGGGCCACCCGTGGGCCGGGTCATGGTCCCGGGCAGGCAGTCATGGGTGCTGGGTGCCGTCTTGGGCTTCAGCACAGGCCCAAGGCTGTCATCCTTGTCTTTGAAGGGCATTTTCTTTCGGAGGTAATCGATATTGGCAAGCTTGCCGTCCAGCTTCTCACAGCCCAGGCAGTCCTTGGTCTGGGCCGCCTTCTTGGTGCCCTCTGCCTTGCCGGGGACTGGCCTGGTGCCCAGGTGGGGGAGGCCGTCCTGGAGGGCGCCAGGAGGGGAGACGCGTCTGAAATCGCCCTGGCAGGCGGGTGCCGCAGGCCCCTTGGAGTCGGGGGTGGCTCCCTCGCTGGCCCGTGCGCCCGTTTTCTTGGGGGGCGCCTCCTTCAGCAGGCTGCCCGGAGACGACGCCTGGGCCTCCGGCAAGCCGGCCTTGGTCTCGAAGTGGCTGGATCTTTCTAAGGCCTTTGGGAAAATTTTCCTCTCTCGTTCCTCCAGGCGGAAGGGAGGGAGGGCTTCTGTGTCACCGCCGGCCCCATGGGACCCCTGGTGGGGCTCTGGCTTCTCAGGGAGGCCATCTGGCTTCTTTACCATCACCTTGGCCTTGAGTTTCTCGCGGTCCAGGTCGTCCACAGTCTCCTGCCGTCCCAGCTTCCGGGACACGGGCCGCTTCAGGCAGCCTTGCTCCACCGGCCGCGCGCGGCTGAGCGAGGGCGCTTCGCACACGGTCTCCTCCAGGCTCTGCAGGGGGGCCTCCCGCTGCTGCGACTGCTCCCGCGGCGGCACCTCCTCCTGGGTCACCTCCAGGCTGTGCTTGCGGGCGCACAGGTGCTTCTTGTCACTGCCGTAGGAGGGCGAAAGCTTCTCCTCCGACTGCACCCGCTTGAGCAGCGGGGACCTCGGGGGCTCGGCGCTCTTGGGCCTCACGACGTGTCGCACGATCGTGGGCGGGGAGTGCATCTTGCTGGGGAAGGCTTGCGCCATCTTGGAATTGCCCAGCGAGTGTCCCAGCAAAGGCGACGGGGACCGCTGCGGGGAGGTGGGCTGCGGGGTCGGGGAGGGTGTCCGGGCCAGCGGGGAGAGCGGGATGCTGCCGGCGGACTTGCGCCTTCCGGAGCGGTACCTCTGCCCGCCGAGCTTGGGTGCCAGGCCGTGCAGGGTGCTGGGCCGGATGTGCCCGGACCCGGCGGGCGAGTTGGGGGCACTAGAACTTGGAGAGCTGCTCTGGGAGGAATTAGTGCCTGGAGGGGGCGGGTAAAAAAACCCAAACAAAAACACCATGAGTGTCCCCTTCCTCTGCTTTCCAGCCTCCCTGCTCCGAAAATCCCCTCCGCATCTTCATCTAAGGAAAGAAATCTTTTCCAGACAAAGCCCCTCCTACCGAGACTCCCTGTCCCGTTACTTAGCGAATGGTGGTGAAAACACACACACCAACTGATTTTCCCATTCATCAGTCTCTTCCTGTATAGCTCGGGACCCTGATGACCTTCTCCACGTGGTGTCACCCTTATCTTGCCCCCTCTCAAATGACTCCAACGCCATTAACATACACGCAGGACCTCCTGGGGCTGTGTGTGTGTGTGTGTGTGTGTGTGTGTGTGAGTATGGGGAGCTCTCTGTTTCTTATCTCATTTGAAGGGCGACTCTAACCATTGCTTATGATCTTCCTGGCAATCCTGTTCTGCGTGGTGAACATGCACAACCTCACCTCACCTCTCCTCTCCTCTCCCCTCCCTTCTCCTGTCCTTTCCTCCACTCTCCCCTCCCCTCCCCTTCCGCTGGCATTAGTGCTGCATCTGCAGCCTCTCCCGCGAGACTGCGAGCCTCCCCCCCTGCTGTCAAGGCTGGCATCTCACTCACCGGACGGGAAGTCAGGCGTGGAGCGATAGCTCGGCGTGGGTGACCGGGGAGACAAGCTGTGGGTCGGGGAACCCGGCAGGCTCTCTCCTGACGAGAGGGATCGGTTCAAGCAGGAGAAACTCCGGCTGGTGTGAAGTAAAGGGGAGGGCTGCTTGGCGAGCTTTTTGAAAAGGGACCTCCTTCTAGAGGGGAATAGAGGGAAACTGATAAGGAGCCAAGCCCGAGAACATCCAAATTCCATTTTCTGAATTATACTTACCTTCCCACATTCCATTTACCCCGTCGGTGCCAGAGGCATTGAAAGAACAGGATACTTTTATACTCCAACACTACTTTTTATAGCTTACATTGATGTATTCTTGGATTGTAGAAACTGGAGACTCTCTTACTTCCACCCCCTTTAAGAAGAGTTGGGGTAATACACACACACACACACACACACACACACACACACACACACACACACCATTAACATGTTTTCAAAATGTAGTCAATGACTTGCCAGGTTTGAGAAAGAAGACGTACTTTGCCTGAAAGCTTCAGAGGACAAGCCCCCAAGTACATGGCCACACATTTAAGTACAAGATCAACGCCTGGAATAAACCCCATAGCTTGGATACAGGAGTCGTTAATGGGGATCCACCAGGCAGACGCTTTTGTCAACCGCAGGCTACGAGCTGGAGCTGAGCTTATCCCATTGTGTGCTCTTGAATATGGGACACCACAATGCCCGCTGCATATTTCCATAAGAAACCTGAGCAAGGAGAAGCTACAGCTTATCCTATCAGCTGGGCAGCAGACACCACACTGCAGCCGTGGGAGAACGCAGTCCCCCACTATCACAAATTATGCAGTGGAGTTTCCCACATTTGGGGAAATCGCAGGGGCCAGCACATACGGAGTGCAATGGGTGAACCTCGTCCTGGGAAAACCACCTTTGTGATCATTGTATCTCCCCTGCACAGGTAAGTATGCAACTGTTGGTTTTTAAGATAATGTAAAGGACATTAACAACTGCCTGAAGCCTGGGTCCCTCAAATCCAACTGACAAGAAATCTAGAGGCTTAAAACTCAGCAAAGGGCTTTTCCATGGTGCCCTGATGATAAAAAGCCATGTAAATCCTTCTAAAATACATACATGTAAATCCTTCTAAAATATATACATGTAAATCCTTCTATTATAAAAAATAATACAATCATGAAAATGAACTTTAATGTATATGTGACATTGCATGAAAGTTGTAACAGAGAAACAGATCTTTCTCAAAGGGAAGTATTTAAAGTAAGGAGTCACTTTGTCCCAGCATGAGTGTGCACCAGACTTGCAACAATACTATTTAACTAACCTTTCTAGACTTTCTTTCTTCTTAGATTTCTTACTCCGCCTCACCATCCGGCTCTTATAGCTGTTTCTCCTGGCTGGTCCTGTTTTGATTGATGTGTTTTCAAATGGGGTGGTAGTGATGGACACCTTATTTCCACTCTATTTAAAAAGAGAGAGAAGGGGAGGGGTGTTATTAAAGAGAAATGCTGTGATGAAACAAGACCAGACTAGACAGGAGATTCAAAAACAAATAAAAATACGTAGGAACATAGACAGACACGGAAGGCCTCGCTTTGTGAAGTAACTTTCCAAAAACAATGAAGTCCTGACAGTATGTATACTGCGTAGGCAGTAACACGTGAGATGCATTTAAGAGGGTTGCCTCCGTAGTTTCCTAAGCTGAATTCAAATTGGAGATGGAGACCCTTAAAAGGTGGTTGAACCTCCTCATTCCTCAATTTTCTTTACTATCTCAATGGTGACCCTCTAGGGCACAGTAGATCTATACCTGTAGGTTTCTGCAACTACAAATCTTTATAGGAGTAGAAAGCTTCATCTTTCTCCTGAGAAGTATCTGGTGGGCTCAAACTTTTGACCTTGTGGTTAGCCATCCAACAAGTAATCCACTTTTCCAGCAGACAGGGTGAGAATTGACTTGATGGCACTGGACAGTAGTATCTAACAATATACAGCCAAACCCATCCTCTCGGCCTCATATAAGGATTCGATGAGATCAAGCTGGTCAAGCCTTTAGCACCAAGTGGCAAAGGGCTTGATAAATAACAGTTCTCTTCATCCATATGTATTGAACATAAATGTGCCCAGGGATTGTCTGCACTTGGTTGATTTATTTTTCTTTGCCTCCTTTTTGTGTTTTCCATTGGTCTAGAAATTATAGAGTTGCAAAATTGAATGGGACATTTATATTTAATTATTTTAAAGGGTTTCTTTTTTATGTCCATAAAATCTGTCAGCGTGCAGAGTTGGAGCATTTTATGCCAGCCGATAGGAAACAGCTTCCCTGAAACTGGGACCGGAGAGGCGAGAGAGTTCCTGATGGGGGTCTGGGCCTTTTCACTGAATTCTGAAGGGGGGGGGGGCTGCGCAGGCCCTGGGGATGGGCTTGATAATGGAGTCAGAGCCAGGTTGAGAGGTGACTGGGGAAGGTTTGAACCTCCGGTCACCTTGGCATCAATTACTTCTTCTTGAATTTCTTTAATAATCAGGGGAGAAGCATGTCCTTTCAAAGTCAGAGATGGCCCTGATTACCTTGAAAATACAGGAAGCGCGAGAAGAGTCTTTTTAGAGGCCTGTCTGGGAAAAACGAAACAATCGTAGCAAAGTGGTACCGACTGGTACCATAGGATCATCCAAAACAGAATGAAATGAGACAAAGCTCGTTGCCGTGGAGTGAACTGCCGACCTTGCGGTTAACAGCCCTGCATGTAACCCACTAACCTACCATCATTGGACCAGAAAGAAAGCCGTCTAAGTGAGGTATCTACGTCCACATTGAAGAAGCACACCAGCTGTGTGATCCAAAGCTTCTACATAATAAAATCCAAGACTGGCGGAGGAAACAGTATTCCAGCTTAAACTCTGCACACTGGATGTGCAGAAGGCTAAGGAGGTTAGTGAAAGCCTGAAATCCATTTGTAGGATTAAGTCACATGGATTAAGTCTCTCATGAAATCCCTCTGACCATTGGCCAGGGATGGGAATAGCCTCGTTATCAGAGAAAGTACATTGGGAAGTAGATTCATGCAGATGTAATTAGGCTACAATTTAACAACTTAACCATCCGCTCTCCCTTTGGCCATTTAAAATCTGTTCTAGTTTTTTATATTACATGCTTTCTTTTTCATTGAAGGATTTTTCCTGTATATGAAATCCAGGATAGGTAAATCCATAAAGACAGTAAGTGCAGTAATAGATTTTAGGGTTATGGCAGGGGAGGTTGGTGGGAAATGGAGAGCTAATAATAGTAAGTACAAGAAAGAAGAAAATGTCCTAAAATTGATTGTGGTGATTATTGCACAACTCTTTTAATATGATTAAACTATTGAACTGTATGCTTCATGCGACCAGGGGAGAATTGTGAATCCTGCCACCTAGTGGATCCATCCAGCACAGCTAGTGTTAACCTGGACTCAGCTCAGCGTGTGCTTATTGGGCTTGTTTAGCATCAGTTAACTTCTGTTGAAGAATGAGTGATGGATGCCTCATTAGAGAAACTCAGCTGCACTTGTTTTAAAAACAACAACATGGAAAATGGAGCCACTCTACGGTTGATGTTCAATTACTTCACTTTTACTTTAAGCAATTTGTATGCTTAGTGCACAGTGAGAGGGCAATGATTTTAACCTGGCTGAACCCTGGTGGCGTACCTTGATTGGGCTGTTAACCACAAGGCCAGCAGTTTGAAACTGCCAGCAGCTCTGTAGGTGAAAGATGAGCCTATCTATTCCTGTAAACAATCCCAGCCTAGGACACTCAGAGGCAGTTCTACCTTGTCCTGCAGGGCTGCCACAGAATCATCTCTGTCGCCACCAGTGAGTGGAATCTGACTCATTGCCACCCTCAAGAAGATTCCAGGAACACAGCGCTGCAACAATGGGCTCACACTGAACAACAATTGTGAGGCCGGGGCAGGGCCAGGCACTGTCTCACTCTGTTTAACCAAGGGTCACTATGAGTCAGAACGGATTTGCTGGCGCTTAATGACAACGTATGCAGAAAGCAGACAGGCTGAGAGGGAAGTTTTGGATTACCAAAGTTAAGTCTGGCGAGCTATCAGGTAAGCAGGGGATCTGAAAGGTTATATGCCCCCCAAAATACAGGTATATTCGGGTCCATAAAGGAATTCTTTTAGAAAAAATGATGCTACCTAAAAGTGGAAGAGCACTAGTGACGTTCTGATAGCAGGAGACACGTGACCCAAAGGCGAAAAGATCCTTTAGAGAGCTTCACCTTGCAATGGGGAGCTGAATTAAATAAACATGGGATTTGATGAATCAATGGCGTAACGTTGGACAAGCGTCCCGGTGTGGACACGTGCCTCTCCCACACCAGGTTCACTTGGGAGGAGTGGGGGCAGGGGAAGCCCGGATGAACCAGAAAGCAGGGAAACGGTTCTCTCTACTCGTACTCCAAAAGATCGCTGTTCTCTGCAGTTACCTAGACAGGCAGGCCGTGGGCTAGGTATTTCCACCTTCTTCTGAAGGTGAGAGCAGTTTGTGTGAGGTGTTCTGCAATGACCCACACCAGGCAAACAGCAGCCAGGAAAGCGAGGCTGGCTCACTGATGTCAAGCCCTTGATGGCAGGCAGGAGCCCAGCGCCGGGTCTCGTCACTGTTACACTCTGCTCCAGAATCGCTAGCTGGATTTGGAAGGAGCTGCACAATTACACAGTTCACTGAGAAGATAATTAAATCCCTTGTACCCTCTTTGTTTCATTACACCGGTTCCTCCTCTGGAGTGCTTCCCTTACCAAGCAGAGGCAGCAGCCTCTGTGTGGATCTGTGTCTGAGCCCACTGAGCCTTCTGCTAGAGGACGATCAGGCAAATCAGCGACACAGACTAGTGCCGAGGCGCTGACCTGGGGATGTGGGATTTCAATTGTGGGAGGTGCTTTCTTACCAGATGAGGATAAAATGCTCCAAATGGGAACATTCACTTCTGTGGAAGGCCTTGCCGGCTTTAGGGAGAAGGAACACTCCAGTTTTATAGAAGAAGGGATTCTGGTTTGAAACCCAGAATCACATGAAAACACGTTGTCAAATAAATCATGCACCCGATTGTGCTTCAGCAAAGTAAACTGATGCATATATATAAGGTTATTTCTTATTCTGACTTCATGAGCAGACACAGGATACAAGTAAGATATGCAGTGGCAGAAACTACTTTGCATAATATAATTCAACACTGCTATACAGCAGTACATACATAGTACCGTCTGAATCCCAGGGTCTTCTGGTTGCTGATGCCCCAGGTTTGGGAAAAGTCCTAGCAGGAAGCATGACCACTAGGAGAAGCTCACCCACAGCACACGAACTGAGTTTCTAACCTAAAGGGTCCTGGGTAACTCCTATATGTGGGCTCAAGGAGCATGGTAGAGATGTTAGGCACCTCTGTCTGTGCCCATCTGGTAGGCTCCACCATCTAGAAACGAGTGTGTGTGCGCGTAATGTGCTCATTCTATATGATGCTTGCTCGCTCTCTAATGATTAGATGATACACAATCACAATCTAATCCTATAGAATGGTTAGATTATAGGTAATATATCTAATTGACACTGGGG
This sequence comes from Echinops telfairi, assembly GCF_000313985.2. Taxonomy (NCBI): domain Eukaryota; kingdom Metazoa; phylum Chordata; class Mammalia; order Afrosoricida; family Tenrecidae; genus Echinops; species Echinops telfairi. The sequence goes on from NW_022111373.1 coordinate 84,297,083, forward strand.
ACAAAGTGGGGGGGGGGGTTGTCTAAAGATGTTCCCATGTCTTTGTTCACTACAAGCAGACCTGTGAATCAGTAACAGAGCCAACACTGGACTACCAGGGTCAGATCTCAAGAGGTGAAACTAGTCAGATTCTGGAACCTGGGTTTTTCTAGAATTTTTGTCTTGGAGGAGCTGGGGTCATGTTGCATGAATTTCCAGGGATATCTTGATCCCTGGAAGTGTTATCTTGATCCATCTCCCATTGCTTGGACATCCGCTGGGATATTATCGCAGTGGAATGTAAGCGGAAGTTGAAACCGTAGGGCTTAGCTTCTTAGATGGCAGAAGTGCCCTGTGTTTCTGTTGAGTGGCCATTAGAGTGAATCTGCAGACTGGCTCCAACCTTCTTCAGGCTCCTGCTACCATTGAAATAGCACATGCATGAAGACATCAGTCAAGACACAACACAAGGCGCCATGTGGCTCGGCTTCTTTCATGGTGACATTGCACAACAAGCAATGGAAAATCCCATGGCTCGTGACAATTCAATAAGCATTTATTGAGTGCCTACCTATCTACTGGGCACTAGGGGTTGTGCAGAAAGCTTAAAAACTAACTCCGTATCCCATCTACATGGGTGCCATTTCGTCTATGCATTTGACCTGCCCCTAATATGGTCTCCAACATTGCCTGTGCCTCTGTGATATTCTCTCAATAGCCAGCGCCATCTTTCCGGGTAAACAGCACACGCATTAGTGAGAAAGCTGGCTGGAGTTTGGGAAACATCCCACCGGCGTGGATGACAGCAGCAGACAGGCCCAATCCCCCGTGGGTCTGGAGCCCCAGACCACAAGCTCATTAATGTTGTGGTTTAATCAATGGCAAGAATGCTCCTGTGATCTACTACTTCACACGGCACCTCTAGAGACAGACCCCAACTCTTCTGGGACACAGACTTGCATTGCTGGAAGAATGATAAGGGAGAAGTCATTGAGTTGCACTTGCTTTTGAAATTGTTGGCATACCTCTCGCCTTAGAGCGCCTTCCAAATGCCTACTTACGTTCCGCATCGATGTCACTTCTGAGTGATGCCCTTTATCACTGGTCTCCACAAGCATCCAATGACTCTCTGCTAAACTCACTGCCATCTAGTCCATGCCTACTCATAGTAGGGCTAGGACAGAGTAGAACTGCCCCACAGAACTGCCTCAATAAGAATCTCCGAGAGTGTAACTGCTGATGGGAATAGAAAGCCCATCTTTCTCCGGCCCTGTGCTATGGGCCTGACTGATGAAGTTGTAGTTTACCTGTTTACCGACATCGCCTGGAGGCCTGGATCGCCTTCTACATAACCAATGCCAATCTACCACGGTGCCTGCCTAGTGTTGGAGTGTCTCATCACTAGTCCACATTTGTCAAAACTACATCAAACATTCTACGTCTCCAGATCTTACCTGCCTTTCTCCCAACCTCAAGGCCCCTTCGATCAGAATCAGTCTCTTTTCAAATTTGCAATTAACTGGCATGGACTACCCAGTCAGCCAAGTAGATGGTATCTGACTCAGAGTGTGTGCCTCAGAAAAGGCCAGAGAGAACATCAGTGAGCTGATGCGTACGTTTGTCTAGGAGCCCTGGTGGCCCTCTGGCTGCTAACTGCAAAGCCATGGTACAAACCCACGAGTGGGTCGAGTGGAAAGACGTGGCGATCTACTTCCACAAAGATTAAAACAAAACAACCAGTTGACATCAGGTTGATGCCCTACAGGGCAGAGCACACCTGCACCGGAGGCCTTCCAAGACTTCAACCTTGAGAGAAGCAGTCTGCCACATCTTTTCCTGGGGAGTGACAGGTGGGCTTGAATGGCTGACCTTTTGTTTATCAGCCAAGTGCTTAACCACTGTGCCACCAGGGCCCCTCCGTAAAGATGACACCTTGGAAACCCCAGGGGACAGTTCTACTCCTTCCGGTAGGTTCTAGGTTCGCACTGAGTCACTATTGGCTCCGGGGCACAAAACAAACGCACATACGTTAGGGAGACTTTGTCTCCCTCAAAAGGTTGTAGGTTCAAGCTGGAGTTCAACGGAAGAAAACACTGCCCGTCCCGGGCATCCTCACAATCGTTCTCATGCTTGAGCCCATCCATGCAGCCATGGTGTCATTTCAGCCTTATAATTAGCGATTACCATTTTGATCACAATTAATTAGTCTTTTACTGGAAAAAAAATCAAAATCATCTTTGTTTTAAACCAGGTGCATATTTAGAGCTATGCCTTGGTGGTCTAGAACCAACTGGTGAAGAAGCCAATCACTCAACGACACTGTTTGAGAAGACCAGTGCACATTCCATCTCCCTCTCTACACTCATACCCACACTTCCGAGGTCTGCTTACCCCTCAGACTTAACTGAGCTCGCACTTAAAATAGAAATTAATTTTCCAATACCACTTACTTTTATAGTTCATAGAGCATGAGTATATATAGTCACAATTCTGTCTTTCAAAGGGAATCCAATGATCAGGTGAAGCCTTCTGATTGGACCTCACAGTTCAGTACCACTCTGTCTTCTATTAGACTTAAGCACTACCTCTGAACGCTTCCTGAAGACGCTGAGGATAGGAGATTTCCAAGCAGACTTTGCTTTGTGAGGTACATGAAACAAAGATGCCTCTTACTCACAAGGAAAAACTTGTCAATGATGACCAAGTGCAGACTTATTGAGCTATTTCCTAGTAAACCCACCAGTGAATTAATAAAACGTTTATCTAAAGGTTTAAGTAACCCATCCAAATCAAACTCCCTGCCATCAAATGGATTCTGAGTCAGGGACCCTCTAGGATAGGATAGAACTGCCCTTGGAAAGACTGTCACTCTTTACGGGAGTAGAAAGCCCTGTCTTCCTCTTGCGGAACCACTGGTGGTTTCAAACTGCTGACCTTGCGGTGAGCAGCCCAACCTTCAAACACGACACAAACAGAGCTGCTGCTGCAGCAAACCTTCAGGTTCACGGTAATGAAACCACTTATGTGGATGCTGGATAGACCATGGGAAAAACACAACAAAGCAAAACCATCTCTTGGTAAGACTAGTTCCTTCTGGCAACTTGTCTCACCCGTATGGTCACGACGCACAGAAAGACAGTACCTTCAGCAGGAGCTCGATCACTTCTGTGTGAACAAGTCCGTGCACTGGTTCTCCATTGATATGTGTGATCAGATCCCCGGCCTTGAGTCCAGCCTGGCACGCTGGACTTCCTTCTTCTACATTCTGAAGTCCAAGAGGACAATGGATCATTGTAAGTAAATGAAGGATCTCCCGGACACCTACTCTTTCTTGTGGCAGAGTATCTGAGTTATGAGCAAATGGTCTTACGTTCTTACTGGGAAATTGTAAAGGCGGGTCCCTGTCCCTATCCTATCATCGCTCTAACACAGGGTGAGTCCAATTGTTCCATTAGAAAAACAGACCCAGGGGACAGAGAAGGTGGTTCTTCACAAAAAGCAGGCGAAACGAGCTAAGAAAAACAGGACTGTTCTTAACACCAAGAATGCAAGGGTAGACTCTCTAGTAGGAGAAAGGATTAGTTTTTGCTCAGCTTAGTTCCATCATATAGATCAGTGTTTCCCAAAGTGGGAAATGCCACCTGGGGGAAATGGGGACGATCCAGGTGGACTATAAAAACAGACGCCTACAGTCTATCTTGCTTCAGTTAATCCTACTTGTGTTTATCGGCCAGGTTGGCACAATAAACTATCTCAAGTACAAAAGAGGTTCATTTTCAGTGTGGTGCCAAGTAATTTTTTTTTTCCTGAAAAGGGAACTGAAGGGTGACTGAGTTTGGGAGCTGGTGATTAGATAAAGGGAAACAGCACTGAAGAAAACATAAACCAGTTTAAGTTTTAAACCTCAAAGGAAGTACATTTGTTAGTAACACTGCTTCACCTAGCAGGTCCACACTCTGATCTGGCTAGAAACGAAAAGCAACCGGGGTGCGAGGCGGTCGGTCTCACCCAGACGATGTGGTGCACCGTGTAGATGTCAGTGTCTCCCACGTACACCCGGATGGCTCGGATGGCGAAGCCGTAGTTCTTCCCGGAGCTGTGGATCACAATGGGCTGATGCGGACTGGCAGACGCCGCAGAGGAATCTCGGCTGGGAGAGGAATCCCGGGAAGAAGAAGGGTCCGAGGACAGGGAATGAGGCGACATCGGACTTCCCAGGGGAGAAACAGCAAACATATCTGCAACGAGGCAACCTGTCATCAAAGCTGACCCCAGTCTCCCACAGAAACACCCATGCAGCCGGCCCTCACCACCACAGCAGCCCTGCCAGGGTTGGGAGCAGGGTCACAACACAAGGGCATTCCTTTTCAAGAGCCAAAAGCAAGATGACTGAAGGCGAACGTGGTTCCATTATGGTGGGGATTCACGTAGACTTCAAAACAGAAAATGGTCAAGGAAACTTTGGAATCATTTCCACATGAATGGATTTTCCAGTGATGACTCTACAGTAAGGTGACCAGACGTCCCGATTTTTAACAACTTTTTCCACATCCCGCGGCGTTTTAAAAAAGTCCCGATTTGGAAAGAATGCATGACAAGCCAGGGTATATGGTTTTCAGTTGCCATGTGGCTACTTCGCCAGGATATGAGTTTTATCAATGGTGTCCCGCTTTACCAATGCTAAAATCTGGTCACCTTACTCTAAAGGCATGATTTTCAAGTTCTGTACACTAATCAAAATACACAGACTGGCTACTCTCGCTGTGTCATCCTTCTCACTCACTGCCAACACCTTGATTCCGACTGACAGCCACCCACAGGACAGGGCAGAACTGCCCCGGTGGGTTCCTGACACGGTCACTCTTGACTGTAGCAGAAAGGCCCATCTTTCTCCTGGTGGTTTTGAACTGCTGACCATGTGGTTTGCAGCCCAACTCACCATGCCACCGGGGCTCCTGTGTTAACTTTAGTTAGTATATTTTACTTCAATTAAAGAACTGGATCGTAGGCACATTTATTTCAAGTGTATCCTCACACATAAAAGGCTGTATGGATGATCCAAACGGTATTCCAACTCCAAATCTTGAGCTTGCTCTTGACACTGAGAACCTAGCCCTTTCCAAACACAAGTGGCCCGTGAGCAGTGATTGCTTCAGAGGGACTCCTTATTGCCATAGCAACTCCTTACTGTGTGCTTCTCTTCCTGCATCACCTGCACTGCTGATAATAAGGTTTTGGAGAAGATAAAGGTGGTGGAAGAAATAATAATAATAGGAGAAACTCAGTTCACAGTCAAAACACCATTTATATTCTGTTTTCCTTGTCTAATAAGCAAACATACTTTTGACTTATTGCTTGTATCAATCTTGAATGGACATGAATCTACACAGCCCTTTACTGGCTATTTGTGTGTGTGTGAAAAAGAATAATCTAAAAAATGGTTGCGGTTTAAATATGAGCAGTTTAAATATGTGTGTGTGTGTGTGTGTGTGTGTGTGTGTGTGACAAAGAATAATCTAAAAAACTGCTGCGGTTTAAAGATGAGGCAGCATGACTGCCCTGGAGACCTTGTGGTGTAGTGGGTTAAGCGTCGAGCTGCTAACCCGAGGCCAGCAGCTTCCACCCACAAGCTGCACTGCAGGAGACACAGGAAGCGTTCCGTTGCTGCTTAGACTGACAGCCCCGGAGGCCAAAGGGGCGCTCCTCCTGTGTTCACACCGCTGCGGAGTCAGAACCCAGTCAGCGGCAGTGAGCTGGAGTCAGGTATTCCTACCACCCTCGCTCCCCTTCTTGTGCCTGTCTGAACACGCAACCAAGCGGGATCTGTCACCAGCCATGTGCCTTTGCTCTCAAACTTCATGGGACGCCTTGGTGCTCTTCTGCTGGTTGTCTTGTCAGGGGGAAAGCAGCACCCTGGTGGGCAGGGAGCCTGCACACAGGAAGAGAGCTGCTCATGGCCTGGGATGGTCTCTCCGCATTGGGATGGTTTCTCTCCTCTGCACACATTTAGGAATTTCCCTCCAAAATAACCACTCACTGCCACGGAGTCGATGGCGACTCATGGCGACACTACTCAACAGGGTAGAACTGCCCTTGTGGGTTTCCAAGACTGTAACTCTTTATGGGAGTAGAAAGCCCCATCTTCCTCCTGAGGAACGCCTGATGGTTTCGAACTGCACACCTTGAGAATCGCAGCTGAACTCGTAACCACTACACCACTGGGGCTTCTACGAATTTCACTACTTCACCAAAATGAGGAAGAAAAATATATATATTTTAAACAATCAGCTTTCCAAAGAGGACTCGACTATCCACCTCCTGAGCATGGGGGCGTCCCACCTACTCGATGAAGGACGCTTCCTACTGGGAAATTGGTGGTGTTGGGGGCTCCAGGGGCTGCCTTCCTGCAAACCGGAAGCATTAACGTGAACACTACCCACCAGGGAGCATGCATTTAGATCCGATTTCCTTCTGGAAAACTACGAAAGACTAAAACATGCAAACAATCTCTTGTCTCCATGGTCTGCATCCCGGATCCCAGCCTCTGTGAGACCATTCAATCCCTCTTCTACTCTGGCCCGAGTGACACGTCACAGCCACTAGGGTGTGTACTCCATCTCTGGCCGAGGCAAAACCAGGCTGTGGAACAATACTGCAATTCAGCAAAACTGCCGCGGAGGCCGGTTTCCTAGGCCAGGGCAGGAGATGATGCAGCTACCATCCCCACACAGGGTGAGAGAAGCATGATAGCAGGGCTGTCTGACTGTGTGCAGCCCCGGTACTGAGAGGCTGATATGCTCGGTGTCTATTTCCTCATTAATCAGAAGAGTAAAACAGAAACCCAAAACCACCCTACTGGGTTTTCGCACACAGACGCTGTAAGCAGCTCTGTACACTACCCACACGATGCACAGTGTAGGGGAGAAAAGTTACTCAGCGGAGGTGATGTATCACTTCATTTGGCAGGAATGGCAAGGAAGCGAAACAAAGCACAAGAGAGAAGGCTGGCGGAAAGGGAGGCTTGCAGGACTAAGTGTGATGAGCTGGGTGCACATGCTCTGGGGGAGGCTGCAGGCTCTGCAGGGCGAGTTCCGGGCTCGGCCGGCAGAAGCTCCCGGGAGTGTGGCCGGGCCGCCCCCACCCTGTGACTGCTTCAGACAATTCTGCATCTCAGTCGGCATTCCAAACTGAGGGGCCGGGTGGGGGAGAGGGCCACGTGCACAAATCACACAATTCCATGCGAGGAGATGTCTCTCTACCTCCTGGGATCATGAGGGACAGGGCACTGGCAGAGAGGGACTTTGTGACCTTCCCCGAGGTTTTCTTTTTCTCTGTGCTTTCTAAGCGCTGCCGGGCCACGTGGGAAGCAGGTTCACTGGCGGGCTTTGAGGACTGGTCTGTACTGTCCACACACTCGCTGCTGCGTCCGTTTATCTGATCCAAGTGCTCTGAAAAACTGCCGACTGTACAAAGAAGAAGGGATAAACACGTTCGGGAAAACCAAGGGCGGAAGGTTGGGGACAGGGGCGAAGGACAGGCAGAAGCCAGGCAATGCAATCCCAGGTGGCTCACAGGCCCCTGGAGTATCAGGTGAGGTTGAAGGAAGGTGCCACGGAGGAAGAGAAGCCGGAAGTGAAAAAGGGGAGGTTATGTTCGAATGGTCCAGCAACTCCTCCTCCTCTGCCCTCAGGGACCACAGGTCATCCCAGCAACTACGGGGCCCAGGCATCCGTTGGCTCCTTTCTCCTTGGCATCTGGGGCCACTGGCAAGGATCAAATAATAATGTGAACATCCTCACGTCAGGGAACGGCGGCTACCTGTGAGCGCCACACCTGAGGTTTCGAGGTGTCCACGTGTCGGGTGTCGCGGTTTAAGGGAAATGCAGCCAGGCAGACAGAGAGGAGGAGGTGTAAAGCTGCACTCCCTAAATGGCAGGCGGTGAGCATGCATCGCCTTCATTGCGCCCTCCCTCCCGTCTCAGCCGTCTCGTCTGGCAGCACCGCAGAGGAACGTGCGTTGCTGTTGTACCGGTGGTGGATGATGTCACCACCTTCCTGGTCTCTAAATATCAAGGGGTCCTTCTTCTGGATGGTGGGACCATATAAAAATCAACAAGCTTAATTTGACTAGAGTCACGGTTTTCAGAGTCCCTAATTTACCCGGGGCTGGGAGGGAAGGGGCTCATCTCGCCAGGCTGTACCACCCCCAAGGTCTCTGGCTGCGGTGAGCATGTGTACAGGGGAGAGAGAGAATGGTGGTTTGACTCTATTAATCAAAATGCGTGGCAGGGCCGAGGCAGACTTTTTAAAAAAATTATGAAAATAATCAATCAGATGTTTTGACGCTGGCCCCTTTCTCTTTACCGCCTCTCTTTCTGAAGGTGAATAGGCTTAGGGGACTAAACGATAGGCAGCGATTTACCTTATGAAGTGTTCATGCGAACGGAGGGGAGTACACTCTGTTCAGAGGAAAGTAATAATTAAGAGACAGGGAGCGACCAGCAGCCTCAGGGATGCCATGCATTTGATTTGAGGACCGAGAGAACTTAAGCGAATCTTAGATGAATGGGTTGCATTCTCTGTTGAGATGGGGCCAGAGCAGTCAAGACATTCAGTCTGGAAGTAGAACTAAGGTGAAGAACGAACTGAAAATCCAACATTGGTTTCCCCCCTGGTGAGACTTATAAGCAGAAGCAAAACGACATGGTGAGGCTGAAATACATCCCACTTCACATTTTTGTTTTCTTGAAAACATCATGGACCCCACCCCCCTCCAAAAAAAAGTTTATACCAGGATTATTCAATCAGGTAAAACACTGCTTATAAAGCGCTTGGAATCATTCGCCATTATAAATAGAGCATAATGAATATAGTTTAATGAAAACATTTGTTGTTGCAACCTTAAGCCATATCTATGCTTTAAGTTTAGAAAAGGGCAGTACTTGTGTCTTGCTACGTAAGAGGATATGCTGTCTGTCCATAACATCTGTATCCACCACATAATATTTGAAATGCACTTAAAGACTTGCTTTGAAGGAAGTGCCCCTCTGGCTCCCTGGGGCAGACACCAACTAGCCCTGATCCTAGTAAGCTATAAAAAGTGAAGATATGGGTCCTATTGTTAGGGGGTTATTTAAAAATAAACTGCTTTGAAAGATAAGGCTCAAGATCCTTGCCAAGGATACCTCTTTAGAGGCAAAGATGTCCTAAGGAGTCTCTCACTCCGCTAACCCAGACTGGAAGAGTCGCTCCAGTTTGGAGTGGAGTTGGTTCATGTGTAGACAAAACACCAGTTGATGGCATGGTAGCACCTGTGTAACCCTCCCGACCCGGTCCATTCAGAAAATCCAGCCCCTATATGCACAGCAGGCCCCCCTGAATCTCACAGCAGAACCTTCTTGTTGGATTTAGTGTGAGTCTAGTGTGGAAAGATAAGTTATTTGACACAACTTGGCCTCTCAATGGAAGCCAACTGCTTCAAAGAGGCAATCACCCATTTCAGTAGCTGGCTTTATACGACTCCATATTAAGGGAGACTCGAGAGATTTCCAGAGACAGTTCTGACCATGGTTATTTTACTATGTGGTATTGCCCCCCAACTCCAAATCCTTAAGAGTCAGATACAACACCGTGTTCTTGCATCAACGACTGAAAACGTGCTCTCTTAGCATGTGCTGATGGTCACCATGCGAACGCTGATTCTAAGGTCAAATGCCTAAGCACTAAAGAGGCACCTAAGATACTGGCTCTTCATTGTTTCCCAGGCCAGCCTGGCCCTCCGATCACAAGGGGACACTTCTCAGCACGGCAGATGATGGAGACGGCAGGCCTCCCCACCGAGCAGCTTACCTGACAGGGTGGAGCTGCTGATGGTGCTGGCCGGGGTGGTGACCTCAGCCTCCTCCTGAGTACACTCTTCAGCAGGAAGGACTGGCTTTTCTGGCTCCTCATGGGGGCTTCTGGGGCAGGGGGCAGCTTCATCTTGTTCTCCCTCTGCTGAAATAGCCAGTTTGGGGAGCAGGCCAGAACTGAGCTTGTGCCTGCTGCTTTCAGTATCTGAAGAGTTGGATGTGGATATCTGTTGCCTTCATTAAAAAGAAAACACAAGTCATAAGTACATGTTACCGAAGGGTCTGGGAGAGAAACGAGGTACAAAGGTGGCTTGGCTATGCCTGAGCAATACAGGGCTGAGGCAGAGGTTCTCAGAGCATGAGGCCTGAGCCAGTGGCATGAGCGGCATTCAGAACCTGTGAGACATCTGGGTTCCCAAGTCCCACCTCTGATCTACCAGGGTCAGATAGTCTAAGCTGGGCCTGGAGCAGCCTTCCAGGGGATCTGATGGTCCCCGGGTTGGGGAACCACTGCTCTCCTAGCCATTCCCCAGTAGACATTTCACATACATTTCAGAATATTCCGAGCTCCAGCTTAGTGTTTCCGTGGACGGCAACGCTGTGCTCTTGGTTTTATCTCCAGAGTCTTCCCTCTCTTCTCCTGAATTCTGAGTTATTCGATCTATACTGCTGAAGACCTGGAAGGCAAAGAATCGATGTGTGTTAATAAATTCTTGAAACGGCTTGTCAGAAGGAAAAAAAAAATCATTGAAGGAAAACCTGAAAAGGTAACTCAAGTTTGAATTGGGGGCATGGACAGAGAGGGAGCATTCCCGGCTGTTGACTCAAGGCCAGAGATGAAGCGTCAATGGATAATTCTTTCTTTCTTTCGTTTTTTTTTTTTCTCTGAGTGGGAGCAATGAATTCATCATCCTCTCTCACCGCATCACAGCACGGACCTTGTACCTGCAAACAAAATCTATAGATGCATTGGGGGTTTTAAGCCTGGGGATCAATGTATGTCTTAGATTACTTTTTAACCATAAAGTCAATCAAAAAAGAAAATCACAGAGAAAAAGATTTAATGGCCTCCAGTCAGGGGTGGGGAGGAGGAAAAATGAAGTGGAATTGACTGTGAAGAGAAGAATAAATTACCTGTTTGGAGACTGAGGAGAGAAACGATAACACACACATGGCCATACAAAGCCAGATGCAGGTGCTTGGCTTGCAAATCACATACCCAGCCAGAAGGCTGTGTGCTATGCGGGGGCTGGGCATCCTGAAAGGGATCAGTGCTCAGGTAAACCAGGGTGCTCAGCTAACTGCTGGGTTCCTCTCATTCCCCAGGAAAGCCAAACTGGAAATGGTAAACCAGGGTGGAGGTGTGCAGGAAGCACTCCCTAACTTCCTTCTCAGCCATTTGCTAATCTCGAGGGAATCACTTTAACCCAAAGACCCACTGCTGTCAAGTGGATTCCTACCCCTGGAGAAGCGATGGCACAGAAGAGGGGCTGAACCATAGACCGTCCGGCTAGCAGCTGAGCACCTACCCTCTGGGCCAGCAGGGATCCCTGGCAATGGCCTTTAGACCTCCTCTCAGGAAGATGCTTCAGGTCTTCCACAACTAGCTGGGAGATCTGAAGCCACAGAGACACAAGCTAGGCTTGGTCAGCTACTTCTGGAAAAGCCTGTGGAGGACTGTGAACAGCCTTGCTAATGTGCAGAATGCATCGGAGAGAGGATTGTTGCAGATGCAGTTAGCTTAAAATTCATCACCGTGCCACTTGCTCTTGCTCATGATCCATTTAAATTTGTTCTAGTTTTCACTATTTTCTGCTTTCCTTTTGATTGGGTTTCTTTATCTGTTTTACTCTGTTATTCTTGGGGAGGTTTTTGGATACTTTTCTGTATAAGGAATTCGGGATGGTAACAGAGACAGTAACTGGATGAATGGTTGCTTGGGGGTATGGCAGGGGAGCTTGAGGGGGAAAAGGGGAGCGAATAACAAGGAGAACAAGATGGAAGAAAATGTTCTAAAACTGACTGTGTTGATGATTCTACAACTCTTCTTGATGTGGCTGAACCATTGAATTGTATGTTATATGAATTATATGCCAAGAAAACTGTTGGGGAAAAGAAGGAAGGAAGGAAGGAAGGAAAGAAAGAAAGAAGAAAGGAAGGAAGGAGGGAGGGAGGAAGCATTTCTACTGGATACACCTCTGGGTCACCATGAGTCAGAATCTACTTGATGGCATCCAATAATAAAGCAATTGTCCCAAGCTGGGGACTTGGATTCTGAGTAGGGTAGCTATAGAATAGCAAGGGAAAATAAAACACTATTCAAACCACTCAAAAACAGAGCAATTCTGGGGGAGATTGGCTTTGATGGGTCAGAGGTAGGTGCTGGGCTAAGCCCCACTTAGTGTCCTCAAAGCTTCTGTCTTGGCTCCAGGAGAGACTGGCCACCACCATGCCTAGCTCTCCAAGTCCTTCCTGTAAACTGGGATGTAGTGCCGATCAACTCTGCAGATACACTCCAGGCAGCCCCTTTGAAAAAGCTATATAGAACATACTTTGGATTCACTAAATGTGAGAGAGAAGCTCAACAATCAGCATACAAAATACCATGGCAACAGAATGTATGCAGTTACTGGAAATAGCCAAGGGAGGTAGAGGGACTGTCTGGGCTCATTCCCAGTATTCTAGGGCCCTGCCCTGTCTCAGGACTTTAGCATGTTGTTGCTGCTGCTTATTTTTCATCTTATCACTCTCCACGGGGGAGAGAGGGGCAGGGATGAGAGCCTCTATTTCAAGTAACAATTTCATTTTCTTCTACTGTTTGCAACACTCTACCTGGGTTCCCTATCGCCTCTTGAATCCTTCAAAGAACACCTTCTAGGACTGGAGACAGGACGTTTCCATTCCAGGTCAACTGTCCCCAAGTACCTTTGCTATGTCAAGGGGGACGCCTTCTCCATGGTATAGTACCGAGTGGGGACTCTGCACACCTTCCGGGGTCCTGTCAGTGCTGTCGCACAGTCCAAAGAGGTGGCCCTGGGGGCAGGTCTATGCCTTCAAGAAAATACCAAACAAACCACACTCGCTGCCATCAAGTCTGAGCCGACTCATAGCAACCCCAGAGGATAGGGTAGAACTGCTCACAGCGACCCTACAGGATAGGGTAGAACTGCTCACAGCAACCCTATAGGATAGAGTAGAACTGCTCACACAGACCCTATAGGATAGAGTAGAACTGCTCATAGCGACCCTGTAGTATAGGGTAGAACTGCCCCTGTTTCCGAGTTTCAGAGACTGGAACTCTTTATGGGATTTGAAAGCCGCATCTTTCATCCATGGGCTGCCAGGTGGTTTCAAACTGCTGACCTTGCAGTCAGTAGCTCAAGGCATAACCCCGATGCGTCAGAAAAAATTTGTGGTGAGTGAAACTGAGAAATGCATGTGTGAGGACTTGGGTTGCAATATCGAGACTGCCTGGGGAAGGGGGGAGGGGTCCCCTTTCCTAAAATGGGAAAGAATTTTAAAAGCACAGAAGGACCCAACACCCAAGAAGGAGAGTCCTCAATCGACGGACCAGCCAGTGGGAGACTCCACAATTTATGTCAAATTCCCCCTTACCTTTGAAAACCGATGGGAACATGAGGAAAACTGCCTTATTTCCACGGTGAAGTCTTCATCATTTGTATCGTCTTCCTCCTCGGTCTCCATGTGGTGATACTTCTCGGAGCGAGCTGCGGAGAAAGGCGTGCCGTTAGGTCAGCAGGTCCCTTCCCCGTGGCACCAGCCCAAAGCCGGTTTCTCTCTCGAATAAGCACGACTCAGAAGCATGCAGGGGGGCGTAGAGCCCGCAGGGAAGGGTCCCTTCTACCAAGGCCCACTGAGCAGGTGGAGGTGAGGTTACACACATACTATCAAAGTAACTGGTGTCATCCTCGGATTCCAGCTGAGGGATGAATTCTGCCTTCTGCCTCAGCAAACTGTTCCAGTCCAAGGATCGGAAGAAGCGATGCTGTTTCACTTCGTAGGCACCACCTAGTGAGCAAAGAGGCGAGCGGTAAACGCTATATCCGGGTGTAGGAGCGCCTGGTAGAGCATCCCCGGCGAAATAGAAAACCGTTCCAAATGCACTTTTTGCATTTTACAACCAAGCCCCCAAGCCCCACCCCCTGCAACCCGTAGTTTTTGTTAATAGCAGTTGTGATGGCCCAGTTTTTCTTAGTTAAGGTTTCCATGACTTTCTCCATTTCTCAAAGGTTAATGATACGGCCGCTTAAAATCCCATTATGCTGAACCCGGGGACGTGGACGCCCTCTGGCCCCAAACAGACTCACTCTCGTTAAAGCCCAAAGAGATTCTAACAAGGTGCAGAATGTGTTCCCAGCACTATTTCCTCTAGAGGTCGGGTTAATAATGATGGATTTTCCCAAAATACTGTGTAATGGTGACGACTCGATTTTATTGGATTGCTCATTAGCATAGGTAGGCATGAGAGTCTGTGAGTTACAGATGCTTAAATAAAAATGACCCAAATAGACTTATAATGTATCTTAGGAAAACTCAGCACAATCCTTAAGTTTTGTGGAGTCGGCATGACAGCACAGCTCTGTGAAATAATGCCCTCGATTCCATCTCCCTCCAGAAACGCTCAGAAGAAAGGCCTGGGGATCCCCTGCCCAAAGGTCCCCCACCCAGAAAACCCCAGAAACAGCAGCTCTACGCTCACGCGTCTGAGGCCATCCTGAGTCAGAACTAACTCGGTACTGGCTAGACTGGGCTGTTTGTTTGTTCTTGTTAGGGTTTCAGAGGGTGCTTTGGGGGGCAGTGATTATGCACTGCGCAGCTGAGCTCAGGGTCAGCAGTTTGAGACCCAGGAAGATGAGCCTGGGTCTTCCTGTCACGAGTTAGCCTGGGAAACCCACGGGGGCAGCTTTACCCTGTCCTATAGGGTTGCTATGAGTTGGGATTGACTTGATGGCAGTGAGGGATGTGTTTTTTGGTTGCGGGTCACAGTAAAAATGTTCACGTCACACTCCATGTAAAGACGACAGTATACGTGCTATGAAATCATGGCCCGAGCGGCAGACCCTCTGCTGCCCTAGCACACATGCCATTGATGGGGAGACAGCCAAGACCCCTCCCACTGCTGCCCTAGCACACATGCCATTGATGGGGCGACAGCCAAGACCCCTCCCACTGCTGCCCTAGCACACATGCCATTG
This sequence comes from Echinops telfairi, assembly GCF_000313985.2. Lineage (NCBI taxonomy): Eukaryota > Metazoa > Chordata > Mammalia > Afrosoricida > Tenrecidae > Echinops > Echinops telfairi. The sequence goes on from NW_022111373.1 coordinate 84,312,129, forward strand.
ATGGGGCGACAGCCAAGACCCCTCCCGCTGAAACGTAGGCTGAGATTCCTGAGCATCCCCGCTGCGGAGAATGGTCAGACGCTCCTCTAGGCGTAACGTAAATGTCTCTCTGCTGCCATTGTTACCCCGACTCTCATCCTGTCCCCTGGGGGCTACAAACGGAAGTGCCAGCTGAATGAACAATGGCCTGTGGCTCCTAGTAAGGGGGTGGGGGTACTAATGTCCATATAGGTCAAAGCTTGGCCCTTTGGGTCCCTCTAGCACAGCGGTTCTCATCCTGTGGGTCACGGGCCCTTTGGGGGTGGTACGACCCTTTCACAGGGGTCGCCTGGTCCATAACAGTAGCAAAATTAAAGTTATGAAGTAACAATGAAAATAATGTTAAGCCTGGGGAGGGGGGGGTCACCACAACATGAGGAACTGTATTAAAGGGTCGCAGCACAACGAAGGTTGAGAACCACTGGACTAGCACAAGGTGTCCCTTCTGTTCCGGCTCTAAACCCAGCTGGGGGACTCGGTGCTCTGAAGACAACAACAACAAAAATGGAATGGAAGGCGTCTCACTCACCAAGCATTTGACTGGAACCTGTATCTGATCCAGGATTCCATGAAGACTTTTTCCAGGAGTGCAGAGCAAATGTTTTGAGAATGATGAGGGCAATGAATGCACAAATGTGCTTTACACAATTGATTTATATATGGATTGTGATAAGAGTTGTATGCACCCCTAATAAAACGATTTTTAAAAAAAGACTAAAAACCAACCGTACTGCCTGTAACTCGATGCCGACTCACAGCGACCCTGTAGGACAGGGCAGAGCTGCCCCTGGGAGTTTCCGAGACTGTAACTGTTCACAGGAGTAGAAAGCCCCGCCTTTCTCCCATGGAGCAACTGGTGGCTTCGAACTGCTGACTTGGCAGTTAGCAGCCCAGTGCCTACGCCACTAAGCCACCAGGGATCCTTTTAGCATAGTGTAATGTTATACCACACTGGCTGATAACATAGTCTGAAGTCTAATGTTAAACACAACCATGATCACCCTAGGTATTGCCCTAGGTGCCATAGGTATCCTGATTCCTTTCATGAAAATGACTTCACAAAGTAGATGACATCAATGTCATCTTCAGCTGGGGAAAACATGGATATGAAAAAGGGTACTTTGGACTCCAGTCACGCAGAGAATAAGGATTGGAGCGGCTGCACTTATGTCTGTCTAATAACATCCCCACACAGCACCCCAGCTATTGTGAGGTGCTGTCCACTTGTTCCAACTCATGGTGATCCTCTGCATCAAGTAACTCAACCCTCTCTGGTCCTGCCCAGCCTCACAACGGTTGCCTGGTTTGGCCCATTGTTACCACCACAGTGTCAATCCATCTCACTGCCGGTTTTCCCAGTGTGGACTGAGCCGGTACTTGACCAAGAATGATGTCTTTCTCCAGGGACAAGTCCCTCCTGATAACATTTCTAAAGTAGGTGACCCGAAGTCTTGGCATCCTAACTTCTACAGGCTTTTCGACTGGATTTTTTCAAGAGAGATGTGTTTGTTCTTCTGGCACAAGTTCATGGCACACTCAGTATGTACCTTTGCCAACACCACAATTCAAAGGAGTCAAAGGTCTTCCTTTCTCATTGACCCACCTTTCTCACGCATGTCAGGGGAGTGAAAATACCAAGGTTTGGGAGCTTGCACCTTAGTCCTCAAAGGGCATCTTTGTTCTGTAACACTTTAAAGGGGCCTTCTATAGCAGATTTTCCCAATAAAATAGATCACTTGATTTTTTTTTTTGTCTGACTGCTGCTTCCATGGGCATTGACTGAAGAGCCAAGTGAAATGAAATCTTGGACAATTTCGATCTTTGCTTCAGCTATTTTGCCATTAATCGCTGGTCATCGTGTGAGGGATTTTGTTTTCCTCATGTTGAGGTGCAATCCTTACTGAAGGCTGTAATCTTTGATCTTCGTTAGGAAGCACTTCCAGTCCTCTTCCCTTCCTGGAAGAAAGGTTGTGAACTTGGCATATTGCAGATTGCTAATGAATCTTCCTCCAAACTCGACTTGGTGTTCTTCTTCATACAGTACAGCTTCTGAGGGGATTTGCCCAGCATACGAACTGATTAAGTATGGATAAAAGATATGACCCTCAAGCACATCTTTCTGTTTATAACTATATGGAATGTTATTTGTTCTGTTTGAATAACTGAGATGAAAATTTTGACATGTGCAAATGAAGCATCCTGAAATTCGCATTCTTTGCAATGTTATTCATTGTATGTGATCTAACCAATTGAATGCCTTTGCAGAGTCAATAAAATACAAGTAAACGTCCTTTCACCAAGATATCTCACATCAGCAATGACATATCTCGTTCAATACTCTTTTTAATCGAGGTTGAATATCTACCAGTTATTGTGGATGGACAACTGCAGCAGTTTTAAAGTCTACTTTAAATGTAGACTTGTCTACAGATGTCTACTTTTGTGTGACACTAATGATATTGTTCATTAATTTCTGCATTCTGTTGGATCACCTTTCTTTAGAATAGACATGCATATAGATATGTTCCAGTCAGTTGGCTAGGCTTCCAATTCTTGGCACACCTGACTAAGTACTTCTAGAGCTACAACTGGGTATGGGATCATTGAAAGTGGAAATCCATCAATTACCTCGAGACTTGTATTTTACCATTTCTTTCAGTGCAGCCTGTACATATTCCTTCAATACCATCGGTTCTTTATATTATGCTACCTTTCCTAAAATGGTTAAATGTTAACCAATTATTTTCTGGTGCAGTGACTCTATGCTTTCCTTCCAATTTCTTTTGACGCTTCCTCAACATTGTAACTTGAGGCTTGAATGTTTCCTTCAGGTCTTTCAACTTGAGAAATGCCAGTGTGCTATCCTTTTTGGTTTTCTAACACCGGGTCTCTGCAGATTTCCCGATAATACTTGATCCCTTCTCGAGCTGCTCTTTGAAATCTCCTATTCTGATAGTCTACTTCATCATTTCTTCTACTTGCTTCAGCTAGTCTTCACTCCAGAGTAAGTTTCAGAGTAGTTTATGGCATTCATTTTGGCCTTTCTTTTTTATTACCCTTTATTTCTTCATGTCTGATGTCCGTGATGTCATCCTATAATGCGTCTCATCTTTGGTCAGCACTGGTCAACACATCAACTTTATTCCTGAGGAAGTCTCTAAGTTCTGGTTGGATACACTTTAGGTACTGCTTTGACTCGTAATTTTCTTTTTATTCCTTGCTGGCTCATAATTTTCTTCAGATCGGTTTGAATTTACACATGAGCAGTTCACGACTATTTCACAGGTGGTCCCTCAATGTGCTGTGATGAAAAATCTCCACCTTCCCCATTCTCCTGTTTTACATATTGTTATGAGTTGCTAACGAGCTGGTTCTGAGCCACAGCAACATGATGCACAGCAGAACAAAACACTGCTTGGCCCTGTACCATCCTCACATCCTCACCATTGTTCCTGTGCCAGGGCCGATTGTTGCAGCCACTGTGCCAGTCCGTCTCCCCGAGGATCTTCCCCTTTCCACTGTCCTCCGACTGCACCACACACGATGTCCTTCTCCAGGGACGGGCTCTCTCCTGACAGCATCTGCAAAGTACCTAACACAACTTCTCACCATCCTTGCCTCTAAAGACCTCTGGCTGCACTTCTTCCAAGACACATTTGTTTGTCCTTTTGGCAGTTCATGGTACTTTTAATATTCTTCTCCAGCACCATGATTCAAATGCACCAATTCTTCGGCTGACTTCTTTATTCAGTTCCTAACTTTCACACGTATACGAGGCAATGGAAAATATTATGGAAAATACTATGGCGATGGATAATATTATGGTGCGCCTTAGTCCTCAAAGTAACAGCCTTGCTTTTAGAGGCTTTGTGCAGCAAATCTACCCCATGCAAACCATCTTCTGATCTCGGCTGCTACTTCATAAGCACTGATTGCAGATCCGAGCACGATGGCATCCTTGACAACTTCAGTCTCTTCTTCATTTACATGCTGTTACCTAGCGGTCCAATTGTGAGGAGTTTGGTCTTCTTTGAGATGTAACCCATCCCGAAGGCTGCATCCTTGATCTTCATCAGCGAGTGCCATTCCATCTGGTGAAGTTCATGTTTGTGTTGTTGAAAAAAGGCATGTCCAGTGAATTGGAAGTCACTGGGTGCTGGTCTGACAATATTCTGTCATGCAAACTTCAGAGTCTTTGTTATTGACAAGGACCACATTTTCTAGCTATTGATCTCTTTTCCATCATCCACTTCTAACTATCAGTGGTTACCATTGCATCTTGATTGAATGTTTGTTCAACATCCAACTGAAGAAATTGATAAAATTCTTGTTTATTTGTGAATAATGATCATACTAACTGGTCTTCCTTGTATACATGGGAAAATTTTGCTATCAGTGACTCCCTCTTTAGACATTTGATTATTCATGGGTATTGACACCTGTATCTTCTCATGTTGAGTCATGTCAGCAGATGAAGGTCCTGGAAGCTTTGCTACATCCATGTCAATAAGGTCAACTCTGAATTTGAGGAGGCAGCGCTTCTCTAGTCATTATCTTGAGTGCCTTTCGATCTTGGGGGCCTATCTTTTTTTTTTTTTTTTAACATTTTATTAGGGGCTCATACAACT
>NW_022111373.1:84317664-84320798 GCF_000313985.2 Echinops telfairi
TATGTTGTTCCATGTGGGCTTTGCTGCTTCCGAGCCAGACGGCCAGACGGCCGCCCGTCTACCCTCAAGCTTGGGGGCCTATCTTTCAGCATTATTAACACTGTTAGGATAAGGTTTTCACTATGTAGTGCTATTAGACGTAGAGTGTTCCATCATTCTTCCTAGTCTGTCTCAGTCTGGAAGCTCCATTGAAACTTGCTCACCAGAGGTGACCTCACTGGTACTTGAAATATCAGTGGCACAGTCCTAGCACTCCAGCAACCATCAATCACTGTAGTGTGCCCAGCTGACCGATGAGTGGCGATGCCACCGTGCCACATGCCGTGCCACATGCTGTCGGGAAAGGCAGCGCTCTTCCCTCTGGGTCGTCTCTCATCTCTCTTGCATCAGTTTGCTGATGTTGAGGAAGGAGCTAAGCACAGCACCGGATTCCTGCTGATCACAGAACCTCTACATGACCCGAAGCTAGCCAGCCATGTATCTTGGCTTCTATGTAGCCCCAACCAATGTCCCCAAACACAGCTGCCCTTTCCATCGGAGATGCAGAAAACACAGTTAAAAGGGCTTAAATGTTTCTCTCTCTGCCTCTCTCACTATGATTAGTACAGTCTGGTTGAAAGAGTCAACACCAATTAGTGACACCCCCCACCCCCCCACCCCCATCCCCACCCCGTCTGAGCTCTTAGGTGATGGTTCCACTAGACCAGAATGACGATAATTCAACTAAGGCTCATGGGATCACTTCCAATGACACATCTCTGACACTCTGGGGTGGCTCCACATTACTAAGAAATGCTCAGCTTCCCTAGGGCTAAGGGTTCAAGTGGCACTCCCAGGCCATATTCCGTGTCAGACTTTCACTCCCCATGCTTACCACCACCCTTTGGGACCCAAATTGGGAACAATCTTTGCTTCCCCTCTGTGTGTAATGCTAAATAGGTGCTCCCCAGGAAGTCACAGCCCAGTGTTCACAGGTCTCACCCTCTGGCCTTTGCCCACCCCTGAGAAAGGGTTGTTTCCCGCTGGGTCCTGTTTCCCCTGTGCTTGGGGAAAGTGGAAAGGGAGACTGAAATGGGCAGGGCAGAAGAACCCCCTCTGGTACTTAGCTTGTAAAACACAAATGACAATGATGGCATCGCATCTCAAATCACAGAGCCAGGGATCCTGCAAATGAGCGGTCTTCTCTGTATCACAATCACAGTGAAGGTGGGGGCGGGGAGGGAAGCAAAGGGAGAGGAACTGGATGTTTGAGCTCCTTCTGTGCAGCAAGCAAACATTCCAGATTCTTCACACCCACTTCTACATTCATTCTCCACAGCCGCCCCGTGAGACATCCACAACATGTTTTTATGAACGGAGTAGGTGGTAGAGATTGAACTGTCTCCTCCCCCGCCAAATCACGTTCAAGTCCTAACTCCTTTACCTATGAACCGGTCTCTTTAGCAATAATATCATCAATGACCAGATTAGGGTGGGGCCTATTCCTAATTTCTTCTGAGCGGTATATTATAAAAGGGGAGACCAGATAGGGAGGGTCATATGCAGAGGGGCGAAACCATGTACAGGTACGACCATAATGAAGGAATGCGGGAAGCTGGACGACAGACAGAAAGAGCTGCCCTAGAGCCGACGGACGGAGAGAGAGCCCACTTGTGCCCACGTCCTTTCAGCTCTCTAGCTCAAAATGGGAAAAAGGAATGTCTGTCCTTGAAAGGCCCCCACTTGGCGGCATTGTGTGTCCGCAGCCTTAGGAAGCAAAGACAACAGGGAAGTGAAATCAGGAAGGGAAAGGGCTACTCTAGGGCCCGTGGCTGGCACACGCGTGGCAGTCACTCCGGAGCACTCTGGAGTCCAACGTGCCAGGCGGCTCTGCAAGTTCAAAAGGGCAGTTCAAGGACAAGTACCCAAATGGCAAGGTATGCTTTGGCACTGGTGCTCGCCCTTGAATTTTTCCCTTCCTTCATGGAATTTTTCTTAAACATCCATTATGTTCTTCACACTCCTTTTCTCAGCTTCTCTCGTCTCTCGGGCAAATGTGCATTCGCACATTTTCACGGTGCATTATTTTACCCGCTAAATATGCATTAAGCACAAAATGCTGTCAGTGGAGGCAGCATAGCGGGCCTGCGGGATCCTCAGTCGCATGCTCCAGACCCTAGTGGGACCTGTCACATTGGACCTGCCTGTTTGGCAAGCACTTCTCAACAAAGCTGAGAGCCTGGGCAGGGACCTTCGCACGTCTCTTTTGGACTGTCTCTTCAGGGCCTAGCTCCTCTCCCTGTCAACCCCTGAAAAGACCAAAAATGGTAGGCAAGGAGAAAATGTGCACAGATGTGTCACGCAGCCTGTGGTATTCGGACCCGTGGACATAAATCCAGCCCAAACCAAAGCCCACATATCTGGAGGAGGGCGACGTGGGCAGAACCCTCCCACTGCGCAAAATAAATGCTTGAACCCTGAAGGAAAGGGGTCTTTCCCGTCTCTGTGTAGAAGGGGTGGACCCAATTAAACATATTTCCAGTCACACCAAAGGACACGGTTTTGGGTTCTTTCCTGGGATAGTGGACAGAATATATGCATGGAGATCTGTGTCATGCAGGACTATCATAAAATGCCACCGATTCTAACACTTGGCTCACATCAGTAAAAAGAAATCACTCCTCAAAACTCGGCCGCTGCACAGCCTTGACACAAATGCTTTGACGGTTACACACAGTCCTTGACCCCAAACCAAATCTGACCCTAGGCCTCGGTGGGTGGAGAACATGGCGTGTGCCAGTCACTTCAGACAAGTGGAAACCCAAACAGGGTGGAAAGAGCCGGGAAACACTCTGCTAAGAGATCTCAATCAGGGCACAGGCAGGGCTGCCATCGCCGTGCCGGCGCTCCGTGTGCCCAGGAAGCACGCCTGTCGCCTGAAGGTTGAAAGCGGTTTTCCGGTTCTTTCCCTGGGACGATGGTGCTGGCCACGAGGGTGGGATCGCAGACTTCCAGCCTAGGTGCTCCTCACCAGGAATTTTTTTTCAATCATTTTATTAGGGGCTCCTACAACTCTTATCACAATCCATACACACATCAATTGTGTAAAGCGCATTTGTACATTCATTGCCCTCATCATTCTCAAAACATTTCCT
>NW_022111373.1:84322327-84342668 GCF_000313985.2 Echinops telfairi
AAAGCAAGAATGATTGTGTAAATACAAATATTTCCAGAGACCAAGGAAAGGTCAAAATGCCAAGACTGAAGAAAAAGAAAGAAATGCATTCAAAGTAATCATCATAATGGAGGTATTTTAACACATGTCATAAATATTAGGCTATGTTCTACATTATAAAAGGGGTTGCCCGAAGATAGTTGTGCGTGCCTGTGTGTACGGAAATGCAATAAAAACCCGAGTTATTTCTGAGTGGGCCTGCCTCCAGCTTCCTCTGCTGCAGTTTAAATCTGATTTGGAAAATAAAACATGAATATGCATCGGAGCCGTGAGGCATCAAAAACAAAGCCAGCATTTGCTGCTTGTGTTAATTAAACAGTTGATTCCCTTTGCCATTCAGGCCCTGGTATAGCAGAAAACCGCCTAGTTATAAATCCATAAACAGCTCAGATATCGTATCAAGGGTTACACACTGCAGGCGAGTCACAAATCTACTTCGTTAAAGTTTACAAACATGCCTGGCTGGTGAAACCAGCGATAGAGAATCATGCTGTGATTGCAAGCTCTCCTGCAGGCCAAATAGATCTGTTTTCCTCCCGTTTTCATGGCTGGGTCTTGAAGGCGCAGTCCCGGCTAGACCAGAGGTAGTTGAGGGAGATGTCAGTCAGTGACAATTGCCACACTTTTAGGATGAGAGGCCTTTTTGATCTATGCTTCTGGGAGATCTATCATAACAGCAGGTAGGGTAGCGATAGATCCTATTTAATTATCATTTAGTCGCACAACAATAGCTGGGGTCAGCACGCAGGTTAAGATCTAAAGGTTATTGCATTTTAAATGAAAGATGAACAGCTGTTACAGAAATAACATTACTCCGGAACAACCACCAATGAAATCATTAACAATCTGGGGGTTACACTTGCTCCCTTCCCATTCTCATTATTTATTATTTGGTAGACATTTGTTTTAGGGTTTATGACATTTGTGTTAATTTCTTTAGTGTGTCGTTAGCCATTTTTTCCATTTATGTAAATGTTGCTCACATTAACCTTTTCTTCCCTGGCGAAACTTTCCTATGATGGAAAGGAAGGCTGGAAGGCTACAGAACCGTTTGTAAATCCCATACCAATTTCTAGTGCGGAAAATGCATGCTATAAAAGGTGGCTGCATTGTTAGTCCCGTTCCAAATTCTGTGTTAGGAAAACTTCCGCAGATCAATTTTCAACTCGGATGACCCTCTGGAGGCTGTGGAAGCCAGTGGAGGGCTGTGGGGAACCAAGTTCTTTTAATTTGCTGGCTCAACTGCTTGATAAAGGTTAACATTTTCATAGTGAAAACGGCGGCCCACCGCCAATTCGTGGTAAATAGCCGCTTCCCCAACAGCGGCTTAAAAATAACTCCCGATGATATTTACCGCTGATGACTTGGCCAAATAGCTCTTCTGGAGTGTCCCCAAAGAATGGCACGCAGCCAACCAGAAACTCATAGAGGATAATCCCCATGGCCCACCAGTCCACGGGCTTCCCGTAGCCCTGCCTCAGAATCACTTCTGGTGCGATGTATTCAGGTGTGCCACAGACCTGAAAGAGGATTGCAGTCTCAGAATAATTGGAATATTAGGCATGCATTAGAATAAGCAAGGCGGCAAAACACCAATTAGTTTGCCCGGGGTGCACCTGCTCAACCACATGGACCCACAGGGGCACATGATCTTAAAAAAAAGGCGAGGCAATACTTAAATGCCAAAGCAGGGACGTGTCGGCGTCTGCTCTAGAGCCCAAAGAGGTGCCGTTCTCCATCTCAAATTAGGCCTCTGACCCACCGTTTTGTGGTTTTAGCCACCGAGAGCAGATCAAAACCAGTCGTACCCCTTAAATGTACAAGAAGGCACTCAGTCCTCTTCTTAGGCTTGATCTGACCAAAATACATCCACACTCTGTTGTTTCATCACCGCCTGACAGTGGAGAGGGTTTACCTTAAGTAACTTTGCAATGAACAGATTGTGGGCACACGGTAATGAGGCATGCTTCAAGGGAAATGGGCCATGGCTGGGCCTCGAGCGCCCGGGATCGTAGCTGAATCACAAGGTCCAGAGTACTCCACCGAGACTCCGGAATTTCTTACAAAAACAGCTTTCCATTTGTCTTGCTCACTCTCACTTGTGCGCAATTAGATCGTTTGTCTTGCTAATAGACCATAATGCCAGGGAGGGCTGGGAAGGAGTGGACCATTCACAGAGGGCCAGGGAGAAAAATGGGAGCAATTTGCACTTTATTAAAGGTAAGGCTTATACAGACATCTCCCCCACCAGAACTAATGCCAAGTCCACCCGGGCAAGTGGGTTTAGGCAATCACTGTCCTTTGCATTCCGCTGCGGAGCAGCATGGGGGCTTACCTGCTTATCCAGGAACTCACGGGCATCTTTCTCAATGTGGCCTTCATACAGATTGGTGGTCATGCTCATTAGTCCCACCTTGGATAATCCAAAATCTGTCAGCTTGATGTGCCCCATGGAGGTGACCAGCAAACTAGGCATCAGAAGGACAAACATGGCATAAGGGCAGGTGGCGGGTTGGCTCTTTCCTGGAAGGGTCCCAGGCCCTCTCTCTCCTAGTTGAGTTGGTAAGACTATTGCATACACTGGTATCAACCTTGTGAGACATGCCAGTGCGGAAAGAGAAGGCAGCCCAGGCCGGTGTCAAGTACGTGCATCTAACAGCGGAGTGGAATTCACCAGGGAGGGCCAGCCCCAGGGCCCAGCTCCTTCATACTGCAGCAACCAGGACAGTCTCATTTACAATACTCTGGGATGCTCTGAAAAATTAAAGGACGGCACTCTGACCCCTTTCCACTTTCACAAGAAAATAAATAAACCCATGAAACACCACCTATCATCCTGTGTCACACACCAGGTACTGTGATGGCTGCAACATCTGGGATTTAAATGAGGCGTAAGACAAAGAACTTGAACAAGAGAGGTCCCTGGCCAGCTAAAATGTCAGTTTCTCCATGTTACGCCCAAACAAAAAAGCAACAACAACAACAAAGTCATTTCCTATAGACACAAAGAACTGACATCCGATGGCTTTCTGAATGTATTCACTGAAATGAAAAGAAAGTCCAATTTAAAGAGTGCATCTTAGTTTGATGAGTGGAGTACTGGAGGAGAAAGAAGCCACGTGGGGGAAGGATGCCAACATTTCAACGGTGGTTGTCTTTGTGTGGTGATGCTCTGAGTATTTCCCCTTCCTTAGGATTTCCTGCACTTTCCACATGGTCTACAATCACCATAAATCAAATGTATCATCATATTTTCAAGACCTTTAAAGTCTTTACATATTAACATATAAAGGGTTGGCAGCCTCTCAAATTAGGAAGAAGGCATAAAACATTTAATGAATGGTACCACAAGAAATGTCCAGTCGTTTGGGGGAAATAGTTTATCAGACCCCCAAGTGCACCCTGATGGATGAAGAGATGAATAGAATATTAGGTTTGTAAGCAAAATGGGAAATGTTACCCAGGATTTCATCTTGCAGCACAGGGAGGATTATGATGCCAAATACCAAAACTAGGAAGAAAACTAATAGCACTCCAGGCGGAAATATACAAAATTTCTATAATAAAATCTACTTTACAAAGTTAACCCTGGCTTTATATTTACCATTTGTTCGTTTCTCCTGTTACTGTTTTATGTATCATAACCTCTAATGCAGTGGTTCTCAACCTTCCTGATGCTGTGACCCTTTCATACAGTTCCTCATGTTGTGGTGACCCCCCAAACACAAAATTATTTTCGTTGCTACTTCAGTGTCATTTTGCTACTGTTATGAATCGTCATGTAAATATCTGATATGCAGGATGTATTTTCATTATTACAAATTGAACATAATTAAAGCATAGCGATTCATCACAAAAATAATATGTAATTCTATATTGTGAAATATTTATTTCTAATGACAAATTGTCTTGAAGCATGGTGTAGCATGGGTAACAGTCTTCACGCCCGGTACTCATATGGGGGTATATCTCCATGTGGGCAGACTCACCTTGAGACGGATAGAGAAGTGGTGTCTCGGTTCCTAAGACCATCGGAAACATGTGTTTTCTGATGGCCTTAGGCGACCCCTGTGAAAGGGTCATTTGACCCCCAAAGGGGTCATGACCCACAGGTTGAGAACCACTGCTCTCAAGGATTACATAAAAATCACTCTATATAAACCATGAACATTACCCATTGGGGAACAATTATAGGAGAAGTTTAAAAGAGCGAAGCAACATTAAAACAAAGCCTTTTTGTAGATATTAATAAGAACACTTTTTGTCCTGTGTGGAAAAGCCTTCTGTGTACATACTTGTCGGGTTTCAGGTCTCTGTGCACAATCCCGTAATTGTGCAGGTACTCCAAGGCCAGGACAGTCTCAGCAAAGTACATCCGGGCCATCGCAACCGGGAGAGGGCCCATGTTTTTCATCAGTGTTGCACAGTCGCCCCCTATAAAGCAGAATAAAAGGTTTGGGCAACACATGATCCATTAGGATTAAAGATCATCCGTTTAGGCTAGAGCATTTCAAAGCAGAATCGTCCCTAGCCATGGACATAGCGTGCCATCATCATACATGCTCTAAGTAATCATTTCCTACCTTCCACATAGTACAGAGGAAATAGAAACGTTTGCTTAAGGAGTACCCCAAAAAAGGAGGTTTGGCTTTGAAATGGAAGTCCCCGCTGAAGAATGCCCACCACCACTTTAGGAACATGGTGACAAGGAAGCGCTCTCAGTATGAAACCAGGGGACTCATTCAAATTCAGATCCTCTGTCTACAGGTTCAGAGGTCTCAACAAACCATCTGATAGCTCCCTGGGTCCTAGTTCCTTCACCTGTTTTATCAGGATGGGATGGAGTCATCCCTTTGAGGATTAATGTGAGAATTAAACGAGATAACCTATAGAAACAATTTAAAGCATCATCCAACATAAATTCAGCATGTGATATGAAGCATAATAAAAACTTGTACTATTGTGGTTGTTGTTTCAATGACTACAACAACAGACTAATAACAGAAAGTACGAGGCAGCTTCAAAAACTTGGTGAAAAATGGATTGAATAGATCTAGAATCTTCCACAGATTTTTGCAGCTTCTTTGCATTGGTGTGGTGGCAAGAACAATGGGTGGAATTCAGGTAAACTACATTTTTGTCTTAAAAGCCAAACCCAAACTCACTGCCATCCAGTCAATTCTGACTGCTGGCCACCTGAACCTACAACTCAGCATCCAGTAGGTTCCCCTTAGCCTTCATTTCACTCCTTTGAATAAGTGGGCCTAATGTGTGGCCAGTGCTTCGTTAAGTTCTATACTGGTGGATTCGAACTGCTGACCTCACGGTGAGCAACCCAACACATAACCCGCTTTGCTATCAGGGCTCCTGGACCAATGGAAAGAGCATAAATTAGAGACTTCGAAAATTCTTTCAGCCTTTGCTGATCTATTCATTCGTTATTAACATGATTATGTTAATATAAACACTCAGAAATTTAACATAAAATCAACAGATTACTTAGAGCATATAAAAAGCTGACTAAAAACCTGCATGATAAGGTTCAAACAAACAAAAAAAAACTCTGGCTGCCAGATTTTCTGACATGCAACTCCTTCTCATAGGCCATTGTTGCTCCAGGCTACCATGTTTTCCCTCCAATCCAACCCACTGTCCACTCAACGCCGACTCACAGCAAAGCGATCACGCAGGGTAATGCTGCCCACAGGGCTTCTAAGGCTGTAAGCCTTCACACAAGCAGACTGCCGCATCGCCCTCCCTCATGACAGCTGCTTGGGTTTGAACCCCTGACCCTTGCTTGGGTTGGCAGCCGCGAGTTTTAACCACTGTGCCATCAGGGATCATGGCTATAGACTCACAAGAGAGGCTATAGCTTTATGGCTGCATTCTTAAAGAAAACCAATTGTAATGAACATTTTTATGGTATGTGATAAAAATAAGTAGGAAAATCCCATCACCTATATTCCAACTTTAACGACCAACTTGAGAGGTGGTTGTTAGGATTAAAAGCTATTAAAAAAAGACAAACAGCCTCTTCCCAAATAGCACTAATTTCCCCTTTGCTGTCATAGAGTAGGCACTTTACAGGCAATTATCAGAAGATAATGACTGGGATGACAGCCATCTCATTGCCTAGCTTCAGTTCCTACGTGGGTATGGGTCTCACAGCACAAAATGAGCCGGGGCCTCCTGGGTACAGGTGTCCAGTGCCCGGAAACAAGAGTTGGGTTTACCTTCCACATATTCCATGACCATGCACAAGTGACGCCGCGTTTCAAAAGAGCAGTACATGCTGACGACGAAGGGGTTTTCCGCGAAGGTCAGGATGTCCCGTTCCACGAAGGCCTGCTGGATCTGGTTTCGGAGGATGAGGTTCTGTTTGTTTATCTTCTTCATGGCAAACCGTTGCCGGGACTCCTTGTGCCGAACGAAATAGACTGCCCTGAAAAAAGAGCACAAGGGTTGGGGTGCATGGGGAGAGAGGAGGTGGGGATGGTGCCAGCGTACAGCAAAAGCCAGGTGATCAAAGTGGTTTCAAGGTCACTGGTAGCTGGAATTCAGCTCACAGGAGGTCTGCCAGCAGCTACAGACATCCCATTTCAGGCACGAGGCTTTTAGACAGAATTAATTGGGGCACTTCAGGAGAACACTCCTTAAGTGTTCAGGGGTTGGGGGCATATTTTTTCAATGGGGGCCACCATAACGTGAGTGGTTCATGGTGACTTTCTTAAATTTTATACAGGAGTCCAGGAGCCCTGGTGGCGTAGTGGGTTACACACTGGGCTGCTGACTGCATGAGGCTTGTCCAGTCCCAAAAACACTCTGGCCTAGATTGGGCCACTCCAGGTGTAGTGCCCACCATGGTGTACCCCCCCTGAATTTCAGCATGCTCAGTAGACACACCTGGTCCCTGCTCCAGCTCCTAACAAATCCTCAAGTCCTCATCTGGTTCTTTCAATTCTAGTTCATCTCAGGGCCATTCTACACCAAGGACTGTGGCGTAGTATTTCACAAGTTGGGCTGCTGAGTTCAAAACCACCAGCTACTCTTTTTAGGGAGAATTTGAGGCTTCCTTTCTATCGCTTTCGCATTTTGGAAATCGCTTCTTCACCCTCCGGCAGCTGTGATGGGATCCAAACTCCATCCTCTGGTTCTTCAATGCTTTCTTTTACACCCTCAGCCCTAAGGTTGACTTGGCCTCTGAAACTCAATAGGGTTACTCTAGAATTGGAAATGACTTTTATGGCATCCGGTTTGTTTTTGTGTTGATGTAGGAGACCAAATTCAATTCCCAGTCAGTTCACTCCGAGGGCTAAAGGGCCTTTAAATCAGCCATGGAAACCCGAGGGACCACAGCAGGACTGACATACACTGGGTCACCAGGAGACAGGGGCCAAGTCAGTGGAAGCTATCAACAACAATCTTCTCCAACAACAGTCACAGGTCATCCAGGAGGTGCAAATAAGATGCATAACATCCGTAAGGTGAATGAGAACTGTGTCCTAGGTTCCAGGAGGCTGTTTTGCAACAAAAAGCACCTTGTTTCCTCACTGCAGCCCTTGGCATCTGTCTGGCCATCTATGATGGCCATCTTCAACAGATATGCATCTCTCAACATAGAGGGTAAGGGGTCTGCATGGGGAACTACATTGCTGCTAGTTTCAACCCATGGCCCGAATGACCAGGTTGCATTGAAACTCTGCCTAAAGCCCCAACATGAACACTGTAGTGGGTCAGTTCTGGTTGGGTAAAGAGAACAGAGTCCCAGGAGTTAGGATTTCATGGAGGAAAACAAAGAGGCAACTAATAAGATGAGAACTCTAAGAGAATGTCTTGTGTGGGCTTCTGTTCTTGCAAGCCATGCTCCAATGATCAAAGACGTCATAATTTACCGACAAGCCAGCAATCATGGCAAAGCCCACGCAGTCACCTGCCTCCTATAAGCATGAAGGGTTCTCTGATCCATGTTTTCCTGACTTCCACTGGACCTGAACACTGAACATAGGAGGCCTAGGGACCCCCAATGCTCCTGTGGCATCGCTATCAAGTGATTCACGTCTAGACATTTGAAAACCGTCAATTCCAGTGTAACCACTATTCTTATTTCTCCTTAAGCGTTCGGCTGACAACTCGTTCTTTGTGCAAGTCAGTGCACCTTCTTGTCTTGATGGCGTTCATCTTTTTTCTTCACTCACAAGCTTTTCTTTTTCATTGTCCCAACAGTACTTCTTATTTACTTTACTCACTTTCCCTCTCTTCTCAGTTCTTTGGCTTTTAGTTCTTTTGTTACAAAGTAAAGAGGAGCCCTGGTGGCATCATGGTTATGCATTGGGCTGCTAACTTCAAGGTCAGCAGTTTGAAACCACCAGCTGCTCCTCGGGAGAACGATGAGTTATAGTCTCTGCACCCCACAGGGGCAGTTCTTCTCTATCCTGTGAGGTCCCTATGAGTTGGACTTGACTCAAATGCAGTGGGTTTGGGTGTTCATGTTGTTGTTCACGGCCTTCGGGCTGATTTGGACTCATCGTGACCCTGGGTATGCAGGATCGAGCAAGCTCCAGGGGGCTTCCAAGACTGTGACAGCTTGAAAGCAGACTGTCAAGCCTGTCTTCTGAGATGCCTTTGGGTGGGTTTGAACTGCCAACCTTTTCGTCAAGAGTTTAACTCTTTGCTGTAGAGAGGGATGACGGAGTCTGTTTATGCTGCCAGGGCTCAAAATGGCGATGAAGTAACTTGAAGACATACTTACACTGGTGAACCATGAGTGTGAAAAGGTAAATAAAGCACTCTTTACAAAACAAACAAAAACTAAACCCAATGCTTCAGAAAGCCTTGATAAAAGTGCGCTATTACATGCAATTCCTACTGATTTATTGTGGGTGAGGGCATTTTGGAAAGTTGGGAAAATCATAAAATGAGTAATTCCAGAGTGCCTCAATCTCTAGATCGCTTCCTTTTCTTGCCTCGCCTTTAAAGACACTCCAACTGAAGCAGAGAAATGAGGATTACAAACAGGGTGTCTGTGGGCTGCCACCTAGAGGTCTGCCCTTAGCACAGAAGTTCAGTAAATTTATATAAACTTGGGTCACATGGAAATGCTCAGAGGATGTATCGTTTTCAAAATGATGTCTCATTTCGACCAACTTTCTAATTAACCAAGAAAGGACTCCTCCTTTCTCAATCCGACTTAAGGCTTCCACCACACATATATCTTTCTCGAATTATGGATGAGATAAACACGAGATTCCATACACACAGAAAACGAGCTGCTCCTAATCCGATGCTGGAAAGCATGGATGCTGCCAAGGAGCTTAGGAAAGACCTTGCTTTGCCCTCAACGTGAGACAAACACTGGCAGATACTGCAATGAAAAGGATTTTTTGAAATAGAAGATCCATTTAACAACAACAAACCACCCCCCTGAAAGTTAGCATTTACCATGTGAAACAAAAAACCAAACAACGCTTTTATGCAACCATCTGTGTACTGTAAGTTACTGCCGCGCAGCTTGCTCCCCACCTCTCCTAGCCACGATTCATAGGACGTTGACTGGTGAGGCTTCTCAAGTGCCGTTGGGTCAGGTCCGGCTCACAGCCACCCTATGTACAACAGCGTGAAACACTGCCTATTCCCTCACCATCTTTACAAAGAGTGTGCTGGAGTCCACTCTCGTAGCCCCTGTATCAAAAATCCCATTAAGGGTCCTCTTCTTTTTCACCAACTCCGCACTGTGCAAAGCGTGATATCCTTTCCCAACGCCGGCCTGATGACATCCCCAAATCTCACCATCCTGAAGGAGCATGCTGGCTGTACTTCTCTGAGGCCGATCTGTTCATTCTTCTGACAGTCCAGGGCACTTTCAACGGGCTGCACCAGCGCCAGACTTCAAGTGCATCCATTCTTCTCTGCTCGCGTTCGTCCGGCTTCCGCCTGCACAAGAGGTGCCTGAAAGTACTATGGTCTGTGCCCGGCGCACCTTACTCCTCAAAGTGAGATCCTTGCTCTTCCGGGTTTTAAACAGATCTTTTTGCATGTAGATTGGCCCAATGCAATATGCCATTTGATTTCTTGTCTGCTGCTTCCAAGAGTTTTGATTGTGGATCCAAGAAAAATGAGAATCTTCGACATAGGATATTTTGACTGTCACACATTTAGATGATCTGAAGGTTGTCATTTTGATTGCCAATAAAGCACAGCCTTTTTTCACACATCTCTGACTGTTCAGCTTTATGTTTGAGAATGACAGGAGTGGAGCAGGAAGCACAGAGCTGTACAGGATTTCATGAGAGAAGAAAGCAGAAAAGCCCCCTGACCCCCGAGTAACTGTGAATTTGCCTGGGACTGTGGACTGGGTGACACACAGCCTCAGTCTTGAGTCCCAGATTTCTGTTCACAAAATCTGATGTGACTTTCTCCTGTCACGATGTACTTCAAGCATGAATCAGTTCTTCCCTTTTGAAATTCACCTGAACCCGCTGAAATCCATCCTGGTGGTCCCTTGTTATTCTCATCAAATTGCACAAGGACATATGTGTTCATATTGCTCCGGCTGGCTTTATAACTTTTCTTTTTAAACATTCTTAGCTTCTTGCATTTTTGTGCTTTCTGAGGAATAGTCTTCTTTTTTAAAAAAATTATTATTAATTGGGAGTTAATACATATATCATTCCATAGTTCAATCACATCAAGCCAGCATTGTACAACTGCTACCACAATCAGTTTCCAAACATTCCTTTTCTTCCTGGCCTCCTTGACATTGTCTCCCTTTTACCCGCCGCCACCACCACGACTGAATGGGATCACCAGGGGCTTATTTCCCACGTAGTTCTCACAAATGAATCTTGAACTCCCACTGTCATCCATAGCCATCTGCAAACTGGAATCTCACAATTGAGGCTCTGGTATTAATCCCTCCTTTTACTTTGGATTAGATCGTTTATACTCCTTTGGTGATTGATGATGGTGCGCTTCCTCCATGTGGAATTAGTGGACACCTCCCTGAAGTGGCGGCTTGTCTGGAGACAAGTCTTTAAGACCCCAGAGGCTATTTTATCTGATAGCTAGACACCGTCTCATTTCTTCGCCATATTTTGCTAATGCATGTGTATCTTTTATGTTCCCTTCCTGAGGGCGAATATCAAGCAGGGCCATGATGTAAGAACAAATTGTTACATTGGAGCTAGGATTGCATATGAGTCCAAAATCCAGAAATCTTCTTAATGCTATAAAATATTTTTTGTATTTACTAATTGTTTATTTACCAATCACTGTTGTCTCCTTCCAATCATTTGTCCTTTCGGTTAATAGATGTTCTTAATCTAAAGTCAGCAGCGATGGGGGAGAGAGAAATGACAGACAAACAGATAGCCAGAGACAGACAGACATCTCACACTACTAAGCCCAGCTAGAACCCTTCAACGTTATCAAGATGGGCCAGAAAACGGACGCAGTCCCCAAGGGTGGCTGGCTTGTAGAAGCTGTGTTTTGGTCTGTGCTCCTCCACTGGCTTGGCTTTCCTGGGGACGAGGATGGGGCAGGGGGGAGGGGGTTGTGGAGAAGCAAGAGCTTCCCTCTTACCAAGCAGACCAAGGGGTTTGAGGGCAGAGAGAGATGGAAGCAGCCGCTGACAAGTGAGTCAGGCCTACTGGGAACAGGAGTGTCTGATGCGAATAAAATCTCACGTATCTGAGAGCCCCCTTGAGTGGAGTCAATCTGCATGTGGGAGTGAGGGTGCAGGTGTGAGAGGGCCTGGGGGGAGGGTGGGGTGGGGACTCATGGAGGGGTCAACGAGACTAATGTGCATCATGGTTGGAAAGAAAAGCCAACGAAGGGGAAAACACTGTGCGTTTCCAATGGAGCTTTTTATTTGTAAAATAAAGCTGGAACCTGTGTAAGGAGGAAATCAGACAAGGACAATGCAAATACCTCTCCCTGATAGTGACATAGAGGTGGTACGACTGCGCGACTGCGCCCGGTTGGAGGAAGGAAATGCGAGAAAAACAGAAAAACCAGACACTTCCTCCATGTTCAGGCTCCCAAAGGTTTCCCTGTGCCCTGGTGTGTGGACCAAACACATGCTAGCTTCCTACAGAGCCACACGCTGGCTAGGCAGGGGAGCATAGTGCTTCAGGGCTAGTTCTCATTTGTTCTGTGTGAGACCGCCATTGGTTTCCGGCCCATAGACCTGGGTGCAGCCACTCCTGTCGGCCAGTGGGGGCTTGCGTGTGGCTATGATGGAGAACAGGGTTCAGCCGAGCTTTAGACTACGCCAGACTAGGAAGAAAGGCTTGGCCACCTACTTTGCAAAAACCACCAACAAACAACTCTACAGGCCACAATGGTTCACTCCCCAAGGGATGACCGATGTGCAGAACCAATTAGCGTGTTGTTCCACGGTGCACGAGGTCGCTGTGCGTTGAGTTCATGGCTACTAACAGCAACAAGGCCTCCCTCTTAAAGTTGTTTCCGCTTTAATATTTTTCTGCTTTCTTTTTGATGGAGATGTCCCTTTGTCTAGTCATTGTTTGTTTGCTTGCGTGCTGTTTGTGCTTTGGCTTTCTGCATATGAGATACAGAATAGGTTGATCTACAGAGACAATTAATGGGATTAATCAATGCCTGGGGGCAAGGCTTGAGGGGGATGGAGGGAATAGGGAGCGAACACCAGTGAAGATGAGAAGAAAATGTTGAGAAACTGTGGCAATGACTGCACAAACCTTCCTACGAGGACTGAATGATTACATTGTACAACATGTGAAATGTAAGCCAATAAAACCAAACACAGGTGAAACTACACGTGGTATAAAGGGATGCTGCCCCAGCAGTCAGGGACCAGAGCCTGGTGAAGAGGGAAGGGACTCTGCTGTGACACAGATGAGCCTGATGACCTTAGGACACGGATGCCCCTGAAGTTGGCCTTGAGAAAACCAAGGTGTGCACTTCAGCACGGGGAACAGAGCCCTGGCTGGCGAGACTCGGGGCGCTGGCTGCACTACGGCTTTTCAAGCAACCACTGAATGGTGTCACCCGGAGTCACTGAGGGGAGAGGTGTACCTGCCACACCGAAGCCGAGGGAAACCTCTACCAGTCTGGCTTTGGCCACCCCCAGAGGCTCCCATTTGTGGAGTCCGGGTACATCCTCCCGCCATCAGCGTCGAGTGGGCATGCGAAGGGGGGTAGCTCCATTTGAATTTCAAATTAAAAATAATTAAAATGTAGAGGAAATCTGTTGGAAATGCAATGAGCGATTAAATCTGAGAAGAGCAAAGGGGGTAAAAGTTTTGGCGGGATGGCGGAGGCTCGCCCCAGCAGCTTGTGAGTCCATTAATGCCTTGGCCTGCTTCCTGGGTATTTACGGATTCACAGCTTGTTTAACTTCTTGTAGATTCCCAACCGTTCCCCAACGTGCGATCTACCTCATCTACTACACAGTTGTTTAATTGCGCTACAAATGAGTTTACTCAACCAATTACAACTGCAAACACTGCTAAGATAGATGCCCACGTCTCACAAACAGGGTGTCTCACAGAGCATCCTACCCCAGAAGCCCTCTGTCCACCCCCCAAGATTTAGGAGCACGCGACTCCATCGAGTCATGAAGTCCAAGTGCGGTTTTGTTCCCCACAGCGAGAAGAGATCCCTAGATTGCCTCCCAAAGGGAAAAAGAACTAAACAACCAATCACACACACAAAACTCGCCAACAACCACAGGCCAGAAAGATTTTTTTCCTCTGTAGAAAAGTTTGAAGGAACTTTTGAGTTTGAACATGCGGTGGAAATACAGCATCAGAAAGCATTTATAAGGTGCAATCAGGAAATATGTCATTTAACACAAATGCTGAAAACAAGCCAGTGGAGCGTAGAAAGGACTCTCAAATATTTAAGTTCTTCACTACGCTAATGGTGTGGAAAATATCAGAGGTGGGAAAAAAATTCGTCAGGGGAAACATCCCTGGTGGCCCAAGAACAGTAACTTTTATCTCATCTGCTCAGATGTGTGTTAAATGGCAGTAAATGTCTGTGGGATTGTTTACTGCTCTCCACATACAGATGGACTCGGGATTAATACTTAATTAAACTCCAAGGCTGGGGCTGTCTAAAATGGACCGGGAGGTAGTTTGCGTATTAATTATCCGTCCAAACTATTTATTAGTAAACTCAGAAGAATCTGATCACAATTTGCCCTAGGCCATCAGAAAGACACTCCCGAATGACTTTGATTTCTAGCACCCTGGGGTAACACGCGCAGCAAATGGCAGTGAGCACTCAGGCATCTCAGCCAGCTTCATCCCTGAATACCTCTCTTACAAGTTTGGTGGCTATGTGTGACAGACAGGACTGATTCTCAGGGAGGAATGCTACACAAGGAATATGCAGGAGACTCCCCTGCCCTGGCATACATATATGTTCTATGTATGGGAACAAACAAAAACTCTGACTCCATCAAACGTCAGGGATTCCCCAAATCAAAAGGGCAGAGTGAAGGAGTTACAAAGCATGAGTGTATACATTTTCTCTTTACTTTCCTATTTTCTCTTATTTAATAAAATCTTCCTCTCTCCGCCTCTACTCCCTTCTAGGACCCTGGGGGCTATGTTTTCTGAGGGGCATCCAAGCAGAAATCAAATGGGCCGCACATCACACCCATCCCGGAAGGTGCCAAGCTCACACAAAGTATCCATCTGACGTTATCCAAATGTGAAAAGGATGTGACTCAGGTGGGTTGAAATCCAATAGGGAAACTTTTCTTGAATTACTCACCCATAGGCTCCGTTGCTAATCAATTTGATCGTTTCGAAATCACTTTCCCGAGGTTTCCTTCGAAGTTTCAGGGAGGCGTTGGAGCTCTTGGAAACAAAATGTGCAAGTTAAAAGACAGTGCCGGGTGAGAGAGCTTAAAGACATGGCCGACAAGCCCTGTCCCGTACTTTGTTGAAGGAGAGTAGGGCAGTGCCCAGCTTCTGCAGGCCAGCCTCCTGCACAACAACCAGTCGATACGGACCAAAGCCGCGAAAAGGCTGCTCCATCACAAAGTCAAGGCGCACACACTGGCTCACAACAAACGGGGGCTACTTTGTTGCAGGCATCGAAGTATGCTATTACTGTACTACTATGTTAAAGATATTTTTGCATGGCCACAAGTGTTTCTTTGATCTCTTTTTTAAGCACAGAAAGGTAGTGAATACTAAGACAAACGTTTGGCCTACTGATCTTAGACAGGCTGCTCTCTACCCGTTCTGACAGACAAAGGCGACTGACTTACAGTCAGATGTAAGAATGGAACTCCATCATTTGAACTCTCCTGTATTCCAGCCAGGAGAACGAGGAGACAGTCACTCCCAGGGAGAAACCCACAGGGCGGGTTCACTCTGTCCTAGGGGGTCACTATGAGGCGGCACCGGCTTGATGGCTGTGAGTTTGGTTTGGGTTTTGTATTCGAACCAAGTGAAGCTGTGTGACCGCGTTCCAGGCCAATCTTCCACAGCCATGCAGACCAGCGCCTCCTCCCGAGAACGCGGTCTCGGTTTCACGTCCACCAGAGCTTCCCAAATGTACTTGGCCCACCACCCCCTTTTTGGTGGGAAAAGCAATTCTCCCACCCCTCTGGCAATGGGAAATTTTT
Organism: Echinops telfairi; assembly: GCF_000313985.2. Classification (NCBI taxonomy): domain Eukaryota; kingdom Metazoa; phylum Chordata; class Mammalia; order Afrosoricida; family Tenrecidae; genus Echinops; species Echinops telfairi. The sequence goes on from NW_022111373.1 coordinate 84,337,989, forward strand.
ATAATATAGCCCATAATCAAGGACAGCGTTTAGGGAATCTGCTCTGGCAGCGCCCTCACCCCCTGGATTGTTCCAGTAACCCCCAGGGAGGCTGTCCACCCACACTGGGAAGCATTGATGTGAACCAACTCCTACTTCACAGAGAAGCCCACCACGCGTTCTGAAAATTCCAGATGTTCACTTCCCTGGGTCAACGATTCAAGTGAGCCTCACCCCAGTCTCGTAACATTTTAAAAGACCGAGTTCCATCCAAAATGCCACATCTTCTGTCCGCTTCCAGCCAAAACAGAATGGACGGGAGGCGTCCACCATGTGCCCTTCCTGTCCCTGACCAGCACAGGTAGAGCCGTGTCATTCCGGGGGCCACCGCTCTTTCTTACAAAAGGTCCTAAGCTTGCAATATCCCAGTGCAGAACGCAAGCCTCGTCGTCCACACCCGTTTTCCCTTGATGAAGGTGTCGGTTTCCAAAAAGACGGCTACTTTAAAACTTTAAAACTTCAGTTCAAAGGATAAGAATAAACCACGTGAAAGAATCCTCTTACACCACGTGTAGCTTAGAGTTGACAACATGCCCAGCCTCTCTGTTCCCACCACGGTATCCGCACATCGTCTAAGAAACCTCGTCATGCTGAGATACACGCCATCCTCTCCGACTCTGCTGGAAGACACGGGCACTGGCTTCCCACCTTCCTCTCTGCCCGTGTTTTCTCACCGTCCTGCGTGAGTTCAGTGTTTACACCGATCACACATCTATCTGATGGCCGCAAGATTCTTGGACCCCCTCAACTCAAAGCTCCACCTCTCTCCTCTCCTTTTGCCTGACCCCAGGACTTGGGTCACCTGCAAATGTCCCATCTCAGAAGACATAACTCAAGACTGGGCGTCTTTCCTTGTTCCAGGACTTTCGCTCCGGCTGCTCTTCCCTGGCTCAGAACCGTAGGCTCTGCCCCAAGCTCCTTTCCCTCTCTGCCTCCATGCCTGAGGGACCTCCTGCATGGCCACAGGTAAGGTCTAAGTGATGGCAGCCTCTGCCAAACGCTTTTCATCCAAGAAGTGGAAGGTACCAGGCGTTAGAAGCAACAGCCTGCTCGCCGGCTCTTTTTGGATGTCTCAATGGAGCTTCAGTCTCAGCACATCCAAATGATGGACATGGCGATAAAAATAGCAATGTCTACCTTCTCTGTTGTATTTACTAGGGGATGGTGGTGTTTTAATGTTCTTACGTAGATGAGCTCATATAATCTTCTGTAATCTTTATGACATCTCTTTTACAGATGAGGTAACTGCAGCTTTGGAAACAACTTCTAAGATGTGGAATTGGGTTTCATATCTACACGCTCCCACTCCAGAGATGGATTCTTAGCTATGAGCCTACTTACAGCACCTGCTTCCCTGACCACCCCACCCCCACTCCATTCTGGTCCCTCTTTGGCATTTGTAACTAAGAGAGTGGCACTAGCACTAGGACCTCTCACCTGTGGCCCTCTAGTCGCTTCACTGACTTCACCAGGCCACCAAGCTAGGCACTCTGATTCCAGGTATTTCCCCACAGCTCTCTTACACACATCCACATCCCTCAAAGCTCAACAGTGCCCCAGACCCGGAAGAAAACAGACACACCGTAATCCAGTGGATTATTTAATATGGCTCTTCTCCCCAAAGACTTACTCTCACCAAACAACTTTTGCTTTCCTGGTGGGCCTGGGTAAGAAGGTCAGAGGAAGGTGATGGTTAGATTATGATTCAGCTCAGAGTGCTTGTTAACAGAGCTAATTGGAATTGCCATCCTGCTGAGTATAAAACCAGCCATCTCAGAAGCAGGAGGTGGGGATCTCACTACCAGCAAAAGAGTAAGATCCAGGAGTACAGCGAGGCCTGTGGACCCTGAGATCCTTGTGCACTGAGCTTCCTTCTTCCAGAAGATCACTGGGAGTGGCAGGGGAGGAGCAGCAGAATCAAGAACAAGAGTATGAGACTCAGCAATGGACTGCCTAGCCCAGAGGGCAAGTGAAGTGAAGTGCTGAAGTATGCATCGAGAAACTCAATTAGGAGAGTGGGGTTTGCTGAAAAATGAAGCTGCGACCAAGTGCCTTCAGGCTGAGGCTTACGGCACAGTAGCATCCCCTTGGGGCACCTATTGGCAGTGCTAAAAGAGCTTTGAAACATTTCCTGAGCAGGGCAGAAGCCAGGCTGTGAGGCTGAGGGTCAGCTCAGGCTGAGAAACTCCCTTGATGGAACAACTGTATCCTAAGCATCCTACATCTGAATTATAAACTGTGCCCTTCCCTAGTCAGCCCTCTACCTGTGAGCATTGTCTAGGAGTTCTTTGTGGGCCTTGCAATGCATTATAGAGCCCAGATGCAAAGTAGGGAGTGCTGTGGGAGACAGAACAACAAAAGCAGAGAATGCTGAGAGAAAGCACCCACTTATAATGTTCTTATGGGAAAAAGGACCTAGATGTCCAACTGTTCTTGTCTGCCTCTGCGGTCTCCCTTGTTCTTGGCTGCACATGTCTTCTGCTCCCGGGCATCAGGCCCAGGGAACAGCATGGGCAGAGCTTCTGAACCAACTCACTTTACATCACACCAGAGTTATAAATCAACCCCCTTTATGCCTCTTTATGGGATGCTCTTGTAGTGTCTAGTCATCTTCCTTTCCTATAGCTTACTCATGTTTATTACATTACATTCGGGGGTGATTTCTTTTTATTAATTTTTCTTTGGAGGGAGGCGCTAAGCCCAATAGGCCTGGGGCCTGGCATGCGGTAGAGACACGACAAATATTTGGGGGATCAAGTCACCCACACGCCCCGATCTCTGTACGCCAGTGAACAAGAGAGCGCGGCACGCTTCACCACACATGTACTCACACTCAAGGACTCATCCGTTTCTGGAGTTTCTGCTGTCCCGCTATCGTAGTTTCCCAACTGCGCCATTTCTGAGTTAAAAACAACAACAGAAAGCACAGTAAAGTTTAGGGGGAGCAGGTGAACCATTTTAATTAAGCAAGAACAGGATAAGCTGAAACTGAAGAAAAATAATGTTCCCCCAAAACCTGTCTTATATTTCAACATGTTACAGGAAAACCTTAAACCCAAAAGGTTAAGAAGCAGCAACTCGCTGATAACAATTTTGAAACTGTTGATTCGCCCCCTCGCCTGGAGCGTCACTTCTCATGGCCAGCCAGCCGGACACAGGGGTCACTGGGTTACATAATTATGGTGGCTTGGGAAGGGCAGGGCCAACAGCTGGGCTTCTACCTGGCTCACCAAGAAGATTACGACTTCGCAGGGCCCGGGAGAAACCAGGGACACAATGACCATGCTGGGGGAGTGATCCTCAAGTTGCAGACGTGGATGTCTCTTGTCCCATTCGTGGCCAGCTATGCTAGCAAGTAAGTAAGCGCTTGCAAACGTTAAGCCTGGAAGTAATACGGTGAGTAAGACGGGCTTAGAGGTGCAGAAAAGCCCTGGGGGAACAGTGGGGTGAGTGTTGAACTGCTACCCAAATGCCAGCTGTTTGAACCTACCGAAAAATGTGGCGGCCGGCTTCCTAAAAGATTTAGAGCCCTGGGACCCTATGGCGAAGCTCCACCCTGTCCTTTCATGTCTCTATGAGGCAGAATCGACTCCGCTCGACAGCGGTGGGTGTTGGCAGGGATGAGAAGGCAGGGCTTCTGCCTGTGCCAGTCCTGATGGCCTTTCCATCTGTGTGAGGCCGAGGCTCCTCACCTGTACAATGGGGACACTGATATGAAAGCCCTTCAAAGGCTGCCTCGTGAAAATTAAGTGCTCATTCATGTTGGCTATTGGATATGACTCTTCATTACATCATACAGAGCAGTTAAAAAAGAGCTCGCGTGGTACTGGGGCTTGGTATTAGGCTGCTAACCACAGGGTTAGTGGTTCTAACCTACTCGCAGCGGTGTGAAAGGCTTCCGCCCACAATTCTGACACTGGCTATCTCTGAGCAGCAGTGTCTCGTGTCAAATAATCTGCATTTTCTAAGTTTATAAGATTGAACACGTATAAAAAGAAGCTACCAGTTTGTAGCCTATTTTGTTTTTATATGTCTGGAACCATCGCACAGAAAATCTGATCACTATACAGACCCTGTCGGCAGGAACCACATGTTTCGATGTGTGTGACTCTCCACGGTTGCACTGTACAACGAACAAGGCAATCAGTACCAGGATCAGTCACTGTAGCCTAGTTTTATACACTGTAAGCCGAGTTTTTCAGCACATTTTTAAAATGCCATTTTTGTGGTAAAATTAAGTGTCTCGGATGATATTCGGGTCGGCTTATACTCGAGTATGTACGGTACTTCTTGTTTTTTACCTACCATCTTTCTTTCTTTTTTGAGGGACAGAGAGAGATTACATGTGGAAAATATAAAGCCAAACACCAGAGACTCGAGCGGGTGGAATAACTGGAAAGCCACATTTACTTGTAGGGCCGAGTCCAGCGTAACAATGAGCGCAGAAGGAAGCTTATACTTTCAAAGTGTCGTTCAAATGCTGTCAGCACCCACTGGGACTGGCACCTGGGGTTGACGGACTTGGCGGGGACTGAATGGTGCCCAGTTGGAAGGGCTCTCGAGCAGGGGAGCAGCATCCCAGGCGGTTCATAAAAATGAGCAGCAAGAGGGTGGAGGACGCCATCGCTACATCTCGCGGAG
>NW_022111373.1:84342844-84363332 GCF_000313985.2 Echinops telfairi
GGTAGAAGCCAGAGGGGCTGTGACAATTTTGTCAAGGCGCGACTAGAAACTGAGTACAATGACTGACATCCAGATTTGTCAAAGATCACTATTTGTTTCATATGTATTTTTCAGTCTCTGTGAAGGAACACAGATGGGCCTCACATGATTTAACTAACTCCCTCCGGCCTGGAGGGATATTACTGCCAGGTAAGAAAGGCGGGGACTGTTCACTCGCTGTATGTAATCCAGGTGCTGACACAACTTTAACTACACCAGCGTGAAGAATCACTGTAATGGACTTTGACAGCCTCCCCCACTGCAATTATTTTCATAAAAAACAAATGAAAAGATGGCTATGTTTTAAATAGAATGCCGGCTAAATAACTATTATCTGGGAAACACATATTATTTGCAAGCAGTGGGTGGTAATGGGATGGAACCAAGAGTCAGCTTTTGAAGCAGGAAGCTAAGGCATCATTTTGCAATGCCTGAAGAGATGTTTAAAACTCATCTAAATACCATTAAACATCTGCCCTTTTTATTTCATTGATTTAAACCATTTCTGAAGACTCATGATTCAAAAAGGTAAAGATGGTAATTTAAAAGCCATGGGGGGAAAAAAATCTCTCCCCAGGGAACTTTTCAGGAAGGCAGCCACCAATCTCTGGTAAGTGATGAATCTGTTGTGGTATTGCTTTCAGTACAGCATCAATTTATCTGACATTATCTCCCAGGAATGCATGCATCCTTTCTCTGGAATGGCCACAAGAGTAAACAAAGCAGGGCGGAGGGGACAGCCAGGCCTGGAGCAGCGGCGCCCTGGCTTTTGGATGGAGACAAGCCCCTGTGCCAGCGCTTTGCCACCAGGACAGACAACGGAGCCCGATGAACACTGTTTGCAGAGTCTGCTTAATGAGCCAGGAAGACCGTTCTGAGTGGAGGACCGCTTCAGGCTGTTTCTACATCTCTCTGGGCAGTCGACAGCCTCCGTGTTTTCAGTGACAATCCCAGATAAGAATGAACACCAACAAGAGGACATGGGCAGGTGACCGTGTTGATTGTCGTAAAAGAAATCACCAACAGGGTGATTTCGGTTCTTGGGGTTTACAAGAATTCGGTCAGGTTTTCATTTGTGCCCACTTAAACCTTTGATACGCTCCGAGCAACATTTCTTCTTGCCCTGGCTCTCTCGTGTATTATTCCTTTTCACACTTGGAACAAGTCAACAAACAGATCCCTGCCAATACGGTACCCTGGTTTCAAGTCAACAATAATTGAGACACGGCTCCCCAAGTACTGTGTGTTTAAATGTCATTTTAAAATTAATCATAGTAACTATCTTTGAGCAGTATTTTCACTGCTCTCCAGAAGAGACCAACTGAACATTGTAAGAGAAAACAAATACTGTGAGAGACTGAAAGTGAAACCCTTTGGGGACTCTGGAGGCCCCAGGTTGCCAGGCGGCTGGGATGCCCAGGTCTGTCCCCAGGCTCTAGCGTGGGGGAAGGGAATGAGTAACACCAGAGAAATCGTCAATACCAGCCAACATCACACACCTCACAGAAGGCAAGCAGTTCCAGCCATCCTATTTGGGGTGAGTTAATTCAAGGTTGGACCAGTATGGGCTGTGAATGAAGTTATAGCAACCCAAACGGACTTTGGCAGAGAAAAGGCTCCCCACCCCTGCCCTAGGTGAAAACATCAGGGGTGCAGTCCATTGCTCCTCATGGAGAATCCTTTCAAAGTATAATCTGCCCCGCCTGTGTACTTTCCAGAAGACTGAGGCTTGAGGGAAACCTGAGAGCCTAAAGGGGGGGGGGGGGAAATAAAGGCTGGCTGCTATGTTTTCACATGCGGCCATGATGCATATGCCAAGTGCAAGGTCAGCCCCACCAAGGTCAGCACTCACCTTCCAAGGGATCCTTATTGAGCCCCAGCTGGCTGATGATGTATCGGGGAATGTCTGTTTTAATGCCCTGCCCTTCTTTGGCATGGCCTTCTGCAGCTTCCAATAGGTAGTAAAATTCTTCAGGATCGAATTCCTAGCAGAAGACAAACACAGATGGGTACGTCTTTGAGCCAAAATTCCCTGAGATTTTATTATATAAATCTCATTCACAGTAAAATTGTTCCATACACATGGTCGTGGGTTATTTATGCGCGAGAGGAGGCCAACGGGTTTGAAGAGTACACAGTCCATACTACATATTCTAAGTTGGGAGGGCGGGGGGGGGGGGGGGGGGGACAATGCTTGGTAACTTAGAGACAATGGCCTTTGCAACAATTTCCCTTTAAGTTAACTGGAAGGTATGGGAGTCTCCCTACAGATCCCCACCTCACTGAAAAGAACAGGTTGGTGTTTTTCATGCGCCTTTTAAGCACCTTTGGAAATCTGGAATCTCACCCAGAAGGTTCCCTCTCTCCCGGCCCAACTGACCACAAAAGGAGTCTTGCCAGAATACATTTTTCCAAGGTCTTGCAGGGACCTCCCTTGGTACAGAAGCATCCAAAAGTACGAGAGAGAAACATCTCAACATCACCACTCTTGGTCCCTGAACTGTAGAATTAAATTACGAGCAGTCATGTAATGTGAAGCTCCATGAAAAAAACAAGGGAGTAAATGTTTCTGATGATTCTTTGCCTTTCTGTAACCCTTGAAGTGGGCATCTTGCCTGTATATTTTATTTTCTTTGCTAGTCTGTTGTCTCTCCCCGCCTCCCACCCCCGCCCAGTATATGTATATGTATATATGTATATATATATATATATAAAATCAGGATCGCAAGACTGTAGATGGAAGGCCATGTGTCTGCGGGCTGTAAACAACGATGCTCTCAGAGGTAAACCGCCCTGCGGCTCCCAGTTACAGCTCCCAGCTCTGCCCCAGCCCACAGAGTACCCTCCTCCCCATTCTGAGTAACAGCCCAGAGAGGAAACGTTAGAATCTTAGCACTTCGTCTGAAAACTGAGTGTGGTGGTGATTGTACAGCTCTTCTTCACAGGATTGAAGTATGGAATTATATGATAAAACTGTTAGCAAAAAACAACCACAGCGCCAAACAAAACCTGCTACTAGTGGAGTTGAGCCAAGCCAAACATCCAAACCAAGCCACTGCTACTGAGTCAAAGCTGATTCCCAGCCGCCCTGTAGAGGCTTTCACCAGGCTGTTAATCCGTACCAACCAGCCTCTTTTTGCTACCACAGAGCGGCTTGTGGATTTGAACCACCCACGTTAGCGTTAGCAGTCCAACGCTTACTCGACAGTACCACCAGGGTTCGCTTTGGCATATTCCCAGTGCCCTTTATATAAATGTACACGGAAAGACAGGGCAAGCCTGGGGGCTGCAGGTAAAAGATGACTGGGGAAAGACTGGAACTCTGAAACTCCAGCTGCCGCTAGATGGCAAAACGTACTGAAAGCAGCAACACTGCCAAACCTATTCTAGGCTCACTTGTTTTGAAAGGCTTCCTCTTCTAAGGCCAGATCTGCGCTTAGCCCACCTGTTCATAGGTAGGGTTTTAACGTCGCTGGTCACAGAAATGGGTTTTAAGGCTAACTGGCATTTTCACTCAAATCCGACAACTATCGGAAATGCAAGCACTTCATGTAAACTCCACCAGGTGCAGTAAGAGAAGCAGTAAAAGGGAAGTCTCCTTCTACCTGCGTGACTGGCCAGGCAATTCATTCCCCTCTCCCCACCCCCACCCCTTCTCTCTCCAGACACCCAGTGTCAGGCTCAGCGTCTGATTCTGCGTCCTTGGAGTCGCTGCCCTGCCCCTCACCCACCTCTCATCCTCAAGATTTCCCTCTGCCAGATCTCACAACGCACCAGGATTCATTTATGAGGCTGCCAACACACGTGACTTCACTCGTACAAAAGTTCATGAATTGGAAAGGAAAAGGCAGAAAGGCCAAAGGAACGCAGCCACCCACCCCAGTGCCACGGAGTCACTCTGACTCACAGTGACCCGACAGGACTGGGCAGAGCTGCCCCTAGGGGTTTCCGAGACTCGGAACTCCTTATAGGAGTAGAAAGCCTCACCTTTCCCTCTCAGAGGGGCAGGTGGTTTCAAACTGTTGATCTTGCCTTAGCGGCCCAACTTGTGACTGCTTTGCCACCAAGGGTCAACCATATGTTTATAATGGGTACCTGTGTATGTCTGTGTAGGATACCATGTACAAGCTGTACACGCTACCAAAATGGCTTTCTTGGCCAGTGGCACGGAAACGTTGTGATGCTATATTAAGTACTTTCAAATAATTCTTCCGCCCAAAGCTTCCAATCCCCCTGCCCCTATCAGTTTTGACTGTGAGCTCAATCAACCTTTTATGATAAAACCAACATTTTAAAACAGGAGAATGATATTGGCCAGAGAATAGACAATGAAACCTATGCCAGCAAGAGCCGGCGTAAGGCACAGGCCTGCCAGAGAAGGCAAAATCAAACAGAGAACAGAAGGGCGGAGGCTTCACACGAGCCTGGAGAGCTCGGCTGAGTGGTGGTCCAATTCTCACAAGTCTCACCCGGTAACTGATCAAACGACCTGATCGCCACCAATCTCGTTCCTTCGGGTCTGTAGGAAGCCCCGTAGCATTTTTTCAGACGTTTGGCTAACAGGCACCAGGCATGTGTTTATGACAACCATGATTGCCACAGGCCACTGTGCACCGCCTCTCCAACTCCCCACCCTTTGCAGCTTGGCATCTCTGGGAAAGCGGAAGCACAGGAGGCCCTGTCAAGGAGCTGTGACACAGTCACTCTGAGAGATCCACCATCGTTCAAACTCGCCTGGGGTGTGCGACGACAATCCCTTAACACAGTGCAAGCCCTCCATGCCTCAGAGTGAGAAAAGGGCACCCATTAGGGATGTATGTGCTCCGAAAATGGCCCAGGTGGCCCGCCATTCCTTGTCACCCTTCCCATTCGGCTCTCAGCTTTGAAGTCAAGTGAAAGCTGAGGACAGCGCCCGTCCCGGCTTCCCACGGTCCACCGTAAGCCACGGCGTCACCACGCACTTACCAGGCACTCTAGCAACCGAGCGGGGCGGGCAATGACGATGAGGATCTTTCGGACCAGCTGCTTAATAAATGCCAGCTCTCCACTTTCTGAACGATTGTGAGCCTGTGGGAAGAAGGATGGTAGCCGAGCTGTCGCATTAAATGGCAGAGAAACCTGCAAAGTGTGCTAATTAGACAATTACAGATATTCCAAAATGAAGTGATTCCGAAAATACTTTAAAAATATCTGTGCGGGATAAAATGAGCGTGAGCGCTACATAAATGGACATTATCAAATGACTGTATCAAACGACTATCAGCTAAACGTGAACGGCAAGCTTTTTAATGGAGGGTCTGCGTCCAACACCCAGCGTTGGAGCGCTTAATGTGAAACATGGCGGGTCTTGAGGAGCGGAGGAGACCTTCAGGACCCGGTGCTAGTTGGGTGGGCAGCTGACCAGGACCCCTGGCCTTCCAGATGTCACACCTTCCGTGTATACAATGGCCAGCAGGCTAATTTTTGTGCTACCCTGGGCATTTAACATGGTCATGGAATACACTCAAACTTTCCCAAAACTTGCTGTCAATGAGTCGATTCTGACTAACAGTGACCACACAGGGCAGTGGAGAACTGCTCCTATTGGTTTCTGAGACTTTCTGAGTAGAAAGTCTCCTCTTTCTCCCACAGAGCGACTGGTGGTTTCAAACTGCTGACTTTGTGGTTAGCAGTCCAAGTCGTAACCACTATGCTACCAGAGCTTCTACTGGAAATACGGTAGTGCCCTTCAAAAATTTCATGGAAACTTTCTATTATCTTTCAATTACATCTTCCCATGAATTTTTTTAAGCTCCCTGGGAGTATGTATACAATATGATTACGTCCTAAAATGAGTCATTTTGTAACATGTAAGAAGCATGCGGTGTCTATTTTATAAGACTTAGCTACAGAACATTTATATTGGACATATAACAAGAGTTCAACTTCACACCTTCAAAATACCTAGGCAGTTAACAATCTATATATCAGTTGTATCAAGCATATTTGCACATACATTGCCATCATTATTTTCTAAACATTTACTTTCTTTTTCAGCCCTTGGTATAAGCTCCTCTTTTTTCCCTCCCACCCTCATGACTGCTTGATAAACTATAAATTCTTTTTATTTTCCTATCTTACACCGACCGCTGTCTCCCTTCCCCCACGGGTTTCTGTTGTTTGTCCCTCTGGGGATGTGGGTGTGATTATGTGTCCATCATTGCTGTTGGTTGGTTCTCCCTTCCTCCCCTCCTCTCTCGACCGTCCCCCTACCCTCCGGATATCACTACTCCCATTTCTGTTCCTGAGGGGTTTATCTGACCTGGAGGCCCTGTGTCCTGAGCTCATATCTGTACCTGTGTACATGCTCCAGTCTAGCCTGCAGTGAAAGGCAGGGCTGGGGTCATGATAGTGGGGGGTGAGGGAAGCCTCAAGGAACCAGAGCAATCGTGTGTGTTTCATCGGTGCTGTACTGCACCGACTGACTCATCCCTTCTTTTTGGACCCTTCCATGAAGGGATGTCCCACTGTTTACAGATGGGTTTGGGGTCTCTGCTCTGACCCCCCTCATGTTCAAAATGCTTTTATTTGTTTGTTTGTCTTTGGTCTTTGATGCCTGCCCCTGATCCCGCCGACACCTCCTGATCGCACAGGCTGGTGTGCTTCTTCCATGTCAGCTTGTGGCTTCCCTGCTAGATGGCCACTCGTTTAACATCAAGCCTTTAAGACCCCAGATGCTATATCTTTTGATAGCCAGACACCATCAGCTTTCTTTGCCACATTTGCTTCCACAAACGTTTGAAGCCCCGTGTATGTTGTATTTGTATATGTACATGTAATATTTTTAAATCAAATATTTAAATTCCTTTAAACTTTCTTTCCAAGTTTCATCTGGCACCAAAAATTGATTTTGCAAGATGCAATGAATGCCAAGACAGACTGTTTATGTCTTCGTTATAGTTGATCTTTAACCAGACCTAAGCAAAAACTTATAAAAATAGAGCAAAAGCTATGTTTTTCTTATAGCTTTTCCTCAGACCTAAGCAGAAACTACAAAAAATGAAACAAAAGGATGTCTCTCAATTGTCAGTTGACACTTTGGGCCAGAAATTAAGTTTTCCCTGACAACACTGGTGGGGTGGGGGAGTGGGGGCACTCTAAAGTCTGAACATATTTTCATGGTTTCCTCAAAGTGAATTAAGAAATGCATATATTAAAATATACGTTAAAGTATTTTGATTGTACAAATTCAATCTCAGAGATGACAAAAATCACCAGCTCATTCTATTTCTTCTAAGGATTCTCAGCCACCACAAGAGCCAATCCAGCACAGTCGGGTAAATAATATATTATTTACTCATGCTCCGGGGCTGGGAGGGCGTTTGCTAAGATGAGACCAAACTGTGCAATTAGCGTGAGGTGAGAGAGAGAAGTTGGAGCCTTGGTTGCAGGCTCCTAAGGAAAGCACCCGCGGATCCTCTGGATGGTTATGGTTGAAATTTGAAGTGTTAGTAACCGTACAGAAAAGGAAAAAACCCAAATACTCTGACCCAGATTTGAGAGAGTAGGTTATAGCTTCCCAGGTATTTTCTTTTCTTTGGCTATACACCCATACATGAAAAGAGGAGGGCAGAGACAGAAAAACATTCATCTGGAATTGACCTAGACTTGGACTGTAACAGCGCGTCAGTCAAATCAAGCTGCTCAGACCACAGGGGCACCATACTTTCCTGCGCCACACAAAAGATGGTCGCCAAGGGTGGGCAGAGGAAGGGGAATCGACTGGCAGCCTGGGGAACCAGAGCAAGTCCCCACAATTTGGCTCTGTCCAGAAAGGTCAAGTTCCCTGCCACTGTGCACTCCCATGCCCCTGAAGGAGGCGGCAAGTGCGACTGGAGATGGCTTTAACTGAAGACTACAGGAGCATATTTGTCCAGGGAGACACACGAGAAAACCGCCTGACTCCTGCCCAAAAAGGGCCTTCCTGCTGGACGTCTGTAGGCTTCTCTACCCCAAGGTCTTTGGTTTTTCTGAAAATCAGCACGTTTTCTTCATCCATTTGTACTGGCTAATTCAGAAGATCCTGGGTTCCTTAAGATTAAAAAACAAAACAAGACAAAACAAAAAATCTGCCAACTCAGCGAGGGGGCAGGTGAATATAAATCACTTTGCATATCGATTCTAGTCCTTTTGTCTGACTGCCTCTGAAGCATGAGAAAAGCTGGATAGATCGTTTGGGGTTGTATCCTGGGGTGGAAGTTTGGAGTTAAGGAAGCAGTGTCCCCCACACACAAATTGCAGAGTTCCTTTCTGACTGGCCTCTCGAATCCAGGGCACACCATTCACCAGACTCTTAACTCTCGAGGCATCCTCGTGCACAGTAGTCTACCCAGGGCTTGAAGCAGTTTCTAGAAGCTGACTTACGAGGGACAGTAGAATTCTATCACTCGATGACTAATTATAAGACATTACATATTTTGGCAAGTGTGTGTACATCCTCCCTTCCTCCTCCCTCTCCCATCTAACTTTGAGTTAGTTACGGATACAAGCCAGGTGCTGTAGCAGGCCCTGGGGAGGGATCCCTGGCCCTCAAAGAGCCCACTGTCTGCTGATGAAGTGAGACCCACTAACAGATCACTGCAATGCATTGCACTTGAGTCCAGAGAGAGAGAGAGGGTGCAGCTGTGTGAGCCACATGTGCACTTTGGGGCTTTTACATGTAGGCAGGACAGAGCCGCTGAAGAGTGTTGGATGTAAGCCCTGGCAACTGGTCAGGAGTGTGGAGTCGAGGGGTTGAGTTGAGAGAAACAGAGCAGATGGGACAAAAGCCTGGGCTAGGAAGTGGTTGATGAACAGAAGTTGTGGGCAGAGTTGGAGAAATGTGTACTAATAAATTGAAAGTCTAGAGGCTGAAGGATTTGGGTGGGGTGGGGGTGGGGGGGTTGGTGGGTAGGGATGGGGCACAGCTCCAAATTCCAGCAGGCGAGTGGGTAATGGTGGTACCAATGTTGGCAGCAGAGATCATGGGATAAGCACGATTCGTTGAGAAAAAGTGGGACTCCGTCTTGGACGCACTGGGTCTGTGGCTGGTGGGCTGTCAGATGGACGGGTCCTCAGTAGGTCCGTGGATACATGGAATTGAAATTGGAGAGATGCCATATGCAGATCGGAATCCACTAATATTCTAGCCATGAAAGACCAAGAGAGTCAACAAAAGCGCCAGGGGACACTGGGAGGAGTGGTGAACCATGAGTGAGCCAGTGGGAGAACCAACAGTTAGAGGGAGAGCCCTCGAAGGGGCAAAGACGACGTTCACTGGGGCACCAAGAATAAAGGACTAACTTAAAAGAAGATAAGAGGGGTGGGTGTGTGGGAGGGGGGCAGGAGCTGTACAAGCTGTGGAGCACAATAAAGAGGATGTGACACGGACCTGCCCCCATGAAAAGCAGAGTGCATGTGCCTGTAAGACAGCCAGAGGGGGATAAGCAAACGTGGCGAAGAAAGCTGATGGTGCCCGGCTATTAAAAGGTATAGCGTCTGGGGTCTTAAAGGCTTGAAGGTAAACAAGCGGCCATCTAGCTCAGAAGCAACAAATCTGTCTATTTAAAAGCATTGAGTTTGGTTTTGGTTTGGTGGTTTATTAAATGTGCTATAACATGATGAAAAAGTTTGAAATATTGTGAGAATTACCAAAAGACATGTCACACAGAGACATGAAATGAACACTCGCTACTGGAAAAATGGTGCCTATAGACGTGCTCAATGCAGGGATTCCACACAGATCCAATTTGTCAAATGAAGCTGCATTTGTGAGGTGGTGTAGTGGGTTACTGCAAGGTCAACAGTTCAAAACCAACAGCGGCTCCCTGGAAGAAAGAAGGAGCTTTCAGCACCCATAAAGAGATAGTCTTAATGGGTGCATAAGCAAATGTGGCGAAGAAAGCTGATGGTGCCCGGCTATCAAAAGGTATAGCACCTGGGGTCTTAAAGGCTTGAAGGTAAACAAACGGCCATATAGCTCAGAAGCAACAAAGCCCACATGGAAGAAGCACACCAGCCTGTGCAATCACAAGGTGTCGAAGGGATCTGGTATAATGCATCATCAGAACAAAAAAATCTTACCATAGTGAGTGATGGGGGAGTGCAGAGTTGAGAATCAAAGCCCATTTTTAGGCCACTGTTGATCCCATTGCAGAGGGGTCTCGGGTAGGAGACGAGCCAGTCAGGGTGCGATGTAGCAAGGATGAAAAATACAACTTTCCTCTAGTTCCTAAATGCTTTCTCCCCGCCCCCACTATCATGATCCGAATTCTACCTTGCAAGTCTGGCTAGACCAGAGGATGTACACTGGTACAGATAGGAACTGGAAACACAGGGAATCCAGGGCGGATGATCCCTTCAGGACCAGTGGTGTGAGTGGCGATACTGGGAGGGTAGAGGGAGAGTGGGTTGGAAAGGGGGAACCGATTACAAGGATCTATATGTGACCTGCTCTCTGTGGGACGGACGACAGAAAAGTGGGTGAAGGGAGATGTCGGACAGGGCAAGATATGACAAAATAATAATTTATAAATTATCAA
Organism: Echinops telfairi; assembly: GCF_000313985.2. Lineage (NCBI taxonomy): Eukaryota > Metazoa > Chordata > Mammalia > Afrosoricida > Tenrecidae > Echinops > Echinops telfairi. The sequence goes on from NW_022111373.1 coordinate 84,353,443, forward strand.
GGGTTCATGAGGGAGTGGGGTGTGGGGAGGGGAGGGGAAAAAATAAGGAGCTGATGCCAGGAGCTTAAGTGCAGAGCAAATGTTTTGAGAATGATGAGGACAATGAATGTACAAATGTGTTTTACACAATTGATGCATGTATGGCTTGTGATAAGAGTTGTATGAGCCCCTAATAAAACAATACCCCCCCCAAAAAAAAAAGATAGTGAGATGGGGATTGGGACTGTACAAAGCACTTGTGTCACATACCATTCTACACAAAAACCTACACAATTGCATTTATATGCTGCCACCCCACTATGCAAAAACGTGGTCCCAAGGCTGGTGCCAGACCTTAAACTGGAATGAACCCAAAGGAAAATCCATCGCTATTGAGTGAGTTCCAATTCATAGTGACCTTCGATCAGGTCCTGAGTCTATGCATCTTTATGAGAGGAGAGAGCTTCCTCCGTTTTCAGAGGAACTGGGTTGGAGTCGCTGACCTTGAAGTTAGTCCAACGCTCCCCCAGCAGTGCCCTCAAGGCTCCTGAAATGATCGTGAGCTGAGGAGAAATCGTGAAAACAAGTATGTAGAAACTACTATGGCAATTTTGCAAGGGAAGTGATGGTTCACTGGTAGGATTTTTATCTGCTGCACAAAAGACCTCAGGAGAAAGAGAAGACTTTCTGCTCCCAGAAAGATTTACAGGCACAGAAACCCAAGGGGCAGTTCTACCCTGTCCGATAAAGAGTCACTATGAGTTGGCATCAACTCAGGGGCTGACTCAGGCACTTCAAGCACAGCACTTATTGTCTACCGGCTGCTGCGGTGCTGAGCAGGCAGCAGAGCCTCCCGACTCACACAGACTAGAAAGGACGTCTCTACACAATCTGCTTCCAAAAGCCAGCAATGGACCTCTGTGGTCCATACCCATTAGGCACAGAATAGCTATGCGATGGGGGTTGGCATGAGGGCAGCAGGTAAGGGCAGCACCACGAAAGGCCATTTCCCACCACTGTGGAGCCAAGAGTGCCCCTTCACTGGCCTGGAAACGGACCAGTAACTTTCACTTTCATTGACAAGAGGCTTGCTCCACGCCAGGCTGAACATTAGCAATGACAACACCGGAAAATAAGGTGCTCACTACCGGGGCAGCTCTCAGAAGCACAGCTTTGGTGACTGTAGGAAGCTGAAACCCGAGAAGGAGGGATAGAGTCTAGAAATCTCTTGTTGGAAGTATGGTTGACAAAGGCAAGCAGAATATTGGTTGCTAACCAAAGTGGGATTGCCTATCTCAGGAGAGCAAATTCAGGAAGGGCAAGAACGGAAGGATTTCTAGAAAACTGGAATGCTACTATTTTCTTTCAGTTCTATGTAATTATCCACATATTCATGCTTAGCTAGAAAACCTCCTAGATTTATATGATTTCTGCTCTATGAGATTAAAAAACACAGTATATCCGAATGGAGTAAGCAAGATAGGTTTTGCCTGTAGCCTGTGGCTGATCAATTTCAGGTCACACCATCCCCCACTGCCGTTCCCTGACACACACTCCCTTCCTGTCCTGTGTTATCAGGAGCCATGCATACAAATGTTAAGCTTAGACATGTGCTGGGTTTATCTGTCATTTTGGCAATTGGATATTTTGTTAGAAGAAGGCCTGACACTAATGAAAATATAAGTTGCCGTTTACTACCCTACACCTTGCAGGTTAATTAGTAGGACACATGGTCTGGGAGAAGCCTGCAATTTCCCATTTAGCTTGTCCAGACAGGAGAACTAGATAGCATCATCAAGTAACGCACATACATTCAGGCAATTTATAGCTGGTGGTGGCGGCGGGGGGTATCTCAGGGCTTCAAAATCCTTCACAATCCACTTACCCTAGAGTCATAGATTGCTGGGCTCAACGTTCCTGTAAAGGTTATTGCATTTACTTTCTATTACTCTAAATAATGACCAGAATCAATTTATAGCACACAGCAATCAGGGTTGGATTTTTTGCTTTCCTTTCCTGGAGTCTGAACTCCATCTCGTGGTAACACTTTTTATGAAAATGTGCTCATGGGGAAAAAAAATGAAGAAAAGACACAAATCATAGAACATTACAAGGTGGATGGTTCATACCTCCTGTAGCAATTTATCTAATTTGTGCTGCAATTCAAGGAAGTATCGGGAGGTGATGAGACCCTGGTGGGATTTATCCAAGCAATCTCGACCCAGTTCAATAATCTGATGGTGAGTAAAACTGAGCACTCCATCCGCTAGGGGAAGGACGTTGTCGGGAGAGTAACTGGTGATGATTTCCTTTAGATGCTCTTCCATCTGAGCTGTAGCCTATGAAGAGAAGGAACATCACACACACATAAGAGACTGGGAAACACGTGCACAATTACATCGTCACACTTACCTTGCATTCTCTGGGACCTTCACAAAGTGGTGAACTAGAATTCTAGAAAACAAACTGAACAGAAGCCCCATCATGTGGAAGACTTAAGGTATATATATATATACACACACACACACACACATATATGTACATATACATATATATGTACACATATATACATCTATATGAAACAGACTGTCCCCAGATGATGTTCTTGCCCCCTCTGTTATATTACATATAAAGAGACCCAAGTACTCTTCTTGGAATAATTCTACATTTGTCAACTGGTGTTTTCCTTTCAGATCGTAGCCCCTTAAAAACCTATCTTCAAAAATATCAATTAGTTCTCTTTGCCCACTAAAAAATTAGGAATGTCTAGAGCACCAGTTCTCAAACTGCGGGTTGAGACCCCTTTGGGGGTCGAACGACTCTTCCACAGGGGTCAACCAATTCACAACAGTAGCAAAATGACAGTGATGAAGAGTTGTCTGAGCCCCTAAAAAAAAAAACAACAAACCTTAAAAAAAAAAAAAAGAATTTTATGATTGGGGGGTCACCACAACACGAGGAACTGTATTAGCGGGTTGCGGCATTGGGAAGGTTGAGAACCACTGCCTTAGGCCTAGACGTCTGCAGGTGGCTTTTCCATCTCTGTAACCCTCCGTACGCCGAGCGGAGGAGGAAGGTCCTCAACCACAGAGTGCCCCAGTGGCTGCAACAATGGGCTCCAGCCGAAGGACCAGTGTGCAGGGGCCACAGGACCAGCATGGTTGCCTTCTATTGTACAAAGGGTCTCTATGAGATGCCACCTAACAATGGCAACAGCCACCTTCCCCTGAAGAAGTCTGGACTCTCCATTTGTAGCACGTGAAAGCGGCAGTTGGGGCACCTTGAGGAATTTGACTCGATTCATGTTCCTTTCTAAGGTTCTTTAAATTTGGGGAACACAAAGACTGCTGGGCCCAGATCAGTGCCGTGGGGTGGGTGGGGTGGGGTAACATTTCCTCAGACCCCCTAGCTACTCCTGAAGGATGAACGAGTGTGTCAATGTGATAGGAAAAAATTCTCGGCACAACATTCCAGGGCTTTTTTTTCTCACCATTACGGTTTTCCATGTTCTTACAGCTTCACAACAAGCCCCCATGATCTTCCTGTGTCCTTTGAGACAAATCGATCACGATTACCCCTTTGGAATCTCAAAAAGCAGTTGGCATAACCCTTTGAGCTGACTCCTCTGCTGAGAGTTGAAATGGCCCAGCAGATCCCCTTGGAAGGCACTGTTGGGATAGAATCTTCTTTTGAAGGCACCTTCGTGAGACCAAGAGACAAGTGTACTACCGGAAGAACTTATCTGCAGCTATCCACTGATCATAATGGCAGGTTTAAACACCTTGTATTTAGAATAAGCCCATGCATGTATGAATTTGAACCCTAACAGCAATGTTTGGAGCACGACGTGTGTGTGTTGTGTGTGTGTGTGTGTGTGTACACCAAACCCACTGCAGCTCAATCGATTGTGACTAGCAGCAATACTATAGGGCAAAGTAGACCTGTCCCATGGGATTTCCAAGGCTGTGCCTGGACTGCCCATCTCTCTCCAGCATCATAGATGGTGAGTTCAAACTGCTAACTATTGGGTTAGCAACCAAGTGCTTACCCACTGAGCCACCAGGGCTCCTTATACATATATAAACACAGACATATCTAAAACCAAGCTCCTTGCCCATGGAGTCAATTCTGGCTCAGAGCGACCCCACAGGACAGAGTAGAACTGCCCCTGTGGGTTCTCAACACTGCTCTTTATGGGAGCAGAAAGCCAAGTCTTTTTCTGGCAAAGTGGCTGATGGGGTCCAACTGCTGACCTGTTGTCGGTAGCCCAACTCCTAACCACTACGCCACCAGGACTCCTGTGTACACATACATACATACACACATACATATATGTGCATAGACACACACACAGAATATTACTCTGCTGTATCATAGATGACACATCGAGAACAGTGGAAATTAAATCAGATGCAGAATAAGCCACAGTGCATGACCCCCATGTGTGAAATTCCCCGCACAGACAAATGCAGAGATGGGGCTTGTCCGTGTCACCATCGGGGGAGAAGAGGCTCTGGAAGGGACCGCATCCAGAGCAGGGGGAGAGTTGTTCGGGAGCTGAAACACGCTGGGAAAGGCTAGTGCCGTGGGTGCAACACAGTGAATGTACTGAGCGCCAGGGAAGTGGACCCTTGCAAATGATGACCAGGGAAAGCCTTTGGTGACAGCGTCGCCCCACAGCAAAGCGGAAACGAAATCAACAAGACGGCTCGAGGGGAAGGAAGCTCTATGATGCGGACAAGTCAGGCAGCTTTTCCAGTACCATAAACCTGACACTTCCTTTTCTTCTTTCAGTCCGTGCGCAGTCATTCCCTGTTGCCTGATCATTCCTCGGGGCTTCAATGACTTACACATCTGCCTGCCCCCCAGATCCTAACTAGCAGTAACTAGCTCTACTTGGCATCTGTGTCCCTGGTGAACAAGGGACAAGTGACAAATAGCTAACACAGCTTTAATCAATGACATCAATGCTGGGCTCATTAAAAATAATAAGTGCTCCACTCCTGATTTATGAAACCAAAGAGTTCCTTTGGTTCTCTTGCCTGGGGCACAAAGGGGAGTGGGTGGGGGTGGGGCTCGAGGACCAGCACGGAGGGAATGCCTTCCCCCAAATGGGTGGAGACACTATGATGGGGCAGACACTTCCAGGAGCAAGCGGGTGGGCTGGGCGGCAGGCAGTGAGGACCGACTGGCAGCAGCTTCTTGGGAGGGTGGGGTGGGCGCGTGGCATAACCCTTTCATAAATTCCTCTCTGGCTCCATTCAATGTTCTTTTAACCGTCTAACTGAGGAAACCGGCAACCAGACCTTCACTGGATGGATGGGTAAGGAAGCATCGGATCAGAATCCTAATGGGACGTTGACAAAAAAAGGAAAGTGAGGTAAAAGAAAAAAAACACAAAAAAACTTTCATGGCACACCAAGCACGGGCTTCTCTGGGAGAAAAGGGGCCTCTGCTTAATGCAGCAGCAGCAGGCCCAGAGGAGGTGGTGGGCATACGCCTGGCCCAGGGATCTCTCAAAGCAGATCCTGTACACAGGACCTCATGAGGCCAGTCCGAGCGCGGCCCCCAACCAGCGGCGTTCACCTGAGAGCTGGCCCCGCGCACCGAGAATGGCCAGTTCTCTGCAGGGTTCAGCTTAAAAAACGGCCCTGGCTTCATCTTCCAAATCAGGCTTCAGGGCTGTTTGATGCTCATTACGACTACAGCGGACCGTTACTTCCCCTCACGGAGCCACCTCCCACACGCCAACCCTCTGCGGCGCTTCCTTCCGACGGGAGGCATCTGAAATTCAATTCATTACCTTTGGGAACCTCTCTTTGTAGACATGGTTCATCATGATGATTTCATGGTCACAACAGGCGGGAGAACGTCCAGGGCTGCAGAGCAAAGCACATTCCCCCTTTAAACTTGTCGCAGCATGGAAGGAAAAGAAGCTTTTTATTTATCAACAATCGGTTGCATCTAAAGTACTAGGCGACCTGCCTGAGAAAGAGCAGATTGGGTAATAAACTACACAACCAGCCATTCACAGACACACACGCTTACCCACAAACCCAGAGACACCAGGGACAGGATTCAGAGAGAGCAGTTGAGGATGTGGGGTCCCACAAAGTAATTACAGATGCAACAGAAAGCGGGTGCAGAAGATGTTCGTCAACAGAGGTTTTATTCTGCATTTGGTATGAGGTCATATTCTGCATTTGGTATGAGTGTGCGCAGTTCCAGAAACCACAGCGCAAAATAGGTAGCTACAAACGTGAATGCCGACAGCAGCATCTTGGGCACGTTGAACAGTGTAATTTCACACTTTCCTGGTACACCTGCGCTCTGCCACCTACCACAGAGGTGCCTTAAGCATCTTCCAAGGCACACATGTCATTATTGAAATCCATTTTCTAGTCTCGATTTCTTTGGGATGCTGAGGTAGGCATTATGGATAACATGAAACAGAAGCGTGCAACCTTTATGGGGCTGAGTTCCCCTCCTTTATTTCCATTGTAGGTTCGTGGTGTCTGTGCCTGGAGGTGGTCATGCAACTTCAGTGTGCGTGTTCTAGATATGTTCTTGGGAGGATGTGGCTGCTGGCAGGTGTGCCAGGAACTCACCTCACTAACGCCAAACTACCTCGAGTACCTCAACACGAAGCCGTTCAGTTGACCTTTCTTTCTGTATCTCAAAAGAATCGATGGCATCTCCCCATTATCCAGCGTGTCTGGGTTGAGTGTCAGAGCCTGATACAAGCCAGGACAAATCCAAAATACCCTTCTTCCGTTAACTGATAATCAACTGAACGCCTAGCACCTGGACCCTTCATGGAGCAACTGTCCCAGTTCTACAGCAGCAAGATCCAGACTGTGGTGGACCAGGAGATGCACTGCGCTAATCCCTCTTCAAGAAGAGTCTGCAGCTCAGCTCTCAGCCTCAGTCCCTTCCAGGGCAGACCACTGTCTAGTCAGGTCCTCCCGAGTGCACACGCACTCAGTGACAGGCACCATGACAGAGGTGGGGATGTCAAGGCCAGGCCACCTCGGCGCAGCAAAGACAATTCTGCTGCGTCCCAGGCTCCTGAGACTGGCCCCCTATGGGGTCAGCTAAGACGGCTGAGTCTCTGATGCAGCTCAGCTGCTTTCTCTGCCCAGGCTAGCTTCCTTTGCTCCTTCCGTGGCTGCCCTACTCCCTAAAGGAGCCCCTAATAAACACCCTGTACCTCTCTCCTCAGAGTCTTACCTCCTAAGGCACCAAACTCTCACACATATTATTATTATTATTATCTGAAACAAGATCACAGCAAAACTAGCCCTTGTCAATGTCAAACAGATGGCACATCTGGCACACACACCAGTCAGGGAGTATACACTTCTAAACACCGGCTCACCGGTCTGGAGAAAGCACCTTCTCGTGATTAAAAGAAAGAATAAAAGATCAGAATGACTTTTTATACTGTGGAACAGAGAGGTTAGAAAAAAATACACCTATTGTTTCTGTCCTTTCTTTTCAAACCAAGCTGCTATATCGTAACATACATATTAACTACTCTGACGCCGTAATTAGATTGCCTTGAAATTTCCAATGGCTAGAATTTTTATAGGTGGCCCCCTAAGGCCAGCATGAATGCTTCAACTGTGGTAATTAGCAAACTGTGAGGGTTTAAAAAGAAAGAGAGAGAGAGAGAGAGAGAGAGACAGGGAGAACTAGAGACAGAGAGAAGAGATGCTTGTATATTAGAGTTCACAACATGTAAATGAAAAAAATTCTTTATAGTTGTTCACAAGCAACGGAGAACACATACATGGAATACTGGTTGTGTTTGAGACCATTCGGACCCACGTGACCCAGGAAGGATGAAAGGTACCTGCCCCACTGGGTTTCCAAGGCTGTAATCTTTACAGAAACGGACTGCTTCATTTTCTCCCCCTTCATAAAAGGGCTTCCAAGGATTTGTGGGAAAATGGAATTAAGGAACCAAAGGATTTTCCATGAACTTTTTGGAATTAAAGGGGCACGAATGATCCCCTCACCCATCTGTGAAAACAGACAAGCCAGCTAGGTACGGTTCCTGGCCAGGTGACCTACCTCAGACTCCGGGAGCGGGGGCGCAGCGGTGTGTTCCTGCATCTGTTCTCCGTGGCGATGCTTTCGGTGGTACAAAAATGTTTCGATAAGAAGTGTAATTCGTCCGGCGTTGGTTGGTATGGTAACTGGTGCAACTTCTCCTGGGAGGAACAGGACGACTACAAGAGACCAACGTGGAGGTCACATACCGCCTTGAAGAGAGTTGCCCATGAAAGTGAAGCATTCAACTTGGGGGATACAGCCCTTTCATATCATAGTGATAAGAACTGCCTGCATCTATGCCTTCGTGCTCCCTGAGAGGTCACATGCCTTCCATATTTATTTACATTTGTCTATAAGATAGATGGTCACCCCTCTCCCCCCCTTCCACCACCAAATGATAGCGTCTTTTTTTTTTTTTTTAGAAATCAAGGACAAGAAAATGGCGAGTGGCCAGGCAGAGCACATCCAGGGAGTGCTGGGGTCAGGAATCGGGTGCGTTCCATGCTTCTGAGGCTGCTCACAGTCCCTCCCACAGGGCCACTTTGTGGGAGCACACACACACAAACCCTAGGAGGTGAGGTCCTACCGAAGGTCACAAGAACGGGCCTGATCATGCTGTCCCCCGTGCTGGAATCATCACCCGCCTGGTTGCGTGTACAAGGGGGAAGACATCAAGATGCTTGTTCAAAACTGGGGGCTTGTTTCCTCTTTGTCAGGTCAGACATCTTTTTTTTTTTTTTTTTTTTAATAACAGCTTGGATAGAGGGAGTTTTTAGCTCTTGGATGTAAAAACATCACAAAAACTGGCATGGAGTCGGTTCTGGTCCTTAGTGACCCCAGAGGGCAGAGCAGAACTGCCCCTTTGGGTTTCGATGACTTGATATGTTCACGAGTAGACAGCCTCATCTTTCTCCCGTGGGTTTGAACTGCTGAGCTTGTCGTTTGCACCTCCGTTTGCAGCCCTGACGTCACCAGATTTGCTTTTGGAAAACGCCCACTTGACACTTGATAAAGATGAGGAGCACATGGGGCCAGCTGAATCGGCACAGGCTTTCCTCAATCTGGGATACATAACTACCAAGCAAGCAGTTTTTTGTTTTGATTTTTGTGTAACATAGACTCACAGATCTATTAAAAGAGATTAAGACATTTTTGAGTACTTGGGACATGGTTAGGATGTGCATATTTTGAAAGATAGCATGCATTTGAAAATGTAAGGTCTAGTAGGCTTGTCTTAATTTAGAAAAAGGTCAGTCCACGAAAAGCACATTTCATAAACACTGAAAACTGCACTACATGAATGTTGCAATGCAATAATGTTAAATTAATAACAGCTTAAAAATATCCCCATACCGTGAAATGATAAAACACCGTCCTAAGTACAGACTGAGACAAAGAGGGGCTTTTTGCACATAATGAGATTATCTTAGAAGCCATAAAAAATGAGTACATTTCTGGAAAGACTGGTGCAATACAACTCAGGCTCTATTCCGAAAACACAGACACCGTCTCTAGCGCGTGCGTGCTGCAGGGAGAAGATGAAAGAGACCGACGACAAAGTCACCTCGAGGAATCACGGGGAGAAGAGACAATTAAGATAAGCAAGCAAGAAGTTTTAACTTTCTATATAGATAGCACATGGGGTATGTTTCTGCCAATGATGCAACCTCTTCCACACATTATTTTCCTGGTTTTCCAGCCTTGCATTTATATATGGGTGCTTCACTGGTAAAAAAATATGTTCTTAGGGCTAAGCCAGAGACAGAGAAATTAACAAAGACAACACATTTAAGAATCTGCACATGCATGGGGACTTCAAAAATGTCCCATCTTTTAATTCCATGAACTTTTTG
>NW_022111373.1:84365062-84366831 GCF_000313985.2 Echinops telfairi
GAACCACTGGCCAGGCATGTGAGTACAAGAAAAATTTTTAAATCGACTGTGGTGATGATTACACATATTTTCTGAATATGATTGAACCATTAAATTGTATGATATGTGAAGCATATGCCACTAAAACTATAGTTAATATAAAATTAAAGGATAAAAATTGAAATTCTACCTAAACATTAAAAAAATGATTTGTACAAAATACTATGCTGCCATTTCCCAAGTCAATTAGAAGAGTTAGCAAAAAGAAAAAGAAAAAGCTTTGAGTACTGATAGCACTCAAGCAAGCATTTAGTCTCTCAAGATAACCATTTTGCAGAGGATAAGATTAATAGGCATGCAAAAGTTTGTGTGGACTAGTTATTAAAAGTATTATCGTTTTATAATCACACCTCATGTTTATGGGCCTTTAATATTTTTTATTTCCACTTTCCCTCAGCAGAAAATCATTTACCTGCTGAGAAATATACTGGGGGTGGGGTGGGTGGGCGGCGGGGGAGAAGATGGACTCTTATTGCTGCTACTGCATAGGGACTTAGTTTAACGTTAAAATGATGATCTGAATATTCCTTTGCAACGGTCCCATGCATTCATTTGAGCTGCATATTGTGAAAGTTCCGAGAAGTTACCGTACTCAGCAGTCTCTGGGAGGGTCGATTAACTCTCTCCGGCCAAATCTATCCAACTTCCGAGAGAGCACTCTTAACCTCTGCCAATTCTGCAGTTTCCAAGGCTGAAGACCCAACACGGTGTCCCTTTCAGCACCACTTGTAAGGGAGCCCCCACTAACAGCCTACCTTGTGAACTAAGACGAGAGTGCATGAGCTCGGGTTCAGGTTTAAAAAGGGTGAGAGCTGGGCAGGTGCACAAGCCTTGGCTCAAGTATTTAAAGGACAAGAAGGTGAAGCCACGGAAGAGAATTGGGGAGTAACTTTAGCTCACCACTTTCATAAGAAATCACCAACTAAACTTTTGTGCAATAACAACTTTACTCCACAGATTCAACCATTCCTTAGGTCTTAGACCGAAGAAGAAAAAAAGTCAATTTAATGGCTAAAGTTCCATTATAAAAGAAGAAAAGAAGGGAATATTGAGATCAACTGTTCTATCTTCATCAATAAAATCAGTACATAATACAAAAGTTGCCTTGTCCCTGGTCAGAAAGCACTAGAGACATCAACCATGTGCTTGACAGTAAACTCTCTCAGCAAGTTCTTGTAGGCACATCTGGAAGGTGGGGGAACAGTGGTTCATTATGTTAGGCAGGCAGTCCTGGTCTTTTAATTACAAGGCTTGATTTTTGAAAGGCATATACATTCCTCTAAAGAAGAGTAAGGCTACATCCTGTATTCCTATCAAGACAGCAAAAGGGCTATGGGAAGGCGCCTCTCGGCCAATCCTCTGCCCCTCAGGTTTCTGACGCATACACTGAGGAAAACAGTTGAATGCCCCCCGAGTCAGAGTACAGTTTTAGGATTAAATGAGTCGATGGTTATTTCAAGTCGTTAGATGAGTGACTAACATGCAGTAAGTGCTTATTAAAAAACTATTTTAAATGGCTGTTTGTACTAAGTGGGGTTTGATTTTCTGTAAATCACCCCTGCTTCATAGATTCATTGTTAAAACCCGCATGTCTGACCAGAGAAAGGCAGAAGAGAGATCCCTGACTGACCCTATTGTTCTCACAGAGCAGAGCTCTCTAGCAAAGCCTGCAATAGGTGTGCCTGAAGAGAAATGCAAGGTGACGGTAATACAGTGAACGAAAAAAGGGT
>NW_022111373.1:84367976-84369965 GCF_000313985.2 Echinops telfairi
TGTCCTGTTTCCATCTTGTCTCTTCATTTAACTGTCTTCCTTTCATCTTCCCCTGCAAGAAACTTCTTACCTGGAAGGTACAGGCCAGCTTAAGGCTAACCATCTTTTAAATCTGTCTTTGAAAGAGGGGAACTTGCACCCCCCACCCCCAAACCCTCTATCAAAGTCACACCAGGTACAAAGACCAGGCCACGGCTGTTCAGCATGAATATCCAGCACCTGGAACCAAAGCAGTACAACCAGGCTGTGCTGCCCCACCACCCCTCCCCTCCCCCCAACGACACCAAATGGTATTAGAACAAAAGCTCCCAGTCCCTCCAAGTTGCAATCCTGGGACTTCCTCAATTTATGCTCCACAGTGTACAAGCTCGTGGGGAAATGATGCCCTTCTTTTTATGTTTGTCAGCACATCAGCCGAAGCGTAGCCTATTTGGAGTGGCAGACATGCAGAATGTAGCCTCTCTGTTCTACCAGGAGACACCCAGAGAGAAGGCTGCCTTCCGGATGCCTGGGGTGGGGTGGGGTGGGGTGGGGGGTACTTCAGGCACTTACAGAAACTGTGGAGCTGGGCGTGTTTGTCCCATAGCCAGAGGAGGGGAGAGAAGCCAGCGACCAGCGACGTCCATCCGTCCTGTGGAGAAAGGGAGCTCAGCTTGGGCCAGCACGGGAGTGGCCTTCCACGGGAACCCCGGGGACAGCAGATATTCTCCGTCGGACAAATGGTACAGGCATCTTCCGTGACGGTGTGGAGATGCTCAGAGACGGTCAGGGTAAACAAACAGTATACAGCAGGTTGACTTTTATTTAAGTGGGATCAACAGGCCCAAACAAGTCGAGAGCGCATGGGCTGATCCATATTATTGATCTCCCACTAATACACTTTGACAAAATGAACGCTGGGGATAATTACCACCGTCAGACTCAGCAGATTCGAATGAATAAAAATCAAGAGGGAGGACAGAAAGGCGGCTTTTCTGGAAACGGAGAGCCGGGACCTGGGGCTCCCAGGAAGGGTCAGCGGGATTGGGGGTGGGGGGCTTCGGATGCTTCTACTTTCTGCGTATCAGTCTCAAGGAAGTTGCTCTACCTACCCCTCACACCTAGGGACGAAGGGATCGGTGGGTCCCCGGACAGCTCAAACTTCCCGTGGTGAGATCGCTAGCACTACAGAAGGAACTGGCCTGATGCTCAGAAGCCCTGAGGGGCGACTGCCTTCGGCCAAGGCCAGGCTTCACCGAGGCACCCTGAATGGCTCTTGCAGGGCTCAGGCGCCCTTGGCCCATCGCTGGCCGTAACATCATAGTTGAATGAAAATTTCCCCTCAAGTGATAGAATCTTTCTCAAAGAGTTAAGGTGTCTCTCCCATCTTAGAGACAAAGTCCCAGCAATCTTGAAGGGAGCTTTCGAAGTCTGGCAGAGAGTCAGCTGGCCAGCTGCTGACTGCACTGACAGCGTATGAATTGTGGTCTTCAAAAGGGTTTCAGAGGAGTTAATGAATGAGGAGTGGCTATATCCAAAAAGCACTATCCCCCTGTTATAGAGTAGATTCTGACTCACAGCGACCCTGTGGGCCAGAACAGAACTGCCTCCTTATGGCTTCTGAGAGTGTAAATCTTTATAAAAGCGGGGGGTCTCATTCTTGCCCTTCAGAGCACTTGGTAGGATTGAAACGCTGACCTTGTAGTTAGCAGCTCAAGCTCTCATCCAAACGCTACCAGGACTCCTGCACAGAGATAATACTGCTGCTAACAGAAGGGACAGGGTGACATCCCAGAAAGCGAATTTTCTGATGTTTCCAAGGGAAAAAGACAGGGGGCTTCCTACTCCCATAACGAGTTATAGTCTCTGAAACTCACAGGCGCCGTTCTAGCCTCTCAACTCAAAGGGTCACTATGAGTCAGTTCGACTCTATTTGGCTCATTAGTATTCCAGAGTAAATGCTTTTTAGCAAATTCAAAAAAGACTATACTTAAATATCAAGTGACATCA
>NW_022111373.1:84370890-84373007 GCF_000313985.2 Echinops telfairi
ATAAATTACATTTGCTTACTCCAGAAAACACACAACTCGAAAGGTGTTTAAACACGACTGTTCTCAGTATTCTGTGCATGCACGAACCAGAAATAATTTATGTCTCATAAAGTTACCCAAGTTGTCCAAGTCTATTTACTCAAATGGAGCACCAAGGACCATTGCCTTTTCATTACCATGACAACTGCACACCATAAGTGACTGTGTGTGCTATATATATAGCACTTAGGAGAGAGCGTGCCCTTTTTCCCAGGCAGGTATCGCCCAAGTGCAATTTGGAGCCTACTAACTATGTTTTCTTTTCTTTGCAGCAGCAGCCAATACCACGCCACCTGAAAGAAAACTGTATTCTTGCCAAAGCAACCAGGCCTGCTGGAAAAAAGTCTTTTCCTTGCAGGCGCAAATCTCCATGTTTCCCTAAATGAAAAAGAATGGGGGTGGGGTGGGGTGCGGATGGGCATCCCCCAGGAGAGGGAGGACACATCATTCTGATACCATTCACAAAGGTCTAGATGATATGGTGACAAAGGAATGTCCCAATTTCAAACTGGCTATTTTGAGTTTCAGCTAAGCGGTGCAGAAGGAGCATGTCAATGCCACCATTGATGCATTGTAAAGTCAGAATTACGATTAGCATCGGGCACATGTTTCCTTACTGTGGGAAAAAAATTCTAATTGCCTAGCATGCTCACAAGGAGTCTTGGTGGCGTAGAGAAGAGAGAAATGGCTTGCCAGACAGTACAGAGTCCCCAGTCTAGGAAACTGGCAGGGGGCAGTTCTAACCTGGTCCTCTAGGGTCGCTAACAATTTAACTTTCAAATTCTAACCTAAAATATGGATGAGAGGAGACGAACAGCCAACGCGTGTGCTCACGCTGCCATCTGTGAGGAGTCAATCACATGACGTGGGCTGTGTGTTGGTAGCATGGACACATAAATCGTGTAAGATCAGAGAAGATGAAGAAATGTGACCTTCATCCCCTGGCTCTGGAAGTTTTTCAAAACCAGCACAAGGTCCGTGGAATGAAATCCACAAACAACAGAAGGTGGAAGCCTCAAAATGGCACTAGCTCTTCTTAAACGTCCCGATCTACACACCAGGCACGATGAGATGGGGGAAATCCCCACATCTCCTGACTGGAAATCTACCGTGGAGAAGAAAAAAGACCCCTCGTCTTAAATAAAAACAGGATCATGAGTTTTCCAAACTAACGCAGGGTTCTCCACACCCGCAAAACAAGGGGCGGAAGAGAATCTCGCTAATCTATGTTAAGACTTTGTGAGGAGTGTGGAGGGAGCTTCCAGCTGACACACGGGCAGAATGAACTAGGGGGCTCCTGGGACCATCTTCTGTCACCGTTTATGGTTTATTTGTCAAAAAATTAACATGCCTGGGGGTTTGTGTATTTCACAGCACAGAGAGCAGAGTCATCTGTCCCCCCACCCCACCCCCACCCCCACCATCGCCCACTTCATTATGAGAGTCTCTTCCTTCCTGTTCACCTGGCAGGAAGGAGAGACTCTTGTCAGTCATTTTCAACGGCAAGCTGCAATGGGAGTTGGCCTCTTTCTTATTACTTCAAGCCATTAAGGCATTTTTTTAAAAGATGCATTTAGAGACTACAGCAGGCTCATGCTTATCACTTTTTTATAAATATTTCCTTTCACCTGGATTAGCCGCATCACTGTGAAATTAATATTCACTGAATGATCACGGGCTCTGGGGGTCCAGGTTAATGCTCCCTTTATTTATTTCTTTGACAGTGCTTCAAAATGAGTCACTAAAAGAATCAGAGCGGCATTGGGGGAGCCTCCCGGAGTTCCGTGGAGCCCCTCCTCCCTGTGATGGGGCAGGAGATGGGTGGACACAGGGACTGCCCCGTGTTCAAGCATCGCCACGGCAAAGTTGGTGCAGGCCTGACCTTGTTCCCTATATGCAAGGTCACGACTCTGAGTCAGCACTGAACATGGCCACCACCAGTGGGGGTCCATAAAGACCCTCGGACCAACAAGAGCAGAAGGCCAGTGAGGTGGGGTGCAGATTCTCGACCTAATGCTTCACGTCCCTCTCCCAAGAAACTCTTACCTCCGTGCAAAGGAAAAGTGGGCTGAGGCACT
>NW_022111373.1:84373501-84414073 GCF_000313985.2 Echinops telfairi
TGTGTGTGTGTGTATGTGTGTGTGTTAATCAGGGCACATGAATAGAAGCCTGGGGTGTTCAAAAGAGAACACTCCTATTCCAAAGCACACATTTTAAAGATGGATGTGCCTGAACTAGCTGTCAAATACTGCTGAGAACAAAGCACTTGGGGCCTATTTTCAAAATGACATCGCTCTCTCTCAGCACCAAGTGGCCCAGCGGAATCATCCCCGGCCATCTTGTCTTTGACAATCCCTCCTCTCCCCAACAGCTGGACTGGGTCTGGCCAGGCAGCTCTGCGAAGGCAAAGCCACACAAAGGCTGGTGGAGCGCGTCCTCCCTGCACCCCAGTCAGGACGCCGTCTCCTTCCCCAGCCCGGGGGAGCAGCGACTGCGGCCTGTAAAGAGGGCAGCTCCTTGGGGGGACTTGTTACTTTCAGGATTTGACCACTCAACATGCCACTGATCCTTGAGAAAGCTTGGCAGGCAGCTGGCAAGGGAGAAGTTCAGGGCACAGCAGACCACCTTGCTTCCCTCTGCATGCTTAATTAGGCTGGCTGAATTGGGTGGGGGGTGGGGGGGGTGGGACGACTGCGACTTCAAGCAGGAGAGCTGGGAAAGACAGCAAAGGAATCTGGTGCGTTCTTGAAAAACAGAAAAATCTATCTGAAAGGTATGCCCAAGCCCGAACAGCAAGCTAGCTGCCCCATAACAGGTTCCTTAATGAAAGTGACAATTGTAATTTGGAGTGAGGAAGGCATGGCTCCAATACGTGCATGTAAGGTAAATAATTTATTAGCCCACTGCAAAAAGAATAGACCAACACGTTAAGCAGGATCCCTTGAGTGCTACCTTGAGGACTTCCACGATGGCCAACGCTACACTGAACATTTTTCAATTAACTTAAGGTTGCAAATTTTATAGGGATGCCTTCTCCGGCGACCATTAACTTTATGACAGGCAGCACAATCGCAACCATTTAAGTGGGAAGCACTGAGCAGCCCGATGCTTTACGGGAAGAGAATCGAGAAGCATTTTCCCCCTGCTGCAGTGAAATGTATCATGTCTTTGCATCTGCTGTTCTGGGCCCCTGGAGAAACAAATTCAGCTTCTGCCGTCCAGTAATCCCCGACTCTTTTTGTCCTTTTATCTCCACATTTAAATGAAGTTCTTTCAACTTTTCTCAACGGCCTTCCTCTCCACCCACCCCTCCACTGGAGCATGGACATAATTCTTTATCTCTCAAAGCTCTGGATAATTTCAACACAGCTAAATTTGTTGTTTTCTAAAGGGAATAATCTAATGCCCTAATCTTGAGATAGAGTTTGATTTTGATTTTTTATTGGGGGTGGGTAAGGGGTGGTTGTGGCCCTCACTTAGCTCACAGCCAATGAGTAAACTATTAGGGGCAACAAAGCAATTGACTGCTCCTAGTCAGGGCATTTTGAAAAAAAAAAATAAAATCCCTGCTCCCCTACCCACTTGGAAGAAAATAATGAAACTTGGCACCACCTTCTAAGGCCTGTGTTCTTTGTATGGAGAACATTATCTGAGATTATAATGATGTCAACCTGCACAATTAGGAAGATTGTATTACATATATATATATATTTTTTGGTCTGAAAAGGGGAGGCGCAAGGAATGAATTCAATAATGCAAAAGCTCTTTTAATTTTGGGGGAGTTTCATGAGTGGCCCCCAGGATCGAGAGTGAGTTGTGAATGAGTGGAACAGAGACAGTAACAGAAACAGGGTTAATTTAATGCAGCTCTTGAGAAATTTATATGTATATGTGTGTGCACATATATGTATATGTGTGTGTGTGTGTGTTTTCAAGGCTAGCATTAACCATTTTAATCTTTTTATTTAGCCTTCTTATCTGGACTGCTTTTCATTGAAAATGACCCTCGCTTTCTTCTCTCTTTCTGTGGCTGTAAAAGTAAAGCCAAATCCCTGTACCTTTACCTGCAGGGCTGTGGAGCCTGACTAACTGGGGTCATGGTCTTGTTCCATGTCAGACCGAAAGCTAGATCATCATCATCATCAGGCAAAGAGAAAGAACAAGAAAGACCAGACTGTAGTCCCCAAATGAATTCGCACAAAGGCTCTCTAAGTGGGCTAGATACAGACTTGAGCAGAGACTTGAGCTTCACGGGAGGTCAGTTCAACAGGGGAGAAATGGACGGGGAGCTCCAAAAGGTGGCGGAAAAAAAAAAAAAAAGAAGAAGAAGTCAAACACAGTAGGTCAATGGCATGGGGGCAAAGCTCTCCTGCAGCGGGGATTGTGGGCTGATAAGGCCAGTGCCCCCTGAATTACGTTTGTGGGTACAAAGGAGTGGGGGAGAGGGGGGCCCTCCCAGGTGGCACAGCACTGAACAGTTGTACTTGGGAGGTCCAAGGCAGGGCCACTGTTGACATTCCTGGCTTCTTATTGAGAAGATGCTGGCCCGAGTTCATGCAGACACACTTGGAAGAAAGGCCTGGCAGTCTACTTCTGAAAACTCCGCCTCTAGAAGCCCTATGGAGGACAGTTCGAATCTCACTCAGATGGGGTGGCCACAAGTCAGATAAAGGAAGTGGCAGCTAGCCTTTTAGAAGAGTTGTTTCTAAGCAAGGGAGGCAGAATCAACCCAATGGTAACTCACAACCACCAAAGTACGGGAGTTATCCCTGCAGGTTACAACTTGGCACAGGTGTGCGAGGTGAACTGAGGCGTGGTAAAATCGAGGAAGCAGAAGAGGACCAAACCCAAACCAGTCATTGCCATCAAGTCGATTAGAACTGCTCTTTCCGAGAGTAGAAAGCCTCCTCTCTCTCCCTTTGGCGTGGCTGGTGGTTTCCAGCTGCTGACCTTGCGGTTAGCAGCCCAAAGCTTCCAGAGGCTTATTCAGGGCATTTTTGCACAGCAATCCAAGCACAGATGATGATGGATCTGAAATAAGTGGCCAAACAGGGTAGACCTACAGTGACTGAAGTTTCCAGTGTGGGTGGTTTTAAAAAATGACTGGGGATTTTGAGAGAAAATCAGCCACGCGCTCCTAGCCACGGTAGCAGGGGAAAGGGTGGGGTGAGCATTCTTGGAGATGTTTGCTTCCCGTAGACAGAACCTTCCTTAGTTCTCCTTAGGGAGAAATTACAAATGAGCAGATAAGAGAGGTAGTAGTCAATCTCTGGAACGCTTTGTTCTCATTTGAAAGAAGTAAAGAAATCAATTGCTACATTATCAGTCGGTCTCTGAAGAGCTGTTGGTACATCCCTGTGACATGGTGATAAAATAGTGCATATTTTAGAACAGACCACATTCAAAAGCAGACATTACGCAGTCTTAAATCAGATGAAGAGTTGGGGCCATCTGGACGGTAGTATGAATGAGAAAGAGAGAGAGACAGAAAGACAGGCAGACAGTACTTCTCCAGGTTGGACAAGGGCGATAGATGGAAACCTGCATCCTGCCCATGACCTTCACTCTGACTCATCCACCCATCTGCAAAGCAATACCTGAGAGGCTCTGAAATGAAAGCTGGTGCCAGTTAATTCTCTGCCCATATGTGCAGCATTCGCTTATAACTCAAAGCTGGCTGCTCCCAGGGCTTGGTTGGCGCCTGCCTGTTGGCGGGCTAGAACACTGTAGAGACGGCTGGTTTCTCAGCTGACGGTTTCTGGCCTGGAAAAAGAAAGCCGAGCGGTGGTCGGGCTTTTGGTAGGTAATTAACACCACCGTCCGCGGGAGAGCACACAGGGCTCCCGTGCAGGCTGTGCATCAAAACGCTACTTGACCTAACGGCGCTGCCCAGGGTGCCTCATTTGAGAGCCTGTTGTTGTTAAGAAAGCGATTTCCAGATTAATTGTCTGATTGCTTTGTAATTAGGTTGGAGAAGTCCTGTGTCTTCACCACAGAGAAGCAAGCTGCAAATCTTTTAAAAAGGCATATGCTATGGCCACTACAGGTTATTAATGCACTTTTAATAGCTGTCTGCTCACAAAGTGATGGTTTCTGAGGCTCAGATTTTCTACCAGGACTGAGGGAACATAAGAATTAATGATAATTGCCCCTTGAAACTCCTGGTGGATCAAAGCCCCCCACTTGAATCCTTGTTGTCCTTACTTGATGATCCCATAAATGAGTTCTGACGTTTGGCACTCTAAAGAGGAGAGCTGGGCTCATTATCACTGAGGGATTCTTGGCCATGAACAAACAGGCATTGCATAAAAATCTTAGGACAGAACTTTGCAGACTCAAATCTAGAACCGGCCCGTAAGATGACTGCCGGCAGATAAACTGGCACTCAAATAGGAACCTCAGGCTAAGCAGACATTGCAGAAATAATAGCACAAGTCACCACGGATGCTTGCCTTTATCCCACAGCCGCAAGCAGGTGATGCAGAAAGTTAGAGATCTGCCCTTCATTCAAACACCTGTCTTGGAAGCTGGCCCCGCTCCAGGCTTAACAGTAGAATATTAATTAAACTGGGCAGCTGTTTAGACTCTAAGTGGTCAAGAAAAATCCTTGGTTGGCCTTCAGTGGAACGGAGCCTGGGCAAGCTGTGAAGTGCTGGGAGGAGGCCCTTGACGAGGAACAGCCTTCCATGCTTGGGTTTTCACGATGACGAGCGTTTCACACAGTGACTCCAGCCTTTATTAGAATCTGGGCTCTCGGAACCTCTTCTGGGTTTTCCACTTCCCGATCTTTTGATCCTTCCAGAGTCTGTTCCATCCCTCACTGACATCTTTGTCTGAAGGCCTGATTCGCTCATCAAATATGGATGAAGCCTCCACTAACCAGAGGGACTGTTTCGCTCCATTGTTCACAGGGTCGCTATGAGCCAGAATGGACCACTACATCCTATAGATGAGAAAGGAGGTCTGGTGGTGGAATGGTTATGAGTTGGGCTACTTGCCACAAGGTCAGCAGTTTGAAACCACCCGGTGTTCTGCTGGAGAAAGAGGGGGCGTTCTTCCCCAGTAAAGAATGATAGCCTTGGACAGCCACGGGGCTGCTCTGCTCTGCTCTTTAGGGTCGCTCCGAGTCAGAGTCGACTCAGTGGCAGTGAGTTTGGTTTACAGAGAGGGATGATGTGAGATGATGGAGACTTTCAGAACGGGCCCTCTAGCGAGTCTCTGCAGGAGATCAGGTAGGTGGCTACCCGCACAGACAAGGTGAGAGGCCTGGATGGTTTGGACAGAGTGTTTGCAGAGCCAACAGGGCTTTGTAAGGGGGGGAAAAAAAGATACAGTTTTAGAGTCAGAATTTTGAGAAAAGTGTAAATACTCAGGGAGTGTCTCCATATTTATTTGCAGTGGCTTTACTGTAAATGGTTTCCAACATATTGAATCACTCTAAAGACCTAAAACCATTATCATGACAGATAATATTACATGTAGACATGGTTCTCAAATGTACTATTTATAATAAAATGCTTTTTAAAACTCTGGCATAATTAAACTAGTATGTTTCTCTTACTGTACCTCAGAGAAAACAGCATTTTATTTATCTTTTAGTAGCTCACATTATCAGTGCCTAATAATGGGTTTAATAAAGGAGTCAATGGGTGGTCCCAATGGGTTATCAATCCACTACAACTGGAAGGCTGGTGGTTCAAATCTATCTAGATGTGCCTCAAGACAGGCCTGCTGAATTGTTTCTGGAAGGCAATAGCTCTTAAACCCAGCTGGTGAAATCCTGCTTTAGCCTGTGTGGTTGACATGAATGGGAACTGGCAACTGCCAGCAACAATTGGTCGAATGGCCCTGATTGCTATGAGACACTAAAACCAGTAAAGAGCTGGTGTGTGGCCATCCAAGACGACACAATTGGTCTCTATTTACCTGGAGCAACCAGAGAAGGCGGTGTCAGGACTAGGAGGAGAAAACAGACGTGGCTGATCATGAAAAGAACTGGATGGTATTGAATGGTATTTTTTTTTCAATCAAGAACTGCTGATCCAAAGGGGAAATGCGCAAAACAGATTTTCAAATTCTCATAGACTCTATACTTTCTGGAGCCAGGGAGGCAGGATGAATCCCCGAGATGACTGCCTGAAAAAATTTTTATATCTTAAATAAAAAACATCCCCCCAAAGTCTTTTGAAAACTAAACAAATACTTAGTTTAAGTAGTAATAAAGCCTGGCCAGAGCATTGAGCTCTTTAAAGAATTATTTATAAGAGATCACATTGGCGACAGAAACCTCAAAAGAGTAGATAGGAAACTAAGGGGGTGGAGTTTACGTGAATGGGGAGGAATAATTTGGAAAAAGAGGTTGAGCGTGGCTGCCTGCCTACCTGTGATCAGTGATGCTGAATTATACAGGCCCAAGCTATTCACTTGGCATATGTTCTGCTGTGTATATTTTCAACAATAGCAAAATTAACTATTTTAAATTAGTTCTAATGAAGGAAAATTCTATAGGTAATATATTGACTTTCTGTCAAAAGTAATTTCCATGATCTTATCTCCCATCACCCCAGGTAAAACAGAGTTGAATATAATGATGTATAAACTAGATTCCATTTCGATTTTCCTCTCATTGATAGATACTCTAAATGCTGTTGAGAGATGAACAATGGTTATAAGCACAGATAAATAAAAAGTACATTTTTGTTTGTTTGTTTGTTTATGTTTATTTTAACCTAGTCACTGCCACAGAGCAAAACAGAAACTTACGGATGTTGGTGTAATCCAATAATTATGCATTACATTTTTTTAATGCTCCGAGTTTTCCACTACATGCTAAGAAAGCTTAAACTGAGGACCAAGACACAGAGAGCTACACATTTATAAGTGGAAGCAGAACCAAGACATCACCAACTCCATAGTCGTTCCCAGGAGCACACTCTGAACCCTTATTTCCAGCTGACAAAGACATTTCCTTAAACCCAAAACCTCACCTACTAAAACCACACACATACACACGCACACACACACAAACTCGATGACAATATCAGGTAGGGAATTTCACAACAGACTCAATGTACATTTAGTGCTTTCTCAGGAATGACTGACAAGGTGATAGGGCTGAAAACATGTAAGGAGTAGAAGAGAGGCCCCCCCCAAAGGTCAATTTCCGTGTCACAAGATCTCAGAGAGACCCATTGTCTCTATTTCACGAAGCGGTTGCCCTGGAATCTGTGTACTGCATTTGAAACACAGTGGCGCTGACAAGAATCCCGTGGAGATGTGTTATAATGGGTTCTCCAGAACGTTTTAGCTTTTCATTGACCTTCCTTATTACTCTGAATTGATGTCACATCTCAAGGTGACCCCGAGTGCAGACTGTTGAATGTCAAGAGTGATGAAGAAAGTTGATTCTTAGTTGTGCATTTTCCTCCCATCTACGGTAATTCATCAGGCCAGCAATGGAGACGAGATTGCTCTTACCCTTTGTTTAAAGGTACGGAGTGGCATTTGTAGAGTCAGAAAGGGAGGTTAGGGCAGAACCACTGTAAGAGATACTCCTAGATTTCATGCAATTTTCTGATATTTGATGCATTCTATTACTTGTAGGTAATTAATTAGATTCCATCTGGATAAAAGACTCTGAAGTAAAAAACTAATCTAACGTGTGCAGATTTTTTTTCTAGCTTACATGAAGGAATTTCAATTGCTTACATAATTAAATACAAGGAATTTCTCTTTCTACCTAGAAGAGGGGTGGAATCTATTAGGAAATTAGTTTTTCTCAGGCTTTTTGCCTCAGTTGCTGAGTAATTTCTAGTTAAAGAGGGTACTTCTAAATGAAATCCTGCACATCCATGCAGCTCACTAGATGAAATCTGAAGGCATTTTCTCTGATAAAGCTCTTTCTTTCAGCTCCCACTCATGTAAGCCCACTGCTGTCTAGTGCATTTGAGCCGCAGCAACCTTGCAGGACTGCGCTGAGGAGAACTCCCCCTGTGGAATTCCACAGCTAGAAACCTTTAAACAATTTACACTACAAATTTCCTTTGGACTAATGTTCCCATAAATCTTTAACTTTTTCCACTCTTTGGTCCAGACTGGTTGAGGCCAACAGGTGTCTCTCACCTGGCCACTTGCAAGCTTTGGGCAGTCCAGCTGCTACCTACCAAAGCAGGATGAAAACCATTGTCTTTGTGGACTGTGCTTGGTCAGTAGACCTAGACCGTCCACGAGACCCTCTGGGCTTTGTCCTTTTTTTCTCACTCTGACCTCTAGTAATCACAGGATAAGGAACAAAAGTCTGCGTCAACCCAAAGTAACAAGAGCTCTTTGCAAGGTGACCTGAAAAGTTAGGTACATAAAAAGTACATCTTTGGGAGAGTGAACAATTTGACAGATATTTATCAAGAGCCAGTAGGCTAGTCTCAGAGATTAGAAGATGAATGATACTTAAGGTTTCCCTCAAGTGATGGTGAAAATGACAACGGCTGGCATGTGGATTAGTAACAATTCTGGAAATGCTGTTTAGCCAGGACATTGGATACTACCGAGGGGTCAAGAGCAGCACATTCTTTTAAGTTTTGGTTAAGCCAGCGCTAAGCAGTTCCACCCGGAAGTATGGGCACCATTTCCTCCATTTGTCAAATAGGATGGACCCTTGGTAGTCTCTGAAGCCCAAAGGATGAATTGAACCATCTCTGACCACAAGGCTCTCAGTCATCACCAGCAAAGGCAGACCCAACAGAACATGGTGGGACACTGCGACCAGGAAGGGATGTATAAAGGGAAGAAGTCATGCGCTTGGAAGGGAGCATGACCTTTTGATCTGGGCTGGCGGGAGAGTCGGAGATGGAAACAGTAGGGGAAGAAACTTACTGATGCTCCCTTACTGAGGCTTAGGAAACGGACAAACAAAGAGACAGACGCCCAAAAGGGAAGAGCGCATTTTTACGGGCTCTGAGATAAGGTAATTATACAGATACGGTTCAGTGGTAGGATTCTTGCCATTCACGAGGGAGGCGTGGGTTTGAGTCCCAGCTGAAGAACTTCCATCAGTGGAGTCTTGCATGTTGCTGTGATGCTCAACAGGTTTTAGTAGGACTTCCAGACTGAGACAGACTAGAAATAATGACCTGGCCTACTTCTGACTTTTAGTCAGTGAAAACAGTATATGTATCACAATGGTTTGATTCCCTGGGGGATGAGGTCACCATGCATTGGAGGATGACTCACTGGCAGCTAACAACAATGTAAAATAATTAAAATACTTCAAGATGATCTGCAATGAAGAATAAAAATTTCTCTCAACTTCTTACTCCTACTAATTCAGTACATATTGATTACAAACTTACTGTATACCTGACACTACACCAGGCCTTGCACTGATCGGTTCAACCCTTCAGAGCTAGCCACTCCTGATAGGGCATAGATTTACCCAGAAATACACACACATGTATGAGCACCTCGCATATAAATAAAACTTTCCCCCACAAAATAATGCCATGTCAAATAGAATGTTCTATATTTACTGGACTCCGCCCCCCCTCCAGTAATCTATCTAGAAATTCTCTATGAGGCTATCTAAATCTTCCTCATCATTTCTGAAGATAAATAACATTTCAGATATCAGGGATCAAATTTACCTAGCTATTTTCCTATGACTGGACTTTCCGTTTTTTGACAGTTCAGTTACGTATCTTCTGGAGACTCATGCGTTTTCAGCCAAGTGCACAATTTCCAGATGTAGACCTGTGGGTCCAACAGCAGGTGCCTTTGCACTTGGATTCATATGTTAAACACTATCGTGTTTATAAACATATAGTCTCTAAACACTCCACTTGACTTTATCCTTCCACCAGTGGCCGATGAACTGTCATCGCCTCTCAGTCTTGCCAATACTTCAGTCCTCTCCAGAATTCTGGCAAATTGACAGATGGCATCATTTTATATGTGTCCCTTTCTACTATGAAAGGGACTACTATGAAACACCTCGTAATATGTTAATAGATCCTTCCACATTCCTTTTGGCACAAACTACCTGGTTCCTTGGTATCAGTCTAATCTGAAGAACAAAACGGAACGACTCTTCAAAGTGTGAAATGCAGAGATGTGACTTTGAGGACCAGGTGACCCAGGGGTGTGGTATTTCCATCACCTCACCTGCGTATGAAAGGTGGGCAAAGAATACGGAAGGCCAAAGAAGAATGAATGCTTTTTGTTTAACTTTACTAAAACAACAACAACAAAAAGAGTGGTTTGAGAATCAAGTCTACTCTGACTGTACAACATAAACCAAGTAACATTTCCGCATATGGGTCCTTTAGAAAGATACCACAAACTTTCCTTGAGCAACACTTCTATTCACATTTTGGAGTTCTTCCCCCATTTTTCCTTACTCATTGAGATCAGAGTTTGGGATCATTCCATTGGCATGACTTCTCTCCGGGTGGAGACTGGATCCACTCCTTAGGTGGCTATCATCCTTGAGCTACCACTGATTAAAATTACAGCGACTTAGACCAGGGGTCCTCGTACTTTTCAAACAGGGGGCCAGTTCACTGTCCCTCAGAGTTGCTGGAGGGCCAGATTATAGTTTAAAAAAAACAACAACACTATGAACAAATTCCTGTGCACATTGAATATATCTTATTTTGAAGTAAAAAAACAAACGGGGCAAAAACACCTGGCGGGCCAGATAAACGTCCTCGGCGGGTCGCATGTGGCCCACGGGCGGTGGTTTGAGAACCCCGACTTCAACAGTAGTTACCTCGACAGTGAAAGCACTCTGCTATTGGCATAGACAGCTGCTTACACAGACTTCTAGAACGGATGCCTTCTCATCCTGGCATTGGAGAATGCAACAGAATATACTACGGAATTCCAGAAGAAGGAATATAGGAAACCTATGCCAGATGGCCCTGAAAAATCAAGGAGACTAAGACTGTCTCTCACGAGTCCTTCGGACATGGCATCAAAAAGGACTATCCTCTGGAGAGGAACGTCATGTTCAGTAAAGCAGCGAGCTGGTGAGAAGAGGAAGGCCCTTAGCCAGGTGGGCTAACCCAGTGACTACAAACAACGAGTCCAAACACAGCAATGATGCCGGACACTAAGAAGTGTCCTGTTCTCTTGTACACAGGGTTGCTATGAACTGAACTGACTTGATAGTCCCTATCAACATTATCTTGTTTTAAAAGACCTTCTGTGCTTTTAAAGTATTTTAAATGCATCCTCATATTCTTTGAGTACATCAATGGTTTCTTTTAAAACTTCTTCTTATCTTTTGTCTATATGGGACTATTTACACAGCCCTAGAATAAGCATTGGACTACCAGATGTAAAGTCAGTGATTCAAAAGCACTAGCTACTCCACAGGAGAAAGATGGGGCCACGGCTCTGGTAAACGTTTAGTCTTAGAAACCCTCTATAGGACCACTATATCAACTGGGTGGAATCAGTTCAATAGTAGTGGGGTTATTTGTTTATTATTTTTCCCTAAAGGGATTCTTTGGGGTTAGGGTAACATATCCATCCAGTTTACTTCTTTTCCAAATGACTAATCAGTTGACTCAAGAGTATTTATCGACTGAATAATCTACATGCTCCTTAATGATTTACACAACACATTTATGGTATGCCAACAACGTCAAACAGAGGATTGTAGTGTGCAGTCAAGTTTGAGAGCCGCTATTCCAGACTTTGCTAAAGAAAAGGAACTTTAGTTTATTTCAGACAGCCTCTATCGACGTTCCCAAGGGGGCTTTTTAAATTATATATATCGTTGCCAGGTCTGACACTTGAAGTTTCCGATTTAATTGGTCTGGGGCCTGGATGTCCTTTTGTGCTCCATAGGTGATTCGAATGGACAGCCAGGCTTTGGACTCGACAGAGCTACAGAGAGCATGAGCATCACCTAGGGATTTCTTAAAGCCATAGATATTTACTTGCTATGTTCAGGGGGAGCCTGAGGTCTTGTTTCTAACTGGCTGCCTGTGGAGACTGCTGTACTGATCTGGGTTGGCACTTTGTGACCTCTGCCCTCACATGTGTCTGGATAAACTACAGGGTACGTTCCTCTAGCTAAAATAGATCAACAAGTCCATTTTTAAAAAGAAATACATGGGCTTCAGTGTATCAGAGAGGTTTGACAGGAAGGGGGTGCAGCTAGAAATGGACACAGTCCAGTTCTCAGTCTCCTGCTAATGCCCAGAACCAGTGGCTGCGGGAGGGCGGCTAAGGCAGAATGCAATGAAAGATGATGCTGGGCGGCACAGGTTGGTGACTCAGTAGAAGCGATCGCTCATAACTGAGGGAAGAGAATTGGGGAGAATGAATTTGATAATGGATAACAGTCTCACTTAAGTTTGCATAGGACCTCGTCAGATGGAGGCTGCTCTGCAGTAAACAGAAACAGGCATCTGTCTTCCAGAGAAATGGCCATGCCCAAGATGAAGCTCTGAGAAAAGCCAGGTCATGCATGCAGAGCAGAGGCACTCGGCCAGGGGAGGACAGAGTAACACACAAGGTAACCACCGGGTCCCAACAGTTAAAATGGATGAGGAGAAAAACAGAGTAAACAAGAATGAACAAATTGATAAATCAATCGAGACAATAACCGGATGAAGAGTTTCTTGGGGTGTGTGGCAGGGGAGGTTTGGGGTAAATGGGGAGCAAATAGCAAGGAGCACAAGAGAGAAAAAAATGTTCTAATATTGATTGTGGTGATGAATGTACACATCTTCTTAATAGGACTTTTTATATTTATTTTATTGGGGGGCACACAAATTTCTTCATAGGATTGAACAACTGAATTGTATGATGTGTGAATTATATGCCAATAGAACTGTTGGGGGGCGGGGAGAATGGCAAATTGAATAAAGTATCAGAGGAAAGACAAACAGAGAAATGTTCAAGAAGTAAGAATCAATGAAGGTTGATGGGTGGTGTAGACGTGATTTGGGGCTCACAAGGAGCCCACCTCCCAGAGCAGAAGTGCTACCGCGGAGTCTTCTTGGGCATATCCTTTACTGAGGCCAACCATCAAGACTTGCCTCTAGGGAATGCTGGGTGGGTGCCAACCACCAACCTTCAGAGAGCTGCCAAGCACTTCAGCACCAGTGCTCCTTAGGAAACAGTTAACTGGCATCAAATCCAAGCAGGATAATGCATGCAATGTACTTCACAAAAGGTAACAGGATGTAGTGAGTGGGACATCCTAGTGTTAGTGGAGGGCTGGGACCAGAGGGCTTTCAAGAGTAAGGCCTCATCAATTACTCTTGGCCAAAGTTCGACCTACACCAGTGTCCTAAGGTTAATCACTGGCTCTGGTTTACAAAGACATAAAGATAACGAATGGTCACCATCTGTGGTTAAGAACTCATTCAAGCTACACTCTTTAAAAGCAAGAGATGTCAAATATGTTATAATGACTATTTATTTTAGGGCATGATTTTAAAACCTAGTATTAAAAATGAGTAGAAAGTGGGTGAGATAATGCCTATGTAAAGTGTTGGCCGTTACATTTATAATATAGGGAAACTATAAGGAAACAAAATCTCAGTTTTTCCCCTCTAGGCTAAAGAACTTAAGATACCAAAACCTTCGTGAAAATTATTTTACTTATAATAGCAATATCTTTTTGACTAAGAAGTAAAAAAGGAAATAGCTTGACTAAATAATGTTCTACCAGTAAATAACATATATATTTACTGGGTATTTTCATTCAGAAAATATGTCATTATTTTCATGCAGATCCTATCTACCACCAGGCAGACTCCTACCTGTCCAGGTAGAAGGTACCAGCACCTGCTCATTACCACCAAGGGGCTGACTCACAACAAACTAAGGGGATACCTTTAGCACTACTACTGATACTAGGAACTGATAAGCAAAACTGCTTAACTGATTTAAACCAGAGACAGATGGGAAGGGTGGAAAAATATGCACATGGGATTTTTCTGGTGAAATGTTTAAAATTCGCAGAAATGGAACTGCTCACTTGTAAAAGAACTCCTAAAACATGATTCTAATGGTAATACAGACTCATTGCAAAGGACTTGGAAAACACAGTAAACTTTATTAAAAAATTATAATCCTGCCAAGGTAATATTGTGATAGCTTTAGTTTACTGAGAACGTGTGTGTATAAACCATAATCAGTTCTGTGTCTTGCTCTCTATATTTTGGGTATAAGTATGATTTTCCTTTGGCACAAAGTTTTCAGAAATGTGACAGATTTTAATGGGTATAAATTATTCCACTTTGCAGAGAGACTACAATTTAACCATGACACTTCTTACTATTCATTGTACAGGTTACTTGCTCATTCATGTGGCTAGAAATACTGCTGTGATAAGAATCCTGAACTATATATACTTCTCCACACCTTTGTGATTCTTTACTTAGATGGCATTTCTTGAAGTGCCAAGGATGGCTCAAGTGATGTGAACCAGTTTAAAGTTCTTGATGTAAAATCTCAAGCGGCTTTCTAAAAAGAGATGGTACATTTACATGAAGGTGAGAGTACCAGTTCCCTAAACTATCAACAGAATTGGCTATTCTCATGATTGCTTTAAATGTTTAGAGATCAGGTGAAAACTGGTGTCCCATTATTCTGATTTATATTTATTTTATTAGAGTTTGCAATTTTCATTTGTTTACTTGTCAGTTCTATTTTTTCTTGGTGAGGTGTCCATGTCCTTTGCCCATTCATTTAGTGAGGCTGTAAGGCTTTATTTTTTAAAGAGCCCTGGTGGAGTAGTGGATTAGGAGGTGAGCTGCTATCTTCAAGGTCAGCAGTTCAGGACTACCTGCTGCTCAGCAGGAGAAAAATGAGGCTCCCTGCTCGTGTAATAATTTACAGCCTAGGAAACCAACCCACGGGGGCAACTCTACTCTGCTCTATTTGGTCGAGATGAGTCAGAAATGAGTGGATGGTAGTTAGTTTGGTTTTTGGAAAGTTTTATCTTACATTCATTGAAAAGAGTTCCTGAGGACTATTATATTTGCTGCCGGTGTTTTCTGGGTTGTTAGTGTTTTCATATAGTTTACAGAGTTTTATTTGTTGTTCATTTATAGAGTTTTAAATTAAATATAATCCAATGATCTATGTTCCTAAATGATTTTCTACTTTCCCATGCCTAGAAATTATTTCCCCATCCTAAATATGTCAAATGTCCAACTAAATACGAATTGTACTTTTCCAGGGCTTACTTTGTAGAGGTGGTTTTAAAGCTGTGTGACATGGTGCAGGCATACACAGAGAAGCGGCTGAGCTGAAACCCCGCAGGGTGGCTTTGTAAATCCAGGGCTCCACATTTCTCCGCTTGGGCAGGGTGCAGTCTTACCACTTTCCCCATTCTCCTTTCAATGAAAAAATTGGAATTTTCTTCTCTGACAGGCTTCTGACTCATTTAGGTTCCAGCTGCCACAGGCCTAGGGGTTGCATGAGGATAGCTAATCTTGAGTATTTTTCTTGTACAAAGCCAATTTCCCCAATACCATGTGTTGACGAAGCCATTCCTCTATCTGTGGCTTGTGATGTTTCTCCCACCACATCAGTAATTCCTGCCACGTACGAACAATTCCTTGAGTTGCAGGTTTTAATCTCAGGTTGGTCGTCCAACTCGGTGCATTTCTGTGACTAATGCCAACCACTCACAGGTTCCAGTTGTTCTTCGGAGACATGAAGCCAAGGTGCAGGAGAGGGCCTTTGTCACCCTCAAGACCACAGAGAATCTTCTAAGCACCTCGCATGTGGGAAGAGAGCTTTTGCATCTGACAGACAGGTCAAGCCTGGTCAAGCCCCAGGGGTAAAGCTCAGTGCTGCTTGTTTGGCTTAAGGAAAGGCACCGTAAGGAGGCAAATGCCAAATAAATCCACGTTCCTGGCCAATGTGCTGGCAAAGGCACCCCTCTTGGGCACAGCAGCGTGACAGCCTGTGGCAGCCAGGGCTTGGGCAGCCCTCGTGTCATCTGCTGTCTTTGACAGTGGTTTGCTCCAATGTTCGCTCTCTGGCCCGCCTGAGAAGCCTGGGGATGGCTCAATATGAGGCGGCTTCAAAAAGTTCATGGAAGAATTCCAGGATCTTTTCATTCTATTTTCCCATGAACTTTCTGAAGTACCTCATTTACTTTAATAAACGCCACCCCCGCTTAAATTAGACCATGAATTTGGTATTCGCCATGAAGAAACAAGGGTTGTGAAACAAAACAAAATCACTGGATCTGAGTAAGATTGGGTTAGAACTATTATAACTGAATTTGAGGAAAATGACAATATTTGGTGTTTTCCTCCCAAGGCCATGGTATGTTTTGCCAGTCATCAAAGTAGTTTGGCTTTCAAAGAAAGTCTTACTGTTTCTTTCCATCGGTCACTATTGGGACTCCTTTAAGGGACTTCCAAGTGCAGTAGTTCTGTCCTTCTTCAAGGGCTGGGGGTCAGGGAAGCCTGTGCAATGCTATCCCTAATCGATTTTCTTCCATTAACATTTCTAATGGTGACGGGTAATAATTGGCTAGTGGTATTAATTTACTAATCTTGTAAAAAATACGCGTAATGACCACTTGTTAATTTTAAGAATTATTCACTTATGTCCCCCTTGGGGTTTCCAGGTTCATCAATGATAGATACCATCTGCAAAATATAGATTTTGCTTTCGTTTTATTTGCTACTTGACTGAAAGGTACCTCTAGAATAAAGCTAAATATTCATTAGGGAAGATTTTAATAAAATGCTCTAGCATTTTACTACTTGTTAAGAAAGTTATTAGATAAGCTCAAAAGCTCTCTAAACCCACTACCATCAAGTCAGCTCCCCCGTGGAATGGCCCTTTAGAAGAGGCTAGAGCTGCCTCTGTAGGTTTCCAAGGATGAGAAACTTTATAGAAGGGAAAGCTTCATCTTTCTCTCCCAGAGGAACTGGGGAGTCTGAACTATTGCCCAGAGTGTAGCCCATTACACCACCGGGCATTTCCAAATTACATATGCATATTTAATGGAATTCTCATTTCAGTTTTCTAAATACGTTTTGGCAGGAATATGGGGTATGCCACGTTCAAGTCCGACTTCAAGACTCGATTCAGATGAACATCTGACCTATTACCATCATTGAATAGTGTTCATAAGAGTAATCAAACCAACGTTCTTGGACAAATTCCAATGGGCAATATTCAGTCCTCTTAGAGTGTTCTACCACATTTTGACCTTGACATTCCCAAGTGCACTGGTTGTTGCTTTCCTCATTCTTTTCCCCTCTGTAACGTTCATGCTAGTA
Organism: Echinops telfairi; assembly: GCF_000313985.2. NCBI lineage: Eukaryota > Metazoa > Chordata > Mammalia > Afrosoricida > Tenrecidae > Echinops > Echinops telfairi. The sequence continues at coordinate 84,390,650 of NW_022111373.1, forward strand.
TATGATCCGTCGGTGTTTAAAAAGCATACAGCTCGTGTGCACGTTCACAAAGTCAAAAGGAACACAGTTTGATTTTATTCGCTCCCTCCTTCCCCAAGGCCAGGAACTTAGCACGTATGTTGTACTGCCACACTGTGATCTACAATCTTGGTCAACAGAACCAAAGTTCTGGACCTCTACTGCTGCTAATGAATCATTATTTACATAACTGTATTTTGAGCAATCTTTTTGAAGGATCAATTTTCTAACAATGCTCATTACAGTGCTTTTGTAACACATCTTCCCAATGATTTAACTCAGTGAATTCATCTCCTCTTCATTCGCAGATACCCGTGAGCGTCTCAGAAAGACACACCGAAAAGCATATCTTCTGAGTCTTCAGATGCAGTCAATGCACACTTACATAGTGGAAAAACTCCATTGCTGTTTAGCTCCATGTTCTCATGAACTGTTTGAAGCCCCTCGCATCACTTTAGCAGATGGACTTCTTTGGCCAGAGCAACACTGCACAGCAATCTCTGGGGGGAGTGTCCAAGGCCAGCACGAACTCGTTCTTTATAAGGAATCAGGGCTTTGTTTGCTTGTTTTCTCCTCTGCTGATAAAACTTCTGATGTTGATAGGTATCTTTTTCCTTGTTAGCAACAGCAACAAAATTACAGGGAGAGGCCATGGGTAAAGTTTTGTTTTTGTTTCATTACTCATACTCTTTTTACTCAACAACTTCCTTCACTTGGTAAAATTTCCAACACTATCTGATATGATTGCTTCTGTTCCATTTGTCCAGTCCCATGCCCCCCAAACACACTGTTATCAAGAATAAACTCCCATTTTTCAGAAGTGGGATATTTCCTACTGTTGAATAGTTTCTCAATTCTAACTGAGGAACATGAGATATTGGGGTGTGGGGTGTGGGGTGGGGCAATGACTGGCTCTATACTGGTCAGTTGAGAAGTGCATTCTGGTGGTGGGAGGAGACGGCCACATATTTCAGTTGTGGACATTAACTGGGAAGCCTCTGAAGTCAGTAAGATGGTATGCTGTAGAGGAGGGCGGCATCCACCTTTTCCCTCCTTGCTTGTTTCCTTCGGACATGTTATCAAGTTGTTACGATTTTCTGCTTTCTTTTCGACTGAAGTTTTCTCCGTTTTATTTTGTGATTGCTGTTAGTTTATATGTTGGTTTGAGGGATAGGCTTTTCTGTCTATGAACTCCAAGCCAGGTAAATCTATGGAGGCAGTAACTGGATTCAAGGTTTCTTCGGGGGTATGGCAGGGGCTAATAATAATGAGGCTAAGAAATAAGGAAATATTCTAAAATTGGTTGTGGTGATGATCGCACAGCTCTTTTGAATATGACTGAACAATTGAATTGTATGATATGTGAATTGCATGATATGTGAATTGCATGATATGTGAATTGCATATGTGAATTGCATGATATGTGAATTGTATTATATGTGAATTGTATGATATGTGAATTGTATGATATGTGAATTGCATGATATGTGAATTGCATGATATGTGAATTGTATGATATGTGAATTGCATGATATGTGAATTGTATGCCACTGAAACTGCTGGGAGAAAACAAAGAGCGCTCACTATCAGAAGGCCGTCATGCTCGGTCGACCAGCGTCAGGGGGAAATAAGGGACCTCCTCACGGAGATGGACTGATGCAGACTCAAACTCAGCAAGCAACCTTCTGTTCTAGTTCACTTAAGGCGCAGTGGACGACCTTCTTTGTTGCAGAAAGAAACACTGTCCACAGGGTAGTCCCTCTTAAAAGAGGTGGCCAATCCACTGGAGATCCCCGTGCAGAGGGGTCTCGGGGAGGAGAGGAGCCAGTCAGGGTGTGATGTAACAACGATGAGAAATACAACTCTCCTCTAGTTCCTAAATGCTTCCTCCCCGCTCCCACTACCATGACTCGAATTTGACCTTGCAAGTCTGGCTAGACCAGAGGATGTACACTGGTACAGATAGGAACTGAAAATACAGGGAATCCAGGGTGGATGAGCCCTACAGGACCAGTGGTGTGAGTGGCGATACTGGGAGGGTAGAGGGAGAGTGGGTAGGAAAGAGGGAACCGATTACAAGGAACTATATGTGACCTCCTCCCTGGGGGACAGACAACCGAAAAGTGGGTGAAGGGAGACGTCGGACAGGGCAAGATATGACAAAATACCAATTTATGAACTGTCAAGGGCTCATGGGGGAAGGGGGAGCGGGGAGGGAGGGGAAAAATGAGGACCTAATGTCAGGGGTTTAAGTGGAGAGAAAATGTTTTGAGAATGATGTACGAATGCGCTTTACACAATTGATGTGTGTATGGATTGGGATAACAGTTGTATGAGCCCCTAATAAAATGTTTAAAAAAAAAAAAGATGTGGCCAATCTTGGATATCTACTTACTCGGTAGTATCTCTGGAATTTTATACACTGTTCAGCAATCAAACCCCAAATCCCTACATTAACAGCCTCCTTGGGACCTACGTTAATCTTAGTGCACTCCGTTCAAGTATTGTAACTTAGCTAGTAATAGAGGCTTTTAGAAGACAAAATGGGATTAGGATTCAGGTAGACAGGCACATACCTCTCATGACAGAAACAGTTAAAACTCCTCCCCTCAGAACAAAGGAGCACCCGTCCTTCACGTCGTCGCCAGTGGAACAGGAGGAATGAAACACAAAACCACTTCTTCACGGAGCCACTGACCAAGCAGATGACTACCGCATATGAGAATTTGTTTGTCAGGAAACGTGTGCACCCCTCTTGAAGTTAAAGTAAGTCTGCCAGGGTCTCTGGAGAAGGCACAAGACTTTGCACTTGGCACTTCTTTCTTGAATATCAAAACCGTCAAATGGAATACTAGTGGCAAGCTTAAAATTCACATTCCTTACCAAAATAATGACATAAAAGTATCAAATAGGAACTAGCCCATGCATATTTTCACCCCTTTCAATTTCAAGAATATTCAAATGTATTCATTCCAAACCAAATTACTGATCCCAAAAGGAAGTGGGCTTTTGACCAATTAGGAAACTAATTTCCCCCTGCTTTTGGTTCACTGAGGACCATTAGCATCTCTAAACACCGAAGTAGGGCATGTTCTTTGCCTGAGGGTTTCACACACAGACACATGCACACACAATCGAAACATTCAAAACGAGATTCATTCTTTCATTGCTTGGCTGGTCACCCTGGCTTCTATTGTAGAGTTCCGGAACATTCCCACCCACATGTGCAAAAGGGGTTTGGTGGCCAACCCAGTGTCCCAGCTTATAGCTGTAAGTACTGTGAATTCGGATGTGTTGCCACTCCAGATAAATAAAGGGCCAGTTTCCAGAATGTGGCTGAGAAGCCTTAGCAAGAAGACAGCTGGTCTACCACCGAGAGAGCTCCTCCAATTGGAACACTGATCCTGAGGTGCTGGTGAAATGCGGGGTGGGGAAGAGACCACATCCAGACAAAAACTGTCTGGGAAGTGCAACCCACCGCTCCACCCTAACTTCTTTCCTCACTGTTTTAGATGCTGACAGTGCCATTTGTCACCAGACCCTAGCAGATTAAAACCGGGTCTTCAAGGCCAGTTGAAATTAATCCCGAGTACACCGGACACGCAAAACCATCCCTTTAAAACAAGGCCACTAAAACCATGGCACCGTTGGAAGAATATTTTGCAACGCTGCTAGGGAAGACAACGATACAACCCAACCTCCTCTTATGGCAGAAGAGGAAGCTAGGGGAAAGAGAATTGTTCAGAGTCATATTTGATGGCTAGATGACCACCGTAAAACTTTCAGAAAATCAACCTGAAACCCAATTTCTTAATTATCTAAGGGGAAACAGGGTCAATCTATAGTCCATGTACATCAATACTAGCCGTTTTTGTTTCCTGATATGTTACCTTAATAGATGGATCCTGGAGGGTAGTCACGTGTTGGGGGAAAAAAAGCTTTTTTTTTTATATAACATTTTGAGGGCTCCTACAGCTCTTGTAACAATCCACACATCAACTGTATCCAGCACATTTGTACATAGGTTGCCTTCATTATTTTCTGCTGAGCCCTAGAGAACCGTGATAGCACGAGACTCAGCAGCAGTCATGTTAGGGGATGCCCAGTTGTCATCAAAATACTTAAAAGTGTCCCCACTGCAACCCGTTGTCTACCAGGTAGGTGCTACTTACTGCCAACATCCTTGGCCCATCTCATCTCTTGACTACTGGCGACTCTTGCTCTCTTACAGCAGTGTAGCTCATTCTCCAAACAATACTGGGCCTTAATCTTAAAACAGTTCGCACCTAGTGACTGTAACACATTATCTTGTTCTATGTTATTGTTATATGCGAATGGCTGTAAACGTAAGTATTCTTTCCTGGAAAAGCAAGCTTCTGCCCATCCCTACCCCCACTGAAAGGGGGAGACCCATGCTCTTTGACAGAGACAGAAGGATGCATAAGGTTGGTAGCCCCAAGGTCTGTAGTTCAAATCCACCAGCTACTCCATGGGAGAAAGATAAGGCTTTCTATTCCTGTAAGATTTCCAGCTACAGAAGCACACTTGGCTCGGTCTGCCTGTCCTAGAGGGTTGCTGTCCGTCTGAATTGACTCCACAGCCGTGAGTCTGGTTTGGTTTTAGAGACCCGAGAAAGCGTCGGCACCCAGACATACTCAGGCACGCAAATCAAAGCTCGCTGAGATGTCTAAGGTCCTCTTTGCTCCCCCCAGAAGTAGGAGTATTTGAGAGGCACTGACCTGGGAAACGGCAGCAATACCTGGCTGGCACCACAGTATACCATGGGATGCTGAACTCTCTACTATCCTGAGCCTCTGCAGCCTACAATGGATTTCAAGCATGTGTCCATGTGCGGGTGCAGCCACAGGTGTGTGTGTGTGTGTGTGTGTGTGTGTGTGTGTGTGTGTGTGTTTTGAGGGCTTTTACAGCCATATCTTTAAGGGCAAGTAAAAGATTACCGCGGAGCCCAAAGACGACAAAGGCTGAGCTTTTCTGATGGAAGGAGCATGGGGATTTGTGAATGTCACTCTCCAGTCACCTCTGCTTGCCCTTCTCACAGAGGCCTCGGGCCACTCCCCTGGGGCAGCTGTGATTCTGGTCAAGGAGTGGATCCACTGGAGTTTGATGTTGTCATTTCTCAAACTGTCTGCGAATAAAGTTAAGTACAGTAGATGAGGGAGACCCAAAGGCTGGTATAGCAAACTGAGAACACCACCGTCCACGGCCAACATGCCCTAGCAGATACTGTGGCATGGACACTGCATTCCACTGTCAAAACCCACCTCGAGAAGCCAGTGAGCCCGTAGGCTTCCAGTCTGCTCTGTATGTAGACACTACGGTCCCTATCATTTCTAACTAGTCCCTTTAGATTGGTACAGTAACACTTTCTCTCAACTCAACCACTCAGTGCCACGGAGTCAATTCTGACTCACAGAGAACGTACAGGACAGAGCAGCACTGCCCCTGGAGGTTTCCAAGGCTATAAACCTTTACGGCAGTAGAGAGCCCTATCTTTCTCAAGAGGAACAGCGGGCGGGTTCAAATCAGTGACCTTGTGGTGGGCAGCTCCATGGTTAGACCACTCCACCCCAGAGTCCCTGGATCACACTTTAGTAATGTATGAATATCTCAAACTGAGATAGCATTTTAAAATAATGCAGTGACTTTCACGGCGAGTAATCACATAAGCTTGCAAGTCAGCTTTTATTCATTTCCATTTTATAGATGAGGAAGATGAGGCGCAGAGGAATCTGAACAGGTTAAAGAACCACCACTGATGTATGGCAGAGCTGGGGGGGAGGGGGGATCTAGACTGTTTTTACCCTTGGGCCTAATACCTACCATTTAGTTCTGCATCAGCAGTTCAAGACATCAAATTCAAAGGGGCTAGGGCAGTAGTATTTATTACTCCACGACAAACAGCCTGGAAGTTTCCCACTGACACTAGTCCTCAAGGTGGAGACAGGAGCACCCGTGAATAGCTCTGCAGCTTCATGCATCAGGTACATCTTCAGCTACCACACTACCATCACCTGGCCGTCACGATGATGTCACCCGGTACTCTGCCAGGAGTTTACTATAACGAACTAGTGCTTCACTCTGAGAGAACACACTAGAGGACTACTTGGATACATCCAAACGTATTTGGCTGCCAACACAACACATTCTTGATGCTTATTAAATGTCATCTGCAGCAAGCATTAAAGAGCAGTTCCTGTGGGCACAATCTCTGACGCCCAGTGTTTCACACATGCCAGTCAGACAACAATGGGGGCTCAAGGACATGCAAAACAGGACAGGGGCCAGCACTTCAAAACAACCCCTCCTCAGACTAAACTATGAAAGGAAGCAGAAATGATCTCAAAGATTGATATCGAACACTAGTGATCACACTACTGGTAACAACAAGAAACTAAAAGCAGTTGAAGTGCTCCCAAAGAGTTATGATACGCTTGTGGAAGATAGTCTTTTGTACACAGTCAAATAATTAATTTTTAAACCATTTTATAACAAAATCAGGACACAAATCTACATCTACGAGCCCCTATTTGTACATGCACAAACTTATATATGTGCTTAAGTTTACGTTTTAGATGAAAATTCATATATAAGTATTATGATCAATACAGATGATAAAATATACATATTCAATTGTATTCAAGTGTCATGTTGTTGAGTGGTGGATAAGGGTATAAAAGGATTTTATAGGCCTATGCCTTTTCTTTCATGTTCTAGTTATCTACCATAAACATACACTTTTTCTAAGTAAGGTTTTTAAAAACATTTGAAAAAAAGGCCAAAAGTCACACATTTAAAAATAACACCTAAAGGTACTTCTCTTTTTAAGGCAAAGATTATCTCTTTTTCCTAAAGCGATGTGACTTTTCCCTACTTCCTTCATCCCTAGTTTCCAACCCCCAAACCCACTGCTAGCAAGTCTAGATAAGGTTCTGAGGTTGTGACTCTCAGAGAGCAGACGGACTTGTCTGACTCCAGAGGAGCGGCTGATGGGTTTGAACCACAGACCTAGGGGTGAGCCAGCCCTCCCTTACCCAACAGTGCCATCAGGACTCCTTAGGGAAACCCAGAGCTGCTCTCAGCTCCAGTGCAAGAGAGTCCAGGGGCCCCTCACCCCTCCAATTAATTGTCATTAGCACAATGTTTGGGTACCTTCACATTTCCTGACCAGCCCTGTAATTACCCTGTTACAGAAAAGCTTGTGTGGCTTGAAAAGCCTAGAATTGACAGGCCTTTTGTAGAGAAGCACTCACATGTTGCAGCAGTAAAAACAAAAATCTGCATTAAAGCGCCATTAACGCTAAAATTGTAATTAGACCGAAGTGAGCATGTTCAAAAAGAGAGATGGCATTGCTGTGTGTGATATTTAAATGCGCCAGGAATGGAACACGTTCAGCAGCGTCTGCACTTGAATTTCATACACAGACTTCCAAACTTCCCTTACCCGCTGCTAGACAGGTACAAGGCATTTTGGTTGCCCAGAGCATCTCACCTTCGAACCAGGGCACCAGGCACTTGGCACTGTGCACAGATGGCTGACTCCCCCCACCCACCACCCCCATCATGATACGAACGCACATGCTCTCGCCGGCTAATGGGCGGTGAACGACAACCTGTGCTTACACACAGCGAAGGGCTCAGAACTGAAATTCTGAGACAACTTGAGACTAGCGGATGAAGAATGGGAGGGACCCACCAGAATAAAAAACACCGCAAGCCCACCGCCCTCCTGCCGATTCTGACGCACTGCGACCGGATAGGGACGGGCCCACCCGAGCCAGGGGAGGGCTGAAGGACCTTCACACAAGTCTGCAGGACTAAGTCTGTTTTCCTGCTCCCGGTAATCAAGTGGCACGTGCTAAAAGAAACGCCACCCCAGGCACACGGCAGTCTCCTGTCTTCCTCAAGTAGTAGATTTCAGAGAGCAGGTTTGTTTCACTTCGCCAGTTTTAACATTGAAACTTTCAGAAATGTAGGCATCATAGCAGATGTTATTTATACTATGTAAGGTAGTGTTTAAGTTCTCTGTTCTAAAACGATTATCATCCTGGAAGAGATTTAAAGGCGCCTAGGTAGCACAGTGGTTAAGTGCTCTGTTGCTGACTGAGAGGTCAGTGCTTCTAACCCACCAGCCACTCATCTCCAGAAAGATTTACAGCCTTGGACACACTGTAGGTTGGTTCCACTCTACAGGCTCGCTCTGCGTCTGCGTCAACTTAATGGCAATGAGTTTGGTTTGGCTTGAAATTTAAATTGGAAAAATGTCTAACCCCAAAGCAGACATACTTAACAAACTATTCTAATTAACAACCTGTGATATGTAGATGAACAACCATGCTTGCTGAAAGTGAGGAGGAATTTCAGGACGGGCAAATGAAGATCAAAGATTGCAGCCTTTAGTGTGGATTACAACTCAATGAAAAGTAGCTCAAAATCCTCACAACTGGACCAATAGGTAACATCTCATGATAAATGGAGAACAGGTTGAAGCTGTCAACCTGATTTGGTCCTGCTTGGATCCACAATCAATGCTCACGGAAGCAGCAGTCAAAAAATCAAAAGACGAGATGCATCAGGTAACTGCTGCACAAGACCTCTTTAGAGCACTGAAAAGCAAGGATGGGACTTTGAGGATAAGGTGCGCCTGACCCAAGTCATGGTATTTGTCTCACATGCGTGTGAAAGTGGGACTAAGGAAGGCCAAAAAGAATCAAAGTGTTTGAATTGTGGAGCTGGAGAAGAACATTACAAGCACCATGGACCGCTAAAGGACAAGCAAATCTGTCTCGAAAGAAGCATCACCAAAGTGCTGCTTCGAGGCAAGGATGGCGAGCCTTGCACCTTACAAACTTTGGACGTGTTGTCAGGAGAGACCAGTCCCTGGAGAGGGACATCCCGTTTGGTAGAGAGAGGGGCAGCAAGGGAGGGGAAGGCCCTCAAGGAGACCGCCTGATACCGTGACTGGGAAAATGGGCTCGGGCCTAGCAACAGTGGGGGGGGTGGGGGTGGGGGGGTAGGAGTGTCACAGGGCCGGAAAGTGTTTGTTCGGTTGTCCATAAGCTCACTGCGAGCCAGAAACAAGTCAATGGCACCTAGCAACAACAACAACATTCTAATTTCTCGTTTGACTACTTTTCAACATTTAAAACAAAAAAGATTCTGAATTAGGAAATTCCGGTCTCAATAACAGGTGGCTTGGTGGTTTTGAAACTGTTCAGGAATTCTTTTTTGCCAACTTTCATTAGGATCACTTTTCTCACAGGAATTAAAAACAAACAAGCAAACAAACAAAAACTCCACAGCTTCCCAATATCTATTTTCTATCAAAAAGATTTCAGAAATCAATGTTTCCCTACGTTTGGTGAAGGAGTGCCCTGGTTTTGACTGCCCGTGGACTTGGGGGCGTTGTGCAATTAAACCTTGAACTATATGGCAGGCAGGACACCACCTCACTTTCAGCTGTGCTCACTACAGAGGTGACGACTGATAAGGTCACTGGAATATTTAGTAGCGTTACTTTCAAAATAAAATAATTAGGGTAGTGTACCATCATACTTCAGCCTTCCCACATACTTACACATGAAAGCCCTCCCTCCTTCATGCCTGAGGGGAAGAAAACCTTGCCTTATATTAAGGTGTACACGATGTGGGGATCATCAAAGTCAAATGAATTTATGGGTATATCCCAACCAACATTAATTCAATGAATATCTTTCAAGTGCCTGGTAGGGCTTGCCAACTTGCTAATAAAATGTCGCCACTCCGTCTGTCAGGGAGCCCACTTTCCCCTGAATTCTGTGACCATCTTCTTGTACTTCCATCCTGTAAGCCTCTCGGGTGATTGCTGCTTAGGCTTTTGCTGTCAGGCTGTTGTACACTGTCTGCAATGGTGGCCTTGCGAGGTTCAGCCTCAGTGTCTCTCTCTTCTGGACTTTAAATGCCCTTTATCTTGTTTCCTTCAAGGTTAGAAACCGTCTATGCACTAGTGGCTCCTACAGTTATATCACCATCACAGATCCAATCACAGAGTCGCAGGCCCACATATCGCCATCAGCCCCGTATGTAACTTAAATGTTTCCTGGGCATCTATAGGCAGCATGCTGGAGCATGACCACTGAAACATGACCTCAAATCTCTATTTTAAGTCTTGTCTTCTCCACCTTGGGAAATGGTCCCTCCACCCATCCACGATCTCACTGAGAGACCTTGAAGCAATATTTGATTAATGCTCTCTCCCCAACATACACTCTGTCATGAAGTCTCATCAATTCTAATTTGAGAAATGTATCATGGACAGGTCATCTGGCAGGTCAATAACCATATAAAGCCAAATCAGCAACTGGTACTTACACGAAAAGTATGAAAGTTTTATCTAAAGCAATTAAGAATAAGAATCCTATACAATGGATAGGGAGTGGAATCTTCCTGGTGGGAGGCAATGTTAGTCCATGCTCTAAAAAATATAAGCTGGCACCAGTTCTGTTATGGTGCAGACTGGGCAGTGTTTTGTTCTGTTGACCATGTGAGTATTATGAGTAAGAACTGACTCAACGCACTAAAAACAAAAGCTTTTGTTAACGTTTAACCTGCTCTGGGGCAGACAGCCTCATCTTTTTCCACAGAGCAGCTAGTGAATTTGAACAGCAGACCTTGTGGTTAGCAGCCCAACAACATCAGCAAGGCTTCTTTTGTTGACACCAAAAACCAAACTCACTGCCATTGAGTTGATTCTGATTCATCGTGACCCTACAGGACAGAGTCGAGCTGCCCCTGTGGGTTTCTGAGCCTATAATTCGTTATGGGAGTAGAAAGCCTCATCTTTCCCCTGCTGCTTTTACGGTTAGCAGCTCAATGTGTGGCCCACTATGCCACCGGGGATCCCCTCTCTCAACACATGGGGTGTTAATAAAAATTTATGAGTCATTTCCTACCAATTCAATTTATAATGAAAGAATGAAAATTTAAATCAATGACCAGACTAAATTCTCTTACAGTGAGAGATTGCAGGAATATGGAAGATGCCAGCTATTAATTTACCAGTAGGAATACACTACATTGCTGTTTTCTCAAAGGACCATAATGTTGAACTTCAGTCACAGGACTGATGGACTCACATGAAAGAATTAACTAATAACTCACATGACTGTTATATTGACTGTCATGTGAGCTATTAGCTATTTCTTTCACGTGAGCCCTTCTGTCCTCAGAAACCCTATATGCAATTGCTATGAGTAGGAATCTACCTGACTGCGGTGGGCGGGTGGTTTGGTATGTGCCCGTGGTGATGCAATGCAGAGCAATGCCCCAAACTAGGACAATACAGAGACTAATGTCAGGGCATCTGGTTTGTTATCATTCTTTTCCTTAAACAGGAGGGGCCACATGTGTCACTACTCACACCGGCAATTGGCAATTACACAAAGTTGAAGGGCTAAAAAGAAAACAGGCTGTGTGGCAGGGAAACGGACGGATCAACCCTCTGCGGTCCCAGAACTGAAGCACCGAGAAATGACAGGATCTGGACACACCTGCTCGGCTCACACATTGGGATGGGGAGAAGACCTCACGGTGCTCTACACAGACACCACTCTTTGCAAGTTTATGCTGCTTTTGTGGAGATCAAGTAATACATGGAAAAGAATGACAGAGGGTGCTAGCCACAAAGCCAGCCGTTCCAACCCACCATCCAGTCCACAGGAGAAAGATGAGGCTTTCTGTTCCTGTAAAGACTTACTGACAGCTCAGAAACTCTACGGGGGCAGTTCTACTGGTCCTACAGGGTCACTACGAATTGGAATGATCTAGATGACAGTAGTTTAGTTTTTTATTTGGGACAAAGAATGACCATGTCAACGATCCTTCTGGAGTTAAAAAGAAACAAAAAACTATTCTTTTAAAGAAAGTGGGATGTAATTTTCTAATAACACCGACAACCCACTTGTTATGATTTCATGACCATGTAATTTGGGTTTGATCTAGTCCTTAAAGAAGAAGCCCTGGTGGCACAGTGGTTAGGTGTTGGGCTCCTAATTTCCAGACCAACAATTCAAAACCAGCAGCCACTCCATGAGAAAGACAGGGTTTTATATCCTGCGAAGAATGCCAGTCTCGGGAACTCGCAGGGGCAGTTCGACCCTGTCCTACAGGGTTGCCATGAGTTGGCACCGACTTGATGGCAGTGAGCTTATTCCTTAACCATGCTATCGAAAGAAGGGCCAACTTGTCTGGTATTACTGTCTTGGGAGCTTTAAGCAGCCAGAGCAGGTCACTGCCTATGAAGCCACATTTCAAACATGGAAAACGTGCTATCAGTTTTGCAGGGAAGTCACACAATAAACGAAACAGGTTCTCTGACACTCCAGCCAAGCCTCCACTACCACCACGTCAGAGGGGCAGCTTCTCCTCGGCACGACGGTCCCACAGACATCTGGGCGGACTGTGGACGTGCATGAGCGCCCCTGGAAGTCTGGGGTTTGAAAGAAACAACTTTGCCTCACTGGCTTGCAACTTTCCTCCCTTCGTAGGCTGGCCTATCATTCTAGGAAGCAATCAGAACTACTGCTGCTCAAGAACTTGCTCCGTGTTTTGGAAACCCACTAGCTTATGCGTTTGAAGTCTCGAGGCTATGTGGAGCTACAGAAACACGCCACTATCGCTGACCTTGCTGAGCACAGTGGGACCAGAGCAGGCAATCCTGAGGGCAAGACCCGTCTGGTCAACAGAAGCACCTGTACAACAGAAGACAGCAGCAGCAGACAGAGACGGAAAAGAACAGACAGACTGGGCCACAAAACGTTAAAAACAAGGACCCCAAACATACTAAGAATCATTTTTGTAAAAACAAACAAACAAACAACAACAACAACAAAAAAACACCGTGAAAAAAATGAAAAGACGAAGGCAGATTAGAAAAAAGGACTGGTTAAATTATGAAAGATTTACTATCCCTATCTGGTCTCACAAATCAGTAAGAAAGGAATCAAGCAAAAGAAAAGACAATGGATGAAAATACAGAAAAATAACCTTAAAGAAGACATTGTAGATGGATGATAGATGGGGATTTTAAAAATCCTACAAGGATCCCTGGCAATTCTGAGGGTTAGGATTTGGGCTGCTAACCACAGACTGGCAGTTCAAACCCACCAGCTGCTCCCTGGCCGTTTGCCCCTGTAAAGGTTTATAGCCTCAGAGACTCAGAGAAGGTCACTGTGAGTTGAAATCGACTCAAAGACTATAGGTTTGGTTTATACAGTAAGACGAGTGCCTGGGTTGCACATACAGTTCAGTGCCCACTATTAATGAAATGCTGTTGGCTCTCTCTCTCTGTCTCTCTCTCTCACACACACACACACACACACACACACACCCCTCAGAAGAGAAATCTGTGCATTCATTTCTAAAATATCACAGCCTTGGAAACAACAGTGCAGTTCTAATGCACAGACGTTGAGCTGTTATGAATTAGAAGTGACTGGATGGCAATGGGATTGTATTAGTCTGGGTATTTTGGAGAAACAAATCCACAGCAACTCATGGATAAGAGAGAGTTTTATGTAAAGAAAATGTGCATCACGGAAACATCCCAACCCTATGCTGCCCAAGCCCACAAGTCCAACATTAACCCATTAACCCAACACCAGTCCACAAAGTCCTCTATCTCACAAAACAGAGGCAATGATGCCGACTGCAGGAGGAAAGCTCAGTGAACGAACAAGCATCTCAGCACTAGCAGGGATCTCCACACGGCTGCTCCAGCACCCAGGGCTGCATCGGGATAGGTCCATGTGGCTTCTCCTTGGGGATGTCTTGTAGGAAGGCAATCTTACAAGCTGAAGCAGGGAACTGCTAAGGCAGATGCACCCGGTGCAACCATCACAAAGCAAGAGACCCGAGAACTAGAAAGGCGAGGCTCATCCCCCATTTATCCCTCCGCCTTTCAATTAGCCCCACATGTGATTATCGGCCAGGTTGGCACAATTAACTAACTCAGGGATTTTTTATTATTAAAATTGTGATAAAATGTGCAAATTACTAAGGTAATGTGCTTGGTTTCTATGAATGGAAACTTGAAAACTGTAGCATTCAGTGTTACCCAACTCACACTCAATTCAGACTCACAGCAGCCCTATAAGGCTGGGAAGACCGTCCTGTGGGTCTCCAAGACCGTACCACTTTACGGGAGTCGAAAGCCTTGCCTTTCTCCCTCAGAGCTGCTGATGGTTTCAAACTACCGACCTTGCTTGCAGTTAGTAGCCCATGAGTAACTACTGTGCCCAAAGCACGTGGCAGTGTTTCCAAGAGTAGGGTAAAGTCAAAACTTCAGCCTATGCATTTGATCACATGATTGCAAACTCTACCCCAAATGATTGTACCAATTAGGGGGGCAGCTCCCTCACATCCATGCTAATGTTGTCATTCATCAGTTAAATAAAAATTAATAACATGCTCAGCAAAGTACACTTTCTCATCCTATTCACGTTTCTCCTATGATTGAAATACAGCATCCTTTCATAGTTTGCTATTTCTTTTTTCCCCAATGAAGGAATATTTAAACCCTCTGTCCACTGATCTATTGGTACATGCACCGTTTCTCAAGCTGTCAGTTATGGATTACAAATCTATTTTTCTAAGCAGTTTTCTTTTGCTTTTGTTAATTACATGGGCGTTCACATTCTCAGGGAGATGATACCATCTTCCCGTTTGGGACTTTTACATTCTATCTCATGCTTCCAAAACCCAGGAACTAGGTATCTGTGACTCCCAACCTTTCTTTTTACAGAGCGACTGTTCTTTTCTTTCCATTTTCGGGGGTATCCAGCTCTCCACGAGGGCAATTTTATTTGTGAAGCTACCATCAGAACGCTGTGCTAGGAGCTGGTGCTTTCCTCCTCGCACGAGTGTCGTCCCTGTACCAATGAAGCTCCCATCGCCGCCACTGATCTCCCGGTGGGGAAGGGTCATGCCTTTGTGAAGAGTGGCCTGCCTCACATAACCCCACCCACGAAAACCAGGAAGTGGAGCTTTCTCTCTGGGGGCTAATAAATACTGAACTAAAACACTCACAGCTATCAAATCAATTCCGACTCCTAGGGACGCTGTGGGAGAGGGTAGATCGGCCCCTGTGGGTTTCTGGGACCATCAGAGGAATAGAATGCTTCCTCTTTCTCCAGTGGAGCAGCTGGTGGTTTTGAACTGATGATGCCCTCGCTGTTAGCAGCCCAGGGCGTAATCCCACCACCACCAGGACTCCGATAAGGACACACCGAGAGGACCCTCCTTCTCCCTCTTGCTTCTTCCCCCGCACGAGACACAAGGGCACCTTTGCCTGGTCACCTGTAAAGCACACCAAAGCAGAAAATGCAGCAACCGACAGAAAGAGGCAAGAGGCATTTCACATCGCCCACGCGGGAGGTCCTCTATTCACACACATCTTCCTTGTCCTGTTCACACAGAAACCGGAACCTGGCAGACTGGGATCAATGCCACTTCTGACGCCCGAACCTGACAGGGAGGCTTCTCTCTGCCCACCTCTCCCAGGAAACACTGGAATGAGAGCTAAAGGGAGACGAATGCATGCTCACATTAAGTCAGGAAAATAAAAATAATGAAAAGGATCGTGACAGCTTTAACCAAATGTTTCCTCACTGTGGATATGAGAACTGGAGAAAACCACAGCAATAAAAGGCTAGTTGATGGGAATGTGCAATGACTACAGCGCACTACCGAAAGGAGTGAGACAAAACATGTTTCTATCACGATTGAAATATATACAAGAACTTATATATAAAAAGCCTATCTTTCTCCCAAGGAGAGGCTGGTGGTGTTGAACTGCTGACTTTGCAATTGGGCCAAGCATAACCCAATAGACCACAGAGGTCTGTGGGAGAAAGATGTAGCTTTCTACTCCAGTAAAGAGCTACAGTCTCAGAAAACCACAGGGGCCATTCTATGCTGTCCGATAGGGTCTCCCTGAATCAGAATGCCCTCGGTGGCTGCGAGAGTGAGCGCAGTGGCCTTTCTGGACTCTGGTTGACTCTGACATGCTCATGTCACACATTAGACCTCGCTTTATTGCTCTCCACCGAGAATGGCATGTTTCAGACTGCAGGGCGGTGGCAACCCTGCACTGAGCAACTCAATCTGTATCACGCTGACGGAAGCCTGGGTCAATGTCCTGCTGTCCTGTCTCTGGTCTCACTTTGGCAATTTCCACGATACTTCAAAAGTCTTCGTCATGCCCTTGCACACTTAGAAGACTACTGAAAGACCAAAGCAAACGCATGCCGTCAAGTCGATGCCGACTCACAGCGACCCTAACAGGACAGAGTAGAACTGCGCCCCCTCCCCACCCCCGTGATTAACTCTTTACAGGTACAGGAAGCCCTGTCTTTCGGCCTTGGAGCGGATAGTGGCTTCAAACTGCTGACCTTGCAGTTAGCAACTCAACACATAATCACTGCATCACCAAGGAGCTGTTAGCAGACTACAGTACAGTGAAAATACAGCTTTTCTGTGCAGTGGGAACACCTACAACTCACATCCGTGCCTTGACTGCAATGGTTGGGATCCCAGCCCCAGTACCTTGAAGGTGTGCTCACAGAGATCTCAAAGGCATAAAAAACGGTTATGCCATGCAGCCTTAAAAATAAATGGCCAACTATTCACTCTTTCCCCCAATCCTATCCATCTCACTTCTTCGAGGTAATTAAAAAAAAAAAAAAAAGCAAGCAAACAAACAAATTCTCTGCCCATGAATCAATGCCAACGCAGAGTGACCTCATAGGACGGGGCGTAACTGTCCCCGTGGGCCTCTGAGACTGTCACTCTTGATGGGAGTCAGAAACCTCTTCTTTCTACCGGGGAGCGGCTAGTGGTTTTGAAGAGCCGCTCAATGCATAACCACTACCCCATCAGGTTCCCCTTAGGGTCTAGACTGGGCGGCAACTAACGACCAGGCCTTTGTAGTGAGAGTCTAAAGGGAGTCCCTTTAAAACCCTTTATCATCAAGTGGATTGCAACTCAGGAACCCTAGGGCAGAGAAGAAGAAACACTGTGATTTAAAGACCCATTTTATGGTCGCAGTGAACCTCGTGACAACAGTCCTTCCCTCTACTACCATAAAATGGGTCTTTAAAAGCACCAGGTCTCCTCTTCTCCACCCTTGGGGTGGCCCTGAGTTGGAATCGCCTTGGTGATCACAGGCTTCCTTCAGACTCTCACAACAGAGGCACCACAGCTGGGAGTGGCCTCCCAGCCAGGCCGGCTCAGGTGACCCCATGTGTCCCACAGCAAGGCCTTGCCCTGGCCCACAGGCTGCCTTGGCTGCCTTCCGACAGAAGCAAGTCACCAGGCCTTGACTCCCCCATGATCACAGGGTGGGTGCGGACCACCAACCTGTGAGTTAACAGTCAAGGGTGAACCATGTCTGTGTTCTTTAGAGGGGTCCATTAAATGATACTCTTTATGATTTTTAAAATATGGATCCATCTTCTTAAACTTTGTTCTGTGATGGAAAAGATTTCAAGGGCTTCCAAATGTTTGTGAAAAACATGGAAGACCATGGCAGTTTTTCATGAGCTTTTTTAAGGCTCCCTCATATAATAAAACATTTGCCATTGCAATCATCTGTGTACAATTCAGCGGTATCAGGTTCGCCATACCACATAACTTTCACCACTATTCATTTCAAAATTTTTCCATCGCCTTTTTCTTTAAAGAGTTTTATCGGCATATCCTTCACATATCATGCAATGTAATCGTTCAATTATATTAAAAACATATGTGCAATCCTCACCACAATCAATTTCAGAACATTTTCTTATCTTACGCGTTGTAAGTTCCCCATCCGCCGCCCCCCCGCCCCCCAACACACATCCTCCCCTGCCATGCCCCTAGGAAATTGTCAATCTAGTTACTGTCTCTATAGATCTACCAAGCCTGGATTTCATATACTGAAAATCATACACAACACATACAGGAAGCAAACAAATACACAAGAGAGAAAACCAACAACAATGACTAGACCAAACATAGAAAAACCTCCTTCAAAAAGCAGAAATACTAAAAGCTGAAACAACTTTCACATTTTCCATCACCTTTCACAGAAACTTAGTGTGCACGACGCAAAATCTCTCTCCATCTCCCCTTTCAACCGGCCGCCCACTCAAAACCCCTAATGACTTTGGTATCTATACCCTTGTTTACTCTGGATACTTCACGTACGTAGGATCACGAGGTGCCTGTCCTTTTGGGTCTGATTTATGTTATTCACCTTAAAGTATTCACCTATGTTATGAACACGGATCAGAACTTCATTCTCTCTTGATGGCTGAATAATTTTCTGTTTTATGTCAACACGGGGCCCAGGTGGCACTCTGGGCGAGGTGCCGGGCTGCGGCCTGCAGTCCAAACCCAGCAGCAACTTTGAGAAAGATGAGGCGGTAAAGATGTTTAGTGTGGCAGACCTTGCAGAGGGAGCTGCTCGGAGTCGGAATGGACTCAATAGCAGTGGGTTTTGCTTCGGTTTGTTGCATGTACCACATCTGACTGACCCATTTGTCTGTGGAGACATACTTGCTCTGTCCACCGTTGGGCTACGGTGAATAGTGCTGCATAAGTGCTAGTGCACAGGGTCTCTCTGAGTCTCTGCTTTCAGCATATGATCTACACCTAGGAGTGGAACCGCCGGGTCACACGCTTATTTAAATTTAAATTTCCAGAGGGACCATCATACTTAAACAATAACTGTTTGCTATTTGTTTTGTACAACATTGTGTTTGTGTTCCATCCATGTCAATATGAGCAGTTTTGTTTTCTATGCTGCAGTGTTTCACGTATGACTACATTCTGCATTTCCCAGTTGAACTTTAGGTTGTGTCCAATATTTAGCTCTTGCTAGCAATGTGTTGTGTACAGCCCAGAGCCTGTCATCTTGTGTGGGGGGACAGGGCTTTCTCTAGAATTTTACTTCCAAGTGGTATTTCTGGATTTCAGTGGAGTTCTTAGAGTACTGTAAACTTCCCAATTTAACTTGTTGCTTACACTCCCTTTTTCTGCTCGCAGTGGGCAAAGTAAAATGTCATAAGAGATATGTAACTGCCTCTTTCTTCTTCCCAGACATACCACAGCTAACTCCTACCCTCGGGCAAGAGGCCCCTTGGGCTCAAGGACTGCCTGGAGGAGAAAGTGGCAGCCCGACCTTCAAACCCAAGTCAAAAAACACCATTACCGGAGAGTACCCCAGCAGCAGCAGACCAAGAGATTTCTGGAGAGTGCAATGTAGATGGGGCTTCATCTCCCCACCGTCCCATCCATGATCTTTCATATTATGTAGGCTGTCATCCCAAAACGGATGCTCCAAAAAACCCCTGAAATCCACTCAAAGAAAACACTTCTTCCCCTCTCTGACCTCCATCAGCCTGGTTTAACTCTCCTCGTATACAGTCATCGTCCCACCCCAAACGACACATGGGGAACTCCCTTTCTCGACCTGTCCCCACACAAAGGACACATCGGGAATTCCCTTTCTCGACCGGTCCCCACACAAAGGACACATCGGGAATTCCCTTTCTCTACCTGCCAAAGCCTTGCTCCTCTTTCCCAGCTTTGACAGAACATAGACAACTAACAGCAGACCTGGGCAGGCTTCACTGCATAGTTTTTGTCACATGGATCCACTGTCCTTAAAATGCCATGAGTTTAATAAGGCCAGAGATCCCATCTAGGGAGGAATGTAGTCTCTCTCAGGCCAATCTCAATATATCAGTCATTTTAACAGACAAGTGCACCTGAGGGAGAAAAATGTGAACAGGTTTATAGCATTACTCCTCTTCATGGGAGCCATACTGTCTCTTTTTCCCCAAATATAATTATAATATGGACATCTGTCTTGCAGTGTCCCAAAATGTAGACCTAGCGAACGACCGGCATGAAAAAGGGCTGAGCTCTAGAAAAAGAAATTCTAGAATCTGTAATCCCCGCTGTGAAACAAAGGCTAAGGTCGGCATTAAGCCATCAGAAAGCACAACGTTGCGTAAAACAAGAGGAAAATCACGATATACCAAGATGGAAGCCCTCGCTCAACTATCAAAGTGCCTGCTTGTGTGCAGGTTTGCTTGAATGTCGTAAACACAATTGCAGCAAAAGCCGAGCTGAATTACCTGCGTGAGCAGAGAGAGGTGAGTGCGGCCGGGGCAAGGCCGGTGACTGCCCATTGCCGATCAAACTTTTCCGGTTGCTTGTGCGGCAACTGTAGAAAAGAAAGGAAAGACAAAGCGTCACGTTCAAAGCTGACAGCGATAACATGGCAGCACAGGCACCGCCAGGGCAGGCTGTGCTTCAGAGTCTGGCGCAGCTCCCACAAGTGAATGTGCGCTTGCTCGGTCTACTAAGGAAGGCCACCCCCAGAACACTAGAAAATAAAACGTATTCACGTGGCAGAACGTCAGCAGTGTGTCTAACCCCCCGTGACGCTCTGACCACACGCCTTCCTCCAGCCCTTGGCTGCAAACACGTGACGTGCCAGACACCCAAGAAATAAATTAGGGATTCAAATCAGTAAACCACAGGTAGCATCTTTGTTGACATGAAATTTCTAATACGAAATTACATGCAATGGAGCGCAATGACATTAATCTTACAATGATGCACTAATTAAAAATCTAATTATTTAGACAAATTTCATACTTGTGTCTTTTGTCAACCGAACAGCTGATGCCCAAGATAAATGTATTTCGCTACTCATTTGTTTTCCATTTGATGTGTCACATTCAAATTCCCTGTTCAGGTAAATGTTGTGCAATCATAAAAACAGGTTTCGGTTGGTATAAATGTAACAGGCCTTCAATCTCCTGGTTGAAATACTCTGGATTTTTAAAATTCATGTAGTTGAATGTCCTTGAGTCCATTCTTAAACCCAGACAAGTATAAACAGTATTGCTACGAAACTTTCATTAGACCAAAATGTCAAAATGTGAAATCTTGTTTCTTGCTATCGCCTCCAGCTAGGGCTGGACATTTCTGAGTGTACGATTGCCATCTCTGCAAGCCTTCCCCGACGGTTTACGCCACCCCAAAACAGCAGGCCGCCTCCTTGAGGGACCCGAGGGAGGTTCCTGTGAAAGGGTCTTTGAGGTTTGAGCACAGAAAGAAGTCTCAGGAGGCAAGATCAGGGCTGTGGGCTTGACAGAGCAAGGTTTCCCAAGGAAACCCTCCTCTCACAACGCTCGCTCCCCTCCAAGGACGAGCAGGTGCCTAGTGGTGATGGCACCACAATAACTCCTTGGGGCAACTTTCCGGGCCTCTTTCTCACCAGCGCAGTTCCCAATCTTCTTAACACGTTGTCCTAAGAAGCCCTAGTGATGATTAAAACATTGTCCTAATAGTCCTCTGGGAAAATCTATCAAGATGATCCCTTTGGAGTACTCTTGCCCTCCCACCCCCAAAAAAACCCCACTTGCCATAATTTTCTGAGCTGACTTCTCTTGCCGTGAACTTAACTGACCCAGCAGATCCTCTTGGAAGCCACTGTTTTGATTGGACCTTGCTCGCGGGATCATATTAGTGTGCCCAAGAGTAGTTCCTGGTTATGATTGGTTCTATGGAACTATCTGCTTCTGCCCTGCTTAAAGAACTGATGTAAACTGCTCGAGCTGGCTCGTCTTTTCATAACATTTCCGGCACCCATACAGCAAACCAAAAGCTGGCTGAGGTCAAGCTGTTGGTGAAAAACTGAAAACGCTAAACCCTGTGAGATCCCAACTTCAGCAGCTATAACATCGACGATAATTCCACCGTCTCCTTCCACCGGTTTCTGGACTTCAGCCACAGACCAGGTGGATGGTCTTTGCTCTCTTGGCTTATCTTTGAGGTCTTCCCAGACTTCCTGAAAACACTCGATCCATCTAAACACTGCTGTTTCATATGGGACAGCATTCCTGTCAACTTGCTGCCAAGCTTCCAAGATTTAGGAATGTGTCCACTAGAGTTTTGTTAACGATTCCTTATCCTTGACCTCAAAGTTGTCCGTGGCACAAAAGGTGACCAAGGCAAGTGTTTCACTAAGGAAACTTGTCTGCAGCCATCTACTGATGACAGAAACACAACCATGGTTTGTTCAACGTAAACCTGGCCAAACATGGGTCAAAACTTTACGAGCAATGCTTCTTTTTACGTATCCTTTAGAGCAGAACTACAGATTGCGAGGTCCCGAGCCATGGAATGAATCGCTACATAGAAGTGCATGGCGAGTAACTCTTCTTGATTATGCTAAATAGAAAGTCTTAAAATTGCGAATTCAATTCCCAACTCTGCTGCATAAATTTCAGAGAGTAAGACAAATATGAAACTGTCTGAGAGTGAAGAGATATATTATCTCATTTGGTTTTCTTCAATATTGACTGGCATTACATTCACTGTAATAGAAAAGTGTGCTCAAACCAGCATATTACCTCACTGAACCCACCGTAAGTTTCTGGGCAATGTGATGATTTCATTTTCTTACACTATGGACACCCCCTCATCCTTCATTGATCACTGTAATAGTTAATTCAGAACAGATTTCTGTTTTACAAGGTGCCTTTAAAAGATTTGGGGGGGGGGGAACGGAAAGACAATTTTTTTCCAGGAATGTATTAAAGTCTCGTGGTATTAAGTTTCTGAAACAGGGATTTTCATCTGACTGCACAATTCTACATAGCGTATAATGGGCAGACACAGAAAGGAGCATCAAGAAATTCATGGGCATATGGTGTGACCTTTTAAAATTATCCGTGAACTTGTTGAAGCCCCTTTGTGTTTGGGGTTTACAGAATATTTGAAAAGGGCATTCCCAAATATTCGATGACTACATTTCATTACTTGATTTCCTGCTGGAGAAGAATATTGACAGTATCACGAGTTACCAAAAGAACAAACAAATCTGTTGGAAGAAGTACAGCCAGAGTGCTCCTTAGAAGCCAGAGTGGAGACTTTATCACTCGGACTTCGGACATGCTGTCAGGAAAGACCTATCCATGGAGAAGGACTTCATGCTTGGGAAAGTAGAGGGGCAATGGAAACGAGGATGGCCCTAGGGGAGATAGACTGGCACACTGGCTTCAACAAGGGCTCAAACACAATCAAAATGTTAGGGTGGCACAGACAGGGCAGTGTTTCATGCGGTTGTACACATAGTTGCTATAGCAGTCGGAACGGACTCGACAGCACCTGTCAAGAACGACAACATTTCAAAACCAAGCCTGGCTTTCTTCCCCAGCAGTATTGACTTGGGAGCCAACCTTTTCTATTAGATGTTTGTTGCTTATTATCATTTGTCAACATCCTATATTTATAATTTTTTAAGGTCAGGCTGCATAATTTTATTTTCCTTAGTGGAGCAATCAACATCCA
>NW_022111373.1:84415035-84417830 GCF_000313985.2 Echinops telfairi
GAGAAGAACTATAGGGTGCCTCGCTAGCAGTACCCACTGCTCTGAAAAGGACCAACAGGGCCTGGGCAGAGGGAAGAAAATGTGCCTGGCTTGCTGGCCAGGTAGAGACTGATGCGATTCCCCCAAACTACATCCATTCATGCCATTTCAGGTCTGGAAGGGAACTCCCCCTTGGGTTAGAGCAATCAACTATTTCAGAGAGAAGAGAAAACACTTATCCAAGGACAAAGCTGAGAGGGTTGGGAAAGAAGAAGGAGTGGAAGCCAGAAGCACAGAGAGGAGGTGGGATTCGTGATGCTCTACCGAGGGGATGGATCGCAAGGGTTGAGTTGAAACAAACTGAATACGCACTGCTGTCTGTGAAGCCGAGCCGCTGCTCTGTAAACTTTCTCCTCATGCAAAATAAAAAGCTTTAAAAATGTGACACAAATTTTTAAAAGGAGACAATAGCTTCAGTAATACCAATAACGAAGGTGTCTAAATGATGTAAGCGCTAAAAATGAAATACACTTGTTTGGTCAATGCGGCCAAAAGCTTAAATTACATTACATTCAGCCAGCATTTGCCGACTTCTCTTTAAAGATCTGATGACTCATGTAGGATTTAGGGTGAAATAAATGATAAAAATCTACCTTAACATGAATAATGAATAAATACATGAGCAAATTTATAAAAGTAGAGCTAAAAACATATTGCATCTTCCTCATGATTTGAACTCAGTTTACGATATTTAAGGGACTGATAGGATGATATGGACAATCTTAAATTACCAGAAAACTAGCTATGACATATGCTTAAAAAATGAAAACCATATAGCTACAAATATTTTCTCTTACATCTACAAAGATCTTCAGTGTTAAACTCCAAAAACCCCCAAAAAACAAAAAAACCCACCCCAAACTCACCATCATCAAGTCGATGCCAACTCATAGAAACCCCGTCAGACAGGGTGGAAATGCCCCCACTTTTGAGATACTCTTTATAGGAGCAGAATGCCCCGTTTTCCTCCCAACGTGAAACCAGAGATGGCTTCACCTTAGAAGAGATTGGACGCTGCATTGAATCTCTTACAGAATAAAACCGAGAACTTTGACTGTGACATGCTTCGCAATATGACAAAACCAGAATTTATAAACTACAGGGCAAAATGGAAATGAGATTGATTGCCAAGCATGCACACAAAATAAATTGGATGCTCAGGAAGTAGAATGTGGAGCTCAGAAATGAACTTGTGTGTGGTCAACAATGCTCATGGAAAAGGAGCATTCTGTGCTACATTTAACCTCCTGAGAGCTAGTTGTTGGCTGTTGTTGTTGCTGGGTGCCAGCAAGTCAGTTCTGCTCACAGTGAGCCTGTGTACAACAGTGGGAAACACAGCCCGGTCCGGCTAGCAATGGTTGCTATCACTGAGCCTATTGTTGCATGTGTGGTAACCATTTCTTGAATTATAAGAATTAATACCGAGAAGTTGGAGATTGAAAAATTCCCAGAAACCCAACTCTTTCAAGATAATAATCTACTCTATCCCCTCACCCCTCCACGCCACCTTGAATATAGTCCCTCATGAACTGCTGCAGAATTCATGCAAGTTCCAGGCAAGGTCTCATGCAGCGATGGGTGCAGTTCAGTCTGAAGTCCGAAGGTCAGGCAAGGGTGAGTCAGATGCTGGGACCAGAGGACACAATCTACCCCTGGCTCTTGCTGGCGATGAAATTATGCTCCATGCTTCTCAGTGAACTCATTTTATACACAGCAGGATGGTGCTGCAGGAATCCTGTTCACAATTACTTACAGGAGAACCCTATCAATATCTCCCCCTTCCTTCTTACCAGACCCACGTAGGGAAAGGACATTTGGTGGGAGTTACATGGTGCTACCACATTTCACCCAGATGCACTCATCTATGCTCCACTCCATTCCCAGACTGTATCTTATTTATGCGCATATGAACTGCAGCCTCGGACAAGATGTTTCCAGTGGGCATTGGCCTTCTACTAATCAGCCAAGCTTTTTCCCAGTCCACCCTAGAAATAGTTCTCTTTCTCCTCTCAGCTGTAGCATATAAGTCCTCACATCCATTTTAAGTAATGAGGAGTCCTGATGACGTGGTGGTTACATGTTGGGCTGGGATCTGAAGGTCAGTAGTTTGAAACCACTAGCCACCCTGTGAGAGAAACGTGGGGCTTTCTACTCCTGTTAACAGTTATAATCTTGGAAACTCACAGGGACAATTCTACCCTGTCCTATAGGGTCATCGAGTTGGCAACAACAAGATGGCAGTGAGAGTTTGGGATGGTAAGTAACAGCAACTAAAATAACCATTAATGTGTCTGACACATACGCTCTATTGGGGTCATTACTCAACCTCATGCCATTCCTGCTTGTTAGCAAATAATGCTCCCCCAAATGGGATCACAGCCGCAGATGTATGAAATCCAGAATCATTATATATCACCGAAAGGACTATGGCTGGAAGGGCCATATTAGTCTAGTCTAACTCACGGCCACTGTGTCAATCCATCTTATTGTGGGTTTTCTTTTTGACTGTCTCTCCTGATAGCGTGTCCAAAGTATGTGAGTGTGTCACCCTTCCTTCTAAGGAGAATTCTGGCTGTACTTCTTCCTTGACAGACACTTTCTTCTTCTTCTGATAGCCCAAGGCATATCCAGTCTCTTTCACCAACACCATAATTCTTTGATCTCCCTTATTCACAGTCCAGCTTTTGCACACCTATGGGGTGCTTAGGAACAGCAGGGCTTACATTAAGCATACCTTGGTCCTCAAAATGACCCCA
>NW_022111373.1:84419221-84428205 GCF_000313985.2 Echinops telfairi
AAGAAAGCTCCCAGTGAGCAGGACCTACGAGCATTTACTTGCTAGCTTTTCACAGCACCTGACACTCCCCACACCACTAACAGTGTTTCCATAAAATGCTGGCCTGCTCTATGCTTCAGACAGTTATTCATGCAGGCATCACTCACTTTTATGACCATACAAGGAGAATCTTACAGCACCCACGTATGAGGCAGGCCTCCTAGATGGCGGGGGCCAGACCATACCTGTCCTTAAGGTCACAAAATAGTCATAACAACACTAGGCAGACAAAATAAGGAGTCCCCTTCCCTTTACCAGCATTGACTAGGTTGATTTTTGTCTCTCTCTCTCTCTCTATTTTTATCCCAGGGAAAAAACAAAAATAAAAAACCGGTAGTAGACTACCAAGTAAAAAAAAAGCAACAGTCTAGTGAATAACTTACCCTTGCCCAAGCACTTGCACTTATAAAGACTTACCTCACTTTCCACTTTGAAAACCCCAACATATTATTGCCAAATCGAAACTGAAGACCACGCTGAGCTCAAGTTTCAGGTACGCCCACCCAAGGCGCTCGCATTCTCTGCTCCCTTCCTTCCAGTCGCACCTGAACCACAGCCCTATGGTAGCTTGTGAGGACACTGTCAGATGGGGACCTGCTCTTGTAAAAGTTCGCTCAAAATACCGTAAATGCAAAGGCAAAAGCAGCAGCAACAGAAAGCCAAACACAGTAATATACCCATCCCACAAGACACCGCCTCCTCCACAGCTGCCTCGTCAAATCAACGCACGGGAAAAGCCTCTTTTCCCGCAGATCCCACGCTCAGTTTGTTGTCTGACTCTGACGGATGGCCGCCATCACCTGACGAACACAACAGCATCATCGACGGTTCACTTGCAGCATCGGAACGTAATCTGAGCCGACAGCCGTCGACAACGGTGAGACAAGGCAAAGATGAACGGTGATTCGGTTGGGGCAGGATGCTCCGAAGTGAGCAATGCTTTTGACTTCATTCATTTGGCGCCTGCCTTGGGAAAATCCCCCCAAGGGCAAATATAAGGCTGAGAAAACGAGTTTTTATAAAGACATGTGTGTGTGCACCGCAACCAACACTACTGACTGCGGCCCTGGAGCTGGAAGAATGCTGACGGGACTTGTGCAGGAGCAGACTGGCCGGCCCCGGGGCTGGAAGGTGGGGCAGGCAGCGACAGAGCACTCTGTGAGTAAGGCCATCACGGCTGCTTGGGCAACTGGGTGGAGGTGCAATAGAATGAGGCGAGGCCACCAGAAGGAAGTGCTTTCTTGGTCCGGCTGGTTCTTGGCTCATGCAAGTGAGGGTCGGACAAGGCGTCAGGATCTGCTTCGCTGCTCACTGTCGCCACTCACCCAAGCAATTGCACAAGGAGCTTCTTGGACGCTCAGCCGCCAATGGAAACTTCCGTTGGTTAGGAGGATAAAGAGAGGGCGCCTGAATTTCTTCATTGACATTAGCTTGACCTCCATTGTGAATGACCAAGGGACATGAGAGCTGCTTTGCAGTGTGTGTGGCCGGGGCAGAGGAGTCGGAAGGGTGGGAAGTTTTGTCCTAAAGCACCTTTATTTCATTTTTGCCTCAGTTGTCCTTAAGCTCAGGGCTCCATTTGAAAGGGCTGGCGAAGCTTGTAAACACTTCACATCTGGATCTACTATGAGCAACGCCCGGCAGAAGAGCCTGTTAATCGTGCCCTACCAGGTCTGTAAAAGCTGTGAGGGCCACTGGACTGTGGCCTACTACAATTGCTCTGAGTGGCTGCAAACCAGCTTAATGTTAAATTATGTTCATTTTGAGACGTGCATACCGATCATATCTGATCACCCCTACTGACCACCCTTCTCATGTCCACCTCACAGCTGACTCGAAAGGGCAACCTCTCAGCACAACATATGACTAACCACCATAAGGGGGGGGTGCAGGAATAATCTCAGGAAGTGAACTGGAGGAGCTGCAGCAATTCTGGAAACTCGGCTCCCTTTTATTAATTCATGTTGACTGAGACAGTTCAGAAACTTGCCCAGGAGACCAATAACACGTTGGTGCCTTACCATACGTGAACACCTGCTATTTCCTAAGAACTTAATAGAATTGGAACGTTTGAATATGTCTTACACCAAGAGACGACTGACGTGGGAGGAAGCTGGGCCTGGCCAGGACAGAAAAGCCACCAAGCTCATGTGGTGCGGCCGAGTCGATGTTCGCAATTAGTGGCTTCTATCGACACACCTTTACAAAGAAAGGTTTGGGCCAGACGATAGGAACACTCCAATGTCTTATAGGCCAAGAAACTTTTGAGAGAGAGAAACTATAGAGAAGTAATGCTACAGTGTCCACCCCTGAGTAACAGCTGTGGCATTGCATTTTAAAACACATGAACTCCATACTGCCATTATGTCGATTCTGACTCGCAGCACCCCTATGTAGACGGGTCTCCCAGGCTTTGCTGTCCTTCATATGAGCAGACAGCCTCATCTTTCTCCAGCAGAGCAGCTGCCTGGTGGGTTTGAACCACCGACTTTGGGTGAGCAGTCGATTGATTACTAGGGCTCCGTACGTAAGTACAAGCTAAGGTCCAACATTTGTGGGCAAAATGCCATGCTCTTTTGGAAGTCTCCCTGTGAGTGTGTGTGGGTAGCCACACCACGTGTAGGTTTATATGTGTGTCTATGCACAAATAAGCACAGAGATGTTAGGGATGAAGCTAAATGTCTCTTCTGATGACCATGACCAAGCCAGTTGCATCCCTCCCCACCTCTCACCAGGCAGTCATGAAAAACACGGTAGCTTTGTCGACCGTAGCCTTTCAGTCTGCTTTTGGCACTTTGATGGAAACTAGGTGTGCCTATGAATAATACGTGGGTGCTTGCTGACATTTTCATTAACGGTAAGACATACTAAGGAAACGCTACGACTTCGAGTTGTATTTAAGAGGGCAAAGGGCTTCCTTTCAGCGGCTTGCTAAGCTGTGTTGTGAGGACCTCCCCACACGCCCAGCCCTAGAGGTGATCAGATTCGATGATGTGGGTGAGCACCTTTCCGTGACTTTTGATTGACTAGGCGATTCTCAAACTTAATAGAGGAAGAAGGTAAATTACAGAAACCAGATAGTCATGCAAGTATTTCTGGCCCATAGTAAGGCAAATGGGTACTGTCTGGTAGAGATACAATCGATAGCCATATCGTGGGAAAGACAACCCCAACTATTGAAGACATGGTCTGCAGTGTATTGACTAGATTCTCACATACTAACCACTTCATTTCTGCATTCCTAATGGTATGCACACACAGATACATGCCACCCGTACATATGCACTTAAATGCCTACTTTTCAAAATCACTTTGCACTTCCTACTGGTACCCTCGTGACTCAAAGAGATAAGTAAAATTTTGGACCTGTGTTCATTTTACATTGATATAACAATAAGTGCCTAACTGGGAAAAATTATACTTCCACCTACATGACAAATATCCTATAACTTACTTTCTTCACTCTACATTATATTTTTGAAATTTAATCATGGCAACATAAACATGGTCCTAATTCATTACTTTTTTAGATTTTTCATTGGAAGCAAATTTTAGAATTCTTAAATGCACTAAAGTTATATATGGTGGACATTTATTTTTCCTCTTGGCAACATTAAAAATCTCGGCCTTGGTGCATTTGCAAATCTGATTACACAAGCCTTGGAAATGTCTGTAATGAAGAGGCTGCCTATGAAAGAAAACTTAGATCTTAGAACATAAAGCAAATTTCCTTTTAAAAATCATCTTTGGAACGCCTCTCCTCCAAGCCTCACTCATTCTTTTTTATCTCTCATTTCTCATCTTCATAATATTGTAGCCAGTTTTCTTGCGATCACTGCACTCCGTGGGACCCGTGTGTCAGTCAGCATAGAATTGTCCTCCATCGGGTTCTCAATGGCTGGCTTTGGGAAACAGACAAGTCAGCCTTTCTCAAGAAGTATCTCTGAGTGGAAGGGGACCTCCAGCCTTTGAGGGAGCAGCCCTGCCTGCTTGCCCTGTGCACTGCCCAGGATAGAAACAACTGCCTTTCTGATGCACACTGCCCTTCTCTGGCTGCAGCCCAAGCCTGCCGCGCTCCATCTTTCCCCCAGACCTGGGGCTGCTGGGACAAGCACAGTGCCCCCTCAGCAGGCAGGGGAGAGCAAAGCCCAATGAAAATTTAGGCTTTACTTTGAAAGTACTGCCGGCTTCTTCTCAACAGCCCTCGGAATCCAGGCTCCCACCGCACATCTATGAGTCAGCTCCGCAAACTCCCTTTGAACCTGTCAGACACTCTTCTAGACAAGGGAGCCCCTGGGCGGCCTAAACACCACGAGAGTGCCACTACCAGCTGTAAGGTTGGCAGTTTGGATCCACCCAAGGAGACCAGCCTGGAACTCTCCTTCCCAAAGGTCTCTCGCTAAGAACCCTACAAAGCACAGTTTGACTCTGCCTGCGTGGGGATGGCACGCATCACACCTGAATAAACTCACTGCCACCGAGTCTATGCCAACTCACAGTGATCCTGTAGGGCAGGGAGGGACCGCCTCTGCGGGTTTCCGAGACGGGAACTCTTCACGGGAGTAGAAAGCTTCCTTTCTCCCTGGCAGAGACTGGAGGTTTCAAACGGCTGGGCTTTCAGATCCCAGCCCAGCACATACCCACTGCCCCACCAGGGCTCCTCGCCACATGTCAGAATTAAAGACCAACTAGCCACAACAATGAACGCCACACGCAGGGAAAGTCCCTGCCCTTGGTGGCTGACCATTGCACAGTGGTAAGCGGTGGAGGGAGGAGGGAGGCTGGGGGCATGGAGAGTCTGAGGGACGAGGGTGGCACGGCTCCTCTGTGAGCGGGCAGTGGAGCAAAGTAATACACAAAGGGAGGGAGGAAGGGCAAGTGGGTTTTCAGTCTGAGTGAAAAAGGGCCTTGCTGGAAGCTTTGGAACGGAGGGACATAATCCAGCTATCGTTTTCCTTTAGTGTTGCTACCTCTTTTATTTAAACGGAGCTGTTGACACTCTCATTTTGACAAGATCAAAATAAGAAAATATTTTACACTGTGTGTGCGTGGGTGACAAGTCTTCTAAAGCCAATGTCTGACAGATGTTCTGAGAGGCCAATCTGGCTGCTGAGCTGACATCTGCGAAGGCGGAAGCGGCAAGACCCACTCCGAGGGCAAGTGGATGGGCAGCACAGATCTGGTGACCCGTCTTCCAAAATGTGAAAAGCCAATGACCATGACCAAATGGCCTCAACATGGACTGCACGCATCACGCCAGCCCACCCTCTTTGAGATCTGGAAACAACTGAGGAACGGCTTCTGCCTAAGGTCCCATCGCGATAAAAAGCTGGGGTAATGGTTCAGTGCTGATGCTGAGGTAATTTTCAAGCCTAGTGCACTCCAGGTCTTTGCATATGGCATCAAACAGTCATGTAGCCAGTCCACAATATTACTTGAACCTGTATGTAATGATGAATGCTTATCTTTGCTATGCGTAGCGCCGGAAGATGGGGGGGGGGGCGGGTACAGGAGGGGACATGACACACAGGCATTACTACAGACAGGCAAAAACACCATTCCATGACAGAAGGTATGCTAACAAATAATTACAGAGTGCCTATTTCCATGTATAAAGCACACTGTGGGAAGGAGGAGGACAGTGAAAACCTTCTAAGAAGTTTAACAAGGAGATCAAGGCTGATCCCTAGCTACTGAGATATCCTAAGGCAGAAAGACCCTGGAAGGCAGGCATCCATAAAGATCTTTTGTGACCTAATTTGGGAGATCAATTCCCAACCAGTTTTGAAACCTATTTTCCTAAATAAACTCCGGGCTTTTACAATATACACTTATGCTGTGACTGCCATCCATCACTTCCAAGTTTAATGAGCACGAGGATAGACAATAGTTTTGGGGGGATTCAAGTCTCTGCCTGCCACTTTGATGTAGTCTCAATAAAAGAAAGCAGAATTCTTTCCGGGAAGGGCTAGAGATGGAAATAGCACCTTCCTAAGTGAGTAGGCCTAATAGGAGGGAAAGAAACGAGAGACCTAGCATGGACAGGTATATGCACACCTGTGTTCCCAGTAGCGCTATTCATGAGAGCAAGGTGCGAACCACCTAAATCACCCTCTGTGGAAGAATGGGTAAACAGGTGTCAGTGCAGACACAATGAAACAAACAACGCACCAACAGAGAATGAGGGTGGCACTGTGACTCGCAATGTGGATGGATTTGGAAGACACTATGCTGAGTGAAGTCCATTACAATAGGACAAATACTGTACAGGTCTACTGTTAAAAAAAATCAAGATAAAGGCTGTTCATACCCAAAGAAACAGACTTTAATGGCTTCTAGGGGTGTGACGGAAGGGGAAGCTGTAGGCAAGAGGACAGGCACATGCTGGCTAAGATGAAGACAAGATGGAAGTCCACACGAGGTGAGCAGATCAAAGAGGGGCTTGTGCATGGCAAAATATTGGGAGGTCTGATAAACTGTTGAATATACAACTGATGATCTGAAATACAAACACCCACCTAATTCACAATAACAAGTATTTTAAAGACGCGAATGGACCTAGATGGATATGTCATGAACATTAGCTTTTTGTCTAACAAAGGGTTCTACGATTTTGTAGCAATACTTTCTGACTCGACACTCCTTTATAACTGAGTTGAAGTCAGTAGAACTATGTGACTGAGAGAACCCGCACAGGCAGCATTCTGGGTACACTTCTAATGGGATAATCCCTGCACTAATTGAGGGCCACAGCACAATGGCCAAGTCAAGCAGAGGGTAGGAACGGTGTGTGATATATGGCAGCAGAGGAAGTTCAAGTGCTAAAAATGTTAGAAGCAACAAGGAATTAAAGCGAGTCAGGCCTCTGAATACCTGTGACTTTTTTTCCTAGACTGTTTTATCTGGAACTCCGATCACAGGAACCATCCAGGTGGGTTAGCTATTTGCATGAGCAGTACTGAGGGCAGGGAGAGGCAGCGCTGAAGACTACGTCTAGATTTATGATCTGTCACGTAGCGCCCAAGAGCTCAAACCTCAGGTCAGAGTCGCGTCATAAAGATTGCTGCTGCTTGGGAAGAGGGTGGAAGAGAATGCTGAGAAGGCAGGTCATTAAATCTGATCTAAGAGTTGAAGGGCATGTTCCGCCTCTTGGGAAAACTGCTAAGAGCGCTCCTGGTGGCCAAACGTGGCAGGGAGTCACTACCCAACAAGCCTATGATCTCATCTCCTTTTCTGCAGGGCTCAATGGACTGTGTCTCCGGGCGGGGCTGGCAGAGGACAAGGAGAAAGAGCTGGGGTGGGGATGAAGGAGGGCGGGCCCAGGATTGTGACTGGGGAAAGGGCCAGGTTCAAATACGTGAGAGCCTGACTCCTGAGCTTTTGCCTTTCCTCAAGTCATTCTGGCCAGACACCACAGAGAAGTTTAAAGATAATTTGGGGAATTTACAAGAAATAAGCAAACTATCCAACAGTGTTTTGTTAAAACGGCTACTTGACAAATGTATGCATGTGTGTGTGTGTGTGTGTGTTTGGAGGGATGTGGAATATTAATAAGTTATATAAATAATCTTTTTATGTAAAAAAAAAACCTCAGGTCTTACAGACAGTACAGGGGAAAAACAAGTCACAACTTGGTAATTTTTTTCCCCTAAGTAGCCAAACACCTGCCAGGTCCCACTATAAAGCTTATCTTGAATCAGTTTAATATAATGGCATTAAATTGATCTCAACTAGGCAGTGATACGGAATTAAATCTTTAAAAAAGGAGAAAAGAAGAAGGCCTTAGAAAGTGGCAGCATCACAATCGCGGAATAAACACAATGGCTGACATCTAATGCTCTGGTCTTCCTTTGGGGA
This sequence comes from Echinops telfairi, assembly GCF_000313985.2. NCBI lineage: Eukaryota > Metazoa > Chordata > Mammalia > Afrosoricida > Tenrecidae > Echinops > Echinops telfairi. The sequence continues at coordinate 84,427,118 of NW_022111373.1, forward strand.
AGTCCTGAGATCGCATGTACTGCTCACTTCTCTGCCTAGACCTCACCTCTGCTGGTGACTGCTGGGAAGAAACAGACCGAGGCTGTACAAAGCCAGCTCAGAAGATCTTAGGTCCAGTTCTTTGCGGAGTGGCTCTATGGTTTCACCCACTCCGGGCTCGCTCAGCGTACAGTCATTAAGTTGTCTTATTTTAACTTGTAAACCCTAGATATATTTAAATGAGGTGACTATATTTTAATCGACTGGTATCATCCAGCTGCATAGCTGAGGCCTCCCCATCAAAGCCAAATAAGGCATTCCTTCTTCAGGATGAAGTGGACCCTGGGACGGTTCCTTTTTCAGACCCACAGAAGGGAGGAAGTCTATCTCCCTGACATGCCAGAATTCCACTTCAAGCACGACTTCTTTGCAGCCTGCTAGGGCTAAGGCATTCTGCTTTCTACAGCAGCTGGGCGGCGCACTTTGCCACATGTGACCTGCCACCAATATCATTGATGGCCACACTAGAACCCAAACACGAAAACATGCAAGCCGACACCAAAGTGCCACATTGTTCTTTCCTGAGAGAACTCTGTGTGTGTGTGTGTGTGTGTGTGTGTGTGTGTGTGTTTTGCCAGCAGTTCCTAATTTGGTACCTTGCAAAGAAGTGACAGTCTGTTAATGACATGAGTGTCAAAGCTGTGACAATGGGCAGAAGCGGAAGAAAATGCTTGCTACATGGAGAAGCAACAGGAAAGCCGTCAAATGGAAGCAAGCACACTTACATGCATCCTTCCCACCATTTGCTCCCAGCAGGAAAGGGCAGCTGCCCTCTAAGGAGGGCTGGATCGCCCACATGGATGAAGGGCAAGGAAAAGCAGGAGGTCAAAGGGATTCTTTCCCTTCATTAACTTGACAGATGTTTTTTCTTCTCATCTGCATCCACTGATGTTTTTTTAGGTTCTCACTTTGTAAAGATGAAATTGGCCACAAGGCAGATGGACATTGGGCCTCCACTCAAGTACTCCCTCAATGCAAGAATATTTTCTTCTATTAAATTGTCATTCTATGATGCTCACCTTCCTGACACAACCGCTGAAGACAAAGGG
>NW_022111373.1:84429584-84435102 GCF_000313985.2 Echinops telfairi
ATTCTATGTAGGATGCAAACCCTCCTTGTTGTTGTCCTGTGTATGCCCACTAACAGAAAGCTAGGTCCTGAAGATAAGGCAACGGCTTGTCAAGTTATGGGAGGTGATGTGGTTCTCATTCGCAGAGCACAGTCCTAGTCAGAACCCAGCATGCGGTGTGCAAATACATTTAACCACCCCTTAGGTGAATGTGTAAGAATTCTATTTCAGGAAAGCAAGAGTTCTCTTCCGTGAAAGAGAACTTGTAATGACACACACTTTGTCACTTTGGTAGACCTGGTTTCAAATTCCAGCTCTGCTACTTACTTGGCATGGAAACTCTCTATTTCCTTTGTACAATTACTTTTTGAAGAATGGGGATAGAGCCCCAGTAGCACAGTGATTAAGCTCTTAGCTGCTAACCAAAAGGTCAGCTGTTCGAATCCACCAGCTGCTCTACAAGAGAGAGAGGTGTGGCAATCCACGTCTGTAATAAAGTTTTCCGGGTCTTGGAAACCCTGTCAGGCAGTTCCACTCTGTCCTGTGTGTAGTCAACTCCAGGGCAATGGGTTTGGTTGGATATTAAGGGGGTAAGGGCGTGAGGGTGAAGATTAAATGAGATAATACATTTAAAAAGAAATCATCACAATGGCTGGCACACAATGGATGCTTCATGAAAATAAGACACCTGGACTCTTCCTCGTGCACATTCTCACGCATGTATGTTTCCATACTTGGGATATTATGTGAATGCTCTCCTCCCTCAAGGTCCCTGAACAAGAACCCTAAGATTACGCAGAGAATTAACCTCAATACAAAGAATTACGTAAGATTCTAGGGTTGGTTCTAAGGTGTGAGACTGGATAGTAGCCCAGTGTTGACACTAAGACAGCTATAGAAAGAGCCCATTGATACGAGGGGTGGCTACTGGGTGTTAGAAGCACCAAAACACAAGCTTCAGAAACCACAAGTTCAAGGCATCCATCCAAACACTTCAGCGAAAACTTTCAAACTGTTGGCATTTTAAGCTGGAAGACGGTGAAAGTGACTGTGTCCAATAGACTTGAGTTTTACATCAGCGCATCAGCCCATGAGCATTAGCTCAATTATCTTCAATCACTTATACTATCGAACCGATCTTGCTGTGTTCTACCAAACTGCCCAAACCACCTTCCTGACCAGCTTCCCGAGGAAGACCGCTCAAATGTGAACCACAAGGTCAACAATGACAACTGCTAACACACTCACTACTCTCATGGCCAACAAGTCCATGCCGACTCATAGCGACCCTATATGACAGGATAGAACTGCCCCAGTAACTGTTTATGGGAGTAGAAAGCCTTGTCAAGTCTTCCTTGGAGTGGCTGGTGGCTTTGAACTACTGACCTTGCAGATCGCAGCCCAACGTGTAAGTACCAACGCAAACTAACATGATGTTTAATACATGCCAAACAATTTAACCTTCATGACAAACCTAAACGGTTCATATTTCTTTTTATCTAATATTGGAGAATGGAAGCATTAAGTTACTTGTCTAAGATCACAAAGCTAATAGGTGAAAGAACTGGGATCCAAACCCAGCCAGCCTGTCTGTGCACCCAATCATTTTGCACATCTCCAAAATGAGGGGTTTAATCCCAATGCCAATGATAAGTAGTATCCTTATAAATTAGCTATCCACATTTTGAAAACCTACATAGATCCCGTGAGCTCAGGGAACCCCTGGCTAAGAGGGGGAGGTGCTCTTGGTATCCCAGATGTGCCAAATTTTGAGCTTGCAACTTGAGCAACGGTTGCAGGACATAGGTCAACTTATCAAGAGTCCAACCTCCCTCTCAAGTTGTTTGGAAGGCAACACATTTGGTCAGCTGTTCGAATCCACCAGCTGCTCTACAAGAGAGAGAGGTGTGGCAATCCACCTCTCTCTGGACAGAGACTCCTCAAATGTCACCAGGGACTGCCAGGATACAATCTGTACATATATTCTCATGCCTCTGCTAGACAGGGAGGAGCCCTGGTCACCTTGTGGCTGAGTGCTTGGCTGCTAACCAAAAGGTCAGCAGTTCAAACTCACCGACTACTCCGTGGGAACAGGGGTGGCAGTCTGCTTCTGTGAAAATAACAGCATCAGCAACCCCGCGGGGGCAGCGCTGCTCCTTTCTACAGGCGCCCTGCGACCAACTCAAGGGCAAGGTCTCCTTTGTTTCGTGGTAGAAAGACAAAGGAGACTTCATGAGTTGCATATTCTCAAGGAGCCACGGGCGGATGACCCAACACATGGATTATCTATAGCAGGCAGGCACTTCCTGCCTATCCCTGTGCAAATCAGCTGGGCTAGGCACACACAATGGGGAAAGAATTGTGTTGAAGCCTGTGTGCGTCACTTTTTTTGTTGTTGCTTTGTTTCAGTGCTTTTTTGTGGATTTCAAAATCAAATCCCTATTTCTGGTTCACAGCTTCTTGAATATGATTTTTAATGTCGGTTTCTAGATAATTGGCTCTTTATGCATGGAAAGGAAGAAAGAAATCAGATGTGTGATGTGTAGCATCTATGTAAGCACTGGTTTGGGAGGGAAGGCGTAACGGCCTGTGTGGCGATATGTGTCATGAAGTCTGTTGGCCAGTAGCAAACTGGGAGTCATGCTATCCAAAGTTGAGCTGAGTTGAGTGTCTGCTGAGATAATGAGAAGCCCTGGTGGCACTGCGGTTAGGCACTCTGCTGCAAATCAGAAGGCTGGTGGTTCAATTCAGCAGCTGCTCTTCGGGAGAAAGATGTGGCCGTCTGCCTCGGCAAAGATCACTTACAGCCTTGGGAACCCTAGAGGGCAGGGCAGTGTGCCTCTGTCCAGTAGAGGAGTCAGAACCATCTCCCGGACATAGGTTTATTGAGACAATCTTTTTGTCCTCCACTGAAATGGTTTAAGTAATATTCCTCAACATAAAATCAGTGAATGTGGCAAGTCTATAGATTTACACCTCTGGGAACTGCAGGAGTCCTGGGGGCACGGTGGCCACACGCTGGGCTAACTGCAGGGTTCAGCAGTTCGAAACACCAGCTGCTTCTCAGGAGAGAGATGGGGCTTCCTAATTCCCTAAAAGGTTACAATCTTGGAAACCCCTAGGGGGTTCCAAGTTCCACCCTGTCTGTCCTATTGGGTCGTTATGAGTCGGCATCAACTTGCTGGCCCTGAGTGTGGTTTTGCTTAGGTCACTATGTGACCCCACCTCTTGGATGTTTCTGTGATGTTTGCTCCTTCAAGACGTCCGATGAATTTCAAACTCTCATGGAGTCCATATTTTCTGGGGCCATTAAAGCTATGGATGATCGATGGAAATGATTGTCCTGAGATACTTTTAAACCATAATCCCTAAACAACTTTGGAATTCTTCTTTGAACCCAAAATTAGTTCAGTTGAATTTGTAAAGAAAGTCTCCCTTGAGTAGTGTGCTTGTTTAAAGACGTAGTCCTGGTGGCTTGGAAGATTATGAGCTAAGGTCTAACCACAGTTTGAACCCACCAGCCACCCCTTGGGCAAAAGACGAGGCTGCCTGCTCCCATCAAGATTGAAAGTTTCAAAAACCCAATGGGGCGATTCTTAAAGATTTAATGTCTCAAAAACCCACTGGGGGCAGTGCTCCTACTCTGTCCTAGAGTGAGAATGTACTCAAAGGCAGTGGGTTTGGTTTTTGTTTGGTCTGTAGGATGAGACTGTTAACAGTAACTGGAAAGGTTAGACAGGAGCCTAGGAGGGTCTTAGTCTGCATTTAGAGTGGCACAACCATTCACAAGGTGTGTGAGAATGACCACACACCTAGGATGTCCTCACTGGCACTGAATGGTCCAGGCAGAAACTGTTGACCTGGTTTATGTTTTACTGGTGGAGGTTTCTCCAGCATCACCCAAACCAAAAAAAGGATGAATAATGTAAAAGCAAAAGATGTCCATCCTTGTACTCTGGCAAATTATTGTTCAGTTCTGACTCATAGCAACTCTATCCACAACAGAACGAGAGAGTGCCAGGCCATGAATCGTCCCATAATCGGTATGCTGGAGCCCACTGCTGGAGCCGTTGGGCCCATCCATCTTCTTGAGGGTCTTCCTCTTCCTTGCTGACCCTCCATTTGATTAAGCATGACATCCCTTTCCAGGGTCTGGTCTCTCCTGATAACATGTCCAAAATACGTGAAACGAAATCGTGCTCGCCTAGCTTCTAAGGATCCCTGTGGCTGTGCTTGTTCCCAGATCCATGTATGTGTTCGTCTGGCAGTCCATGATATTTTCAATAGTCTTCACCAACACCTTACTTCAAGGTTATCAATATTTCCTAGGTTTTCCTTATTCATTGTCCAACTTCATATGCATATGAGCCAAATGAAAATATCATGGCCTCAGTTAGGCGCATCTTAGATTTCAAAGTGACATCCTTACTGTTAAACAAGACCTGTTAAAGTAGATCTGCCTCACACAATAGGCCATCCATTTCTTGAAGGCTGCTTCCATGAGCACTGATTATGGATCCAAGTAAAATCAAACCCTTGACAACTTCACTCATTGCTCTGCTTATCATGATGTTACCTACTGGTCCATTCGTGAGGATCTGTCTTCTTCCCATTGCCTTGTCATGCACAACGAAGCTGCAGTACTTGCTGCCCATCCATCGGTAAAGTTTCAGGTCCTCTTGGTTGTCAGCAGCAGGGTTATGTCATCCGCATATGTTAAGTCATCTGCATAAGTCATCTGCATAATCAGCCTTCCTCCAATGCTATCCTTATTTCCTAAAGATCACTCCTACCTCCTGACTCAAAGAGCACACAGGCAGCAGGGAATATGTCTGGTGGAGAAAGTGGTCTCATTAAACAATGTGAATTAGATTATAATTATGGCAGGAATTCGGCTAAGACCGCACCATGGAAGCTTCAGTTCACGAAAGGTTTACAAAGGCTTCACTCATCTTTCTCTGACTTACCTCTGATACAAGATCACTCCCTTCCAGCCTAGGTCTAGCCTGGTGTTTAGAGAGGTGACCTCATGCGTCCTCAGCCAGCCCTTATTAGTCAATACCCTTAAGTTCCAGGATAACACTGCCAGTCCGCCTCCTTATCAGAGTCCCCAGACATCCCAACTCCACTCACTCCACATCCACAGCCGTGACTCAAAGAGTTCCTGTGCGGTGGATTCCTGTTGATTAGCACAGTGGGATCCCTGACTTTCACACGGCACATTTCTTTCTCAGTGGGAGTTCAACAGTATAGGGTTAGCACTTCCCTACTGTGTACTTTCCATCTTGAAAAGGATCCTCGCCCACATGAAATTAAACTACATTTCAATACTAGAATCAAGATCCTCCACTTGTCGGAAACAAATCCGTAGGGCTAGGAAAGAAATCAATATAGGCTCTTTTAGTATGGCTTCTCTTAGGAGTTTGAATAAACCTGAAATCTGACTTTAAGAGCAAAATACATCCGAAAATAACAATGGGAATAAATTGTCTTAAAATCAATAGCTACCCTGTGAGCCATACCTTTGGCTTTAGAAGAT
>NW_022111373.1:84435202-84437201 GCF_000313985.2 Echinops telfairi
CCATCCATCGGTAAAGTTTCAGGTCCTCTTGGTTGTCAGCAGCAGGGTTATGTCATCCGCATATGTTAAGTCATCTGCATAAGTCATCTGCATAATCAGCCTTCCTCCAATGCTATCCTTATTTCCTAAAGATCACTCCTACCTCCTGACTCAAAGAGCACACAGGCAGCAGGGAATATGTCTGGTGGAGAAAGTGGTCTCATTAAACAATGTGAATTAGATTATAATTATGGCAGGAATTCGGCTAAGACCGCACCATGGAAGCTTCAGTTCACGAAAGGTTTACAAAGGCTTCACTCATCTTTCTCTGACTTACCTCTGATACAAGATCACTCCCTTCCAGCCTAGGTCTAGCCTGGTGTTTAGAGAGGTGACCTCATGCGTCCTCAGCCAGCCCTTATTAGTCAATACCCTTAAGTTCCAGGATAACACTGCCAGTCCGCCTCCTTATCAGAGTCCCCAGACATCCCAACTCCACTCACTCCACATCCACAGCCGTGACTCAAAGAGTTCCTGTGCGGTGGATTCCTGTTGATTAGCACAGTGGGATCCCTGACTTTCACACGGCACATTTCTTTCTCAGTGGGAGTTCAACAGTATAGGGTTAGCACTTCCCTACTGTGTACTTTCCATCTTGAAAAGGATCCTCGCCCACATGAAATTAAACTACATTTCAATACTAGAATCAAGATCCTCCACTTGTCGGAAACAAATCCGTAGGGCTAGGAAAGAAATCAATATAGGCTCTTTTAGTATGGCTTCTCTTAGGAGTTTGAATAAACCTGAAATCTGACTTTAAGAGCAAAATACATCCGAAAATAACAATGGGAATAAATTGTCTTAAAATCAATAGCTACCCTGTGAGCCATACCTTTGGCTTTAGAAGATACAACATTTCATTCAGAGTATAGTATAGTCAACAAATTGGGGACAGTCATAATACAAGGTCAAAATCACTTATCAAAATAAGGGATCACTTATATCACATAGAATTTTTTTGTTTTCCAAATCATTAAACTAGGGATTTTTTTCTTCAGAGGCCCAGGTCTTCAGATACTGGCTACATTGGCTGTTTAACTCAAACCCATGGGCACGGAGGCAATTCTAAGTCATAAGTCGTCTCTAGGCCCGAGCTGAGTTGTCTTCTCGGGTTTGTAAGGCTATACATCTTTCTGGAAGCCAACGGCCATGTCCTCCTCCCTTGGAAGGGCTGGTGAGTGCCAACTGTAGCTGTTGTAGCTGGTAGCTAAGGACTTTCACCACTGCATCACCAGGGCCGATTCGGTTGATTACAATATGTACCAATAGCTCAGAATTCACAAAACTGTACAATGAAGAACCCAGGGACTTTGTGCTGTTAGCTAGTTTGTCTCTTGCATAGTGCACCAAAAATTTGATGCTATGTATTTGAAATGACAAGAAAAATTTCCTTAAAAAACAAAACCAAACCACATAAGCACCAGAGTCATCCATTTTTTGTGTCTGAAAGGCTCAATGTGTTATAATGATGCAGAAGAAAACAGAAGCATTGTGAGCAATAAGCCATCCCACACTTCCGTCACTGAGAGACTAGCACTCGTAGCTAGGCCCATTCTCACTGTCAAGTCAATTCTGACTCCTAGCAACCCTGCAGGACAGGGTGGACCTGACTGCCCCTGTGGGTTTCTGAGATCGCAATTCTGTGTGGGAGCAGAAAAGCGCATCTTTCTCCTGAGGATCAGCCGATGGTTTCAAACGGCCCAACACATAACCACAAGTCCATTACGCAAAATTAATTCCTACCCACCTCCATCTACACAGATGAGTCCTGGTGGCTTAATGGGCAACACATTGGGCTGCTAACCCAAAGGTCAGCAGTTCAAACCCACCAGTCACTCTGAGAAAGAAAGATGAGGCTTTGCCGCCTCAGAAACCCACAGGAACAGCTCTGCTCTGTTCTACAAGGCTGCCATGACTCAAAATGGACCTGATGGTAATGAGGCAACCATCTACACAAACT
>NW_022111373.1:84437301-84438625 GCF_000313985.2 Echinops telfairi
CCACCAGTCACTCTGAGAAAGAAAGATGAGGCTTTGCCGCCTCAGAAACCCACAGGAACAGCTCTGCTCTGTTCTACAAGGCTGCCATGACTCAAAATGGACCTGATGGTAATGAGGCAACCATCTACACAAACTTCCACTGGGTGCTCCTGTTTTATACCCAAATTGTTTTCCTGATGCGTAACTTTATTACTTCACAACAAATCACCCTCCGTCCTTTGAAGAGGGTGCCTGTCTCACGGACAGGGAAGACTGGTCCAAGGGTCCAAGGGCCGTGCATTTCAGTTTGCAGTCAGGAAATCTGGGGAGGGAGATATTTCCCTGAGTTTTTAAATAGTTCCATTGTTCAGTGTGGTGACATTGTGTAACTGGGAGAACAACAATTACAAAAACGTCTACCCAAGATTTGATAGCAACAAAGCATTAAAATCAAATCTTAAAAATAAGACTAAAGACCCTCCCCAACCCCAACCCCTCACCCCCCAAATCAACCTCCATAAGAATAAGGTTTCAGTATCTGGTAAGTGAAGGGTCCCTGTTCATAAGGCACTTCCTGAGGTAGGTGCTGAAAAAAGTAAATTAGCACGCTGTTAATTTTATCATTGAGAGAGAGAGTAGCAAAATACGATAGGGAAGGTCCTGAGAGATCATTTAAGGTGTCAGTATACAATGTTAAGCAAAAGCATACACTTCTGCTTAACATATACATAAATAAATATATACTTAGAACATTGTGGTACAGCAAAATTCATAGAAGCAATAATTAAAGTTTATGTTCTAGTTTCTAAAACTATCAATCCAGGCAGGATTCTGGCATCACTGTTGGGAAGAATTCCTGGTTCATTAATTATACATGACAAATCTATCCCCCAAATCCTCCTGGCCCTCCGTGTCACTGCCTGACTTCATCGGGTAATCATTTCTCAACTGCTAACACTTCCTGTTACAGAAAAAATTCATGTTTTGCCTCCTGTTCTCAGATGTGATTTCCAGTCACACAAGATTAATCCCTAACTCATCTTAAAGAAATAATCAATTTGCTTATAAAGATAACTGATTCTCTAATCTTGAAAAAAAATTTCTTTTTTAATAAAACCCAGAACTAGAAATCTGGATGACTCCTTTCTCAGAGTAGCCTGTTTGGGGCTAGTCTGTCTGTGGGGTGAAACGAAAGGCTTTTTTACTACCTGGAATACAGACAGGCAGTCCCCAACTTAAAACAGAGGGGTTCCCTCAGGACCAGTGGCGAGAGTGGCGATACTGGTAGGGTGGAGGGAAGGCGGGGTAGAAAGGGGGAACTGATTACAAGGATCTATATATAACC
>NW_022111373.1:84440167-84454715 GCF_000313985.2 Echinops telfairi
GTGGAAGCTTTCTGTTTATAATCTAGGACATTTACCAACGCCCGCCGCCGCCGCCGCCACCACCACCACCACCACCACCACCACTCCCACACCACCACCACCACCCCAAAACCCTATTCTTTGGACCTTTAGTGAAGACGACAGAAAACAGAAGGTAGGTAGAACAAGTGACCAGCCTCATTCTCCTATAGATCTTTAATGGAGTAGTTAAATAAGTTAAGCCACAACCATAAGATGGGTTGATCTCCCCCAAATACTTCTGACTACACAGATGAAAAGGGAGGATGGAAAAGGCTGACATCCAAAGTGCTCTCAAAGGTACAGGGTTCAAAGGCAACTCATTAGAAGGCAATGCACATAAATAATAGTGATTACCTCTCAGCGGGTGAGAGATGGGTGTGTGAATGTGTGGGTGCGCGTACATGCTTTGATTTTAAAGAATTATTAACCATGAATATTGTAATCTGTTCATCTGGAAAAACACAAGTTTTACAGTAAGAGTTCACACCAGTATTTGTTTTGAAAGATGATTCCGAGCTCCGGTTCCTAAGAAGCGGAGCTGGGAAGGTGATCTCGAAGCCCTGGGTGGGGAAACGGAGAAGTCAGTGGGCAGTTCAAAGCACCCGCTGTGCCGGAGGAGGAAAGACCTGGAGACGGGCTCCTCAACGGGGAACTGGGTCGGAAACACCACCGGGCAGCCCTGCTCTGTCCAGCAGGGTCACTGGGATGGGATTCTGCGCCAAGGGACCAAAAACAACAGAATTTCCACGGGGACAAGAAGGAGGTAAAAAGAGGCAACATGTAGATCCTGTGGCAGGATTATGTACTGAGCTATTCATCTGTGGTGTGCGCTCTGCTGGAGAAGAATGGGGAACTTGTTCCCCTTCCCTCATTCCAAGAGGCCTTTGTATCCAGAGTCTGGACTCCGTGACCATCAGCAGTAATCAAAGTGGCTCCTGACTCAAGCCCACTCCCTGCAGGAAAGAATGAAACACAGCCTGGTCTTGGCCCCAGGACTGATTTCGAGTTTGATCATTGTGGTCCACAGGCTTTTCACGGGCCAATTTGAAGGAAAGTAGATTGTCAAGCCTTTCTTCCTAGTCTGTGTTACTCTGGAAGCACTGGTGACACTTGTTCACCTTACAAAAGCATTCACTGACAGATGGATGGTTGTGTATGAGGACCACTCGCCCAAATTTAGGTCTCCAGCATAGAAGAGAATGCTATTATTGGGCTCAGCAAGCAAACAAACAACCAGACAGATAGACAGAACCAATTTCACTGCCACTAAGTCAATGTGCATTCATATCCACCTGATAGGGCAGATAGAACTGTCCTTTGGGGTTTCCAAAGTTTTACATCTTTTAGGAGAACAGAAAGTTTCATTTTTCATCCTGAGAGTGGCTGGTGAGTTCAAACTGTGGACCCAGTGGCCAGCAGTCCAACCTAGCACGGACCCACGAGGCCTACGCAGGTCCCCTGACCACTGGACTGCCATGGGAAAACGCCCGGCTCTCTTCAGAAGTTGACTTAAACATGAAACCAGAAATACAGCACAAAATGTTGACCATACAGTTTGCTAATGGAAGGATCGTTTGTTCTTGTTGATTGTTGATCGATGACTTCGGGTTGTGTAGTCAGAGTACTGCTAAATCAGAGCCCGGTCAGGTCCAGTTCTAATGGTTATTAATGATGCCGGGGGAGGCACAGGCAGACTTCCGAAGGTTGGGTCAAATCAGCAAACAGCATAACAAAAAGGTATCCTTGACTTAAAGTGGCCATAAAAGTGCACCTCTAACTCTAAAGTTGCAGAAGTTGGAAAGTGAACTTGGGCCACTTCAAAAGCTCATGCCAAACTCGTTATCCTTCAAATTTTTGCTGTGCTTTGTTTTTAAATTAATATCCTTCGTTACATGAGTGTAATGATAAATGAAGACTCAATTTTCTTATAGTATCTACACACAGCACACAATTATTGTAGTTTTATTATTATTATTATTATTATTATTATAAACAAGGGGGGTTAGTGGTTATGTTGGGCTGCAATCCAAAGTCCACAGTTTGAAGCCGACAGCTGCTTCTCAGGAGGAAGACTGGGCTTTCTACTCCTGTAAACAGTTAGTCTCAGACACCCACAGGGCAGTTCCACCTGGTCTTATAGGGTCACTGAGGGTTGGCATCGACTCGATGGCAGTGAGTTTGGGCGGCATAAGCAGCTATGATGGAATGACAAAGAACTCTACAGACATTTTCTTTCCCAGTACTTATTGTCAAATCTAGTTACTCACATTGGATCTTTAATTACTGAATTTATACCAGAGAGTAATTGCCAAATTGAGTTTGGAATTTAACCTATCTCACATTCCATTTGCAGGGAATGTATGAACGTGAAGGTTGTGTACCGACTCTAACCACGATCACACTGTTCTGTGGTAAGAAAGCCAGGAGCTCCCACATGGGGGCCAGTATCATGGAATGCACCATGTCTTAGGGCAGTGTCTAAGTTTTCATCACCGCCCCCTGGAGCACACTATAGAAATAGCCCCTCGGCTGCTCAGTAGATTCCTGCTCAGAACAACCTTATCGGGCCTGTGAAACTGGTCCTAAGGGTTTTCGAGAGTGTGACTCATGACAGGAGGCGAGCCTGGTCTTTCTCTCTCAAGTGGCTGATCAGTTTGAATTACGGACACTGGTTAGCAGCCCAGTGCTTAACCCACTGTGCCCATAGAGCACCCTTGGGCCACACTGTTGACCTGACTGAATAACCCAAAAAGTAAGTTAGGCATCTGATGCCAGGGCATTTCAGTAATCATGTCAGGGCTAAGGGTCCAGAAAGTTTACACTGCTTTTCAAATCTCATGTAAAGGTAGCTTAGTAGAAAACATCTGAATAAGCTCTAAGAGACCATTCTAAATCCTCTAGGTGTGGCTTGTGAGGACACCAAACAAAAAGATATAATCCCTTCAGGTACGTTGTTTTCTTCCTTTCAATGAAGAGATCTCCCAGAGCCAGAGAAGACCACATACCAGTATCTTAAATCACTGGCAAGCATGAACACCTCTGACCTGTCTCTTCCAAACTGACAGCTATCGAGTCAACTGGGACTCATACTTAGGGTTACCACAAGGAGTAGGAAACAACCCATTGGCATTGTTGTTATTGTTAGGTGCCGTCTAGTCAGTTCTGTGTGACTCATTGGGAGGGACCCTATGTACAATAGAAAGAATCACTGTAAAGGTCAACAAATAGACCTTGAACTATTTATAGGCTTTTTGTTATTGTTGTTGTTGGATTATTGTTTTTATTTTCTATTATTGTTTTATTTTGCTCAGTCTTGTGTTTGTGCATCTCTGCATGTCTCACTCGATAAGATAGGCAGGCTAAACAAGTCAGAGGAGAAAACGATAAGACAAGAGTTGGGGGTGGTGGCAAGGACAGGGTGAGGCGAGGGGGGAGGAAGTGGGTGTTAACAAACCCAGGGACAAGGGAACAAAACGTGACCAAAAATCAATGGCAAGAAGGGTGTAGGAGGTCTGGTAGGGCTTGATCAAGGGCAATGTAAATGAGAGGAATCTGAAACCCAAATGAAGGCTGAACATGATAGTGGGATAAGAGGAGAGTTAAAGGAAATAGAGGAAAGAACCAGGAGGCAAAGGACATTTACAGAGTTCTAAACAGAGGCATGTACATATGTAAATATATTTATACGTGACAATGGGGAAATAGATCTACGTACATATAATTATAGGTTTAGTATTAAGGAAGCAGATGGACATTGGGCCTCTACTCAAGTACTCCCTCAACACAAGAATATTTTGTTCTACTAATCTGGCATTCTGAGATGCTTACCTTCGCAACCTGATTGCTGAAGCTAAATGTGTGCATAAGCAAATGTGGTGAAGAAAGCTCATGGTGTCCAACTATCAAAAGATACAGAATCTGGGGTCTTAAAGGCTTGAAGGTAAACAAGCGGCCATCTAGCTGAGAAGCAACAAAGCCCACATGGAAGAAGCACACCAGCGTGTGTGATCATGAGGTGTCGATGGGATCAGGTATCAGGCATCAAAGACCCAGAACAAAAAATCATGTCAATGTGAATTGGAGGGAGGAGTGCGGATTGGAGGCCCAAAGCCAATCTGTAGACAATTGGACATTCCCTTGCAGAAGGGACATGGGGAAAAGACGGGCCAGTCAGGGTGCAATACATCACCAATGAAACATACACCTTTCCTCTGGTTCTTTAATGCTTCCTCCACCCCCCACCCCCACTATCATGACCCCAATTCTACCTTACAAATCTGGCTAGACCAGAGCATGTTCATGGGTACAGATAAGAGCTGGAAACACAGGGAATACAAGACAGATAAACTCCTCGGGATCAATATTGAGAGTAGCCATACCAGGCGGGTAAGGTGAAGGTGGGGGGAGACGGGGAGCCGATTACAATGACCTACCTATAACTACCTCCCAGGGGGATGGACAATAGACAAGGGTGTAAAGGGAGACATCGGACAGTGCAAAACATGGAAAATAATAATTATAAATTATCAGGGGTTCATGAGGGAGGGAGGGAGGGGGAGGAGAAAAATGAGGAGCTGAAACCAAGGGCTCAAGTAGAAAGAAAATGTTAAATGATTTTAAAAAAAGAAAGACAGAAAATGTTTTGAGAATGATGATGGCCACAAATGTACAAATGTGCTTGACACAATGGATGGATGGATGGACTGTGATAAGAGTTGTGCGAGCCCCCAACAAAAATGATTGAAAAAAACAAAAAGAATCACTGCCCAGTCGGGCGCCATCCTCACAATTGTTCTTATGTCCGAACCCGTTGTTGCAGCCCCTGTGCCCATCCATCTTGTGGAAGGCCTACCTCTCTGACCAAGCACGATGTCCTTGTGCAGAGACGGTCTCTCCTGATAACATGACCAAAGTGCATGAGAAGAAGGAAGTCTCCTCATCCTTGCTTCTAAGGAGAACCCTTTCTGGCTGTGTTCCTTCTACTGGGTGGCAGTGGGTGAGGTTACCCCCCCAATAAAGTGATTCCCACAAGAAGAAAGAAAGAAACAGGAACTGGATTGGTAATGGCCTAGGAGCATGGTAGGGGAGGATGGCGGGACATAGGGCGCTAACGAAAATGAGTAAGAGAAGAAACTGTTCTTATATTGATTATGGTGATAACTGCACACATCTTAATATAACTGAATGATTATATTGGATGATGTGTGAAGTATACTCCAATAAAAGATAATATTGGGGAAAAAAAAAAAGGCTGGCAGTTCAAACCCCAAAGACCTGGTGATCTGCCATCCTTAGAGACTACAGTCAAGAAAACCCTACGCAGCCGTTCGGCTCTGATCCACGTCGGCGTTACCAGTAGGACGAAGTCCAGGTGGCGAGGAACGGCATCGTCGCTCAGAGCACAATCTAACAGCTGAAAAAGCTGTGCAGATGCAGACTTACCATGTTGCTGCTATTTGACAATCAACGGGTCCTTCGCTCTGAAACTTCAACTGTACTCTGCCATTAGAGAAAGCAGTTGCAGGAGCAAAGACCAAGGCGAGAAAATGAACCCAGGCAGACGGTCTACCCACAGTAGAGTCAGAGTTCATCTGTGTATCCCATTGCAAACCGGAGGCACCTCCACTGTGACAAAACGCATAGCGTATCGCACACCACTGCCTCAGCAATGCAATCGCTTAACTAATAAATGCACATTGGATCTCAGGCCACTAGAAATGGCAGCTTCTCCGTGGGGCTTTGAGCAGCCTTATCTTGATCTCAGTCTGAGACAGCACTGGACCTTTTCCGGTGTATACTCGCGAACAGCGCCAGTGCTGCCGTACACCCAGACAAGCTCCCTCAGCCCGGCTGCGAGTCCTTTCCCCTCTCTACTTAAATTCTCCAAAAGGACATGAATCTGCAGCACTCTGAAAGAAGCAGCGAGAAACGAAGTCCCAAATAAGGAGTGCTCACCATCAGTTAGCAGCGAACAACATCCTCTGAGCTAGGTCAATGTGAAGGGCTGACGCCTTCCGGCAAGTGCTCTCGTGTCAGCAAGAGGAGCTGTGGTGGTGAAGGGTGAGCCGTTCACCTTGGGAACACATTCAGCACCGAGAGGGCCATGAGCTGCCAACATCAGTCTGCTCTCCTCAACAAACGCTGCGCCCACTTCACTCCTCCGTGCACGGGCTCAGTAAGACCCTTCTTTCCTCAGCTAAAAGGTTTTTGATTTTTATAAAATATGGGTTAGACCAAGGCAAAGGGATAATAAAGCAGGTATTTACTACCCCCAAACATCAACTAACTATAGAAGGTACTGTCAGCTTTGAGATGATCTCATTATAGGTGTAAATAAGACGCATTGCTCCTAATATTTTGTCGGCTGTACGACATTTAGCATGAACGAAACATCAACGAATCTGGGCTACTAAGTGTTACTTGCAGTGGTTACACAGCTGTGTGTCTGTTTACTTATCAACAAGAGAAGGGGAAAACCCCACCTCACGGCCATACAGTTGATGCCGACTCACAGGGACCCGAAAGGACAGACTGGAACGGCCTCTGTGGGTTTTGGCGACAGCAAGAATGTTTTATGGCCGCACAGAGCCTCACCTTTCTCCTTCAGAGCAGCAGGTGGTTTTGAACTGCTGACCATCAATGCTCCCGTGTGTATTTATATTTAATACAGGATATACTGTTATATACATCGGAGCACCCTAATGGTGCAGCGGTTGTTCGTTGGGCTGCCATCCGCCTGGTCAGCAATCTGAAACCACCAGCAGCTTCCCCAGGAGAGAGACGGCTTTCTACTCCCATCAACAGTCCAGTCTCAGAATCCCACAACAGGTGTCAGCAGTGACTCGATGGCAGCGAGTTTGGCGTGGGCTTTATCATCCACACCGTTGACCACTCCTGCTTTCTACAGCTCCCCCGCGGGCCTGCCAGGCTATAATAGTTTACATGCGTCGAAAGCCTAATTTTTCTGAAAGAGCCACTGACCAGTCCAACCTGTCACCCGCTATGCCACCAGGGCTCCTTGCTCGAGTTGAGAAAGACGTTGTTCTTGACAAATCCTCTTGCTATTCATAGAAAATGGTACCTTACAACAACATGCCACATCCTGTCACCGAGGACGCTGTGAAGGACAACACTGGTGCCAGCAAAAAGTGGGCCAGAGCCCCTCCTTCCTTGGTTGTGATGTAGAACAGTCTGCGCACCCCACATGACAAGCAGAGTCTAAAAGTGGTCTCAACACACACCGTGTAGCTTTCCGACTAGACACGGCATGCTGCTTCTCCTCAGAAAAAACAAATCCAAACTCACTGCCATGGCGTTGATTCAGACGCATGGGGCCCTACCGCACAGGGCAGCAGTGCCTCTGTGGGTGTCCCACAATGTGACTGCGCTGCAATAGAGAGCCTCGTCTCCCGAGGAGCTGCTGCTGGCTTCAAACTGGTGACCTTGGGGTCAGCAGCCCAGTGTGTCACCAGACACTTGTGAACTTCTGGTAGGCAAGCGTTTCTCTTATTCTTTGGGGGGGAGGGGGGGTTCTACTGCAGTGAGTGGCAAAAAAGAAAAAGAAGCAATAAAAACTTGCTGAGTATAAAATTAACCACATAAAAACAATCAAATAAAGTGTTGCTATAAGCAGGGGAGGGGAATCGTTTGATCATAATAAATCCTGTCTCCCACCCTTTCCAAGAATCCTCATCCTGTAAATTAATCAAACGGCTTGAACAGTTACACCTAAAATCCCATCGTCTTTATTAGAGCAGTCCGGGGCAGAGAGCGAACCAAAGTTAGGTTGTTTGGGGTTTTTTGCCCCTATCCCCCAGGAGCTGGACATAAAAAGTGATTACTTGAGACAACAGGATCATTTAGAGAATGATTTAGGCCACTGGAAATATTTCAGATGATCCTAGAAGCAGTTAAAAGATTTAAGAGTTCAAAACAGCCATGGCCCCGAAGTCTTTGGAAGTGGGACAGATTGCTTTGGACGAAGCGGCAAACCCTCTAATGCAAGTGACAGAAGTAGGTCGAGATGAGTAAGTGCATTTTCCACTGACTCACTTGCACACGTTCCTGGAGCAGCAAAGGGCACCAGCCCACTTAGTGCACCACCGGGGTGAGCTGCCCAGATGAGCTCAATAAAGGATACAAGACGGATTCGGCAAGGAGACCCATCGCCCTCCTGACTCTGACACAGGCCAGAAGGCAGTAAGGTCAACAGGCCTGATTAAAAATATAAAATGCTTTGAAAATGATGATGGCAACATATATACAAACGGGCTTGATATAATTGATGGATTGTTACAAGAGCTGTAAGAACCCCCAATAAAATGATATGTATGTGTGTGTGCGCACACACACAGATACACACATACACTCTCTTGAAAAAAACTCCTGGTGCATTTGGAACCATTCATAACTTGGGTTTGAGATCCTTGGGGGGAGAGGCAGTACCCTTTGTGGTTGCACTGATTAACAGAGATTTCACAAATCTTGCTAATTCAGCATGCAGTTTTTCTGTGCTTAACTGTGAATACAAATAACCTCTATTTCAGGCTTGGTAGGGGGGAAAAACCTGGTAAATTATTTTTAAATAGATTCATTTATTTGGGTGCAAATGGAACATACCATTGTACATGCGGAATCGTCCCCATCCATTATGAGAATGAGGCCTAGCTCAATCTTTCTAACTGATTCAAAGTCCACGGTATGAATGATCTCAGATCCCACAAAGAATTCTTAAATTGTGTCCTTATTTAAAAATAAAAAAATCCAAGGGGGAATAAATCAGGTTAAAGAGGAGACAAGAGATGACCCTCCCCTGCCATCTTCTCTAGAAAAAGCCCAGTGCTGTCTGCAGGAGCAGCCTGGGAGCTGACAGGCTGACAGTCCCTGCAAAGGACACCAGGAAAGGGCACTACTATGGAGTGACGATCTCGACCCAGGGGGAAGGTGCATGCATTAAAATAAGGCTGTGGAATAAATACATAACATTCACCAGAGCGGAGCGATCCTCCGTTGAGGGAAGGGAAAGGCTTTCTTTCATGCAGGAAAAACAATCAGCCACATTTAGTAGTTCACATTTTCGACACCAGTTTTATTTACCCCCGCCCCCGAGCAGTTAATGAGGTAGGCAGAGTCATCGAGATTGTGCACAAAAGTAGCCCCATCTTATCAAATCGTTCTGAGGCATCCCTTGAAGCTACAAGGGAAACCAAGAATCTGCTGCACGAGCAGCCTGGTCAGGAGTGGGCGCCCATGACCTTGGCCTCTTTAGCACAGATCCAGCAGAGCTGGATAAGATACTAAACAAAAATGACCAAGTACAGCACGCAAGACGCCCAGTGCTCTATAAAATGAGACACTGTAGTGGAAAGAAACAAATGCCCACTGCAGCCAAGTGCCGAGGTGCGAACAGTTAGAAGACCTTACATGTTCCCAACATCTAATGTGCACAGAGCTTTAATGTTTCAAACCAAAGACTCTTGAAACTGCAAAACAGAATGGAGGGGGCTTAAAAACCACAATCTCATTCCTACATACAAAACTAGTCTTAGTCCAAATAGCATCCCTGGGCTTCTGACCCTGCTCTGGGCAAGGGTGCTGGGGGGTGGGGAGAGAGGGGTGGGGGTGGGGAGGCTGGGGGGCGGGTGCCATGGGAGGGAGTGATGCTTTATAGAATCAGAAAGGTATTTGTCTTCGGAGTTAAAATGTCACCAGGTGATCTATTTCTGCCACCAGTGCCATGGCTGCTCCTCCTTCAAGAACTGAACTGGAGACTGTCACTTTTACAAGAGCTATCAAGTAACCGGCAGGTGGACAGCTCAGCTTTCTCACTTAGTGCTCACCCACCAGTACAAGTCAACACGACCAAGGGAAGCAGCGCTGGCCACTGAATAATGCCGGTCCAACTGCAAAACAAAGATGTGGCCTAGAGGTGCCCTAGCCTGATAAACCAATCAAATTCACTGCCATTCAGTCTCTGTCAACTCACAGTGGCCCCAAAGGGCAGGGAAGTACTGCCCCTGGGTGTTTCGAAGACTACAACTCTTTATAGGGGTAGAAAGACTTCTTTCTCCTGGGGAGCAGCTGGTAGTTTCAAACTGCTGACCTTGCAGTTACCTGCTGGACTCGCCACCACTGTGCCACCAGGGCTCCTAACCCATAACCTGATATTTCTATATTAATATACTACATGTACTGCTTGATGTCACTATTTATTAAAATCTACATCTCTCTAAAATATTTAGATAATAAAACAATGGATTTAATTTTTAGCTTGCATTTATAATCCCCTGACTGCCTGTCAACCTACATAACACGTAACTGAATCATGTAAAATCATGGACAGTTTTAACTTTCACTGGTTCACATTCTGAAACAAAAAAATGAGCATTAGGTGACATTTTACAATATGTAATTCTGAGAACTTCAAAAGGTCTACAAAGATTTGAACCTTCTTTTCAGAAGAGTGAGGCTCAACTGCACACAGACTTCTACATGGCACAGCCTTGTCCAGCCAGCAGGCATAGGCAGTGCAGTCATACTGTGAATAGCTGGTGCCCCAACAGAATGGTCTTCTATGCACCTCTTTCTCTTACCTTTGCCCCAAATAAGAAAACATGCTTCCTTTGACGATTTCTCCCATTGTGCCTACCTCTTCCTTACTCTGCGAGGACACAGAAATTACACCGCCAACAGAGAATTCACTTCCTGGAAAGGGCCTTTTGTTCTCCCAAAGAATATAGAATGAAAAGCAAAATGCAACCCATCCATCAAACAATACCATTCTTGCTATAGAATTTTGCAAGTCCGATTTCCTATTCAATTCCTATCACTCTGCTCCATCCTCTTTGCTTTTCTTCAGAGATGGCATGTATGTGCAGGGTGGTGGTGCTGGTGGTGGTGCCAGTATAAGGTGCCCATGAGTCAGTTCTGACTCATAGAGTCCCTATACGCAACAGAACAAAATACTGACCGGGCCTGTGCTATCCTCCCATACGAACCCATGGTGGAAGTCACTGTGTCAACTCATCTCTTCCTATTAGCTGCGGACAGTTCCCTTCACCAAGCGTGATGTCCTTCTCCAGGGACTGGTCCCGCCTAGTAAGATGGCCACAGTATGGGAGGTGAAGCCGAGCCATCCTGGTTTCTTAGGACCCTTCTGGCCGTCCTTCTTACAAATACGGATTTGTTCCTTCTTCCGACACTCCTTGCTGCTTTCAAAAGTCTTCATGAATACCATCATTCAAAGTCATCAATTCATCTAGCTAACTTCTTCACTGTCCATCTTTCAAAGGCACATGGGCAACTGATAACCTTATGGCTTGGGTCAGGTACACATTAGTCCTCAAGGTGAAAGCTTTGTCCTTTAACATTTTCTGTAGGTCTTTGGTAGCACAACTTTGCCCAGATTGGCAGCACATCACTGCTTAAGGTTTATCACACTTGTCGCATTTTCCTTATAGTTAAAAGCAGAGGTCCTCAAACTTTTTAAACAGGGGCCCAGTTCACTGTCCCTCAGACCCGTTGGAGGGCTGGACTATAGATTTTTTAAAAAACTACGAGCAAATTCCTATGCACACTGCACATATATTATTTTGAAGTAAAAAGCAAAATGGGGCAAAAACACCCAGCGGGCTGGATAAATGTCCTCGGTGGGCTGCATGTGGCCTATGGGCCATAGTTTTGAGGACCCCTGGTTAAAAGTATACCAGGGGACTTCAGCATCCTGTGTAAAGAAAATGCAAGAAGTGTGAGAAAACTTCAGCAGCTCCCTGATCCTGCTTCGATCAAAGATGCTTAAATCCCAAACATGACGCCAGATCAAAACAGTCACACACACTATAAAAAATGCATGTCTATGACCCTAGAAGTAAAAACACAATTTAACAAACCATGAGCAAATCAGGGTGTAGCCTCTCACTCCATTTCTTTAGGGAACACAGAGAACCAGAGAGAACTTAAAACCCTCACATTATAGGTGTCTAAGTGGTCCTAAGTCCCAGAGATTCCTGAGAGCGAAGTATTTGCCACTGATAAACTTTGGCATTTTCATTACCCTTGACATAGATGGCTCTTCGTCCTCAACCCAGATCTCTTCCAGATACTCTGAACCTGCCGAATAGTCCCAAACCAGACTTACCAGCACTCCCTCTCATCTCTCCTGTTTCCTATGTCCCTGATTTCTGGGATTGACATCAGCGCTCTAATATTCTACAGCAGACAGAGATATGGGCCTTGACGTTCCTCACTCAGTCATCCATCCAGCCGAGAGTCAACCTCTGGATTTTCTCCTTTCACGTTCATGTGCCAACCTGGGTACAGTGCTGTCCCTCTCTGGCGTGGATTCCTGTGACACCAGCTCCAAATGGAATCTTACCCTCCTTGCCGAACTCTAACTCACCCTCCATCGCCAGATATCTTTCCAGTGGGCAGTAGTTCTTCCTGTCCTCAGAGTAAATTCTACCCTTTAATTACAGGCCTCTCTTCAACTCTCATTCTGCGTGAAGATCTTTGTTTTCTTTGCCCGAATTCCATTCTTACATCATCCACTGATCCCTTGGTTGGCTTCCTTGAAACCCATGTGTCTTAGTAAGTCTCCCTTGGATGTTCTCAAAGCCCTCTCTACTCCCCTCACTACTGCATGGTTACAAGGGGGAAATGCCGGCACATAGTCACATCCGATGTAAGTTCTTCTCAATCCGTTGTGTTTCTTTGTCTCAGACACACTTCAACCACATTCTCCAGGACACTGCAACCTCCCTCCTTCACCACTGCCGCCTCATGCACACTCAAATACCTGCCTCAGAAGCTGCTCAACTGGTTTTTTATGATTTGTGAACAAATAAAACCAGACAGCACCCAGCTCCGCCCTTTCGGCTTCATCACCAAGGGCAGTCTTCTCTTCCTCATCGTCTTGGTCTTCCTTCACATAAAATTCACTCTGAGGTAACAACAGGTGAACTAAAATCAATGGAAGGAAGGTCACAGGAAGCCTAGTGGGGCTCAATCAAGGACAACGTAGCAGCGAGGAATTACTAAACCCGAATGAAGGCCAAACACGATGGTGGGACAAGAGGGAAATAAAAAGGAAATAGAGGAAAGAACCAGAAAGCAAAGGACATTTACAGAGGTGTAAATACAGGCATGTACATATGTAAATATGTATATAATGAGAGGGGACGAGATTTATGTACTCATATCTATATATTAAGAATTAAGGTTGCAGATGGACATTGGGCCTCCACTCAAGTACTCCATTAGCACAATAATACTTTGTTTTAACGATCCGGCATTCTGTGATGCTCACCTTCCCAACCCGATCTCTGCAGACAAAATGGATGCAGAAGCAAATGTGGTAAACAAAAAAAGCTGATGGTGCCTGGCTATCAAAATATATAGTGTCTGGGGTCTTAAAGGCTTGAAGATAAACAAGCGGCCATCTAGCTGAGAAGCAACAAAGCCCACATGGAAGAAGCACACCAGCCTGTGTGATCATGAGGTGTCAATGGGATCAGGTATCAGGCATTGAAAACCCACAATAAAACTATACCCAAGGTGAACAGGGAGTGAGGGCATGCCCATCTGTAGACGACTGGCATCCCCTCACAGAGGGTTCACAGGGAAGAGATGAGCCAGTCAGGGTGCAGTATAGCACCGATGAAATACACAACTTTCCTCTAGTTCTTTGGTGTTTCCTTCACCCCACTATCATGACTTCAATTTTAACTTATAAATAGGATTAGACCAGATCATGTACACTACTACAGGTGAGATCCTGCAACAGAGGGAATCCAGGATAGATAAACCCCTCTGGGCCAACAAGGAGAGTAGAGATATCAGGAGGATTAGGGGAGGTTGGGGGGAGAAACGGGGAACCGATCACAAGGATCAATCTACAACCCCCTCCCAGGGGCACAAATAATGGAACAGTGGGTAAGCGGTGAAGGAGAACAATGTAAGATATGAAAATAATAATCTATAACTTATCAAGGGCTTGTGAGGGAGGGCGGGCGGGGGAGGGAGGTGTAAGAAATGGGGAGCAGATATTAGGGACTCAAGTAGTTAGAGAATGCTTTGAAAATGCTGATGGCGGCATAAGTGCAAATGTGCTTGACATAGTGGAGGAATGTATGGGTTGTGATAAGAGATGTAGAGCTCCCAATAAAAGTATTTTAAAAAGAAAAAAAGGTTATAGAAAGCAAAAAAAAAATTTATCATACGTAGATATGATTTATTATATACGATTTAGATTATAATTTTATCCTTAGGGATATATCTATGATCTCCCTAGTTTGAATAGTTCATCAGTTTTATCTTCATCTACTTTTAAAAACTGTATCCCCCAACCCCTAGGCCATGGTCATCAAGTCGATTCTGACTCATGCCAATCCTACACAGGGTTTCCAACTCAGACAACTCTTATCACAATCCATACATATCAATTGTGTAAAGCGCATTTGTACATTCACTGCCTCGTCATTCTCAAAACATTTGCTCTCCACTTAAGCCCCTGGCATCAGGTCCTCATTTT
>NW_022111373.1:84455367-84476850 GCF_000313985.2 Echinops telfairi
GCTATACTTTTTGATAGCCGGGCACCATCAGCTTTCTTCACCACATTTGCTTATGCACCCATTTGTCTTCAGTGATCTCCTCGACACCTCGTGATCACACAGGCTAATATGTTCTTCCATGTGGGCTTTGTTGCTTCTGAGCCAGATGGTCACGTGTTTACCTTCAAGCTTTTAAGACCCCAGATGCTATTTCTTTTGATAGCCAGGCACCATCAGCTTTCTTCACCACATTTGCTTATTTACCCGCTTTGTCTTCAGTGATTGTGTCTGGAAGGTGAGCATCATAGAATGCCAATTTAATAATAGAATGTAATGCTTCCACTTTTCCTCCTGACTGGTTTTTATTTGGGATTATTGAAAAAAAAAAACTAGAGGGGAATTTCCCCATCTTCCATGAAGTCTCCTATTAAGGCAATTGTGCACCCGGACTCCATGCCTAAAACTCCATTCCTCAATGATACTTGGCTTGCTTTTAGAGCACGGGGCAGCAGCACCTCTAGACGATGCATATTTGCATTAATCCATGGGCAGAGGCAGGGATGTGGTGCACAGTTAGAACTGGCTCTGCTTCTAAGCTGTAGTTGGGACTGTGATGAAAGGAAAAGCACCCCTGTATGCGCTACTACTGGTCAAGGCACAGCTACTTCACCTTCCATTGTAATAACTGTATGTTCCAAGGAGTCCCTTCCTACAAATCAACGCCAACGATGATCAGGCCATGTACCTCTGTGCCACATTGAAGCAAAAAAAAACAACACTGCTGTCTTCCCCACTAATTATCTGAATGGTACCATTAAAAATGAAGATAATACATATCCCACGTCTTCTAGCAATAATGCTCATAATTTACAGTAATTACATAACAGACCCTCCTGATGAAGATGATTTTTTAATAATCTTAGGTAAAAAATGTTAAAAGAGAATACATGATAGTTCTTCCACCTTCCATATTTAACATGACAGATTTGGATTTTCCTCAATAAAGGTGAGGTGACAGGCTAATTTAAATGTGATGTCTTCTCTCAGCAGGCTTGGCATGTGTCTTTGGAATTGAACGTTAAGGTGAAGCACAGAGATAAGGAGGGAGCAGTCCTGGCCACCCCCGTCTGTGTCAGTTCCAGGAGCCACCCCCAAATTATGGGTTTTTATTTGAATCCCTTTTGAACAGGATTCTGTGATCTCAAGTATTCCAGGAGGGGGGAAATGTACCTAGGGGCTTTGATTTACAATTACTTTGTTTCCCAATGATAAGCATAACCTATCATGATAGAAAATTGTACGCAAGCCCTGGAAGAGTCAATAGAAGTTATTGATCCACAGTCCCCACAGAGGAGGAAAACCTGCTTCCCTCCTGTGCTTGAAGCTTCCTACCTAACTGGGTTGAAGATCTTCGAAGCTAAAAATAATTCCATGCTTCCAAACCGTTCTTCTGGTTGCATAAATTACCTTCATAAGCAGGTGGACATGACACGGCAATACTTAGCTTCATTCATTTTGTGCTCTCTCAGTCTAAGTCTCTATACTCAGATCAACAGCACCAAAGGCACTTATGAGCACCTGCAAAGTCAAAATGAGCATCCCTTCCCATTAGAAATGAGTCATATTGGGAGGGAAGCTGCTGCAAGCAGGTAATGCACTCAAGCATCTCGCTCAATGGAAACCCCATGGAGCACAGATCATTTCAAACACGCGTAGGGTTGACATGACTCACAAACGACTTGCCAGCAACTGGGTGAATGTTATGATAGGATGGGAGCCCTGGTGCTAGTGTACGCATTGGGCTGCTAACTGCAAGGACAGTAGTTTGAAGTCACCACCCGCTCCTTGGGAAGATGATGTTCTACACAGAATGTTGCACCTGCCGGTGCCACCCTCTGTCTGCTGGTGGCCATTGCTGCACTCACTGTAACCTGGTGCCTCTGGGAGCCCTGGTGGTGCAGGGGTTATGAGCTGGGCTGCGATCCTCACGGTCAGCAGTTCAAAACCACCAGCTGCCCTGCGGGACAATGATGGGGCTTTCTACTCCTGTAAAGAGTTGCGGTCTCAGAAACCCACAGGGACAGTTCTACCCCCTCTCTTATAGGGTCGCTATGAGTTAGCATCAACTCGATGGCAATGAGCTTGTTTTTCGGTATTTGTTTGTAATTTGCTGTCATAAGTAAGTGGCATGGCATTTAAAATCAGCCATAGTCCTATCTAAAAGAACAAACAAAACAATGCATTTTCCTCCAAAGCAGAGAGTTGAAGGTGGACGGGTGGGTGACCGGAGGAAAGGGCTTTCCCTTTGTAGAGGGTGAGGATCATTCTCACTTCACGCGTCTTACTCCAGGCACACTTAGCTCACGAGCATCCAAACACGGAGAAACTCCAGGAAAGAAACCGACTTTCCCAAGAGCAGATGGGGAGAGTTTGGCCATCATCACTCCTTCATGTTTTCATATTTCGAAGGTTCTGCTTCCCAGATGGGCAGTACAACTCCAAGACGATTCAAAGCTGGTGAATGGGCAGGTGCGGTACACCACCTTTGTGCATTTGTGGCCAGTTAATGAGGAGAAGCGTGTGGCCCCAGCACGGGGAATGGGCGCAGTACTGAGGCAAGATGCCAACACACATGGCTTCCTTTAATGAAAGGACACAACTCGTGACTCAAAGGCACAGGGAGTGCAGGCAGATTCCCAGCAAGGGGGCCAGCTCTCTGCCCTTTGAGTTCCTCCAAAGCCAAACAGAGTTCCTGAGGTGCAGTTAAGTGCAAGGCTACTAACTTAGAGGTCAGTGGTTCTGACCCACTCAGAGGTGCTGCCTCAGAAGAGAAGTCTGGGGATCCGCTTCTCAAGGGCCGCAGTCACGAGGACTTTGTGAGCACAGTGCTGTTGGGACACAAGTGGTGCCGCCATGAGTTGGCATCAGCTGAGTAGCTACTGGTAAACTGGTAACCAGACTGCCTGTTGCGGGAGGCATTTCTCACTTCATTGCTTTGCGTGTTTTAAATACTGTATATACTCAAGCATAAGCCGACCTGAATATCAGCCGAGGCACCTAATTTTACCACAAAAGCGGCATTAAAAATGTGCTGAAAAAGTCAGGTTATACACAGTCTATATGGTATCTTCTCCCAGGCTTTCCCAGTTAAGTGCTGGGGGGATGTCACTGCTGAGAACACATGTCTAGCCACCTATTTCCTCTCTGGTGACTCCAGGTCATTCCTCAGGCACAACAGCCCTTTTTCACACCAGGCCCCAGTGTACACGTCATCATAAATCCTACCTGTGACCCATAGCCGTCACTCTCTGACTGCCACAGCATCTGAGCTGACAGCAAATAAGAAATAAAAAGGCCTCCAAGAAATCCCAGCCTCACTGACTCCATCCACAGAGACTCCATAGGATGGAGTAGAAGTGACCCCCAGGGTGTCCAAGCTGTCACTTTGATGGAAGTAGCCTGCCACAGCTTTCCCCTGGGGGGGCTACTGGTAGTTTTGTACCACTAGCCCCTGGGTTGGTATTCAAGCACTTAAAGCACTGTGCCATTAGTGCTCCCTACCCCCACCTTTTAAAATCATTTTATTGGGGGCTCTTACAGCTCTTATCACAATGCATACATCCATCCATTGTGTCAAGCACATTTGTACATATGTTGCCATCATAATTTTCAAAACATTTTCTTTCTACTTGAGCCCTTGATATCAGCTCCTCATTTTTTTTCTTCCCTCCCTTCCCCCCTCCCTCATGAACCCTTGATAACTTATAAATTATTGTTTTTTTCATGTCTTACACTGATTGCTATCTCGCCCACTTTTCTATTGTTCATCACCCTGGGGGGGTGTTATATGTCGATCATTGTGATTGGGCCTCCTTTCTCCCCCCACCTTCCCCTTACCCTCCTGGTATCCTTACTTTCATTATTAGTCCTGTGGGGTTAACTGTCCTGGATTCCCTGTGCTGCAAGCACTTATCTGTACCAGTGTACATGCTCTGGTCTAGCCAGATTTGTAAGGTAGAGTTGGGGTCATGATAGTGGGGAGCAGGAAGCATTCTAGAACTAGAGAAAAGTTACATGTTTCGTTGCTATACTGCACCCTGACTGGCTCATCTCTTCCTTGTTACCCTTCTTTGGGAGGATGTCGATAATTGTCTACAGATGGGCTTTGGGTCTCTACTCCTCCCTCCCCCTCATTCATATTGATATGATTTTTTTGTTCTGGGTCTTTGATGTAGGGCTCCCTTTTCTGAGCTCTCCAGGATCTCAACTCCTGGTCTTCCTATCCTGGTGTCTGTGGGATTAGGTGCTAGCAACACATCAATCACATACTTATGTTGACCAGCCACACACTGAAACGTTGAACTTCCCTCCCTTATGCATGTGCATGCACAGGAGCACCGGCACACTTGGAATTGGGTCACCAATAAAAAATCATGTTTTCCTATCACTGTATAGTTGTCGCAGATACCTCCCCACAATCATTCATCCACATTACATCCAAATGGTAGTGGCTACCACACTCACCTCTAGCAGAGACTGATATGTTAATAAAGTAGAGCACATCTAGTGTGTTTGACTGTTCTGATGTCTACACTTCAAGATAACTGGTTTCCAGTAGAATCCTAGCCCTCTGCTGTCTTCAGGGCACTAGAGGAAAGAGCAGAAGAGCCCGAGGGGTTTCCAAGGTGACTACGGAAGCAGGCTGCTGCAGGCTTTTCCTGCCCGCGGCTGGTGGATTCAAACCACTGACCTTTACGTGAGCAGCTGAGCACTGTCATCACTGTACCATCAGGCCCCCCCCTCTATAGCCCCACATATTTTATTTTATATTTTAAAACATGAGTCTGAAAAAGGCCCTCTAGTGTTCACTCGCTAGAGGAGGGAGGGAAGGGGAAAGCAAGGGAGAGAGTGAGCTAGATGCGGTGGATTGTCATTATAACATAACTTGTTTCCGGCAAAGGGTCCTGGTGGCACACAGGTTACACAGTTGACATAGAACCAGAAGTCTGGCCATTTGAACACACCCAGAAGCTGCAGAGAATTAAAGATCTGGCAGCCCAGCCCTGTAAAGACTACACAGAGCCCAGGGAACCAGGTGGTAGAGTTTGACTCTGTGCAAGTAAATGACTATTTCCTGAGTGTCAACCACCTCAAGGACATCTACCAAGGGCTCCTTGCAGATTTTGGACTAGAGAGAAGTTCTCTGGAACCAACCTTTGGGCTCCTGTCATTCGACTGCTTCACTTCAGCTGACTCTAGCCATGACCAGCAGAGGATCACCCAATGAGAGGCCATGTGACGGAAAACATGTTCCTCTGGGTTCTCGGTTCCACGATCCCTTCCTTCTTACACTCACCCGTGGCCATCAGCATCTACGGAGCACAAGTTTCTTCTCTTTCATGGTATTCAAAAGCCAGTTTCAAACTCCAACCCATGCCACCAGGTGGATTTCCACTCACAGCAACCTTCCAGGAGAGAGCAAAGCTATCCCTGTGGAACTTGGACCTTGGGTAAATCTTGTGTAACCCAAGGTTAGCAGCCCAATAAGGACCCGACTACACCCCCAGGGCCCCTTCAAACAGCATGTTTACATACCGCTGAATGTGCCTCAGAAGTGAACTATTAAAGAAACAGAAAAAGGGTTCACATATTTACCACCACAGGGGGGAATCTTCAGCTGCTCCACACAGTGTTTACACATTAGTTCGGATGAAGATTCTACATCCTATCTTGAAAAGAGATTCAAAAGCCTTTCCAATTGGACCCCGAGGGATGCAGAACATAAAGCATGCAAGTGAAAATAAAAGGTTGGAATGACATGATTGAAAAACACCAATCAATCATTAAACCCAAAAGAAAAAAAAAAACCATTTAAAATGTAAGAGCCAAGGAGGCATTTTATATTATAATTTGCTTAATATTAATAGTCTTTCAAACCCTCAGAATATTGTAATTGCCCTACCATCTTGCTACCCCAATAAGTTTGTTAGTAACACAAAATAAAAATACTCATCTCTAAAAAAACGTAGTTGGATGAGGAGGCTCTGAGTTCCGGCATCTTCATTCTTATTCCCCTAACATTGTTGCGTTTGGATCTGGGCTATTTAAACAATGGCTGGCAGGACCCAGAGAAACTTTCCTCCCTGATTCTCAGCAGGACACCTATCTCTAAGGTCTTGGGCAAGTGAGTGGAACCCAGAAACAGCTTGAAACAACTTCTGTAACATAGACATGACCAAAGTGTGGTCTTGTGTCACCAAAAATTACAGGCAGCGGGGCCTGAGGGAATCCTGGTGAAGTGGGTTGTGTTAGGCTGTTAACCACAAGGTCCACCGTTTAAAACCAGGCGAGGCTTTCTATGGCCATAAAGATTTACAGTCGCAGACACCCCCAGGGGTTGCTCTCCCTTGACTTACAAGGTCACTGTAGGAGCCGGGATGAGAAGCACAGTGGTTACGAGTTGGGCTACTGACTGAAAGGGTCACAGTTCAAAACCACCAGCCACTCGGGGGAGAAAGGTGGGGCTTTTTTACTTCGGCAAAGAGTCACAGGCTCCAAAACTCGCAGGGGCTGTTCCACCCTGCCCTTTAGGGTCGCTGTGAGTCAGAATTGACTTGCTGGCACAGAATTTTACTTTTGGGTTGCTTTGAGGGACGGAAGGATTCTCCTGAAACGTCTAACATTGTCAAGGCCCCTTGGCTCTGGTTTGTGTGAAATGATGAAGGAGAGTCTCTGAAAGCCATATCCAGCAATCAGGAAGTTTATCATCTCTTTTATCTTGCAGGCCGGCTGTGATGGCTCCTGTGCCCTGGGAGCTTCAATGCCCGCAGGGCAGCACTAAGTAAACATTCGTCTTTGCTCAAGGGAGCACCGCCCCCACCACTAGACTTCCCCTGAGACCTCCAAGGTGGCAGGTAGCTGACTCCGACTTGTCTATGGGCTCACCATGAGTAGGCATCAGCACAATGACAGTGTGTTAGGTCTGTTTGTTTGTTTTCTTGGAGCGTGTTCATCTATATCATATTTGTGCCAAAAGTTTGGTACAGCTATTTATCACTGTTAATATACTGGTATGGTTATTCATCATTGTTAATTTATGTGCCTGTCATATTTTAGGGGTGGGTAAGGGGAACTATCAAACCTAAAAGAAAAAGAAAAAAGCAAAAAGCCACTGTCGCCCAAGGTCACAGCATGGAGGCTCAATCTTATTTCACGCAGACAAATCAGATCAATTGAAGATGGAAATGCATTCCACACAAGACACACAGTTTCAAACATTGATAAAAGCAGACCTTGGAGGATGCATTAACAGCAATTTACATTGAGCCTTGTTTCCTATTTGAACACTGAAAAAAAGCACTGAAGGGAATGAGCAAAGAAGAAATATCCAATTGCTTTCTTGAAATATTTATGACAGGACAGTAAAGGTTCAGAGTAGCAATGTAACCCATGCCCCCCTCTCCCAACCGCACCCCCTCACAGGAGTGATTTACTCCAATGGCAGCATCTTCCAGCCTGTCTTTTGTCTTACTGCCCAAGTCTTACACAAGGAATTTTCACTTTTAGAAGTTTTGCATGCTCAAGTACATGCACTGTTCATTCCAGATTCAAATCTGGCAATGGTGCATGAGAAACACCCCCCATACACACAGGCACACACCCACTCCTAACCCCCAGCGAGAGGAGACATGGCATGTCAGACTGACAATGTAGCAATTATGTACCATGCAATATGAGAGTCACAAACTTGGAAGGAACTAAAAATGACTTGGCACCAAGTATCAAGATTCATAAACATGTTCACGTTGCTTTGCCCCAGAAAGCTCTATTCTGGACATTAATCCTAAATTCAGAGCAAGCTGGAATCATGAATATGTACACGGTGGAGTGCTTTCGTTCAATAAACCTTTATTAAATCTCTTAGGTGTCAGGCACTAGGCGGGCCTCCTTAAGCCCCTGACTCCGGGTGTTCTTGCTCAACAGCGTACACAGGAGGAAACACAGAATCACAGCTCTGTGAGTGAGATCCATGCTCCAGCCGCCTCCCTGCACAAAAGCAGAATCACACCGGAAGAAGGACGAGCATTTGACAAAGTTTTAAGTCATGTTCTGACATATTCTTCATAGTAAATACATTGTTTAAAAGACATATACATGATGCAGTTAAGTACTGAAAAACATCACTGAATTCTAAAAAAAAAACTTCAGTACATTAAATAATAACAGCCCAGCATACATGCACTGAGAAGTTCTTTGAAGTCCCTCATCCCTGTCTCCACTGCACAGAAGAGTCCAGTGGAGCAGTAAGTCGCCCAGGTCCTGACCTGGCGCATTCTACCAGAGTTTATTCCTGGTCTGAAAGGGGTTCCCAATCAAAACTGCTAAAGAACTCCGAGTTAGGTGGCAGAGTTGGAAGGCCACTACAGAAATACAGATGGGCCAGGCAGTGATACACAGGAAGACACAGCATAAACCAGAAAGGACGTGTGCTGCCATCTAAACAGCATGCCGGTATTTACACGTGGATGAGAGAAAACGCTATTCCTGTATCATGTCAAGTCAGAACATGTTATCTATCAGGGTGTGGACACCGTGGAGGTGACTCAGTGTGCTGGCCCTGCACCATAGCTTAAGGA
This sequence comes from Echinops telfairi, assembly GCF_000313985.2. NCBI lineage: Eukaryota > Metazoa > Chordata > Mammalia > Afrosoricida > Tenrecidae > Echinops > Echinops telfairi. The sequence goes on from NW_022111373.1 coordinate 84,463,983, forward strand.
CAGAGTCCAGAGGCAGCTGGGTAAGTGCCTTAGAGGGGTTATTAAAGAAGGGGACACTTGAACCACCTTTCATGAAAGAATCCCAGCAAGAGAAAGACTGAACTTGGAATAATCATTGGGAAGGACATAAAATGGACATTTAATGAGTGATTAGATTTGGTAGCTTTATGCCAGGGGATCGAAATTTCCCCTCTCCTCTCTAAAGGGGTAGACAGCAAATATTCTTGGCTTTGCGGATCTCTGTTGCAACTATAAGGTTCTGCCCTTGTGGCACCAGCCACGGACAATATCTAAGTAGACGAATCCATGTGGCTGTTCTCATACAACTTTATATATATATATATACACACACACATACATATATATGTATATATGTGTGTGTGTGTGTATATATATATACATATATATATATATATATATATATATATATATATATATAGACAGGTGTGGGTACATTGGTTGCCTACCCCTTCCCTAAGTGCTTGACGGTTTATCTTGTTTATGGCACAAATCAGATCTGCCGCTTATCTTCCAGACTTGAGGATGAGGTTATCTGTACCGATGGTCACTGGTCACAAAATAAGAAAGATAACACTGCTGGTAGGAGGGCAGCTTCCTTCCTGCAGAAGTTTCTATAATAGTTAGTTCCAAATCCCTAGGTGCCACCAGGGAACATTAAGCAAATTCTCCATCATAGTGAGCCAGATTATGGCTACATTACAATGTGGTCAACCCCTCCTCCCCGCCTCCCAGGATTCTAGGACACTCTGAAGCCATTCTATGTAACAACCTCATTGGTATTCGTATATTGTGACTCAGTCACTTCATGTGTAGAGAGGACACTATGTAGGTACTAAAAAAGAAAGAAAAAGGTGAGGTGCGTGTGTGTGTGTGGGGGGGGTATGATAATTGCCCTTCAGAAACTTTCCAGGCCCCTGGGAGGTGGTACATGACCACATGCTGTTTCAGATGCTGAGGGTGACAAGAAACCAGAGGGGGGTGTGTGCGGTGTGGTGCCTGAAACGCAAGTGAGAGCAGGCCATACGTAGGCAGTACTACTTCCCTTAGCTGGACCTTAAACTAGCCCTCCACTCACTCCTTTCCTCTCTTTAAGAGGGCAATGGGTCTATTCTTGCTGTGGTGGTCCTCACTTAAAGGCACTCTGATGGTGCAGGAGTTAGCTGCTAGTTGAAAGGTTGGACGTTCAAACCTACCAGCCACTCAGTGGCACATAGGCTCCTTGGCAAACAGGCTGCTTCTGTCAAAAGTGACAGTCTTGGGAAGCCTGTGGGGCTACTCTGTACCATAGGCCACTCATGAGCAGGCGCCACTGGAAGACGGTGGGTGATTTTAGTCCCCAGCGGGAACCTGAAGATCAGGTTACAAGCCCATCTCTGTGGCTTACCGGCTTGAAGCTTTGCTAAAACAAAACAAACCAAAACAAAAAAAAAACCCCAAATATGTTGCTGTTGAATTGAGTCCAACAAGAATTGCTCCACATGGTTTCTTTGCGTTTGTGGCACCAGTGGATGGGGCTGCAATCACGAACCTGGGTGCCCCGACTTTACTCTCCTCATATTTAGACTAGGTGCTTTAAAATGGTTCTTACTGCCCCAGTAAGCCTTCCATGGCTCTGTTCTTAAGCAAAGGATTCTGATGCTTACAGAAGCGATTAGACGCTAGATGAAACTTAGTTGTCCAAATATTTTAGTCTATGATGTGGGGCTATGTACGTCTTTATAGTACAGAAAATTAGTCTCCATGATTAAACATTATCTCCAAATATTTTAGTCTATGATGTGGGGCTATGTACGTCTTTATAGTACAGAAAATTAGTCTCCATGATTTAACATTATCTCCAAATATTTTAGTCTATGATGTGGGGCTATGTACGTCTTTATAGTACAGAAAATTAGTCTCCATGATTAAACGTTATCTCCACACACACACAAAAACCGCATAAAATCTCTTTCAGAGAACTGCACCATTTATTTCTGAAAACTAAATGACGGTTTTCCCGAATGGAGAAAGGGGAAAGGAAGATGTGGGGCAGATGGATACATTGTCCCCCTATGGAGGAAAAACATTTCTACACCTTGCAAAAAAATATATTAATTGGCCTGCCATCTGGCAAGCCTGCTCACATCCATAAGGGATAAAGTTTAGACCTTGAGGTTTTACATTGGAGCCAGTGGGGAGGTGGTAATTGGAAGCTTTCTGAGCTAGCAACTGCAGTTTTAAGGACGCGTTCCCAGGGAGATGGGAATGCAGGTAGAGAACAGCAGGACCTAAAACATGAAGCCATCGAGTTGCCACCCCACCCTGTCTCTGCACCAAGCAGGGCCGCCCCCTGACACAGCCACGCCGGGGTACAGCTTTGAACACTGCCCCTCTGCTCCATAGCTGGAGCCCTGGCAGCCGGCGGCGGAGTGGGTTCCAAGCCCACTAGTCTGCTCCTGGGGAGAAAAGGAGGCTTTCGACTCTTTGGGAGCAAACATTAATACAAGACACTGTCTTATTTTCGGGGAAACAGGGTAGGTCTTAGACAACGTTCCTTTCCAAGCTTCCACTACATGGGCCTCCTTCCTTCTCCAAAAACCATCCCAAATTATTTGTCACCATTTCCTGCCAGTCACATTTCCTGATCTGGTTTCTTACAACTTCTTCAACCCTCCGCAGCATCAAAGGGCTGATTACATATTAATAATGAACCACACAATTGATTTAGCTTATGCTTTTCTTTCAAGCATCTCATTCCAATGCGTTTTGCTCGTACCTCTCATCATATTATCAACCTTGTCATTAAACTACGTTTTAATGATCTTCACACACACACACACACACACACACACACACACACACATGAGAATATTTTTTAAAGGATGACTAAATACAACATGACATCCTGGATGGGATCCTGGAACAGAAAAAGGAAATCAGAGAAAACGGTTGTTAACCATCCACAGCTCCTGGCAACCCCATGTTGAAATGGCAGCGAGGAGTTTAATTTTTAAAAGAGGAGTTGTTGAGCCAAACAAAACATTTTCTTGCTGTTAGCTGTAACCAGCTCACGGCATCCCCACGCTGAATGGGAATACAGTGAGCGAGGAGTGTTTTTAAAAGAGAGGGAATAGAGCAAAACAAAATATTTTATTCTGTGGTTGTGGGTGCCACTGAGTCCGTTCTGACTCACGGCCACCCTGAGGACCATGCAAAGATGCACCACACCATCCTCACCATGGTGCAGCTCAGCCACTCCAAGGAGCTCAGCTTCTGGCACGAGTTCGGGCAAGGTTCTGCTGGTACGTGTTAGGCTTTCAGGGGCGAATTTTCTAGAAGTCGACGTTCTGTTCCTGCTTCCTCATCTGTCCTTAGTCTAGAAGCTCCACTGAAACAGGTCCACTGTAGGTGGCTCTTGTGGCTTTTGAAACAATGGCAGCATAGCTTCCAGTATCCCAGCAGTACACAGCCATCACCGTAAGGCAGACTGACAGATAAGTGGGGGTGCAAAGGTGTTATATGAGCATTATTAACTACTAAAAACATGAAAAATATAGTTCAAGTGTATGGAGGTGTGCTATACCTTAATTGTGGCGGTAGTAATGAGCCAGTCTGTTTGCTAAAACTCAGCTATCCATTTGAAAAGCCTATGTTTTTCTACAGTGGCGAACCCTATTCAGCGGTGGGGAGCCCTTGATTTTGACGAGGGCTGTTTGGGTATTTGTGACATCAAGCGTAGGCCATGCTGGTAAAATACTTCACCCCTCATCCCTAATGTGATGGCTGGGACTGCTTCTTTGGGGAGGCATGTGAAGTTAGCAATAGGGCTGATTTTGTCAGCCTTATTCAAACCAAGGGCCAGCTGTTCCCCACCCCTGCATATCATTAGAAATCCGAACCTGTATTCGGCCTGGATCAGTGGCCAAGAAAAAGGGTATAAAACATTTTTTAAAAAAGTAACCAGAGAGAGCAACATAGCCCACATGGAAGCAGCACACCAGCCGGTGTGATCATGAGGTGTCAACAGAACCAGGCATCTGAAGATCCAAAACCAACAATCCTATCAATGCGAACCAGGGGAGCTGGAGTGGAGACCCAACGCCCATCTGTACACAATGGGCCATGCCCTCACAGAAACGTCACAAGGAAGGGGCAAGCCACTCAGGGTGTAATATAGCACCGATGAAACACACATCATTCCTCTAGTTCTTTAATGCTTTCTCCCCCCCCCCGCCCCCCACTATCATGACCCCAGTTCTACCTTATAAATCTGGCTAGACCAGAGCATGTACACTGGTATAGGTAAGAGCTCTCAACACACAGATTCCAGGACAGATCAATCCCTCAAGAACAATAATGGGAGTAGCGATACAATGAGGGTAGGGGGAAGGTTGAGGGTAGAAAAGGGGAACCAATCAATTGCAGTGATCGAGGTATTAACCCCACCACCACCACCACCAAGGGTGACAAACAACAGAAATGTGGGTGAAGGGAGATAACGGTTGGTGTAAGATATGAAAATCATAATTGAGCATTTATCAAGGGTTCATGCAGGTGGGAAGGTTGGGGAGGGAGGGAAAAAATGAGGAGCTGATACCAAGGGCTCAAGTAGAAAACGTTTTGAAAAGCGTGATGGCAACAAATTAGATGTGCTTGACTTTATGGATGTGTGGATGGTTAGAAGAGCCCCCTTTAAGATGATTCTTTTTAAAAAGTAACCAGAGGGAAATGTTCCTTTTACCTCCTCTGTCGGAGGGGTGTCCATTCTGGAAAGCAGCTCACAGTGTGTACTATGGGTGCTGGGCCAAGGGCTCAATGGTGGTCCCTGGAGAGGCTGTGTGTAGTTGAGAGAATTCAGGACACAATGTCTGGATCTTTTCCACGTCACGGGTTATCTGCAGTTGATGCTGATCTAATCATTCAATATCTAGCGAATACATTACTCCCGAGTGGTCTAAATGCGATCATGTTCCGAAGGAGAAGGCCTATTAAAAAGCGGGCCCCCAAATCAGCTCCTTCTTAAAAAGGCAAGGAACATGGGCACCCTCAAGAGGACGCATTCTTTGTTTAAAAAATGAAGCCGTCTGTTAAAAATAAAGAAAGAAAGCAGTCTGTAAAGAATTCCTCTCCAAAACTCTGCCGACAGGTTTCCGCGCACCCCCCCACCCCCCACCCCAGGGACACTCACATTATCCTGCTCATAGGCACAACGACTTTTGCCCCCACGCTGGGGGGAACTAGGCGGCGCCAAGGTGCCACCCACTGGGTTGCCAAACGCAAGGTTGGTAGTTTGAAACTACCGGCTGCTTCAGGCGGGAAAGACACGGCTTTCTACTCCATTCAAGAGTTACAGTCTCAGAAACCCACAGGGGCCGTTCTCCCCCGTCTTGTAGGATCACTGTGAGTCAGGATTGTCTCCAGCATAGCGAGTCTTATGTCTGGTATAGAGGGGGCTATCCTGGTCGTACCCTGTGCTACTACCAGAGCTGCAAGGATGTGGGGTTCACACACTAGGGCAGACCCTCATGTGATGCACAAGATTTTACAGTATGGAGAGAGGAGCCTGGGGGGGCGGATCCGGGTGCAGTGGGGTGCCATTCACTCCCAAGGGCTACAAAAGAGCAGCTGCTCGGGGTTCCACGGCAAATGTCCCTCTCCAGAGCGCCAGCCCACTCAAGTACCATGACAAATGGCCATGCCTGAAGATGGGAAACTACAGGTGAACACATATACAGTTTCCATTCATGGGAAAGAGAATCAGCAGGTGGCAGTTTTAAAACAAAGTAAAACCCGCTTCCATGTTCACCCTCGCCCCTCACACAGCAGGGGGCATTCTCTCCGACAGCCTGCGGTACCTGGGCGCCACACGCCACGCACATCTGTTGAATTGCCAGAAGGCCGCTGTTCCCATAAAAATTACGATCCTAAAATAGCACCTTACAAATGCTATTTTCACTAATTAGAATATTGTTGGGGCTGTATCTCTGCTATGGAGACAGGCTAGGCTACTTAAGATTTTAATCGGATTCACCACGTAATATAACTTATCTCAGATTTCAGATCGGTTAGGAAATTCCTACGAACCGCACTCGTTTCATCTGGATAAGAGATACATGATCCTCCAGAGGGGTCTTCCAAGAATGAGGCGAGACAACAGAGACCAAGAGGGCCTAACAGGCAGCCACTCACTCCTCTCTCCTCCGTGGCTGCTACCCTTCCAGGCTGTAGCAGTGCTTTGTCTACATCACTTCCTAACTGCAGTACATCAAGAGACTTACAGAAAAGCGCCATGCCTCCACAGGTCCCACTGGCACCCGGAAGGCCAGTGGGAGCAGCATGACTCAAACCACACTGGGTAAATGAGGGCTTGCAATCAATTTCCAGCCCAGGCCCAGAGACATCAAATGCAGTCAAACTAGGTGACTAGGTAACCAGGTTTCAGAAAGTGATTCAGGCTGACACACAAGCTCCCAACCCTGGAAGAGTTCACCATGATGCCTGATCCCTAAATATCCCCAAATATTTTAGGATGCAATCAGCATCCCATTTTTGTCCCCCGTGCGGTTAAGCCTCCAGGTCTTGGCTTCTGATTTCTGTTTGCCCACTTTATAACCACAGGGCTCCTAGGCAGTATCTTTAAGGCAACAACAAAAGGGAATTGAAAGAGGAGCTGAATAACCTTCAGGACCGGGGTTACCGGCTACCAGCCCAAGCCCTAAAACATCTTAAGATATCCAATCTATAACAAGAAGGCAAAAGAGGACAAACTACACACAAAAAAAACAAAGCAAAACATCACCAAGCCATTTTAGTCTAATCGTAGCGTTTAAAGATATGTATACACACCTGGCGCCTCCCAACAAGCTCCGGAACTGCTGGGCCATGAATCCTCTCCATACATGTTAGTTTCCGTATGAAATAGATTTGAAATCAAACCTGGTAAGAGGCTAAACCAACAGCTACAAGCCACTGCCTGCGGGACACACCTGAAAGCCTGGAAGCTTTGCAAATGTGGCAGCTGTTGCTGCAGCCCGGGCTGGGCATGTCGCTTACATGGGAACCAAAGATCTGGCTTAAAAGGAGGGCTATAATCTTTCTGAAACAATAGGTCATGACGAGCTTCCTGAGGGCCAAAGCCTGTATTCCGAAGTGACTTCGGCTAACAGAAAGAAAGTGGAAATGGCATATGTATTTAATTTGGCAAGAATACAGCATTGCTGAATGCATCTCTCAGTGCCAAGAATTAGTACCCCTCTCCTCACCTGGGACCCATTCCACTGAATACGTCCAAAGGAAAGGACTCACCGCAGGTCTGGGGTGAGAAGCACGGTCAATTTCAAGGTTGCCTCTCACAAGCAAGAAAAATCACAACTGCTCTTAAAGAGTTATTTAAAGGTATAAGATATGAACATAATAATTTATAATTGATCAAGGTTTCATGAGGTTGGGGGAGGAAGGGAAAAAATGAGGGGCTGATACCAAAGACTTAAGTAGAAAGAAAATGTTTTGAAAAGGATGATGGCAACATATGCACAAATGTGCTGGACACAATGAATGTATGGATTGTTAGAAGAGCTGTAAGAACCCTCAATAAAATGATTTTATATATATACATATATATGTGTATATATATATACACACACACAAATATATGTATTATGTTCATTTTGATAAACCCCCAGCACTTCAGCTGTACTTGCAATAATTGATCCGACAATGTCTGCAGCTCTTTGAACACTTGGAGCAATTACGTAATGCACTCATAATATTTTGGGGGAACCTGGGGGGTACAAAGCTGAAAGGACTGACAGTGTGTCACCCTGTAAAAAAAAAGAAGTTTCCTTTAAGAAGCCAACAGTAATTGATCACAATGTTGAAGGCACCTGAAGTCTCTCTACCTAACCCAGAGGGCTGCTCTGGGTAAAATGGCCCCCAAATCTCCAAGATGCCAGAACTGGACTGAAGAGGGCAGGTTTGGGCATCCTGAGCCTGGAAAACCTCTACTGGCTTTGCAGCTTTAAAGAACATTAATTTCCAAAGGTTCTTCGTGGCCACTAGAGCTCCAGGGGGGTTAGGCGATGGGCAGTTTCTGTTCAGGGGTCCTGAGTTTCTGGTTTTAGATGATAAAACACATGTCCAGTACAGCGGATATAATTTATGTCACGAAACTGTACACTTAACAATGGCTCAAATAGTGGCATCTTTGTTTCATATTTCAGCATGATAAAGTTCAAACAAGACCCTTGATAGGAAGGAAGATAACTCCTGAGAAAGAGTGTTACAGATCACCCGGTAAGAACACAGCTACATGTATTCCTTACTAATTCCACACTTCATACATTTATCTACAGACATCAGTTTCTAAAATGCACAGGAATTAGGATTTATGGGAACAGCAGCTTCTTCTGCAGCACCCATGGAGAAGCATGGAAGCCTTGGTGCCACCGAGTTACAGGCAGAGCCTCGACCAGCTCAGGCAGCAGTGTGAAAGCACCGGCTGCCCGCAGGTTGAGAGAGGACTTTCCTACTCCCGTAAAGATGGGCACTCCTGGGGGCCCGCAGGGCAAGTCCTGTTGGGTCCTGAGGGTCATGGTGAGCCAGAGCAGACTTGAGGGCAATGAGTTTGAGGGGATGGCAGAAGCATTCCCTAAAGGATGCGTGAGCTTCCCATACTACGTCTGCCCTCTGCCTACCCTTTGTTATGGGGGCTGTCATTTATGGGAAATGCAAATTCGTAACCGTCCATGCAACGTGCCAATGGCTATCAGCCATTTTACCTGCTGCCTACCCTTTGGAGTCGTTGAGCAAGAGCACACTGATGCAGGGTTTTAAAAATCAGTCTCCTTTTTTTTTTGGATTGGCAAATGACGTGTATTTATCAGGGGTGCTCCTAGAATCAAGAACACCAAGTGGATAACACTGATCCCCTGTGGGAAAAATATCCACTGGACACGACTTCATCATCCCCAACGTGCAGTGCTGATTTAGGTAATCCCTGTTTGAAGTCTGTTTTTGATTTAAAGGTCTTGAGATTAGCCAAGCGAAATTAGTATTTGTAAAGGAATTATAGCTCGAAAGATCCAAAATCAACAAGTCATCCAAATCGGACCAAAGAAATAACATTACATAATAGTCACTTCATGGCTATTGTTTTACAGTAACAAAGGCTTCTTTGATGGTATTTCCTAGAGAGCTTTACTCAGCTAGTGTTTTTCCCATGGCAAACATTGGGTTTTTTTTCCACCCATAACCTCTCCATATATCTGTAATTGTGAAACAATAATACATTATTAAACAGAAAGATACCCACCATCTTCAAAAGACATGGGTGTAAAAATGGCACTGGTGATTCAGAGGCAAGCTGTGAGTTCAGTGATTAGCTACAGTGACAAAAATCAGAGAATGGGAGGGATAATACTCTAAGGGTGACTCGTAAGGGAGGACACGTCTAAGGTTAAAATCAGGGGCCTGAGACATCAAGACTCACAGTACTATTTAAAATTAGACAGAACAAAGCACAGCACAGGCAGCGCCAACACATACGACAAAATGACCCTAGAGAAGCCAGCGCAGTTCTTCGTCTCCATGACCCTGGAAGACCTCTTCAAGTTTTACGAAGCTTCACATGACCGACGGCTTCCTCACACTCTCCACCCCGATGATTCACTCACAGCCCACTCCATTACCGCCAACACACACCTGCCCTGTGAGCCCCATGTCAGCTTAGAAAAGCTCCCGCTTCTCTTACCTTTGCAGGACTACAAGCCTAAGCAGAATTCCGGGACAAAAGTGGATAGCCTACTACAAATCAAGATCTAGAATTATGCCTAGTTTTTTGCCTTCGAGTTAGTCTTCTAAGAAACCCAGTCAGTGCCTGTAGCCCTGGAGTGGACTGTGTCCAAGGACAACTGTACTCCAAAAGATTCCAATGGCTTACATTTTAATGAAAGAGACTGACAAGTTTTTCTTCCAAGTGTCTGGGTGAATGCCAACCCATACCTTTATTGATACCAGCTGAGCATGTTAACCACTTGCATGATCAGAGGATGCCTGAGACCCTAGACCAGCGGTTCTCAACCTGTGGGTCGCGAACTCTTTGGGGGTCGAATAACCCTTTCACAGGGGTCGCCCGATTCATAAGAGTAGCAAAATTACTGTTATGAAATAGCATCGAAAATACTTTTATGGTTGGGGTGGGGGTCACCACAACATGAGGAACTGTATTAAAGGGTTGCATCATTAGGAAGGTTGAGAACCACTGCCCTAGACCCTAACAAAATCAGTCACTGGTGAGTTAAAGGACTACAGAATCAGCAGAATGTCAAAAGACCCATGGCTGTACAAAAATAAAATAAGATAAATATGACGTGCTTAAGATAAATGATAAGTAAATGGAGCTTTAGGAGTGATGTCAGCTAAGTGTTGGACTGCTAACCACAAGGTTGGTGGTTCAAACCCATCAGTTGCTCCAAAGGAGAAAGATGAGGCTTTCTGCTTCCATAAAGATTTACAGCCTCAAAAAACAAAGAAACAAAACTCACTTCCAAAGAGTCCATTCTGAAGCACAGCAACCCTACAGGACAGGACAGAACTGCCTCTTTGAGGTTCTATGACTGTAACTCTTTAGGGGAGTAGAAAGCCTCATCTTTGGGCTGGAGGTTTTGAACTGTTGACCTCTGGTTAACAGTCCAAAGTGTAGGAGTTGAAATTGATTCAATGGCAGTGGATTTCAACTGGTGGGCATTCTTCTGTCTGATCTATTTCATCATCAAATGCTGCTGATTCAAGTGTAAAATTTCTGCTTGGGTTCTTTCCCCTCAAAGCAAAAGAGCATAATGTTATCAGTTTGATACTTATATAATTATCTTCTCTAATAAGCAGTTTCAATAGTCATTGGTACAGCTAAAAGTCCCACCAGCCCCATAACCTTGGGAGAGGATCCCAATTCTTAGCTAACCTACAGAGCACACTACACACTAGAACTGCCCGATAGTGTGTCCGAGGATCCCAATTCTTAGTGATCCTACAGAGCACACTACATACGGGAACTGCCCGATAGTGAGCCCGAGGCGTCATCTTTATGGATGCGGATGGCCTGATCGCTCTTCCACAGACTGGGTGGTGTTTTCAAACCACTGACCTTTCAATTAGCAACCAAGCACTTAACCACTGTATCATCGGGCCCCTCCTGAAACCAACCCCCACAGTCCCTCTCATTATCTTATTAAGGTTTAAGGTCAAAATTTTCAGAATTTACAGCCAAAGTCACAAGGGACCTTTCCTAATTACCAGGCAGATAGAGGAAAAAGTAATGAAGCACAGAATTGCCAGTAGTAACAAGCGCGTGGACTTTTATTTAGAGATCGCTCTAGTTACAAAATGTTCCAGGAGTCACACAAACCAAATTGGTACTATACAGCCAAGACGTGGCTGATAGAGATGGCCCCACTTATAATAAGTGGTTTTATGTCCACCCTGGACCTCCTTCCTTCCTAGGGTCCCTGGTGGCAAAGTAGTTAAGAACCCAGTCGCTAACCCCACAAGAGGGTGGGGAATCTTTTTTATGTCAAGGACCATTTGGTATATTTATAACATCATTCGTGGGCCACACATTTCATTTCTCATTCAAACATTTCATTAACTTGCTCCAAATGGGATGGCTGGACCCGTTTCTCCGTGGTGAGGCATAGAGCCGTGGCGGCATAGTGGCTAAGGTTTGGGCTGTGATCTGCAAGTGCTACCACTCAAACCCCCAGTCACTCCTTGGGAGAAAGGCAGTCTTCTACTCTTGCAGACAGCTAGCTAGTCTCAGAAACTCACAGGCGTAGTTCGACCCTGTTCTATAGGGTCCCTGTGAGTCAAAATTGACTCCGTGGGATGAAGTTGCTGTTGTTTTTGGTGATGATGGCCGTTATTGATGAGTTCCAACATTCCCACCCTGCCCTATAAGCTTACGATGACTCAGGAATGAATTCAAGGCCAACGGGTTTGGATTGTGTTTCAGTGCCTCGTTCATGCAGAAAGCTCTCCATTTGAATGTTTGGGCTCTCTGACTTCACTTTAAAAAAACAATAGTTCTGTTAAGTATTTTATTTATCACTGAAGAGAAAACACAGCAGCAGCTTCTGTGTTGGCTTCAAGATGCTCAGATAGTTCATCTTTCACCCCACTACTACACTGCAAAATTGGGCCCACACAGTAGGTACTACACATTACTTGTTGGGGGAAAAAAAAATCTGTCTTGAAGAGAAAGAAGATTAGGAAAAACAATTTCAGTGATTCCTCCAAACCATACACTTATAAATCTTGTCCGATTTAAACTGCTTGAAAGGCATGAATTCTCCATTAATGGAAAAGCAGTTTGTTATTGGCACCAGAACTCAGCTTTCAAAGGGATGACTCAGTGACTATGATGTTATTCTCAGATGACTAGGGACCAGGTAGTCAAGGCAGCTCAGGCCAAAATAGCTTTGTACATGCTCACTCACGCAAAAGACAGGGTACAGAGGGGAGTCAGGCCGAGGACCTCCATTGGTGGCCTTATGAGCAACCAGCCTCTCCCCGTTTCAACCAACAAAAGGCAGCCTCTCCCACTCTCAGCTTTTCGCCCACGGGTCATCCTGCACAGGGGCTCCAATGACTCCAGCATTTACAGCTGTTGGTCCAGAGGGCAGGCGGCCTCCACGTGCAAGCTTATTTGTGATTCACCAGTTTTAAAGCCATCTCTCAGGCTTCTGATAACTGGACATATGTGTAAAGAGACACAAGCCAAGCTATAAAATTGGAGAATGTTCTCTCTGTGAACCACCCACCCACTTTTGTGTGCTTTGGGAGTGTACACACACACACACACACACACACACACACA
>NW_022111373.1:84476950-84501950 GCF_000313985.2 Echinops telfairi
CACTACCCCATCCATGGGACATAGACTCCAGTTTCTAATGGTTTGTTTTTAAGTGGACCTCAAAACTCACTGCCATCCAGCTGATGCCAACTCTTGGTGACCCTGGAAAGACAGGGTAGAACTGCCCCTGTGGGTTTCTGAGAGTGTAACTCTTTACAGGGGCAGAAAGCCCCCCAGTAGAGTGGCTGGTGGTTGTAAACTGCTGACCTAAGTGGTTATGCCAGCAGCCCAATGCATAACCACTACACCACAGGGCTCCTTTCAATGTATACCTTTTAAAATCTACTTTAGGCACTCACACAGTTCCTCCCCTCCTTTTCTCTCTTCCCTCCCCACAAAAGGCTTAAGTAGTCAAGGAGCTAAACTTTAGGTGCTAAAGGAACACTCTACCATCTCCCACTATAAGCTTCACAGGAATGGCTCCAGGCAATATTTTAAAAGTCTGCCTACTCCTGGTCCTGTCCTGTATGTCTGGTAGCATTTCATCGGGTACATGATGCACACAGAGTGTGGAAACAGGCTGCAAATGCATAGAAATTCCCCACCATCTCCTATTGTAAGCGGCACAGGAATGGCTCCAGGCAAGATTTTCAAACCACGCCTATTCTTGGTCCTGTCCTGTGTGTCTAGTAGAATTTAATCAGGTACATGATGCACACAGTGTGGGAACAGGCTGCGACTGCATAGTTGCCCCGGGCCACCAACTTAAGGCAGCCTGGTGGAAAGGTTCTGGTTCAGGGTCTCAGCTTTTGCCCCTGCTCCAGTAGGGAGGTGCTAGGTTGCCTCCTGGAGAATTAGCAGGGGCGGGAGCACACTGCGGGTGAGACTGCAAGGCAAGCCCTGCAGTGATACGCAGCCTGCCCCTGCTGCAGAAGATACATTGGAGGGCAGGCAGGAAAGAGGAGGGTGAAAGGAAGCAGTTATGAAACAGGCCTGGGCAAAGCACGGGGTGGGAGGCCAATGGGCGCAGAGACACAGGGAGGGGCCAAGCCTGCAGGTCAGGCGTGGGCAAGAAGTGCAACACCTGGTGCTGGAGTTTCAGTCACCTCAGGGCTGGGCTGGGAGGAGGCCAGGAGGCCAGGAGGCTTGGGTGGGACGGACTCAGGGACTCTGGAGGGCAGCAAGGGGCAATGGATGGGAGCCAGAGGTGTGCAGAGCCCCAGTGTTGAAGAGAGAGAGACTGCAATTGCCAAACTCTTAAGAGGGAGATCCTCAACGGGCTGCTGGGAAGACTGGAGCTTGCAGAGGGAAGGGGCAAAGGACACCCCCCCTGCGGATTGGGCCCTGAAGCAGCAGGCAGCCCAAATGAGCCAGGGTGAGTAAGGGGATATGATTCAGAAAGAGGGCTCGCAGGCCAACCATGGATGCGTGTGCCTGGGCCTGGTGATGTGTGACTGCTGAATTTAGCTTCCCACAGACAGCTATTGCCACCAGGGTCTCCTGTTTTTTCACTTGACTGCAATTTCCAGGCCTGTCACGCACCCCCACCCCACAGCAATCAGTCTGCTACAACAGTTCCTGATGAAGCCATCCATGACTTCCTGGGTGCCAGACTCAACCTTCACTTCCGCTCTATGGAATGGCAGTACTGCATGGAGGGAGCCTCCTCCTCAGGGGCTCCCTCTGACAACACTCTGCTGTGGCCCACTCCCTTCTCTAGTCCCCTTCCCTGTACCCATCTGTATTCCTGCCCACTCCCCAGCGGGGCCTTGTTAGTTCAATCTGTGGATCTGATGTTCTTCATGATGATTCCCACGCTCATTGTTTCCAGGCCACTCTCCCCGGGGGCCTGGACCTGGAGGGGCACTTGGCTGTCCAAGAGCACTTTTCTGTCCTGCTTCAGAGTCTTAGTGGGTCTCTGTGCCTGCCACCAAACTCTGCCCATGGACAGCTCTTTCGTCCATTAAAGGTTAACTCCAAAATGGCCATCCCTGACCACAGCTGAACTGTTCCTGTCTCTTCTCAGCTCTGGCTTGCAGCCCTCAGAACACTGACCATCACCTGGCAATCAGCATAGGTAAATAGGTGTCTATTGGTAAGGTTCGAACACACATGCTTATCGTGTTCACCGTGGTTCCCCTAGGACAGCACCAGGGTGCATAGTGGGTTCATGAAGGATTGCACAGGCCAGGTTAGCAGCACACAACAGGCGCTCAAACAATGTAGATTTATCTGTGCTTTGGGGATGAAGGTGTGGAAATTCTGGTGGTTTCCCTTTCTTACGGTTCCTCCACCTCTCAGAGCCAATAGGTCATCAATTTCTGTCCATTTTATGAACTTGAAATCTCTCAAAGGCATTACCTTGCCATATTTTGGATTCAGACCTGCATTAACATTTCAAATAGGTAGCCACAGTACTTAATGATTGGTTTCTAGGTCACCCACACCCCCAACCTGCCCCATGATGGCACACACTAAGTATCCCTCATCCGCAGGCTCAAGGTCAAGCTCTCCCTCAAATAACAAAGGGCACCCCCCCCCCGCCCTTTTCTCAGCATTGTCCTTATTAAAACAATACCAATAACTGGGATTTATTGACCATTTCTATGGGCCAGTGACTGCATTTAGCATTTCACACACTTAACTAACTTTGCAACAACCCTATATGTTAAATCATTTCATTATCTGCATGTTACAGATAGGACAACCGAGGTCCGAGGAAGTTAACTCTCTCAATATCAGAGTCAAGATTCAAGCACAGATGGCCAGCCTTTAGATCACCCTCTCTCTCAACCTTTTCAGACGTTCTGTACGGCCAATACTAAGTTACGTATGTTTCAAGGACTTTCTGCTCCAGCAATAGTGAGCTATGTATAGTTCACTGAACTCTGTGTTGCTACCTTGCCTTTGGACACACCGCTTCTTTTGTCCCTTAGGAAGTGCCTGTCCTTCTCAAAGAACTTATCCTTCAAAAGCCACCTCTGGGGCTTGCTCTTTATGTGGGTATTCTCCTGGCTCCCTCATACCAGAGTCTTCCTATTTATTGACCAATCCTAAGACTTGCTACATGCTTTGGTAATACTTTCCATCTCCCTGCTTGCAATAACTCATTGGCAAGTCTTACTCTTTCTGGACTGCGAACTCCCTGAAGGCAGGCCTATGGCGTTTTAGTCTCTGGGTCTCAGTGCACAGCACACAGGAAGTGCACGATTAATGCGATTGTTAGCTGAAATCCAGGAGAGACTCACTCACAGCCAGATCCCCAGGTGGGAAGGAGAACAATATGCCTCGCACTCTTTTAAGGCATCTATTCATGAGCAAGACACAAAGAAAGACAAACTCACCAACCACGACAGATGTTCCCGAGGGGAAGGTGCAGTGTGCATGAAAATATCATACATTCTGACAACTACAGCAGTTAGCTTAAGATCCTTCAACATACCTGCTGTCGTAGCAACTGCTGAGTAAAGTGAACTCAGCAAAACAAACCGAAACCAAGAAACCCTTCATTTATCCCAAGCGTCCTTGGAATTATTTATTGGATCTCAAAAAAGCACGGTTAGAAACTTGCTTGACGTGATTAACCGAGTCACAAACTGTTCATCTGCGTGCAGCAAGGTTCCTCACTGAGCTGTCACTGAGGAGTGAAGGTGACCATGCAGGCCAAATAAAAACATGACGGAGTTCTCAACACAGAGGCCAAACAGAACAAGCACCTGCAGCTCAGTCCAACGGAATGCCCCCCTCACAACCGGGCAGCAGGCGGACATCAGCGGTGGCCCTTTATGGTAGATGTGGGCGGGGGGTGGGGCTGGAAGTGGGTGAAATGAAAGAGAAAACATACACTCCTTTCCCCGAAAGGCTTGAATCCAGTGGGGAAAGAAACGATGCTATAGACACAAGTAGAAACACGAAGG
Organism: Echinops telfairi; assembly: GCF_000313985.2. Taxonomy (NCBI): domain Eukaryota; kingdom Metazoa; phylum Chordata; class Mammalia; order Afrosoricida; family Tenrecidae; genus Echinops; species Echinops telfairi. The sequence continues at coordinate 84,480,808 of NW_022111373.1, forward strand.
CAAGCACTGAGGTCCATTCCACACTGCGAGGGGATCCTCCAGTGACTGTTAATCTCCGCAGAGCTGTGAAAAATTGAAGTTGTGAAAACATGCAGTATTACTTCAATTTACAACAACGCCTTGAGGTCAGAAGACTCTGTCTATTCAACCGTGACTTCAGTCCCTCCATGCGGCAAGTGGCAACAGGTTAGAGAAGAGCAGTCAGTTAGAAAAGAGAAGCCATTTCCAAACCTAAGTTGTGAGCTGAACGGCAAGACAGCAGGCAAGAGTCAGCGGGTTCGCACACAACCCCACTGCCTGCCAGGGCCGTGCTTCCCAAGGAATGGCACACGCGCTGTGGGGCGAGGGGAGCTGTCCGGGACAAGGAACACAGGTTTCTAGTTCATCCGTATCTGTAATCTTAAGGAGTCTAGGTCTGCGAGTAAGTCTGTTAGCTGCCTTTCCCAAGAATGTTGGGAACACAAGGCCCAGGTAGGGCTCAGGGTTATAGGGAAAACCTTAAAAAGTCTATCTATAGAAAGTTGACTTGGCCAACGTCACATGATAGAGATAGTGAGGGATAACACTGACAAAAGACAACACGACAGCTTACATCCCATGGGGTGGTTCCCTGGTAGGGAGGTGTCCGGTCACGAATTCATGGGACCTCCCCGTTAAACGGCCAAAGACAGTGTTCAGTGCTTCTCTTCTTCCTCCTCCTCAGTTCTAGGGCAGGGGTTCTCAACCTTCCTAATGCGCCTAATGGTCACCTCCAAACATCAAATTATTGTCGTTACTACTTCTTCGCTGTCATTCTGCTACTGTTATGAATAAGGCGACCCCTGTGAAAGGATCATTCAACTCCCAGAGGGGTCGAGACCCACAGGTTGAGAACCTCTGGCTAGGGTCTTAACCTTTGGTCTCTGTTTGCCTGGAGCAACAGAAGGAGAGGAGAGCCGGTCCGGAGGAGGAGGAGGCGGAGACGAGGAGTGTGGCTAACTGCCACACACCGGAAGAACTGGGCAGTGCCTGGCGACCACTGCTGAGCATTCTCCTCGCAGGTTCCATGCAAGAACACTGATCAATATGGAGATGACGCAGAAGAGAATTTTAAAATCTCAATGAATTCAGACTTTCTGAATCCATGGAGGATGAATACACCCCAAAAATATTGCTTGGAGATAATCTCTAAACCTTAAACTATATTATCCCCCGAAGCCTTCTTAAACCCAGATAGTCATTTATTTTAACAACAAAGGAATGCCTGCCTGGAGCATTATGCTCCTTTAATATCTATGGATATGGAATCAGAGTGGCTGTTGTCACTGAAAACATTAGATATGAATCAATTGTAGGAGACAGTAAAAAACAAGCAAAAGCAAACTCACTGCCACTGAGTTGATGCTGACTCACAGTGACCCTACAGGACAGTGGTTCTCAACCTTCCTCATGCTGCGACCCTTTAATACAGTTCCTCATGTTGTGGTGACCCCAAACCATAAAATTATTTTCATTGCTACTTCACAACTGTAATTTTGCTAGTGTTATGAATCGGGCGACCCCCGTGAAAGGTCCTTTGACCCCCAAATAGGTCATGACCCATAGGTTGAGAACTGCTGCTGTAGGACATGGTAGAACTGCCTCAGTGGGGTTTACAGGACTGTAACTCTTTATGGGAGGAGAAAGCCCCATCATTTCCTGCAGAGCTGCTGGTGGTTTTGAACTGCTGACCTTGCAGAGAGCACTCCAATTCGTAACCACTCTGTCACCAGGGCTCATACTAGGGAACAACAGATTTATGTTACCACGAGAGGAACAACTCCTAAAAAGAATGGGAACAGGTGCACAACTCAAAGATGTAGTCATGTCACTGAACTGAACATGTAGCAATGGTGTGTGCTCTGCTGTACACATTCTCACCACCACCAACAAATGAAATAGATGATCTATAATCAGAAGTTCTTCTACAAGAAGAAAGACCAACAAACCAGGTGCCATGCTGAACACGCAAAGCAGATGTGATACAGCACGTCAATGTCTACCATCGAAAGGTTTAAGAACACTCCCTCCGTGGTGCAAACAATTCACAACCAGAATGCTACCCAAGAGGTTAGCAGTTCAAACTCCTCTTGGATCATTTGGAAGACAGGTCGGGGATCTGCTTCCAAAAGTCATGGACTTGAACACCACATAGGTCAGCTCCCGTCTGCATGCATGAGGTCACTGTACATCTGAATGGGCGCTACAGTCACCACCACCAACAATGGTTTACAGTACGAATCGGACACCAATCAAGCTCTCTTTTAAGTGGTGTAAACCCCAGCCCCTATAAGCTCTATCATAATACTTCACAGGCTCAAAACTGGCCTCTACTCCTTGACAGACTTAAGAAGCTAATATTCGAGCTAAGGTGAAGAGGAAGCCCTCTGATCACAAGGAGTAAGGAACAGGGATAGAACATACAAAATGATGGCTCTTGAATACAAAACCTGGGAGCATGTAGAAAAGAAGCGAAGTCTGCCCGGGACAGATATCCAAGGAACCCTGAGGGTGTAGTGGTTACTCACTGGGCTGGGAACCACAAGGTCAGCAGTTTGAAACCAGCAGCCATTTTGTGGGAGACAGACTTGGTTTACTATTCCCCTAATGAATTCCAGTCTCGAAAACCTACGGGGACAAGTCTACTCTGCCCTGCTGCGTCGCTGAGTCAGAATCGGCTGGATGGCAATAGAGTTTGGTTTGGTAGGCAGAATGGACTGAAGATGAGGGCAACATGTCCTCACCTAAGGACAGGAGGCCCACAGCACAACTGGCAATGGGGAAGGCCCACCGAGGAGCAGGAAGGTTCTTCAAAGCAGAGATTCAGGGTACCTGGGCAGCCAAGTAAGGAGGAAGGTTCGCGTTAGGGAGGTAGAGAAGCAGAAAGGACTGAGAGCAAGTAGGGGGTAGGTCAGAGAAAAGGGAAGAGTCACAGTGTAAGCACATGGTGTGTCCTTATGGGAGCACACAAAGTCAGAATTGATCACTGTATAATAACAGAATGCAACAGTCATGTCTACTGCCCTGCAGACAAGGACATCTGCCCTTTCTCTTCCTACATTTACATGATAATAAATATAAAACAGGGTCAGGCCTCAGAAAGACAACGACTAGCTGAAAAGTAGAGAGGATATTCAGGTCATGTATTCCCAGACTCTGCAGACGCCGGAAATCCCCAGTTCCAAACAGGCCACTCAGCCTCTGCTCCTCACTCCAAGAAAAGAAGACCCCCCCACCGCCCTTTGGTTTTGCCAAAGTGGAGGATCCGAGCACATGACTGCGTGCGAGTGGGTCCTGCCCTCCCACGCTCTTCCATTTGGCTGGGAAGAACCCAAACTTAGAAGCTCTCTGCCAGGGAGAGCTTTCTGAATTGGAGTGTCCAAGGAAAAGCCAATGGACTCAGCTCTAGTGGTAAGGACGTCACAGGCCGGGGCAACGTTACCTCTATTCTTCCTGAGGTTGCCCAGTGTTGGAGCCCACGCTCCTGCATCTAACAACAACATGACGGGGTGGATATGTACCTACAACCGAGGATGGAGCCATCTGGGAATTCTTCATGACCGGACTCTAAATGATCCTGTCAGCAGGTAGATGGAGGACAAATTGCTCCCGCTACCTTTCAGGTTCAGCTAGACAGGTGTGATGCTGGAGCAGATACCTTCCTCTAAGAGCTGGCTCCCAGAAAAACCGAGGGCACCGCAGAGAAAGACGACAAAGGCTCCTGTTTAACTGGAGAAGGGATGGAGTTATAGGGCTTTGGGATGGGAGGGCTAGTGGCCTTGTTCATGTACAGAACATGTGCAGTTCTGGTTAAGTTTCTCTGAGCTGGCCCAGCATGAGTAAAAATAACCAGGACTAAGAGAGTAGCTCTGAACATATTAAACGGCAGACTGAGAAATGCCGAGGCCCATTATTTGAAAGACACAATTGTACATTGTAATGTGGTTTAGTGGCACCAACATGGTTGCAGCTGCACTAAAAGATTAAAGATAACTTTAAGTCTCTCTCACATGTACATGTTCACACGTACATAAAAATGTAGTACATAGATATATGTGTATATCACCTATGCAAGTGTATGCATGCATTTATATATACATGTATGGATGAGGGGGATCTCAAAAAGTCCACGGAAAAATATAATCAAAAGATAATGGAACTTTCCCGTGAACTTCTTGATGACCCCACTAGGCATGCAAACACACATATGCACACACATATACACACGGAGCATGTGAGAGAAAGGGAGAATATTCCAGGATGCTTTTGAAATATAGGAATGTTATGGGAAACCTCAAAACACAGAAACAAAAACCCAAACGACTGCATTTTCTGAAAATTACACGATCCGCATGCATGCTACAAAAAGTGAGAGGCAGCTCACACAAAGAACCCCTTCCTGGGGTTCCATGAATCCCGGAGCACAGAGACTGTGATGTCCCAGATCTGATAGGCAGCATCCTGTTTGTGTGGCCACACTGTTGCTCTCAGGCATGAGCACGTGTATACGCACGGCAAGTTTGGAAGGAAAACAAAGAATCTCTCTTTGCACCACGTGGAGGGTGTGCCCCTCTGAAATCTCCAGAGTCCGACCTTTCCGTGTGGGAGGAGGACAGGTCAAGAGGAGAAGCTGCTCGTTTACAGTCACATTCTCTCAGCCTCACTGCCATGACGAACTTGGATCTCCCTTGCGCTGGTGACAAGAGCTTCATCATTGACTTTAAAGTCCCCCTCGCTCACCACCACCCCACCCACCTAGTCTGTCAAATCTGTTTCCAAATGAAAAGGCCAGTCCTGTATTAGCAACAAATGTCAGCCAACTAGTAAAAAACGAAACGGCAAAGTGAGGCAGACCTGTGTCTTTCCGCCCATAATCTGAAACAGGCTGCCTATGGTATCATACATCCGCATCTTATAAAGGTCACACACAGAAGAGAGGGGGACAGCTGAAGGGCTCTACAAAGAGACTCAGAAGTCCCGATGTCAGGGTGCATGACAGCGATGTCAACACTCTGGGATCGCTGAGCCTGAGTGGGACACAGTAGCCTGTCCACCCCCTCCCCACTGCCCGCCCCACCACTCATAATCGAAGCACACCTCATGGTCCAACTTTCCAAACAGCCAGCATTCTACAAAGCGCGTTCACGGGGATTCTCCAGGAAACCCACCCGGGTGATGGGTTATGTGAAACAGGACACTCCCTAACAAGGTGGGAACTTCTCAAACAGTCCCTCAATAACCAAAACCAACCCCCCACCTAGTAAAAGGCGTGAGCACCCCTGCCCCGGCGCCTCAAAGCGAGAGCTGGAGGTACCCCCGCCCCGCGCCTTTACCTCTGTGTTCGGCGAAGTCTGTTCCCACTCCTCAAATGAGGCAAAGTAAAGTTTGAGAGGACAGTCCAAAAATTGGGGTCAGACATATCCATTTCTTTCTTCAGTTCTCAATGTCTTCAATGCAAGGCCATAAGACCAAAACGGGCGGGGTTGGAGGGGGAGTCGGGATGAGAGGAGAATAGGGTGGGGTAAAAAAAAAAGACAAAGACAAAAAAAAAATCCCAATTATCTACTTCTTCCCTCCAGAGGAAACGTAAACTGTGCTCGCAAGAACAACTTGGGAGCAGATGGGAGAGACCCCGTCCCGTCCTAACCTTTCATTAATACCCAGCCATTTCTCGCAGGCCCGGGAAACTTATTTCCTCTCGGGCTTGCCCTCTCCTAGCCAGCCTGGCCAGCGCTAAACAGTAATTACAAGAGTTCAGCCGTGCGCTCCGCTCAAAATGCTGTCTGTGTGTGATTCAGTCCAAGGGACTTTGTCATCTGTCTGGCAGATACCATTTGCAGCTCCTCGGAGGGGAGGGGGGTGGGGAAAAACTACTATTTTTAAGTCTTTGGTTCCGGGAGGCTGGCGCCGTATCAGCAAAGCCACTCATATCCGAACATGCCCAGTGAGGGTTGGGGGGGCGGGGGGGAATCTATACACAATGAAAAGAATTTACATAGAGAAATCCCCTTTTCCTCCCCTCCCCGCTCCAAAAAAGGAAACTTGAAACACTTTGAGAAAATCAGCCTATGGCAGGACTTGAACTTGACACCTTTGTCTAACCCCCACCCCCACCTCGCGGCCCCTGTGTCCGGCTGAAAGGAGAGCAACCCCCAGATTCTACCAGCGGACACCTCCAAGCGCCCCCCACCCACGTGCTCTCCTTCCCCTCCCGCCCCCGCGGAGCGTGGACTTGTGGGAAAGCCAGTGGGCAGCAACCTGTGGGAGCCGGGGAGGAGTCAGCTCACCTAAGCATCTTCGCCTCTTCCGCTCCCCCGTCCCAAAGCCGCACATGGATCATTCCCACCTAAATAAATAAATAAGTCCCGGGACCGCGGTGAGGAGGGTGCAGCACACACCTGAAGGCTGACCTGTGGTCCACTTCGGAAGGGATCGCGTCGGGGCACTTGGGGGACGGCGGTAATTACGCTCTCCTGTTGGACAGGAAACCCGCACTGGCGGTGCCGCACTCCTGACGACCACAGGAAACTACCTTGATGAATGTACGACCATTTACTGAATTCCTTCCCGTACACACCTGTTTGGATTCAGGAACGATAACTGCGCATCTAGGTAATAGTCTGCCACTGCCTATTGAGTACATGCAAGGTTTGTTTTTCTCCGGAAGGAATCAATGTTCCTGTCATTGATTTTTAAGAAAGACATGATATTCAGAAAGCTTCCTAAATCCACAAATGCCCTTGTAAAATTGTATACAGAAAAGAGAGAGAGAGAGTGAGAGAGAAAGACTGGCAGAATATGGCAAGAGATGTTAAATTACAACAGCTAAAAATAAAATTTAAAAAACTTAAGCTAATATAATTTCTGAAATGTGTCTTAGTCCATCCAGTAAATACTAGGAAACTGTTCAAATACATACAAAAAGTGGGGGTCTGTTGGCAAAGGGGAAAGGACTAAAGAGACAAAGAATCTGCTTTGGAGTCCCCTTTAACTGAATCCTTGAGGCCCACAGACATAGTTTCACAAGGACTTGGGGCAATAATTCATGCCCAGGGCTTTCTTTCCTATCGTCATCTCCTCATATTCTCACAGGGCTTTCTCAGAGCCTGGAAATCCGCAGACATAGATAGAGAACATGTTCTCAATTTGACATTAGAAAAAATCCCTATTTTTCCCAGTTGCACAATAGGATCCGCAGTGGGACAAACCTCTTAAAGGATTGCAGGAGATACCAAACATGAAGCGCTTCATTCAGCCCACTGTATAGAAATGTTGGTGATAGAAGCTAAAGGAATCCCAGGCAGAGGAAGCTAAGGTGGGACCAGAGGGCTCCTCCACCACGCCCCCTACTCTCCTGGGGGCTGGAATAAGACCCTACCGAGAAGCTGGTCACAATGTGCTGTAATTGACTCTGGGCACTGCTGTCTTCCTGATTAGTCTAAGTTCCTCAAAGGTAAAGTCATGTTTTATTGATCTCTGTATTTCCAGAAACTGACAGATCCTGGTTTATAGAGGCATTTAATAAATGCTTTTTGAATGGACACACCTTAGATGCCCAAGCATCTATTATTTCTTTGAAGGTGCCATGAAATTATCAGTATGGAGAGGTCAATTGATTTTTCTCCCAGAATCCTAAATTCTTAAAAAGCCCATGAGGATGTTTTTAAATTCCAAAGCCTCTCTTATATTGAGTCATTAATCTAGATACTGTAACTGGGAAAAGATTAGTGCTAACATCCCTTAGGTCTTCATGGGGCTCTGAAAGACCGCAATCAAACTAAAAGAAGGAACCCCCTTTGAACGACCTCCTCCAAAGCTACATCTGTTATGGTTCCTGTCGCTAACCAAAACAACAACAACAGAACCCAAACGCAATGCCATCGAGTCCAGTCTGACTCATGGTGCTGTCCGGCTGGTCCCTGTGTGCAACAGAATGAACGCTGCCAGCCCGTCTCCTCCTCACAAGCCTTGCCATGTTTCAGCCCATGGCTGCAGCCACTCTGTCAATCCACCTCATGGAAGGTCTTGCTCATTTTCACTGCCATTCTAAGTCAGTCGAGGGAATTAATATCTGTGCTCAATTTTAGAGACCCAAGTTGAAGTGGGATAATGACATATGAGAGACTGCCCTCAAAAGGGCAATCAAGCCCGTGAGCAGAAACGTTGAACTCAATACAGGAATGAAGGCTAGGGGGAACTCTGTCAAGTGGGGGGACCCCGGGTGGTACAGATGATTAACATTCTTGGCTCCAAGTCCAAGTCCACCTAGAAGCACCTCAGAGGAAAGGCCCGGCAATCAACTTTGCCCCAAATCAGCCATTGGCACAGTTCTGCTTTCACACACGTGGGATCTCCAGGATGAGGAGTTCTCACTGGCAGGCTGTTTGTTTGCTTTGTTTTGTTTTTTTAATTGAGTAGAGAAGATTTAAGGAACAAAAGATGACTGCCCTTAATTTTCAGATAAACTACTCTGTGTAAACATTTTTGGAGCAAAAGATGAAAGAAGCCGAAGCAGAAGGAAAGGGATTTGTATTGGGGTGTCTGAGCAGAAATTACTTGGGGATTGGTAGGTGATGCCGAGGGCGGGACACAGGCACTGACTGGGTTCAAGACCCCATGACTTGGGTACCTCCTGCCTTCAAGACTCTTCATGGGCCTTCTCGAAAAGCTGCGGTGGCCGAACATTGCTCAGCCAAGTGACAGCAACCACAACGGATAAATCAGTGACATAACATGTACCCTCCTTTCTTGATTGAAGCATGGACTGTGGGCAGCAGATGCAATTCCTGGCTCAGCTCTGAGCATTTTGAGAAATGTAAAATCTCCAAGAGACAGAAAAAAAGGCCTGGGTATTTTTAACGACTTCTACTTTGATTGGATTTTTAGATTTAAAAAGGGGTGGAGGAATCTGCCTTGCATCTCAACTGGAAACAAAGAAATCTATGAAAAGCCAAAGGGCACCAGGAGGCAGGAATGAATTCATTAACAGAGTGAAAGTGGTAGATACATTCCCACACTGGGGTGAGATAAGAGTAGGTGTGACACTGAAGTGTAACTTGTCTTTCAACCTGTTTGACTTGATTTGGGAACCTATGATTCAGAAGGCAATGCAGTCAGTAAACAGGAGCATTAACATTGTCAGAACTACTGACATTTTCCTCCAGATGAAATAATTATACAAGCAGAAACTCCAATGTAGTTTAGCTCACTTGCAGTAAAACGCCTGCTGCTGAACTGAGGGAACAGAGATCATTAGAAATTCTCAAGACTATTGCCAGTCTAAATCAATACAGATATTCTGCAAGGTTTTCTACTTATTGCAAAACCATAGAGCCTATCCAACATTGGACAAGTTCATGGATCCGGAATGTTCATTCTTCTGATCAGGATTCATCTTATTTACCTTTCTTATAAAAGCAATTATCAACCATTGTTTGTAAGAGAAAGGCAAATAAGATAAGAAATATGTCTGTCACGCTACTGAAAGGCTAGTTTAGGAAGAGAGGAGAATGTAAGTAAAGGTCAGATCCTTCATTAGATTTCCCCTTCCTACATCCCAATAAGAAATAAATAGCTTCCTGGCACATTTTACAGACCCAAACTCTGATGTCTGCTTCTCTTTCTCTGCCCCATACTCATTCAGTAGGATTATCTACCATCCCACACTGAACTCTGCTATAAGATAATAAACCTTGAGCCTTGCTTAAGCCCCAGATACTGGGAGGAGAGCTAGTTTTTCAGTGTGTGTGTGAAGCCCCAAAAGTTATATGTGCCTTGCGTAGGTCAATCTGGCTATGAGACCACGTCCAATGAGAGGTCTCTAAGGAAAATGGGATCAGTACTGGGCTCCCACAAATATGCCAGATGACCCTGCACTAATGTGGGGACTCTCCTATAAACTAAATTTCATCTCTCCCCACTCTACCTTCAGAGGCCCTACAAGTGGAAATTGTATGATTGTAGCTCAGGCCACTGGACAGGAGAGGGTTTCTTAGTACACATTGTTTCTTCAAGGATGGCCACACTTTCAGGTTGACTATGTTCACCCATGTAGATCATAGCACTAAATGCCACCCTAAGCAGGTGAGGCAAGGATCATGAATAGAAAATTGTCCATTGTGAACAAGCAACTCTTGCAATCAATTGAACACACCCCATGAAAAAAATATGATGGTATTAAAGTGCCATCAAGTTGATTTTCAACTCATTGCCAAATGTACGAGTGTGAGCAAATGTATGACTGGGAAAGGGGTTGATTTAAAAACAAACAAACAAAAAACACAATCTAATATAAGTATACAAATTTATGCCCAGACTGTGAAGATATGGAGGTGGACAAAAGAACGGATATAAATTAACTTGTAGGGATAGATCTGAGTGGGGCAAACCAATAGGTAGCATTCCAGGACCATTTTTTTAAAATGCAAAATAATTTAACAACTGAAAATGATTCATATGTCTACAGTGAATGGGTGAAACAAGGAAAATAAAAAACTAATTTCTTGGGCGTGGTGCTTACACATTAGGCTGCTTACTATAAGACCAGCAGTTTGAAACCACCAGCTGCAACATGAAAGAAAGGGCTTTCTACTCTTGTGAAGTCCAAGTGGTATAGTGGTTATGGATTGGGCTGTAAGATGCATGGTCATCAATTCAAAACCACCAGCAGTGCCGAGGGAACAAGACTGGGCTATCTACTGTCTCGAACAGTTACAGTCTTGGAAACTCACAGGGGCTGTTCTACCCTATCCTAATGGGTTGTTATGAGCTGGCATCAACTCAATGGCAGTGAGAGCATGGTTACTTTGGTAGACTCATCAGAGCATGATGTATCCCGCGAGAGGGATGAAGGATGAGGTCTCAGAGGGGAAGGAAGAAGTTGAAGCCTAGATCTGGGAGAAACAGATCAGAAAAGATAGCAAATAACCAGCAACTTCATAAAATCTTTCTAAAGGAGACTACAGGCACATGAGGAAATATTATGCCTCTCCTCAATTAATGAAAATTCCCAAGCCACTCTTGGGTAGAGTTCAGAACAATATCCTCTGGCTGTGTTCAAATATTAGGAAGGTCTTTCCTAAGCGCCCTAGGAGAAGTGGTTGGCCAGGCATCAGTAAAGGCATGGCATCCACACAGAGCTGGAGAAGGAGACGGCTGCAGGAGGCTCCCAGGTGAGATACAGATGAGCCTGCCTCTCCAGAAGGCCTCCAGCAGCCTTCTGGAAGGCCCTTAGTAACCGGAAGAACTAGCCATCCTAATTATGGAGATTAGAGCAGTTACTTCCCAAAGTGGGCAACAGAAGCCAAACGCATTCATCTTTAAACACTCAACACTTTTACAATGAATGTTGAGAGAAGCAAGTGAGAGAAAGAGGGTGACTAAACGTTAAGGTGGGTTGACAAGATGGAAGGAAAAGATGGATTTGTTCAGAGTGAGGCAGAATCAACATGGCAAAGCCAAGGCTAGACTCTTGAGCTTTCGAGGGCTGACTTGACTGTGCATCTATTAAAGAAAAGGCATTTGCAGTTTATTTGAATTTCACAAGTCCATTTCATTATGTTTACATTCTGTACATATTAGGTAGTCTCACTATTGTCTCTGTAATAGTTACATAATCTCGTGTCAACTTGAGGCTATTAAGAGTGAAGGGATGGAGTCTAGCCTGTCAATTGGGTCACAGCTTGCTGATGCCTCTTTGTCGGCATGGACTTCTCATGAGGATTCTGGGAACTTCCTCTCTCTGCTTTGTCTTCCTGTTAAGGAGACACACTCAGAGAGCTGGAGGAGCCACGTGGAGATCCAAGCCAGCGCTGAGATGTTTCCACCACCACTGGATCCACAAGACTTCACCCACCAGCCCAGCCTGTGGTCTTCCTGCATTTGGCATCATTGCATGTGCTGCGTGAGTCTGAAGAGGGATTTATAGACTAGTATTGGGCATATAAGCTAATATCGGACTTATGGACTTGATCTTTGATATGAAGCTCTCTCTTGCATGCTTGTGATTGTCACTGGATTTTTTTCACTAGTTAACCAGTCTAGCACAGTCTCTAAACAATAAATAATAAAAAAGATTGCATGTGCGTGTATCAAACTGTGCATATGCTTAAAGGCTTGAAGGTAAACAAGTGGCCATCTAGCTCAGAAGCAACAAAGTCCACATGGAAGAAGCACACGAGTCTGTGTGATCACCAAGTTTCGAAGGGATAGGTTATCAGGCATCAAAGAACAAAAAAATCATATCATTGTGAATGAGGGGGAGTGCAGAGTGAGGAGCCAAACCCATCTGTAGGCAACTGGACATCCCATTACAGAAGGGTCTCGGGGAGGAGACGAGCCAGTTAGGGTGCAGTGTAGAACCGATGAAACATACAACTTCCCTCTAGTTCCTAATTGCTTCCCCAGCCCTGTCCCCCTACTATCATGATCCCAATTCTACCTTACAAATCTGGATAGACCAGAGGATGTACACTGGTACAGACAGGCGCTGGAAAGCACAGGGAATCCAGGACAGATGATCCTTTCAGGAGTGGTGAGAGTGGTGGTACTGGGAGGGTCAAGGGAAGGTTGGGTAGAAAGGGGGAACCGATTACAGGGATCTACATATATCTTCCTCCCTGAGAGACAGACAACAGAAAAGTGGGTGAAGGGAGATGTTGGACAGTGTAAGATATGAAAAAAAAATTCATAAATTATCAAGGATTCATGAGGGAGGGGGGAGTGTGGGAGAGGAGGGGAAAATGAGGAAGAGATGCCAGGGGCTTAAGTGAAGAGCAAATATTTTGAGAATGATGAGGATAACGAATATAGAAATGTATGTATGGATTGTGATAAGAGCCCCCAATAAAATGACTTAAAGAAACTGTGCATGTGTACACATGTGTCCTTAACAAGCTGCACTGACACAGTGGTTCTGTCATGATGGTCGAGCATTGCAGCTGAGAACCAAGCTGTTTAGCTTGTTGCACATGGGAACATTTTGAGCGGGAACCCAATTGATGTGTGTGTACACACAAACACATGCGAGAATAAACATAAAAAGTATTCCTCCTAGGGTTCCAGTTCACATATACACTGGTGGATGCCAAACAAGCCTGTGCGATCAGAGGACGGCTGCAGACAAGATCTCCAGGGTAAATTTTCAACAAAAGCACCAGTGGACATCTTTCCAAACCATTGGAACTTCATACCAAGTTAAAGAGCATTCTGGCTCACATCAAAACAAAACAAGATTTTAGATGGATTAAGCATTTTAAAGAAGGTGAAGACCTCAGAGATGAGCCAACAGATGCAAACTATCAACCTCAACAAATGAAGACGCTCTAGTGGACCACCCTAGAATTACCGTCGATGCTACAGCTAGTGAAGCTGGGACCACCTTGTTCCAGCATCTTCAACTTTAAGCTGTCATCTTGGCCTCCGCAAACTTTCAGCATTTAGGTGCCCGAAGCACTATGCAGATGAGCTAGCTCAGAGAGCTGATCCTTCCACCAGTCTTGTTTAAGTAAGATCAAATCTAAGGAAGACGATTTTAGGGAACAAGTCATAACCAAGGAGAAGTCTTGGATTTACCAGTAGGACCCTGGAAATCAAGTCCAACCCAAACAGTGGCATTCCAAAGGGATCTATTGGGCCAGTTAAATTCAAGGAAGAGAAGTAGGATCAGAAAAGTGTCATGGGGACTACTTTGAGGGTACCAAGGGGTACTTTGGTAGGTATTTCTCAAAGGGCAGAGTACAATCATCAGGGCTTAGTGTAAAAGGAAGTTTTAAGAAAGTGGAAGACTGCATTGGTGAGCAAAAGGCTGGTGAAGTTGCACTGAGGATTTGCCCCCTGCCCCCCATGATAATGCATGCACCTGCTCGCTCTTTGAGGGCAGCGAGGGCTGCCCTACACGTATTTCGTTGGGAAACATTACATCTATCTCAAAGCCCTGATCTTCCTCCCTTAGATTTCCTTTTGTTCTCAAAGTTCAAAGAACATTTCAAAGGAATATTTTCTGAGTCCCTCAAGATTGCAAAAAACGGGTGCTTTTGCAAATCGAACAAAAGATGCAGAATTCTTCAGGGAAGGGTCAGAGAGATGGAAGTACCACCTGCAAACATGGACAGACCTCAAACTCAGGCCAGGGTCATTGCCGTCAAGTAGATTCCGACTCTAAATGCCCCATAGAATAGGGTAGAATTGCCCCTTTCGGAGTTTCCGAAAATGTTTAGAGGAACAGGGGAATCTCATCTTTCTCCTATGAAACAGCTAGTGGCTGCTGACGTGGCAGTTCGTGGCCACCTGTCAAAAAACAAAAGCTTCAGGTTTTTGATATTCTTGTTTAATGTAGGTTTTTATAAAGATCTCTAGAGAAGCTGTCAGCTCGCTGCAAAGTTGGTGATTCAAAACCATCAGCTGCTTCTCCCAGGGAGAAAGGTGAAGCTCTCTGGTCCCATTAGGCTGTGCAGTCTTGAAAGTTTAAGTACAGAGTCCATGTGAATCAGAATTTACTTGATGGTAGGAGGATTGGTAAAGGTGTCTATGATTTTGTAGCAAAGCTTTTCTACATATATATGCATATGTACATATATCTCAATCTACACACATGCGTAGACAGGGGTCTTCAAAAATGAGTGAAAACGATTCCATTAACTTTTAATGACATTTTCGCACAAACTTTCTGAAGGCCCTATACATAAAAGGGGGCTTCCAAAAGTTCACGGACAAATGGACTTGAAAGATAATGGGATTTTCCCCCATACGAAACTAATACAATGATAAATGCTTTTGGAGGTTGGCAGTGGGCACCGCTTACAAATCATTGCATTACAGTCCCAATCTGGAGCAAACTTCAAGGACATGTTGCATTTTGCTACAGAAGCTTGGGTCTAAGGTACGACGTTTCTTACATAACTCCTGAGCATGAATTACAGTGTAATTATAAGACGTGTCAATTTGGTTTAAGTGGGTCAGTGTGGTTATATTTAGCCCGTTCATTGCTGACATCAAGACTTCTCTATAATGTAAGATTAAGGTTCATTTATCAGTTCCTCTTTGCTTGAATATTTTTCCAGGTCAGACATCTAAGTCTATGGAAAATGACACCATTAAAGGGAGAGATAAGGATGTCTGTCAAACACCCACCGAAGGCAGAGGCGGAGCGAGGGGGACCCCTGTACTTCTGCAGCAGTCAGACAGCACCCCTGCTAATGCCGGTTCAGATGAGCCCACGTTCACAGGGTGACAGACCACTGAGAGTGTGAGGGACTTCGGGGGAGCGGGGCTGGGGGTTGCTTTCAAGTAATCTGCTGTTCCTGGCTTTCCCACAGATACAGTGGATTATATTTATAATAACCCAAATTCCTTAAGAAGTATAAATTCATAGGAAAATAAAAATAAAAAGTCTGGCAAGAAGTATTCATTTTGACTACTCATCACAGAAATGCAATTAAAACATCAGTTAAGTCTCATTTTTTCCTATGTAAGTGGCAAAGAGTGCACAGGGAGAATATGCTGGTGGGAATCTAGTCAAGTAAGAACTCTACCAACTTTCTGTAAAGCAATTTGGAGAATGAAAATATAACATGTGTGCAAGTGTATGTACACACATGCTCATGCATATGCACTAGAATGTGTATACATGTATACATGCACACACATGTATGTACATGTGCATAGATTGCATAGACATATAAATACACATGTTTTTTCCCAACTTTTTATTTTTTTATTTATTTTTAATCAATTTATTGGAGTTCATAAAATTCATCACAATACATAGATCAATTGTGTAAAGCACATCTATACATTTGTTGCCCTCATCATTCCCAAAATTCGCTTGCCTCTTGGGTTCCCGGAATCAGCTCATTTTCCCCCCCTCCCCCTCCCTTCCTCTGCCCCACTCCCCCATGCACCCGTGACAATTTATAAATTATTATTATATCTTATATTACACTTCTCGGCGTCTCCCTTCACTTACCCCTCTGTTTCCCATCCCCCAGAGAGGAGGTTATATGTAGCTCCCTGTGATCAATTCCCCCTTTCTACAACCCCCTTCCCTCCTGGTATCGCCACTGTCACCCCTGGTCCTGAGTGGTTCATCTGTCCTAGATTCCCTGCATTTCCAATTCCCATCTGTACCGCTGTGCATCATCTGGTGTAGCCAGGTCTGCAAGGCAGAATTGGGGTCCTGGTAGATGGGGGGAGGAAGCGTTTAAGAACTAGAGGAAGGTTGTGGGTTTCATTATTGCTATACTGAGCCCTAAGTGACTCATCTCCCCACTACCTCTCTGCAAGGTATGTCCAGTTGTCTAGAGATGGGCATTGGGTCCCCATCACGTGCCACCCTCATTGACGAGGATATGATTTTTCTCCCTGCCTTTGGTGTTTGAAGCCTGGTCCCTTTGGCCCTTCATGATCACACATGTTGGTGTGCTGCTTCCATGTGGGCTTTGTTGCTTCTGGGCTAGATGGCCACTTGTTTACTTTCAAGCCTTTAAGTCCCCAGACACTATAGGTCTCGATAGCCGGGCACCATCAGCCTTCTTCACCACACTTACTTAACTACATTGCCATATCCTGGAAGTTACACTAAGAATGTTACCCAAGTAAATGATATGTGAACCAAAACATGTATACGAATTTCAGAATCCCTCTTTACAGTAGTCTAATACCAGGGGGAAATTCCTAAAGGGCAAAAAACACCTAAGGACACCATGAATCCCAAATCCAAAAATCCTGAAACATCCATAAAGTAGAATAGTTCCAAATCACTAAGAACTATTGTAATTTTCTGGAATAATAACTTCCAAAGATACCTAAATCTTAATCCCTGCAACCTGGGACTATGTCCCACATATAGCAAGAATGATTTTGCAGATGTGATGGAGTTAGGGGTCATGGGGTGGGGAAATTATTCCTTACCATCTGGTAGGCTCCTGCCACAGGACCCACAGCATCTTCATGAGAGGAAGGCAGAGGCAGATCTCACTGCTGGGAGGAATGTGACACTGACCCAAGCTGCTATGCTTTGGACTTCAAAGATGGAGGCAGAGGCCAGGGCCCAGGCTTTTAAGGAATGCAGCCAGGAGGCTGAAAAAGGCTAGGAGCTTAGTTGGCCCTGACACCTTCCATGAAGCCCAGTCAGACTGATTTAGGACCTATAACTTCCATGGCAGGAAGAGAACAAAAAATCTTGGTTTTTTTTTATTCCTAAGTATATTATTGTAATGGATATTGTTCTTTTTTTTTAAGTCATTTTATTAGGGGCTTATACAATTCTTATCACAATCCATACATACATCAATTTTGTAAAGCACATTTGTACATTCATTGCCCTCATCATTCTCAAAATATTTGCTCTCCACTTGAGCCCCTGGCTTCCAAGTTTTGGTGAATGTGTTACATTAGCAATAGGGCATTAATATAGTCTTGCTTTCAAAGACTATGCAATACATGAGAAATGCCCCTAAAGTTACGTGGGTTTAAAAAAAAAATCAGAAATAAAACCCGAACCCAAACCAAACCAAATGCGTAGGTCTATGGGCTGAATTGCGTTTAAGGTATAATTTATATGAAGGCATATGATAAAACAAATCAAAATTGACATAAATTAATTTTAGTGACTATCTGTAAGCCCGGGATTATGGTTGATTTCATTTACTCTTCTTAACCCATAATAAAAAAAAAAAAGAAGACTAAAGTTGTCCAGGATTTCATCTTACTTAGATCCCCAATCAAAACGCCCCGAGAAACTGGAGTCAAGAAATTAAAAGGAGATGCTGCCATGGGCAAATCTGCTGCACTGGCCTTGTTAAGGTGATAAGGACCAAAGGTGTCCCTTTGAAGATTACAGTGCTTCTTATGCAAGCCAGGGTATTTTTGATGGCCTCATGTCCATATCTGGACAGTGCATCAGGATGACTGAAGAAGAATTCATGGCTTTGAACGATAGTGTTGGTGAAGGATCTTGAATATACCACGGGCGGTCACATGAACATCTGTCTTGGAGGCAGTAGAACTGGAATGCACCTTAGAACCAAGAATGGTGAGCCATCAGCTCACATACTCGGGACACACTACATGGAGTGACCAGGCCCTGGAGAAGGGGGTCACACTTGGTAAACAAGAGAGTCAGCAAAAGAGGAAGACCCTCAATGAGATGGTCTGAGGCAGTGGCTGAAACAACAGGCTCAAACATGGGGATTATAGCAATGAGTCTATATTATTTTTAATTAGGAAAAACACACACATACACAAAACCAGTAGTTTTAATGGAGAGTCCTGATCATGTTCAAGTTCCTTAGGATGTACGAGTACTTCGAAGAGATGACAAACAAGAAAGGACACGTACTTTTATTCTGACATTTTCATAAAACGTGATTGATATTTTTTTGACACACGAAATAAAATGCATTCATAAAAGTTCTACAAGCTCTGGAAATAAATTCTAAAATTACTGTGTTAAAAAAAAGTCTTTTCTACTCCCAGGAATTTTGTAATATAAAAATGAAAAATACCTGTTTCCTAGACATAAATCCTTAACTGTCTATGGCAACTGGAAAAAAATGGGCATTTTCAGAGCTGCCTGGGTTATAAATCCATGAAGTACCTTGCTTTCTGTTGAATATGTGCATCATTATTTGCAGATCAGCCAGGGTCTGAATTTTATGAGTGCAGTTTTGAATTCCAGGCCTGTTTCCCTCCACTGTGCTGGACAATGAAATCTTTCTTCTTTCACTGCTCACAGAAACCATACACTCTTGCAAAGTAAACTCACAATTATTTTAGATCTGTAGACAGTAAAATATGATGCTCTTAATGTCAAAGGATTATGTTAGCAACAATTTGGCATCAGACCAAAGAAATCACCTTTTGCTGTCTTGGCTGAAAGGTAGAGACTAACTTCCTGATATCAAACGCTGGCATATTCTTTGAACCGACATCCATATTTAGCAAGCAGGGTAGAGAGGATAAACATATTAAAAGCTCATGGTGATCAAATAACTACATCTGGGGAGTTGAGGGAAAGGAAGAGGGGGAGTCAACAATACCAAAGGACAAGGGAATGACTAGTGATCTAAAATTGATGGCGAGGAGTGCATAGAAACCTGGTGGGACTTGATCAAGTGCAGCGTAGCAGAGAGGAATTACTGAAAGCCGAATGAAGGTCGCATATGATAACTGGACAAGAGAAAAGTAAGAGGAACTAGAGGAAAGAACCGGAGACTAAGGACATTTATAGAGGTCTAAATACAGGCACGTACATATGCAAATAATTTATATATAATGATAGGGAAATAGATCCATGTACATATATGTTTATTGTTAAGGTAGCAGAAGGACATTGAGTCTCTACTTAAGTATTCCCTCAATACAAGAACACGTTCCTCGAAAAACTGGCATTCTGTGATGTTCATTTCCTGACACAATTGCTGAAGACAAAATGGGTACATAAACAAATGTGGTGAAGAAAACTGGTGCTATCTGGCTATCAAAAGATATAACATCTGGGGTCTTTTAAAGCTTAGAGTTAAACAAGCAGCCATCTAGCTGGGAAGCAACAAAGCTCACCTGGAAGAAGCACACCAGGCTGTGTGATCATGAGGTGTCAACAGGAACAGTGAGTTAGTTAATTGTGCCAGCCTGGCCAATAATCACATGTGGTACTGGTTGAAAGGCGGAAGGATAAATGGGTGGTGAAGCCTCGCCTTTCTTTCGAGTTCTCGGGTCTCTTGTTTTGTGATGGTTGTATCGGGTGCAGTTGCCTTAGCAGTTCCCTGCTTCAGCTTGCAAGATTGACTTCCTCCAAGACATCCCCAAGGAGAAGCCGCATGGATCTATCCCAATGCAGCCCTGGGTGCTGGAGCAGCCGTGTGGAGACCCTTGCCAGTGCTGAGATGCTTACACGTTCACGGACTCAGCTTTCCTCCTGCAGTCGGCATCATTGCCTCTGTTTTGTGAGGTGGAGGACTTTGTGGACTGGTGTTGGGTTAATGGGTTAATGTTGGACTTGCGGGCTTGGGCAGCATTGGGTTGGGATGTTTTCGTGATGCACCTTTTCTGTACATAAAACTCTCTCTTATACATGAGTCGCTGTGGATTTGTTTCTCCAAAGTACCTAGACTAATACAAACAGGTACCAGGCATCAGAAGACCCCAAACAAACAATCATATCGATGTGAACGAGGGGGTGATGGTGATGGTGGAGTGGAGACTCAAAGTCCATCTGTAGACAACTGGACATTCCCTCACAGAGGGGGCACAAGGAAGGGATGAGCCAGCCAGGGTGCAGTGTAGCACTGAGAAAACATACAACATTCCTCTAGTCCTTTAATGTGTCACCCCCATCCCACTATCTTCACCCCAGTTCTACCTTACAAATCCTGCTTAACCAGAGCATGTACCCCACTACATTTAAGAGCTCTCAACTCAGGGACTCCAGGACAGACAAACCCCTCAGGAACAATAATGGAAGTAGTGATACCATGAGGGTAGGGGGAAGGTGGGGGGAGAAAGGGGGAACCGATAGCAATGATCGATGTATAACAACCCTCCCCCCCTACACCTAGGGTGTCAAACAACAGAAACTTAGATGACAGGAGCAGTGGATGGTGTAGGATATGAAAATAATAATTTATAATTTATCAAGGGCTCCTGAGGGGGGTAGGGTGGGGAGGGAGGAAAAAAAATAGGAGTTGATTCCAAGGGCTCAAGTAGAAAGAAAATGCTTTGAAAAGGATGATGGTAACATATGTACAAATGTGCTTGACACAATGGATGTCTGGATTGTCAGAAGAGCTATAAGCGCCCCCAATGATAGGATTTTTTAAAAAAAAGAAGTTACACCTGTTCATGAGAAGTAGAACCAGCATGGGCCACGTCACCTAGGAGTGACAGGTGCATGAGCCCCAGTCACCGTGCAATGACCATCATCTCTACTCGTAGTGCTTAGGAAACGAAGCACAAAGAATGTGTGGCTACGCCAAGGATAAGAGAAACCCAGGCCAGGTGGAGGTACACGGCACAAACAGGAAAGTGAGGCACGTTGATGAGATCCCATTTAGAAGTGTCAGGAAATGCTCTCATGTTGGAAACTGAAAAGTGGGAGCAAAGTAATTTGGGTACAAGATGTCACTGCG
>NW_022111373.1:84506950-84568312 GCF_000313985.2 Echinops telfairi
TCCAAAGCATTTGAGGAAGAAATAACTAAAACCATAAAAACATGCTTTTCTCCTTAAAAGACAAACTAACAATGAAATTGGGTTTTATTTGTTTGTTTTTTGTGTGTTCTTTTGAGTGCCACGAGGTTTTTGATTGCTGGCTCTTGGGAACTCATTTTTTAAGTTTACTGAAATGTTATTTTTCCTTGAGCATGCCTGCTTCAAAAAGCCCCTTGGTGGGTTGGGGTGGGGGTGGGGGAACTGCCATATAACATAGCATCTCCACAGGGTCGAACTTATTTACTAGCACAGGTCTTGGCCAAACCCACATACCTGCATGGCTGTCTTGCCTCCCATCCCGATGCCCCAGGCTGCCCAGCTGGCCTGAATCATTCTGGGCTGCCCATCAATACCGTGCGTGCGCCTCTAGCTACTTAACGGCTAGACCGAGGCCCAATGAAGACACATCACTGCCCCCAGATGCCGAACTCTGGTACTAATACCGAAGGCTAACTGAGAATCAGCGACCTCCTCGAGGAAAATTGAAGAGCTACCTCAGACGAGGAACTAGAAGTCGGAGAAGGCCACCATGTAGAGATGTCTGTGAGCGTCTCGGAGGGCCACTTAATAAACTGCAAGACCCTGTTGTTGTCCCATACTGCCAAGTCCACTTGGCCTCTCAGTGACCCTACAGACAGGGCATAACTTCCCCCACAGGGTAACCTGGGCTATCATCTTTATGGGAGCAGATCTCTGGGCCTGCTCTCCTATGGAAGGGCTAGTGGGTTCGAACCACCAGCCTTCTGCTGAGCAGCAGGGCAGGAACTCTCAGTTTGGAAGGCAAGTTCGAACAGGTGAACAGTATAAAGTGAACAGAGGAGTTGTGTCTACTTAGAAAGTCAAGACGTGGAAACGGGGCCTTTGTAGATATAATTGGTTCAAAAGGAGTCACACTGGAGTAAGGGGGGGAAGGGGCTTTCATCCAATAACCAGTGTCCTCCTAAGAAGGAGGACACGTAAGCACACAGAGCTACACACAAAGGGAAGAGACACACGTGAAGAGGGATGTAGAGACTGGGGTACGCTGCCCCAGCCATGGAACGCAAGGACAGGCAAACAGGTTAGAACAGTGTTCCCCGGAGCCTGCAGAGGGAGCCTGGTCCTGCGGGCGCTTGGCTTTTGGATGTTCTCGTCTTTAAAACAGTGAGGGAACACATACCTGATTTGAAGTCACCCACGTGTGCCCTTTGTTACAGCAGCCTGAGGAGACACATGCAGACGCAGGGTAAAAGTGCTCCTGAGACTGTAAGGGGACAGCTGGGATCCAGGGCCATTTAGAACCCTTTATGGGCCTCAGAATCTTACTTGGGGAGCCCCATCTGACATACCACCAAACAGACGATATACCCACCTTCCACTGTAAGTGCTCCCCCCAGGTCCCTCTCAGCATTTGTCGATTTTGGCTTTTCTCAGCAGCCATCACACATGCTTGGGGATGCTCACGAAGTGCAAATATCTAAACCAGGAATTGTTTTCCCACAGAGCATTGCTGCAAATGTTCAACTCAACTACGGAGGAAATTTACGTCATCTTATGTTTCCAGACAAACAACTGATTTCCCTTTAAAAAGGGCTGAAAGCCACAACCTGCCTTCGGGGCTGTTCCGGGCCTTAACAGGGCTAAGAAGCGATCTGCTGTTTATATTACAGCTTCCTTCGCTTGTGTCTTCGAGCCAGAATCTCACTGCCTTCTTCAGATCCAAATACTTCCAGGGTTTCTCGAATGCCTCGTCCTGCTGGGGACACGTGGGGTCATAGGGAAAGGCAGGGTTTCCCAGTGATCGCTGATGAACACGGGCTCTGGAGTCAGCGCCCGGGGGCTTACTAGTCGTGGGGCCCTGGGCAAGTACGTCACCTCCATGTTCTGTTGTTTCCTGTTCTGTCACACGGGATGGTAGCTCCTTCCTCACAGGACTGTTGTTAGGGTTGTGCGATCTTATAGAAGTATTAGTCATAGTACCAATATTGTACAAGTAATGGAGAGAAGCTCTTCACTATGGGGAGCTCTTTGGAAGGAAGGAAGTGGACCCCACAGTTTAGGTAGACACACTCCAGATCCTTAGCCAATAGCCTTACCTCTACCCGTTTCTTCCCAGGGATTCTTCTCTAGGTGAGGAACCCAGGGACTTTCTCTGTCCGGAGAACAAGCGCTCAGGCCACTTCCCTCTAGCGGCCGGACTATGCAATGACAGCCTTCCTCCCACCGCACCCTGCCAAGCCTCAGCCCCAACCTGCTGCCATGGAGTTGGTGCTGATTCATAGAGGCTCCAAAGGACAACGTGGAACTGCAATCTCTCAGGACTCAGACCACCATTTCTTTAGCCCGTGGAAGGGGTGGTGGGGTTGGGTCTCAAACCTTCCGGTTAGCAGCTGAGCGCTTTCACCCCAGCGTCACCAGGGTCCCTGCCTGATGTGACGTCATTCTCCAGGCCCACTGTCACAGCAACAGTTCCGAGGTTGGTAAACTTCAGGGAAATGGTAGGCCAATGGGAGCAAAGCAAAGAAGAGACCATTAGGTGCTTGTTTTTAAAGACAGCAATTATGAAACCTTCTCTCAGGCCCGACTTACAGCAGAAACTGTGAGAGCAGGAAGACAGCCCCCGCGTTTTTCTGGGCTTCCCAAGCTTTCCACCTCTGACAGGGGCACTCTGCCCATGCATCCCTTGCTCCTGTTACTGGGTACAAAAGCTGAGTGGCCCTTCTACAAGTTCTGGCTTTTGCAGGCTTGACTGTACCCCAGAAAGAGCCACTTTAATTAAGGGACGCCCTGTTGGAACTATCTCAGGCCGCCCCCAGTGTCCTCTAAGGATAGTCAGTGACAAATAGCTTTTACTCTCCCCAAGCTTTTCAATGGATGGGGCTCATTAGCTGACATAATCACCCCTAAACGAGGGTGATGGTTCCCACTGTCACTCTGCACTGAAATATTAATCCCACCAAACTGAATATTTGACATGATTCCTGGACTCCCACTGTTTTCCTTAAACCATTAACTCCGGTGGGGGTGGGGGAGGCAGGCAAGGGAGATGTCAAAAATAGACAAATATCACATCTTTCATTACAGTTTTATTCCATAGGTAATGTGCAATGGATGGAACTGGGCTTCTTTTTAGAGTGCTGAAATAATAATAATAATAAAAATAGCATTAGTTATCGCAGTAGTGGCAGTAGTAATGGTAGTAGTAGTAATAGTAACAACGGTAGTATTATTTCATACCCGAGGCACCCAGCCACTCAGGCACCCAGAGCTCGGTGCCCAAGACCAAGACACGTGCAGGACTCATCAGCATATACTATGTATTCTGTACTGACAGGGGGAGAAGACATCAAATCTGTAAAAGTGTGACTAATTTTTCCCCTGAAATTCAAATTCACTTAAGAACGCTGAAAATCTCACTGACAAGACGCAGGCAAACTTTCCAACACAGAGCGCGCTCTTGCTTGTTTCCTGTATGTTATACCCACATGAGTACACATTCGACTTCCAAGAACCTCTGATCAAACATATGGCCCTGAAAGGATGCTGTTTATTTGTTCATGCTATGAAAGCTACCGGTCTCAAGAAACAACAGCTGTGGCACAGAAGGTACCGTGAAGAATCGAATAAATCTACATGGTTTCAGACTCAAGACACCGAGAGGTGTGTAAGAGTACCCCTGGCCAAGTACATATCCGTGTAAAACAAGATAGAGATGGTTGGGGAGGGAAGAGAATGAGTTTTAGGTCTGTCTCATCATTTCATTTGATGTGGTGGCGATTCACCTAAGGGGCGACGTTCTGTTAGCATTTGGACACACACACGTGACATACGGGACAAAGACGGACTGAGACCGTGTGCCCTTGCGAATCCCTCTTCATAATCACGATCCATCATGTACTTGTCTTTTCAAGGCCCGTGGGGCTCTGCTGTGGACAGGTGCCCCATCGTCCACGGAAAGAAACAGCGCTTGGTCCTGGGCCAGGCTCACCGTTCTGCTGATGCTTCTCTGCTGCCGTGGTCAGGGGCCACCGGGTCCGCTCCGACCCAGAGTGACCTCTGCACAACAGAAGGGAACACCGCCTGGTCTTGTGGCACCCTGACCTTTCTCCTGTTTCTCTAGGACAGCGATTTTCAACCTGTGGGGGCCGAATGATCCTTTCACAGGGGTCACTGAATTCATAACAGTAGCAACATGACAGTTATGAAGTAGCAACGAAAATAATTTTATGGTTGGGGGGTTACCACAACATGAGGAACTGTATTAAAGGGTCCAGGAAGGTTGAGAACCACTGCTCTAGGAGCTATAAAAGTGAAATCCACTTTTCTGTTGTCCATCCCCCAGGGAGGGGGTTATATGTAGATCATTGTGATTGGTTCCCCCTTTCTACCCCACCTTCCTCTTACCCTCCTGGTATCACTACTCTCATTATTGGTCCTGAGGGGTTTATCTGTCCTGGGTTCCCTGTGTTTACAGTTCCTATCTGTACCAGTGTACATCCTCTGGTTTAGCTGGATTTATAAGGCAGAATTGGGATCATGATAGTGGGGGGGGGCATTAAAGAACTAGGGCAGTGTCGGCATTGTGTCGGGAAGGTGAGCATCATAGAATGCCAGTTTAATAGAACAAAGTGTTCTTAAATTGAGGGAGTATTTGAGTAGAGGCCCAGTGTCCATCTGCTACCTTAATACTAAACCTATAAATATATGTACATAGACCTATTTCCCCATCATCATATATAAATATATTTACATATGTACATGCCTGTATTTAGACCTCTATAAATGCCTTTTGTCTCCTAGTTCTTCCCTCTATTTCCTTTTATTTTCCTCTTGGGTGAAAGGAAACATCGGACCGTGTAAGACATGACAAAATAATAATAAAAATTTATAAACTGCCAAGGGCTCATGAGGGAGGGTGGGGGAGTGAGGAGAAAAAATGAGGAGCTGATACCAAGGGCTCAAGTAGAAAGAAAATGTTTCGAGAATGATGGTGGCAACAAATGTACAAATGTGCTTGATACAATGGATGGATGGATGGATGGATTGTGATAAGAGCTGTATAAGCCCCCCAATAAAATGATTTAAAAATTACCACACACAAAAAAGAAACCCAGCTTGTTGTCCCTCTCCAGTCTCAACTTTGTAGCCTTCCCCTCCCCTTTCACTGCTTGTGGCTCATGACGTAAACACACTCCCAGACCAGTTGTTGAATGAATCCCATTACAGTGCCCCAGGAATGTTGGACTTGAACTATGCCCTACTAGAACTTCGACGGCTGATGTTTCGGAATAGAACACCCAGTCTGTCTTCCAACCCACCTGTGAGTGGACCTGAACAGCCGAGTCACATGAGTCCACTGGGGAGTCCATAATCACAAGATAGGAGGGGGCTTCAAAAAGTTCATGGAAAAATTCCATTTCCTTTCGACTCTAAGTTTTTCCACGTCCTTTGTGAAGCCCCCTCCCTGGTCTGCTCTTGAAGCACACGGCCCTACTTCTGCTCGTGTAAAGTGCACTCGCTTCTATCTCAGCAGCTCTTCTTCTCTTGATAGACGCCTTCCCTCCTCCTCCAGTCAAAGCGCATGTCCCCCAGGTGCTCCCTATTGACAGGGAATCAGACAGGAGCCGGCTCCTCTGGTCATTACTGTGTCACAGTTCCCTGCCTTCCTGTCTCCTCCTTGAGGGAAGGTCATGGGCCGCTCCTCTTGGAAACCCGGCTTCTCCTTTGGGGTCATTATAGGTAATCAAGACATGTTTGTCGGATGAATAAATGGCTTTATAATGTTGGTCTACACCTAAGCAACTTTAAATCTGTCTTTTTTTAAATAGGTGGGATACGAGTAATTAATAAAGAGAAGCTGAGGTTTCCATTGCTGCCGCACCGCATAGTAGAGTTTTGACTCTACTAGAGTTAAATGCACTGTGGCCTTCTTCCACCTTAGGCTCAATACAACAGGATATAGCCACACATGTAAAACCAGTGCTCCCTCTCTGCCTTGTTCCTATCCCCTTCCACAGCCCACACACCCCGATTCCACCTGCCTGGTTCCCCTCTGTCCTCTGTGCCTGGCTCCCCATCTCTCCAACTTCAAAAGTCCTCTTGCAAAGGCACCGGGGCTCACACAGCCAGGTTGAGGAGGAAGGGACGGGGATGGGGATGCTGTAAAATCGCACCAGGCCTACTGCACAGATAGAACTGGCACCAACGAGAAGCCTGATTCGGTATCAGGGAAGATGAAGGCATCCAAAAGGATCATTGATGGGTATCCTGCAATGATCAAGCAAATCAAACTCATGGCCATCGAGCCGATTCCGACTCATAGTAGCCCTACAAGGACAGGGTAGAACCACCCCTCTGTGGTTTCTGAGATCATATCTCTTTACAGGAGCATAAAGCCTCATCTTTCTCCCACAGAGTGGCTGATGCTTTCACACTACTGACATTGAGGTTAGTAGCCCAAAAGCAATCACCATGCCACCAGGGACCCTATTGCAATGACCAAGGGGCCCCGTTTTCCCAGGAGGGAAAAGGGTCCTTCTAGGTGTTGGTAGCAGAGTGCTTGTCTGTTGCCAAGGGCTTCTTGTAGCACCTGCATTTATTCTGTTTACCAAGCATCTACCTGCCCCTCAACATACAGTTTCCTTCACAGCATGCCTGATGCGCAGACCAGCGCTGACCTTTCAATCTCTAGAGAGCACACTAGTCCACTGCTCCGAAGTCCTCCTTCATTTCCTTCTGTGAGACCAAGCTCCTGGTTTCACCCAGCTCCTCTGCCTGCGTCTTAGTCAGCAATGTCTCACAGCCGTCACTTGGCTTATTCTCCGGGATCTGCCCTGAGACTATTTTTCACTAGTTGATTTCATCCATTCTCAAATATCAAGAATATCTGTACATATGTTGCCATCATTATTTTCTAAACATTTACTTTCTATTTCAGCCCTTGGTATCAGTTCCTCTTTTTGACTCTTTGATAAACTATAAATTATTATTATTATTTTCATGTGTTACACCGACCACTGTCTCCCTTCCCCTATAGATTCTGCTGCTCCTCCCCCTAGGCAGTGTGTGGTTTGTGTCGATCATTGCAATTGGTTCCCCCTTCCTCCCCTTCTCTCCCCACTTTCCCCCTGCCTTCCTGGTATCACCACTCCCATTTCTGTTCCTAAGGGGTTTATC
The DNA here is from genome assembly GCF_000313985.2 of Echinops telfairi. NCBI lineage: Eukaryota > Metazoa > Chordata > Mammalia > Afrosoricida > Tenrecidae > Echinops > Echinops telfairi. Next base: position 84,514,145 of record NW_022111373.1, read on the forward strand.
TGACCTGGATTCTGTGCATCATAAGGTCTTATCTGTACCAGTGCACATGCTCCAGTCTAGCACAAAGTGAAAGGCAAGACTGGAGTCATGATAGTGGGGTGTGAGGAAGCCTCAAGGAACCAGAGGAATATTGTGTGTTTCATTAGAGCTATACGCCCTGGTTGACGCATCCCTTCCTTGTGACCCTTCTGTGAGGGGATGTCCCATTGTCTACACATAGGTTTTGGGTCTCTGCTCTAGCCCCCCTTGCTCTCAAAGATATGTTTATTTGCTTGTTTGTTTGTTTTGGGTCTTCTGATGCCTGTTACCTGATTCCATCGACACTTCTGGTATACTTCTTCCATGTGGGCTTGTCGCCGCCATGCTAGATGGCTGCTTGTTTAACTCCAAGCCTTTAAGACCCCAGGTACTATATCTTTTGATAACCGGGCACCAACAGCTTTCTTCATCACATTTGCTTGTGCACCCATTTTGTCTTCAGCAATCGTGCTGGGAAGGTGAGCATCACAGAATGCCAGGTTGTTAGAACAAAGTATTCTTGTGTTGAGGTAGGGCTTGAGCAGAGGCCCAAAGTCCATCCACTACCTCAGTGTATTGCCAAATAAATTTATATACATAGGCCAATACCTCTATTTTTATGAATTAATATGTAAACATAATTTCACACCTATATTTATACCTCTATCCACAGCTTTGCTTCCTAGATCTTTCCTGTTTCCTTTTACCTTCCTCCTGCTCCATCATCACACTCGCCCTTCTTCTGCCTCTTAGGAATTCCTCAGCTAGCTTGCTGTTGCTCCAACACCACTGGGGTCTCTACATCCTCCTCATTGTTGCTTTTAATTCCCTAGTTGCTTTCAGAGACAAACCTCCACCTGACCACCAGGCTTCATTTCTCTACAGACCACTGGCCACTTTCTCTTCTGTTTGGTTAGTTTGTTTCTGGTTGATCTTCTCCTTCTATCGCTTCAACTCACTAGGATATATCCAGTTTCTTGTATCTGCAGAGCCTAGAATACACTCTAGTATCTATCGTAGGTGCTAAAAACTGGAAATAAATGTACCAGTGACCGAACCAAAATCCAAAAGCACAACAAATAACACACTGGCATCAAGGTAATGCTGACTATAAATCTTGACAGAAGCAGACAGCCTCCTCTTGGTGCGTTTGAACTGCTAACCTTGAAGTCACCTTAACCCACAGCACCACAAGGGCTCCATCAGGTCCAATACCTCACTTCCCCCAGCCTCCAAAACGATGTTCAGGCTCAGGATTGTTCTCTGTGTCCTACACCTCCTTGATATTTGATGGTATTTCATACTCTCAGCTCCATTATTTGATACCCTAGCCTACCTAAAGCAATCAAAATCCTCACAACTAGACCAATAAACAGAGTCAGAGAGGAGACTGACATTGTCGAGGATTTCTTTGCATTTAACCCACAGTCAGTGCCTATGGAAGCAGCAGTCAAGATATCAAATGGTGTATTGCATGGGGGCAAATCGGCTGCAAAAGACCTCTTTAAACGGTTTAAAGAATCAAAGATGTATCTGGTTCGCTCCTGGGTTTTGGCACCAAGACAAAGAAGCATGTCACTTGGAGGACTAAGTTGTGTCTGACCCCAACCATGGCTCTTTTCAATGGCCTCATACGCATGTGGAAGCAGGATAATGAATAAAGAAGCCTGAAGTAGAACAAACAACCTTCCAAAAGTGTGTCTAAAAACTGGATGAATAGTAACAAAATTTTCCATCAACTTTGTGAAATCCCCCCTTCTTCCTAGCCCAGAGTTCCTGAAAACAAACTCTGGCTTTGGTGAAGACTATTGACTCTCTCATGGTCCGCCTTAAGGAGGAACATCCATGTCTCGGAGAAAGGAGAGTCGAACGATCCGTAGGGGCAAGAATGCTGAGACGTTGTTTCTTTTGCTTTGGGCCGTTGTCTCAGGAGGGCACAGCCCTTGAAGAAGGACATCAGGCCGCGGAACGCTGAGGCTCAGAGACAAAGAGGAAGTCCCTTGAGGAGATGGATTGACCTGGCTCCTGCGACTACGGGCTCAAACGGAACACGGATTGTACGGTTACCATAAGACTAGGCAGGGCTTCATTTGGTTCCCAATGGGCTGCTATGAGTTGGGATCAACCTAATGGCATCTAGTTCCAGACATCAGGTGATATCTCTCTTGGCTTGTCTCCAGATTTCCCCCTCGAGGCCATGCCGCTGGGATGCATGGTCTATGTGTCTCCACTTCAAATAAGGAAATACCTTGAAGTCCTTCTCCATGCCCTCAACTGAATCACTACTGTCAACCAAGGATCTTCTATGTGCCTGGTACTTGCTGAAAGAGGAGCTTCCCCATTCAGTTGATGAGGCATCTGAGGTTCGGAGAAACTGTGTGATGGGGCTTCAAAAAGTTTGTTTAAAAAGTGGATGAAAAGATAGTAAAACATTTTCAACAGACTTTTGAAGTCCTCTCTGATGACTAGCCCAGAGTTCTTGAAGGCAAGTGATAGAGTCCTACGGGCCTGGTGAACGGCCTGCTTGTCACAGAAGAAGGCTCTGAGGGAAGCCTAGATCTACTGAATCAAATAGCTAGCTGTCTGTTTACCTTTAAACCAGCCTCCCCTGTCCCCATCCTGTCCAAAGCAGGGAAGTGATCAGAACCAGTCGTGCATTCTGCTTTCTGGAACAAAGCTAGCTCAGGACCATCTGTGGTCATGGAGAGGCAGCCACACACAGAGAAGGAGCCCCCACTAAGGCCCCAAACGGACTCACTCTACACATGGGTTTGACCTCAGAGCTCACCCAGGAATGCGGCCGTGCAATGGACAGTCACCACGACTGCCGTGTTTCAGATGCTCTGAATAAGAAACCTGCACGGAGTGTCAAAAACAGACAAAAAGGCACACAAAGGAACGGATCATAGGGGTCTACATGTGACCTCCTCCCTGGGGGATGGACAGAAAAGTGGGTGAAGGGAAACGTTAGACAGAGTAAGATATGACAAAATAATAATTTGTAAATTATCAAGGGTTCATGAGAGAGGGGGGAGCATGGAGGGAGGGGGAAAATGTGGAGCTGATGCCAGGGGCTCACGTGGATAGCAAATGTTTTGAGAATGATGAGGGTAACAAATGTACAAATGTGCTTTACACAATTGATGTATGTAAGGATTATGATAAGAGTTGTATGAACCCCCAATGAAATTATTTTTTGAAAAAAGGAACAAAACAACATTCCGCCTGAAGTAGAGGGAGAGCCCTCCCTTCCAGTTTCAGACCTGGCCCTAAGGCGTGAAGTCAGCAAGGTGGTCAGAGCAATACGCAGCCACGCTCCCTCAATGAAAGTGCAATACAAATGCTAGATGCTAAGAACATGCTCCCCAACAAAAGGGAGACTGGGCCTTGGATGCACAACTGAGCATCCTTTACAGTGATGCAGGAAATGAAATCTAGGTTGACGTGAACCCTCCTCGGGACAAACTGCAGAAAGACACATTAGGGAGGGAGAAGTCATAAGCTCATCTAACTGTAGTCAAATCAGTTCCTGTGAGAAGGAAGGCTGAGACCCGCCGCCAAAATATCAGCTGAGAGAACAGAGCCTGTCAGAGCAAGATGCTTTGATGAAGCCAAGACTGTGCTGGGTCTGGGCTTTTGCTGCAATATGACATCCTCAAGGGGAACACAAGTTTTGTGCCTAATGTCAGCTCTTTAAGTGGCTTTTATTGCTGTCAATTTTTTTTCTTTTTAAGGCTTGATGGCACTCCCCAAGTATCAACAGGAGATTCCAGCAGTGTGTCAGGACGTCTTCTGATACACACATGTGGACAGATAATAAAAATTCTCTGTCAGATCTAACTACTCTCTTGTGACGACTTTTCCCTATTTGTGTAGGAAAACGATGTCCTGACATGTTCCTATCATTCTACTACATCTCCGTGTGACTCTCCACTCTAAGTGGGGAACTCTGGCAAACCCTTATGAGAATCAGCTAAAGTCTAGACAAGTGTGGAGGGGTTGAACGCGCACAGCCACCTGCATACATACACAGTGGTCCCCGTGGTTCAGGTGGGGATGTCGTTGGTGATGGTATACGAAAACGGACATCTCATATGCCAAAGTGGAGACACGGAGCAGGTTATTAAAGCTCTGCAAATCCCAAATCCCCCAAATGTGATTGCACCACTGAGCAACGCCACCTCTTCTATCCATTCCCCCCAAATGTGGATGCGTCTGGTGCTTCTAAAAATAGAAATGCATTCCTAAATCTGTTATTCCTGGAGAGTCTTGATGCCATCGCCCAGTAAGTTGATTTGGGTTGATGAGAAATGAGGCAGGCCAAAGTCAGGCTTGTCAACTATTACAACCATCAAGAAATGATGGTACTGAAGGAAGACATCTATGCTACAAAGCATTTAAGGTACTGACACACACACACACACACACACACACACACACACACAACCTCACCCAAACCAAAGTCACCGCCATTGACTCGATGCAGACGCACAGTAATCCTATAGAACGGGGCAGAGCTATCCTGATGAATTTCCAAGACTAACTCTTTTCTTGTTTGTTTCATAATCTTTTTCTCATTTTTATTTCTAGTGCATTTTCAACAACATGCCATCTTTTGCCATCATTGAACAGTTAAAGTTCCCTATTTTTAAATTGTAAAGATAATATCTAGTCTATTTATTAAAATTAAAGTGACCAATTTCTTCTCGTACTTGTCTTTTTTTTTAATTGAAAGATCATTTTATCGGGGGCTCTTACAGCTCTTATAACAATCCATACACCAATTGTATCAAGCATATTTGTGCATGTGTTGCCATCATTATTTTCTAGAAATTTACTTTCCATTGAGCCCTTGGTATCAGCTTCTCTTTTTTCAGTCCCTCCCCACCCCCACCCTCATAACCCCTTGATAAATTATAAATTATTATTATTTTCATATCTTACACTGACCACTGTCCCTTACCCCATGGTTTCTGTGTGTGTGTAGTTATGTGCCGATCATCGTGATAGGATCCCCTTCCTCCCCTCCTTTCCCCACTTTCCCCCTACCGTTCTGGTATTGCTACTCCCATTACTGTTCCTGGATTCCGTGTGTCAAGGGCTCTTATCTCTTAGCTGTACCTGTGCACATGCTCCGGTCTAGCCCGCAGTGAAAGGCAGGGGGGTGAGGAAGCCTCAAGGAATCAGAGGAACAATGTCTGTCTCACTGGTGCTTTACTGCCCCCTGACTGACTCATCCCTGTGAGGGGATGTCCCACTGTCGACAGATGGGCTTTGGGTCTGTGTCATGACCATCCTCTTTCTCAACAATATGTTTATTTGTTTGTTTGCTTGTTTGTTTGGGGTTTTATGATGCCTGTTACATGGTCCTTGTGACACCTCATGATCGCACAAGCTAGTGTGCTTCTTCCATGTGGGCTTGTTGCTTCTATGCTAGATGGCTACTTGTTTAACTTCAAGTTCAAACTTTTAAGACCCCAGCCGTCATATCTTTTGATAGCCGGGCACTATCAGCTTTCTTCACCACATTTGCTTGTGCACTCATTTTTTGCCTTTAGCAATCATGCCGGGAAAATGGGCATCATAGAATGCCAGGTTGTTAGAACCAAGTGTTCTTCATTGAGGGCGGGCAGGAGCAGAGGCCCAAAGTCTGTCCACTACCTCAGTATATTGTCATATAAATATATGCACCTAGGCCAATGCCTTTATTTTTATGAACTCATCTATTTACGTATGTGCACTCCTATGCTTCCTAGATCGTTCCTCTTTCCTTTTACCTTCCTCTTGCCCCACCATCACACGTGCCCTTCCCTACTTCTGTCTCTTAGTAATTCCTCTCAGCTAGATTGCTGTTGCTCCAACATCCCCGGGATCTCTCTGTCCTCCTGGTTGTTGATTTTAATTCCCTAGTTGTTCCCTAGTGACATTGTTTGCTCACCGCTCCCTTCGCCCACCTCGTTCTCCCCACAAAGACTAACTCTTTATGGGAGTAGGAAGCCCTGTCTTTCTCTCTAGAAGTGGCTGGCAGTTTTCAACTGCTGACCTTGTAGTTAGAAGCCCAATACACAGCCACTACACCACCAAAAAGGCTCCAGGAAGTGATGGGGTGACAATGGAGGAGTTTTAATGAATGGAAACAACACTGGGAGGCCTCACTCATCTGTGCCAAGAAATTTGGGAACCAGCTATCTGGCCAAGTGACTGCAGGGGATACCTAGGCATATTTTTGCCCATGTAAAAGGAAGGCAATCCAACAGAATGTGAAAATTATTTAATAATGTCATTACTATCACACGCAAGTAAAATTTTGCTGAAGATAATTATAAAATGGTTACAGCAGTAAATGGGTAGGGAACCGCGAGAAATTCAAGCCAAATCCAGGAGAGCATGAGGAGTGAGGGCATCACTGCTAATGTCACATAGATCCTGGGTGAAAGCAAAGGGGGACGGCAAGAAGTTTACCTCAATCTCCTTGACTCCATAACAAATCGTGGATCACATCACAATTAGGTGTGTTGTCCTGCCATTACTGAACTAAGAGGCAGTCGGCCAGCTGAACAGAACAAGGGAAAACTGAATTGGTTAAAACTGGGAAAGTTTCAACTCTCACTTATATTTATTTCATCTACTTTGAATATCACGGCATGTTTGTACTGCAAACCACATACAATCATTTATCAAAGAAAACGGGGATAAAGTATGAATACATGGACAGGTGTGAGGTTATAGCATGTACTAGTGTTGCGGCTGCAGCTTATTATGCACGTAAGTACCCCTTGGCACTTGTGGAGCACTGGATTCTCTAGAGAAGCAAAGCCAGTGAGGCCCATATATGTACTGAATGAGGTGTTGTATCAAGGAAATGGCTCACACAGTAGGGAGCCAGGCAAGTTCCAAGTCCGTGGGTTACTATTAAGCTGGAGACTTCCCCTGACTTATGTAACTGCAGGGGTTGATGAACTCACGATAGGCATGAAAATGAAAAAACTTTTGGCAGCAGAGGCAGATTAATTCAAGGTCAGAAGGTCAGGCTTGTGGCTGCAGAGAGGAATGAATCCCAGGTTGGCAGGTAAAATGGCAAACTGCTGATGACTCCGAGAATTGGCAGGCAGTATTGTTAGTAGGTCATTGTCTCAAGTCCAAAGAACCAGAAGGAATGAGCCAGAAGCAGGATTTGGACATGGCCAAAAGCAAGCAGGCTTTTCCACAGTGTCTGCATATATTGGATGCAGGTCACACTTTGAAGGAGATCTCTAGGTCTTACCTGCCAAGTCACTGAGAATTTTGGTCAAGCTAAGCTGACACAAACCTTAACTACCACAAGCACTTATCTCTGCCAGAAATGTGAAGTGCTGGAAGAGATAGGTATTTGACCCTGGCTACTCAGAATTGATGCATTGATGCATTTCCTCACATTCAAACAGAATTGTGTTCAGTAAATAGCTTGCCGTTAGAAAGTCATTATTTCACCTAAAATCACTGAGATGCACAAAAATGTTACCAGCATAAGTGGTGCATTACAATGATTTTCACTTGATCAATTAAAGCTGACAACATTCAGAACTATTCTGTACAATTTGATCAGATATATAAAAATAGTCGACAGTCAAAATCTGAAAACAGTTCTGAGTTGCCTGTAGACACTGGGCTTCCGAATGTTTGTGGGAAAATGGAACAGAAACCCATAGGATTTTCTCACAAACTTTTCACACCCCCTTCGTGGACACCCTTACGCTCACCCGCACACATCAATGAGTTGTACATTACAGGGCCAACAGAGCTTCCAAACTATGGTTTCCTTAAAAAAAAAAATATATCCTCCCCGCTCCCACTACCATGACTCGAATTCTATCTTGCAAGACTGGCTAGACCAGAGGATGTACACTGGTACAGATAGGAACTGAAAATACAGGGAATCCAGGATGGATGAGCCCTATAGGACCAGTGGTGTGAGTGGCAAAACAGGGAGGGTAAAGGGAGAATGGGTAGGAAAGAGGGAACCGATTACATGGAACTGTGTGTGACCTCATCCCTGGGGGACAGACAACCGAAAAGTGGATGAAGGGAGAAGTCGGACAGGGCAAGATATGACAAAATACCCATTTATAAACTATCAAGGGCTCATGCAGGAGGGGGGAGCGGGGAGGGAGGGGAAAAATGAGGACCTAATGTCGGGGGTTTAAATGGAGAGAAAATGTTTTGAGAAACGATGTACAAATGCGCTTTACACAATTGATGTGTGTATGGATTGGGATAACAGTTGTATGAGCCCCTAATAAAATGTTAAAAAAAAAATAGATTCTCTAACAATGTCTATAGAACACTGACAAGGTGGAGAGACTATTAGAAGAAGCTTAATATCTGTTGTCCAGAAGTCCCAAACCAGATACTCCTGGGCGACAAACGCAAGGTGTTGGCAGGGCTGAGCTCCCTTGGGAGACTCTAAGGGAAAATCTGCCCTCTAATTTGTCCAGCTTCTCTGTGTCTAATTCCCTTCGTAAGAGTGTTTGATTGTGATGAGATTAGATTAGATGACATTCAGGGTTCACTCAGATGATCCAGGATAATCTCATTTTAAAAATCCTTGATTTACTTACATCTGCAAGGATTTTTTTTTAACTGAGATAACATTCATAGGAACTAGGAATTAAGACTTTCTATCGTTGGAGCATAGTGGCATCATGGATAATGTATTGGGCTGTTAATTGTCAAGGTCAGAAGTTCAAAACTACCAGCTGCTCTGCATGATCAAGATGAGGCTTTCTACTCCTGTACAGAGTCAGTTTCAGAAACCCACAGTTCGATCCTGTCCTATAGGGACCCTCTGAGTCGACAGTGACTTGGTGGCCCTGAGGTGAGGCTCTTTGGGGTCACTAGCCAACCCTTGCATGCATATACCATATGCAGTGTGACTATACAATCCCTGCCCTGACCCTTCCCTTCACGCTTTCATCCCAGGAAGAATAGAATTTTGTCTTTGTTTTTTTCAGGAAAAGCTCTAGCCCTTATACTTTGAAAATCCTGCGAAGGCTTTTAAAGCATTATGCCCAGAACAAATGACTGTTCATTGACTGAGAGAACCGAACCCTCATTCCACTCTGTTTTAGTTCCGGGTATTAGAAGACATGCAAAGAAGCCGGACACAGTGGAGAGTTTCACTTGTCATCTACTAGACAGGCAGCCCTTCCGTGTGGAGGAGCATCACAAGTGCTTCCCACATCATTGCCAGATGCCTTCCAGCAAGTGCTATTAGCGATTCGTTCTTAGTAACAGTTCCAAGAGCCACCGGAATCCACAGGCAGGGGAAGAAGCAGGAGCAAATCGCAATGAACTCGCGATGAAGGACTCGGAGCCCCTGTAATGAGTCATCACAGCGATAACAAGTAGAAGAGATCCCGTCGCTGCCAAGGTGGAGGTGCCTGACGTGGGCTGAAGAGAGGAGTACACTCACCCATTCATTGATTCAACAGTCGTTTCTTAATCACGTCAGAGCCACCAAACACCAGGGATCCAATGGGGAATACAACAGGCGGATCGTTTGGGCCAGGCCCAGACCCAGGGGTGACACATTGCAGGTGGGGGTTGAGGAAACACCAGGAAGCAGGTCAAGCGTTAGGGCGGCGCCCTCTGACGGTGGCTGGAAGGGCCTCGTTTGAGTAGCATCTGGGTACATGCATTTGAGAAATGAAGCGCAAGGCTTTGGGGTCTTGGGAAGAGACGTGTTCCTGGACAGTTAGGAGAGGGTCTTGTGCCAGACAGGAAGTATGCAGAGACAAAGAGGTTCATGGGAAAAGAATGCAGTAGCCAACCGGAAGCATTTCTCGTGGACCCATTTTGGACCAACCTGACCAACAAACGAGGAATGATGGTAGTGAATTAGTGCACACCATGATATGCCTGTTTTTGTTTGCTTGTTCTTTGGAGAATGTATGAGTCGATAGAAATACACTAAAGAAATAAAAAGGAGTCAGGAGAGGAAGAAAGTGCCGTGAGAAATACCATCAAACGGCAAAGTCAGAAGGCTTATTTGACCAACGGCAGGGTACAAACTGATCTGAGTAAGGCTCATCAGGGAACAAGAAAAGTCTTGTGCAAAAGTTTCTTGGGGAAAGCCTATTCACACAGACTCAGATTATGTAATAAAGCAAAAGAGGTATCTCTATCTTGGAGAGATCACCCCCCAAAATGTATTTAAAAAAATCAAAACACTCCAACAGAAAAACCAGATGTGGGGCTTCCCATTGCACTCTGACCAAGAGGACAGGACCACTGTTCTTGCCAAGTATTTTAATTAGAAATCTAACAATGAAAAACACCATTCAACAAACGGAACCAACACAAGTCAGTCCATGCTATTAAAAAACACCATGCCTTGAAAAGACCCGAATGACGACAAGCTGGGCCCGACGAAAAGCTGCCGCCGCGGAGCTACTCCATGACTTTACAGGGCAAGGAAGCGATCAAGCGATCAAGAAAAATTTCCACACCATCGGAGGAATTTGATACAGAGTTTTATATCAGAGAGCATTCATGCCATCATGTTGAATTTCTTGGGGGTGCTAGTTACATTGTGGCATGTGGGAGAATGCCCTTGTTATTATATGATACATGCTGAGGTCTATCTAACCTTAAAGTCTGTTACTCCGTCTACCATGGTTCAGTGAAAACAAACAGACGAGGGCTCCAGACCAGGGAGCACAGAGGGCGAGAGATGGGCAGAGAAAGCAAAGGTGTCCCCATGCTGAGGGGTGAATCTGAGTGAACGTTGAGCGCTGAGCGCACAGCTCTCTCTACCTTTTGTGTAGATCGTTTATTTCTTTTTCATGGATGTTGGAGGGAGAACATTCTATGAACAGGGGACCGTGGACCTTGGAACAGGGCCATGCATGATGTAGTCAAGAGAAAGGTGGGGCCAAAGCCGCCAGAGGGAAGGAGTGAGGGGGAGGAGGGTGTAGGAGAAGCAGGAATCCCGGTCATGGAGATCCAGGTGGGCAGTTACTAAATGGTTCTGAGCAGAGAATTGTCTTCTACACTAGAAGGACCACCCAGAGGTACACGGAGGGCAGGAAGTTAGCTGGCTACTCTAAAACTTCCAAAGATAGATGACAGCAGCCAGATCAGTAGAACAACAGAGATGATAACAAAGTATACTGCGAAGGTCCAATTAATAGGGTTTCCTGATGAGACACACAGACACGATGGAAGAGAGAAAAAAAGGGGTGGGGTGGGGTAGGAGGAGGAGAGAAGAATTAAAGATGCTTCTGTGACTCATAAGTTGATTATCATCAAACCAAATTCTTATTTTACATAAAGAAATGGGGAAAAATAATTCTTATACCACAGGAGACAGACAGACAGATATCGATATTCTTCTCCCTCTGGGGTTTACCTCCATAATACTTTATTTTAAGGAGCCAATACAAATTCAGGAGAGCAAATGGTCCTGGGCTGAGGGGTGTAGAACAATGTAAGAATTCCCATAATTTTGCTTCTCTGCTCTTCCCTCGGGACCATTAGCACAGCTAGCGTCGTCTCATCTGCCTACTCAGTTACGGACACAGTCCAGGAGAAAACCCAACATCCTTGCTACGACAGCAACGGTCTTAAATGTCATTTGAAAAGCTTGGCTTCCAAGAACAATATACAGTTAGTAGTAATAAAATAAAGCATTCCACAAATGTTACCTAATTATTTCTTACAACAATGTGGAGAGGCATTATTATCCCCATGTGACTGGTGGAAAACCCTTGAGTCCCCCCCCCCCATTTTTTAATTCTCCATTTGTATCACTCCTCAGAGCCACCTCTGTGCTTCACGTGATCGTCCCCATGGCAAGCTTTCGAAGAATCTCTCACAACTTAATTCCTCTCATCAACAGGTGAGAGGTGCTAATGGTGGCAGCCAAAATTCAAATGCCCAAGACCGGTTTTTTAAAAAGGGATGTGTAATACTTCTCTCTAGTCACAAAGCAATGCAGTATCACCCCTTTTCCCTACCACTTCGAGCAACATCACTTTTTCATCTGCTCCAAGAAGAACTCGTGAATAAGAGACGACTGCCAGGGTTCCACCCAGTCCCTTCAAACAGGTGGCTGAGTCCAGCCGTGACCACCTGCCCCAACGAAAGGCCTACCATGGCTGTGATGTGTACCCTTGAGCAACCACGGGGGAGAGGAGGCTCTTGTGGCATGACGGCTAAATGCTCGGCGGCTGCAGGGTTGACACTCTGTAGACATGGCAGAGAGCACGCTCTCGGAACAAGTAGAAAACTGAGTCACCGCGTGTGTAAATATCTAGGTGGCTGATTTAATAACTGACCCAAATTGGGAGCTGAAACAGAAACGCGGAGGTCAAAGGATGGATACACTAACAGACCTCATGAGACTCACGGTGCTCACCGTGACCGAGAGGGCCCTGGGATGACTCACAGGCATGGCCTACAGGCACGTCAAGGAAAGGCTCTGAGAGACTGATGTGTCCAGAGGCCCCAGGAGCCTCAGGAGCTGGGCTGACCCTCTGACCTCATGAGGCATCATCCTTAAGGCTCTGCCACCTTCATGACAGCTTCAGTTTGAGACATCAGTTTAAGGAGGAGTGCATTCCCGGAAAGTCAAAGGAATCAATTACAGCTTCAGTGATCAGCCTAGCTCTTTCCACAGTAAGCTTCACAATATAGCAAACAAATAGGCAAATACAAAACTCACCCTTCCGCGTGACCATGAACCTTAACCTGTCGAGTATCAACGCCCTCGTCCCTCCTTCTCCCTGCATTGGACTCTTACATGCAACCGACGTATCCAAGCTGTGGCAGCTGCAGAATCCAAGGAAAGGGGGCCGAGACAACTGCCAACTGGCTGGGGCACATCCGTGGCTCACCATGGCTCCACTCAGGTCTGAGTCGGCCTACCCTCCTGTCTCTGCCCAGCCCCGTGCCCACAGGGCTGGGCCAGGTCTCAGGATCAAGCACATCTCTGCTTATCAGAGCCATCCCCTGAAGTGTCTGCAAAAAGCCCAGATTTGTTCCAACATAACGATTCAGAAATAAAACTCAGGGATACATAAGGCAACTCATTAAACCATCACATTCACAAAAGCACGGGCACTTGTAATTGTAGCATATGAAAAAGATATGCCATCTGCTAGCAGCTTGTTCAGACTTTGTGCCTGTTCTCCACGGAGAGGACAGGAGCGGAGCGTGTGTGGATGGAGAAGACACATGACCCTGTCTTGTCCTAGAAAACAAGCCATGGAAACGAAGGGGACTTAAGAGGCCAGGTGACTTTCAGCCACAAGCAGGCCAGCTTCCCCTTGAATGGGAGACACAAAATAACAACAGATTGCCTTGTATTCGGCAAATTCCTACTATGCCTGCCCCTCACCATGGCAACCACATGGGAAGTGATGTGAATTAAGGCAGCCGTGGAGATCCGGTAGCCTTTGCAGCCTCAGCAGGGCAAATGGACAAGCTCGGGGCAAAAGTGAATTGGGTGACACCTGACCTTGCTAAGGTATTGCCTAACTTTCCTGTCCACTATCCTTTGGAGCTCCATTCTTGCTAAAACAGAGTGATTACACAACATACCCTTGAGTTAATATGCTCCTTACATGTTGTCCGTGATGTAGGGGACGCAGAGAGGAAGACAATATGAGCTCCAGAAATTGGTGACTTGTCCAAGGTCACAAAGCTTGTGGGTAGTGGGCACAGTGAGCAAGTCTTGGGCATCATGCCTCCTCCCAAGTTGAGGTATCTGACTCAAATGCCTCCAGCCCCAATCAAGCCACGAGAATAAAGAGGGAAAGCTGGTGGTGTCAGTGGTGAAGCACAGAGGAGAAGCTGCATGCAGAATCCAAAACTGTTTCTTTTTTTGGGGGGGCGGGGGGCGACTCTAGAAGAATGAAGAGTGAATCTACTTTCGAAAGATGGCAGCTCTTCAGTGAGCCTGCAATTCTTGGTGAATTTTTCCTTAGAGCTGGGTCCCCGCTGCCCTCATATTATGTGCCTCCTGTTTTCCAGGTTAGGCCTTAAATGTGCAGAAGATGAGCCAGCTAGCTAAGCCAAAGGTTAAGTGGTCCAAGCCCACCGAGAGATCACTGAAGATAGGGCTGGTGATGTACTTCTAAAGGCCAGCCATTGAAAAGCCTATGCTATGGTGCCCAGTTTTCTAACTTACATGGAAAATCCAGGACTTGGAAAGGGTTCTGTGATGATTGGCTTGACATCAAGGGCTGTTACAGGTTCAAGGGGGTGCAGTCCAGAGACAAGCCAGGCCCCCAGCCATGGAGCTCATAGTCTCCCTCCTTTCCCTGAGAGTAACTGATCCTTTTCAGTCTCATCTGCCATGGCTTCTAGGTCACTTTCTCTTGCCCCTCACCAGAGCCAGGCATCATCTATAATACTCGGGAAGTGGCTTTTCTCTATCAGTGTCTTTCTACCTCGCCCTTGCACTTCACGCCGCTTCAAGCAGACACCTGTCAGTTTCTACATTGTGATTGCTAGAATTTAATATTTATGGAAGACTCAAAATGCATTCCTTTCCTCGCAAGGTGCCAGCACCACTCTCACAAAACACCGATTATCCACCTGTATGTCACCGTGTAAGCACACGTAAAAATATCAGAACAGACCTGAGTCCCGGGAAGCAGAGGCCTGCTATTCATTCCATCAATGCATATTTATGGGGCGCTTACTAAGTGCGTCAGGCACTATTGTAGGTTTTGGAGATACAGCTGCGAGGAAAGAGTGTAGCTAGCAAGTAAGGTTTCCATGGCGTGCAATAGCATAGCTGTGATCTTCTTCTTTGAAGCGAACGAACGCCATCGCCTGCCCGCAACCTCGCCTATCTGTGTTCCGTCAAAGCCAACACGGGAGAAAGAACTTTGAGGGCAGAAAAGGAGTAACTTCCCACCACCTCTGTGCTAGCTGATTGCCTCAACTGTCCTTGGAGGTTCTGGGAACCGAAAGGGAGACAAAGAAAAGGAGGGAAGGCGTCAAATAGAAGGCGTTCAGGAAGCTCCTCAGATGTGCTTATTCTTGCCGCCCACTCAGAGAAACAGAAATACAAGGGTGCGTAAGAAAGGGTGCATTGCGACACAATCACAGACAACCTTCACTGACCAAAAATCTCAAGAAGTGAAGCTACAGGCTCTCATGATATCCCTCATTTAGGTCTAGAATCTCCTTTTTTAAAAACAGTTTTATAGTCATATGCTTCAGTTACCACACACTTCAATGGTTTAAATTTATATATATAATCACTTTATTGGGTGCCCTTACAGCTCTTCTGACAATCCATACATCCATTGTATCAAGCACACTTGTGCATATGTTGCCATAATCCTTTCCGAAACATTGTCTTTCTACTTGACCCCTTGGTATCAGCTCTTTTTTCTTCCTTCCCCCACCCTCATGAACCCTTGATAAATTATAAATTATTATTATTTTCATATCTTACATCACCCACGGTCTCCCTTTATCCATGTTTCTGTTGTTCATCCCCCTGGGGGTGGGGGCTGTACATCAATCATTGTGATCAGTTCCACTTTCCTCTCCTCCCCCTCCCCCCATGGTATCGATCGCTACTCTCACTATTGGTCCTGAGGGGTTTTATCTGTCCTGGGTTCTGTGTGTCGAGAGCTCTTCTCTTTACCAGTGTATATGCTCTGGGCTCGCCAGATCTGTAAGGTAGAACTGGGGACATGATAGTGGGTGGGTCGGTAGGGGAGCATTAAAGAACTAGAGGAAAGTGGTGTGTTTCATCGGTGCTATACTGAACCCTGGCTGGCTCATCCCTTCCTTGTGATCCTTCTGTGAGGGGATGTCCAATTGTCTACAGATGGGCTTTGGGTCTCCAGTCTGCATCCCCTCATTTGCATTGATATGACTGTTTTGGGTCTTCGTTTAAATATATTAAAATAATTGTGCAGTCATCACCACAACTAATTGTAGGACATGCTCTTCATTCCTGCATCCACTATTATTAGCTCCCCATTGTCCCCCCCCTACCTGCCCGCCATAACCCTAAGAAACTATTGATACAGTTAAAGTCTCCCTAGATTTACCTATACTGAATTTCATATAAAGGAATCATACCAAAAAAAACCCCCTAACAATGACAACAAAAAAACAGAAAAACTTCAACCGAAGAGAAAGCAGAAAACTAGAACAAATTAGAAATATATCAAAAGAGTAAACAAATAATAATGTGTCAAATTTTAACTTAACGATATCTTCAGTAATCCACTCTCCAATGCACCCTGTCTGAGAACAAGACTAATGACACCCCTGGGCAACAGTCTGAGGGAATTCAACAGTGGCTTCATGCATGTGGAGACTCTGTAAGTGGATTTCAGGCTTCCATGGTCATCCACTGCCCTCTGCAAACCAGGTGCTCATCATTGAAGCTCTAATACAATGCCCTCCTCTGATTTTAGATTTATAAGCTTCTGAAGATGGTGTTTCCGTCTCTCTAACCCTCCCCCGAAAAGAGTCTGTGCTCTTCAATGTTCACCTGGTCAAACAGTACTTTTGACATCCTTCAGGGACTCAAATCACCTTTGTGTTCAATATTCTCTGATTTGGAGAACAAAAGGAAGTCCGCGGGGGCAAGGGCAAGGTCGGGTCTGCCAGGTGGATGAGAAACGACTTCCCAAGAGAACACACAGGACAGCCTTGCGCCCCTTGAAGATGAGCAGGTGCACTCTCATGATGGAAAACCAGTCCCCGGTGCCTTTTCCCTCACCGGTGTGCTTTTAAATTTCCTTAACAATCTTCACAGGATGTCCCTTGAGCTTAGTATATGTCCCGTGCCCTTCAAGAAGATGCGTCAAAATGACCTCTCTGGAATCTCAAAAAAGCAGTAACCATCATCATCTAAACTGATCTCTCTGCTTTAAATTGAATCGACCAGTAGATCCCCTTAGAAGCCAATGCTTCGGACTTTTTCTTTTTCTTAAAAATAATTTTATTGGGGGCTTGTGCAATTCTTATCACAATCCATACATCCATCCACTGTGTCAAGCACATATGTACATTTGTTGTCCTCATCATTCTCAAAACATTTGCCTTCTACTTCAGCCCTTAACATTGGCTGCTCATTTTCTCCCTCCCTCCCCCCTCCCCCCTCCCTCATGAACCCTTCATAATTCATAAATTATTATTGTTTCGTCATATGTTACACTGTCCGACGTCTCCCCCCTCCCTCTTCTCTGCTGTCCATCCCCCAGGGAGGAGGCTATACATAGATTCTTATAATCAGTTCCCCCTTTCCACCCCATATTCCCTCCACCCTCCAGGCATCGCCACTCTCACCACTGGTCCTGAAGGAGTCATCTGTCCTGGATTCCCTGTTTCCAGTTGCTATCTGTACCAATGTACATCCTCTGATCTAGCCAGATTTGTAGGGTAGAATTGGGATCATGATAGTGGGGGGTGGGGGGGAGGAAGCATTTAAGAACTAGAGGAAAGTTATATGTTTCATCGTTGCTACCGCGCATCCTGACTGGCTCATCTTCTCCCCACAGCCCTTCAGTAAGGAGGTTGGACTTTTTAATTTTTCGAGGCACTCTAGCAACCCTTAAGACAAGTATATTGCTTAGAGAACTTGTCTTCAGTCACTCACTGATCAGACATGTTTAAACATGGTTTGTTTGGAAGAAACTCATGCAGGAATGAAGTGGAAGTCTACTAGCAATACTTTCAGACTCACCCTGTACGACAGATCATCGCTACTGATGATAATGGAAATGGAGTCACTGGGTGATCTACTTCCATGGCGAAATCAATCACTGAAAGCCCTGTGGGGTAAGGACTGTTTCTTGCTGACACATACAGGGTTGCCCAGAATTGGACCATGGGTTGTTTTTTTTAAAAATGAAATCGAGGGAAATGCATGCAGGAGGTGTCACGCAAGACAGTCAGAATGTATAATGCGACGGCTTCTTTTGCCCACTTCTCTAACCACAGTCCACATCACGAGCTAGCATAGATCCTCTCTACATGACTCATCAGACACGGCGGGCGTCATTACAGGGACACACTGCTTAGTCAATTGATGAAGGTGTAGGGACTGTGGAAAACTCTGAGCAGCTCCGGTTGCATCATAAGGGGAAAGGGAAACCTGGCGAGTTCCTCCGAGCGTCCGAAGGATGGTCCTCACACTGCTGTGTGTGTTAGGTGCTGTTCCGTCTACGCCAGCTCAGAGCCGCCCGGGTAGGACAGAATGAATCCCGGCTGCTTCTGCCCCAACCTCACAATCGCCATGCTCGACAATATTCTGCTGGTGCTTGTGAGGTGTTCAGTCTCTGACAACGTGCCATGGCTGTTCTTAAGGTTTCCAGTGGCCATGTCCTCAAAAGTGGACAGTCTGTAGTATGTCCTTAGTCTAGAAAATCTGTTTTTGAAACCGGTTCACTTTGGGAGACCCTGCTGGCATTTGAAATACCAGTGACACAGCTTCCAGCACCACACCAGCTACCATAGTGTGACAAACTGACAAGCGGTGGTTCTCTACATTGTTACCTGTAAAAGGGATATTGTTTTCTCTTCTCAGCTCAAGGGCAAATGGCCTATTTTTCTGCTCTCTCCAGCTTGGTAAGAAGAGAAAAATATGGAGAGTTTCAGGGTGAAGGGCCTTTGGAAATGATGTGGTTGAGTCCTTGGTGCAGGAAGATGCTACATCTTTCTGTTACGTAGGTACCTGGGCTTCCTGGGAGATTCCCAGTGGCGTGAAATTCATGCCTCGATGAGGCAGAAGGCTTCCTGCTCAGAAAAGTTCTGCCCCTCATAGTAAGCCAAAAATCTGTCGGACTGTAACATCCATCCAGGAATTCAAAATGCCACTCCCTCTGACGTAACCAGTGAAACGTAAAGCCAGTGAGCCCCCTCAGCCACCCTGCAGGCTGCGGATCTCATTTCCAGGCGGCTTCAGGAAGGCCAGCCGGTGGAGTCCCACAGGAGACAGGGAGCTGAATCATAGTTCAGCTCAGTCGCCACCGGGGCTTTACCAGGAAAGGAATAGGACCCGCCTCTGCCCTATTTAGAAACCCTGCGAGTCAGCACCTCAAAAGGGCATAGGCACTGTCCAAGCTCGCCTCCACCCCTCCCCAACCTTCCAGTCTCATCCATGTAAATCAGAAAACAGAAGAAGAAAGCCGACCAGTGACTGTGTGTGTGTGTGTGTGTGTGTGTGTGTGTGTAAACCCATGGTTTCTGTGTTGGAAGACTTTTTGTTCTTTGATGGTGTCAGAATGAACAACTTTAGAATCTTTACAACTTATCTTATTAGACCATCCTTTTTGGACACACTGCTAGAAGTACATCAAGCCCAAGCTGCTAACTAGATAGCCATGTGTTCAAGACCAGGTTCATCACTGCTCCAATTTCTCCCTCCCCAAATGCAACCTCTTCTTGAGTTCCATTCAGATCTTCAATGTAAGAAATCCCAAGGGCGATCGTTTATTCAAAAGTATCTGCTTTGGGCACCTGCTTTGGGCATCCTTCTTTTATCATCCTCTGTGACAAACCTCTTCCCCCCCCTTTACCCGGGCACTGAGAAGCGATACCATGATGGGTGAACTAAACCCCAGACCATGGGATGTGAAGGCAAGTGCTGGGGGCAGTCTTCAGGGCTGGCTTAGCCATTTGTCATCCGCCCTGTTCTTTCCTTTTCCACCAGTTGGCTGTGGATCCACAGGGCGCCTTGAAGGCCACTGTGTGAACATTCCCCCCCGGAATCTCTGGGTGATAATGTATGATCCAGCCTCTTGGTCCGAGAATGAGAAATACAATTTTACTGTGTTTGAGTCACTGCACATTTGCTCACAGCATAGTACTTAACAAACAAACAAATAAACAAAACAAAACAAACCCATTGCTACTGAGTCAATTTGGGCTCTTAGTGACACTCACTGTAGGAGAGGGCACACCTGCTTCAGAAGGCTCCCAAGGCTGCGATCTTTATGGAAGCCGCTGGCCACATCTCTCTCCCTTGTGGATTTGAACCATCAACCTTTCTGTTATCAGCACGCAACCACTGCACCATGAAGGCTCTTCATAATAACTAATGCTCCACTCGCAAGTCATTCATTCATTCCTCCGATAATTAACACTTCTCTCAGGCACCGAGGGAGGCACGGGGGAAACCAAAATGACTCACGGAGTTCACAGGATCTACCTAAGCCAGATCATTAAAATCCAATCTAAATGATATCTCAGTGCTAGGTGCATCTTAAGTTACTCACTGCAGTAAGATTTAAGACTTCAATTTACATCCAAGGCTAGTTAAACTGTTTAAGCTCTGGGTGTTAGCATCTTCTGTTAATCAAGGCAAACTCCTTCCTGTCTCGCAGGGGTGTCAGGTGCATTAACTTGAATGAGATGATGCATGTGGAAGCACTTGGCCAACTAGAAAGTCCTCTGCAAATGTTCATTTAATTTCATGGTCATTGTCCAAATCCAGGCCCTGTTATTCATAAGATATTGTACCAGCAATCTTATTGAAGTTTCTGCCTGAAAGCCCACTTACTCTCAACACTTGGTTCACTGCCATTGAGTCAATGTTGTTTAGTAGTGACCCACTGTGGGTTTCTGAGACTGTAACTGTTTACAGGAGTAGAAAGCCCAGTCTTTCTCCCGCTGAGCTGCTGGTGGTTTCGAACTGCTGACCATGCAGGTCTCAGCCCAACGTGTAACCACTATGCCACCAGAGATCCTTTCTCAAAGAAGCAATCTCTTCAGGCAGAGCTCAGGTTGGTTATTTGCTTATTCACAGTGATTTTGAGAACTCCCAATGGCTTACCAAATGAAACATGAGCTTCTTATCTCAGTGTTCAAGGCCCTACAGAGCATGGCTTCAACAAGAATTTAAAATCCATTATCAACTTCTTTGCAGCTCACTGTTTCCCTTCCTTTCCCGCCACTCTGTGAGCCAGTGACCCACGTCCTAATACACCCCCCCCTCCATCTCCTCACTTTGTTTTCCTCTTTCTCTGGCATCGTTCTTCACCTCCGTCCCTCCCCAGAGATTGCTCAAGGTCTGGCTCAAATATCACCAATCCCATGAAGACCTTTCTCCAAAACGCTCTTCCGAACTTCACCCCATCTGTCCTGTTCTACTGAGATCCTTTTTTCCCCTTCACTAGTGATGACACCAAGTGGGTTGTGCGTTGGGCTGCTAACCTGAAGGTCAGCAGTTCAAAACCACTAGCCTGTCCAAGGGAGAAAGATGAAACCTATGCTCCCATAAAGACTGACAGCCTCATAAACCCATTGATTGGGGCAGTTCTACTCTGGCCTCTCGGTTGTGATGAATCAGAACTGACTTAATGGAAGTGAGTGAGTGTGTGTGTGTGTGTGTGTGTGTGTGTGTGTGAATGAGTCAGCGAGTCAGTGAGCGAATGAGCAAGTGATGGCCCCATCGCCTTTGAATAGTCTCGTCTTCAGAGAGGAACACAGAAGGAGCTTGAGCATTTAATGAAGACATATTACAATAAAGAAAAAGTTCAGAACGTAGTGTGATTTCTTGTGGTTATTGCACCAACAATAGACGAATTATAAGAGGAAAGACATTCTACAGATAAACAAGAGAGAAAATTATCTTAATGCTTTATGATCTATTAGAGTCAGAGGATATTTTATAGAGCTCTTCATGGAACTTTTGTATTCAGTCACTTTTGTGATAATAAATGTAATTCCATTAGAACAAGACTAGAACCAAAGTCCAGGGGCATTAATTCCTCTCCCCAGTCAGATCTTCCAGAGATGGCAGTTCAGTCTTATTTTATAAGTATGACAGACACAAATTTGCTAAATGTCTCATCTACAAGTCAGCATTTTAAAAAAAATGGCCACAAGTGACCCATTTCATGTGTGTTAATGGCATATATAAAATACTTATGAATAAACAGTAATTTAAAGACCTTCAATGGTATTGTCAGGTATTTCACTGCTCATCTCAAGGTCAGGGGTTCAAACCCACCAGCTGGTCACATGATACAGATGAGGCTACCTGCTTGAATACAGATTTATTGGAGCTGCTGAAATCCTATATACGGTTTAAGTCAGAACGGACTCAATGACACTGTTTTGTTTTCTTAATTTCTATTAAATGAGAGTTCTAGTTTATTAGCTTCTTTATGATTATAGGGATGTTAGGGGCTGTATATATATGTTCTGATCGGTTAAGAAGAGACCCACTGTACTGATAGATATTAAATCTATGAAAAGTCTATTAGGGCATGTCTACTATACACATAATATCACGAGTGTTTTCAATCTTGTCTTCTTGTAACAAACTAGGCTAAATTGCAAGATGAGTTCCTTGGGGATTTTTCTCTAAGGAACAGAGAAAATTAATTCAAATCAGCTTGTGAGTGGGGAGGGGGGGAATGTAACTGGGAGTTCTAAAACATAAAAGTATGAATCTTTTTTACATAATAATCAGATATAAGATCATTTGTGGCCACAGATATTATGATAACGCTAATACGGATCAGGAAGTGCTTACTAGAAATTATAATAGATTGTATCATTATAAAAGATTGGTAAAATTTTATGAAATCCAGTGCAAATCATTTCCTAAGAAAGCAATATGGAAACATGCCATATGCACCCAGATGTCAAACACCTCATCAATCGCTGGTAAGTGAAGTATGGAATAATAAGCACAATGTATTTTCTCAGTGATTCTGCAAGGCATCGAGTCAACAACTCAACCAGATTCCTCACTTTCGACTGTAATACTAAGCTGACAACTTAGGACAAAACCCCACTCGTTGCACAGTGCTGCGCTGAGCATAACCCTGGTGGCCCTCATGGTGGGAACGGGGGTCCAGAAAACACAAAGCAGCCCTTACCTGCAAAAGTGAAAAGCGAAGAGCGGACTGCAAGGACTGCCCGGGCTCGACGGGGTTGGGCTCAGGCTTCTTGGAGTGAGACTGCAAGTCAAAACAACATCATTCCAAGTGGGGGAAATGAGCGCCCTCAGAATAGCCCAGCTCACTTCAGGGGCCACGTTCCCTGCGGCCAGACCCACGCATGGCATGCGTATCAAGACCCCTAAGCAAGCATCCCCGTCACTTGCATTTTCAGCTGTGAAACACCCCATAGGCAAAATGCTTCCTGCTGAAATCAACATTTTAAAAACCACAGCTGCCATTTTTCAGTTGTGCCTTTTCTTTGCCACAGAGCAACTTGGCAAATATCTTTAACATGCGATTTTTGGTATCAGAGAAGACTCCTGTGTGCCCTTTTATAATGAATCTATTCCATTCCCAATTAAGACTCTGGCGATGACTCGGTAGCTTAGCTAGCAGACCGTGATCCTGAGAGTTCAGATGAAAGATTGTAGTTTACTCTTCCTTTATTTAACGTAAACCCACAACCATCTCCATGTAGGAAGCTAAGTTTATAGGGACTTCTCCGTGAAAAGGCAGTCTTCCTTGTAACCAGGACACAGCAAGTTCTCTACCCCTTGGGGTGGGGGTCGGGGGACAAGGATACAAAGTGTTCATATACTTTTAGCCATAATAAATACAATTTAAAAAAGAACTATAAATTATTTTACTTTCCAGAAAGGTTTTCTCAAATTCAACCGTCAATGGGCCATGAAAAATACCATCACCACCAACCAACCTAATCAGTGAAGAGCATTCACTAGTCATTCTCAAACATTCATTAAACAGAAGGTAATATACAAGCCATTTATTATTTGTTCCCCTTCGGTCTCATGTCATTTCTCTTTTGAAGAAGTGAAACCTGCATCCGTAAGGATTTTCCCTATGGATCCACCAGAGAATGCAGTGCTAACTGCATATGTATATATTTTAATGGCAAAACCAAATGAAGAATTAGGTAGATATTCTTGCACCAAGGTGTAAGGAGTAGAAACTTGGGCCAGGGGACATTAGAAACTTGCTCTTGAGCAATGGACTTTAACACATTCTTTTGCCTCTCCATTGGGTCGGGACTCTACACCACATATCATGTCTTGCTACCTTAGTGAATGAAGTCTGCGATTAGCACTGCATCTGGGCCGTTTCGATCCATCTGTGCCCTTCATTGACACAGAGAATTGGCAACATTGACTCAAATTAGATTAGGCTTATCATGGTTTGCTGAGTATTAATGCCACCTTTGTCTCCCAATAAGTGGGCAACAGAGAAAGTGGACTGTATTTGTCTTAAACTGAAATGTAAAATATACTTGATAAAGGGTTCACGAAGGATAAAGTTTTACGTCTTGTAAAACTGACACCGATCTGGTGTCAGTGCTTGGTTCTGGGTTCCCTTAGGAGGCGTACAGAGCGCGCTGGCGAGCCGCGGCCCGCAAGCACACTGTGCTCCATCTTCGCAGCTCATTGGAAAGCTCTCAGGAACACCCACTGATAGAGCCCATGTCTGTCCTAAGTACAGTCTTATCTAGCATTCCTGGTCCTAAAATAAGGAAGCAGAGGCACTCCTGCTGGTCACCGTGTGGGAACTGAGGATGTGCACAAGGAGGTAAATCGGAACCTAATTCAATACTTGTCATAAAAACAAACAAGCTACATGTACCTTGTCCTCAGAACTCCGAAAGGCAAACATAGGCTCTCTGAATGTGAAACAATTCTGAATAAATTAATAACCATTAATTTATGAAATAGTTATAGATCTGGTGCCTTGTATTCAGAATACCCATTTCTGAAACAGGAAGCAGGAACCACTTCAGGTTATTGATAGGAAGTTAGAAAATTATGGTTTGCGCCCACAAAGTAATGCCTTTGGACTCAATTTTCTGGGGGGCCAGGAGGGGAGGCAATATCTCATGAGAGACCATCTTGAAACTGTTCATCTATACATTTGGTCTGGGAGTTAGGACCCTATTGTCATCTACCTTAACCCCCTCTAATTATCTTTATTGAACTGGTTTTTGCCAAACTTGGTACAAGACCTTCCATGATAGCACTTCTCTGCCTGCTTACAAGCAAAATTGTCTCAAAGAATGCAGCGTGGGAGCAAAACCAGCGAAGCCTACCTGAGAGTGATTTCACATTTCAAGATCAACAAAATGTCCAAAGTCAATTACATGCTAACACTACCGTGACATTTAAGAGCCGTCCTCAAATTTACTGTTTCAAACTCCCCAACGAGAAGTGGCATCTACTTTACATGGGATGGTGACATTTACCATGACAGAGGCTCTACTAGAGGGGTGTGGCCTGGTACCAAAATAACAATCCAGGGATCCCCAAAGTTCAGTGGACCCCAACATCCTGTGCCACCACTGGCAGCGCCATGCAACTCGGGGCACACCGCGGCATTTCAAATAATAAAACGGAGCATTTAGTACAGCCGAGGTTGCATTTTAAAAAAAGTAACTTCAAGAAGAGTCTCCTTTTAATGTAAACAAAATGCTAAAAGTAAAAGAAAACACAACTTACTGTAAGATGGTCTATTTTAAGTCTAAAGAACAAGGGCAAGGAAGAAACACAACTGAAAACAGAGAAAAAGGCCAAGCTGGGGGCAAGCCCTGGGGGGACTTGGGCCCTGAGCTATGAGCCTCAGAGCCAGCGAGCCATTTCCAGGTGGTAGAGAGGGCAGCTCTGAGAACCAGGACGGTATGCCATTTAACTCTTTCTACATGAAGGCTGAGCGCGGAGGTTAAGGTGGGACGGAGATGGGGACCATACGCCCCCAGCAATGGGTAAAAAAATACTGTTTAGATCTCTAATTAAAAATGTCACATCTACAGAGAAGGTTCTGAGAGTCCTCTAACTTTTTTTTAATTTAATCATTTTATTGGGGCTCATACAATTCATCACCCTCTAACTTTTTATAACTAAGGGGCTCATTAATATAAAATCAGAATTTCATTCATTAATTAAGGGAGTCATCTCTCTTGTATGACCTATCCACAGAGCTCACGAGGAGTAATTAATACTCAGAAGTGGGTGCCAACCTCTTCCTGCTGTCTCTTCCCAGAGGAGTCCAGGACAAGAACACGGGGATTATAACATTCCAACTCCAACCTCCATAGGGTAGCTGTACGGCGTTTACACAAAAGGGATATGTTGATTTCTCCCCCTTATGCGATTTATATATCAGTGTTTATTATTTTCAGTGTGCCGGCAGCCAGACAAACTCATGGATTCTGCATCTCAGACCAGCAGATTTAAAATAAAAATATGCTGACACTTTCCTGCAGCGCAGATGTTTAACTTCTGCGCCACAAATTAGACGTGGGCATTTTCACGTCACTACATCAAATCAGAAGGCAGTCAGATGAGTTAATAGGTTAAAAAGGTAGGCGGTGGGGGGAGGGCGCCGTGCTCAGCAAACCCTGAGCTGAACTAGGTAAACATACTGCATGCAGTGGCCGGAGCCTCTGCAGAGAGGATTCAAAATGTACTACAGTTCATTAATATTCTGTTGCACAGATAAAACATGGATCACATTGAATGAATGTCACAAATAAGCCTTCTCTTATACCCTGATCCACCGCAATGCCTCCTATTTTTCAATGCAGACGGCGGCCTTTCTTGAGAGAAGGCGGCGTGGGGGATAAACAAACAGTCCGGGAGAAGGAGAAAAAGACAGACACACTAGGGCCTACTGCTCCATTCTTTCACAATGAGCCGTTAAGAGGTTTCCACCGCTGAGGTTTTAGTAACTTTAAATATGCGGCAAGGCTTTCCCTCCGCCTGCTACGCAAAACATGCAGAACGCAGGGTCTGGCTTCCACATTAGCCATGCAGTTAAGACATGTTCCTCCAGCTCGCTGCACTGCTCTGAGGCTGTCAGTACAAACAGATGCTAAATAGCGATTGGTTGCAGGAAAGCCGAGTGCCATGCAGAAAGCATTAAAATATTAAAGGCAGACAATACTTACTCCAAGGTCAGCCCCGGAATCTGTAGCCTTTCCCGCTGGGCTTTCATGGTTGGTCTATGTTACCACACTCTAGTCTATTGTAACCATGACACACATTCACTGCCAGCGTCCCGGTGATGACAGAGAGCCAAAACGAACCTCTCTGAAGGACTGGACTAACAATCTCTCGAGGGGGAGGGGGATCCTGCAAGTTTGGGTCCTTCCACCTCTAGCTGTATCATCCAGAGATGTCAGCTGCTTGCCCCAGGTTAACGGCAGTGCACACCGCACGGATTTCGTTAAGGGAATGAGGCTTTCAGCTCTGCATATCAAGTAATTGGTTTCTGGTTTTTTTTTTTTTAAGAAAGTCGCTCCACGCACAGACCCACTTTTCACCTCGGTGAAATGCAAAATCCTTTTCACCACGCTGACTGCAAAAAAAATAATAAAGCCACAGTATCAGACTTAGAAAAGAGTTTATCCCAAGCAAATGTCACCGCCTCCCACCTCCCGGGCGATGCTCTCAGATGGAATGGGAACGCCCCAGAGTAGGTTACCCTTCCTCTCACCCTGGGGGAGTCGGCAGGCTCATTCATAAGCCACAAGACAGCAATAGGAAATGGTGCAGCATGAAAATATTGAGATGCGTCTCTATATACACGCGGCCAGCATTGGAACCAGGACTGAACTAACGGCGTTAATTTGGGGGAAGGTGAACTTGGTTTTGAGGCAAAGACTTGTGCCAACAGGCACTACTGTTGGGTGGGAAAGTACCAGCTGGGAATGAACCTGGGAGACAGGGGCTTGTGATCCACACTTTATACCATTAGTCTAATACGATGAAAGAAGGAAGGAAGGAGGGTAAAGGGGAGAGGATATATTTTGACAGCCTGGGCATATCATCCTGCACTTATTCAAAAAGCACCATTTTCCCATTCTTCATCCCTTAAGATCAAGCGTACTTCCATTGTCATGCAGGAGGTATGAATTTGACTCATTTCCTCTGGTGTATTTTGAAACACTTAAAAAAGTTGGCAACCACTGGTCTGTGAACAAGAAGCAATAAAATGAGAACCTTAGTCACCATTCTAATTTTTAACCATCATAAAACCACACACACATACACACAGCCATATTGTGGTGAAAAGGTGGCTGCATTGAGCGATGAACTTCAAAAGGCTATTCAGTCCAACTGCATCTTTATGTGAGGCCATGTAGTGGCAGTGCCAGAATCAGATCTTGGTGTGCTTACTGCTACCCTGGGGCCCTTTCCATGCAGGAAGGCTACACACAGTTGTTCAAGGTGTACACTACACTAGGGAGCTGGGCAAAGAGGGAAGAACACTTGACATTACTTTCAAATGCTCCATGCCTCCACCCCCACCTTGGGTGATTTCCACCCCATTTCTTTATTGTCACAAAGGCAATCGCCATGTCTACATTGATCTAGAGCAGTGGTTCTCAACCTGTGGGTCGGGACCCCTTTGGGGGTTGAACAACCCTTTCATAGGGGTCGCCCGATTCATAAGAGTAGCAAAATTACAGTTATGAAATAGCAATGAAACTAATTTTATGGTTGGGGGGTCACCGGAACATGAAGAACTATATTAAACGGTCGCAGCATTAGGAAAGTTGAGAACCACTGATCTAGAGGGTCACCTGTTTCCAACTTGACCAACTTGCCACGTAGACCAGTTCACGTGACGCTCCCGTGCTCTCAGTCTAGCAAGCTGATTTGATGGGGCCATTTGCTTATGTTCACCAGGCACCACCTCCTGCTGTGTGGGTTCCCGGTCACCAATCCGCCCGGTGTTTGGAGTTAAACCCACACTGGGAATATCATCATTGTGAGTGATCACAGAGATTCACACCACGATGTAGACCAACAGATGCAACATAAAACACAAAGCCTAGCAAGATTTGAGGATAGAGATATACAGTGAACCCTCGCCACTTCGCACTTCGACTTCCGCGGCTTCACTCTATCGCGGTTTTTGCGTAACAGCACCCACTGCCTACACCCGCTCCTTCAGAGGAAAAAGACGGCGACCCACCTGTAGAGTACATCCCTTAAGTCATTTCATAGGCTATTGATTACAGTATTTGTAATAACTATGTATAATAATACTGTATGTGAAATATGTAATACTGTAAACTAGATGCCATAAATAATATAATAAATGATAATTGTAATGTCCAAAATGTTTTACTGTATTTTCCCTTTTTCGTTTAATAAATTGGGTAATACGAGTGTAATGGTGACTAAAGGGTGTTTTTTCATGTCCTCTATGCTCTAACTACGAAAATATTTGATTTACAAATAAGGAATCCTACTTCGTGGAATTTCATTTATCACAGTAGGGTCTGAACCGATTAACCGCGATAAACGAGGGTTCATTGTAATGGAGTACAAAGGAGACCAGAGAAACCTTGCTTAGGGATGTCAGGGAAGGGTCAAACATATAGGTGGTACAACCAAGTTACAGTAAAGACAAAAGAACTAATTACTACTTTATACCTAAACAAAAAAACAAAGGAAAAGAAAAAAGCCACAGTTAAATTCTCTAGATCTACAACTTTTAATATTTTAAGGTAGACTCCATTTAGGTAACACATTACATTTTTATTCAGAAGGATTTTATACATAGACACTCTTTTAAAAAAATCACACCTTTTATTGCCAGTAGAATCCTAGACATTTTCACTAGATCACTTTGTTATTGTTGCTGTGTGCCTTCAAGTTAATTCTGCTGCGTCCAGCCCTATGTGGGAGAGAGAGTAGACCTGCCTCATGGGGTTTCCCAGGCTGCCATTTAAGGGCGCTCATTAGGTCTGTTCTCCTGTGGAGGGGCCAAGGGTCAGTCCAAACTGCTGACTGGTCAGCAATGGAGTACTTTACCAACTGGACAGCCAAAGAAGCCTAGACTGGCTGTTTACCAGCCCTAATTTTAACTTGTACTACAACAAATTCATCACCTGTGGCCCACCAACACGATTAAGCCTCCTTCCACAGTCAAATAGCTAAAATCCCACCATCCTTCCCACTCAAGTCCCCTTGATCCAATCTACATCACTACTTGGATGACTGGAATCCCTCTCTCCTATCCCTCTCTATATTTTTGGCCCTATAATCTCCAGAATGATCTCCCCTGCCACCCCACCCCAAACTATGTCAGACTCCTCTATTCAAAGCCCTACGATGGCTTCCCTCTCAAAGTAAAAGCCCAAGCCCTAAACAAATTAGTCAAAGGTCAACAGGGATAAGAACATTTTATTAAGGTCAACAGGGATGAGAACATTTTATTCAAATAAGGACAGAGTTTTCGTCCAAAAGTGTAAGCACATGTGGAAGGAGGGAAGCAAGATCTGGCAGAGTGGGAGGGGGTCTCCCAGTCAGGGTCCCTGTGGGAACCACACCAAATAGCTTCTGCATTGAGAAAGCTGGGAAATGCTGTCAGCATGTGTCTTCTTTCTCTAGGAACTGCTCCTTCTGGGTAGGGCAGTGTTTTCACTTTACAACAGTATTCAAAGTGACAGAGAAATAGCAGGATACGGATATCATTCTTTTTTAAAAGTTTTCAGGAATCAGTGGATCAGGAACCATCACCAATCAAGGAATGCTGGCATCAGAGAAAGAGGGCCAGCTATGGCGTGTCTCTTGATGTGCCACCTGTGAAGGCATCTTAGCTAAAAAATTCCCGACAACAACGACTCCACTCAGACCCTCACATCAAAATACCAATTGACCGGAAATAATAGGGGCAAGGGACCCTACTAAACGACATCATGGAGAAGCAATCATCAAAATCTAGCTGTGGACCCCATGACAAATGGCTGGGTGTGTTAACCAAGAATTTTCTTTTTTCTTTTTAACCATTTTATTAGGGGATCATATGACTCTTATCACAATCCATACATACGTCAATTGTGTAAAGCACATTTGTACATTCATTGCCCTCATCATTCTCAAAACATTTGCTCTCCACTTAAGCCCCGCATCAGGTCCTCATTTTTCCCCCTCCCACATGGGCCAGTAACCCCAGATGTGAGCCCCAGGACCCAGTCAAGCAGGAAGGTGTGGTGCAGGAAAGAGGCCAGTTCTCTTCAGTGTCTCTCTTACCAAAAGGCCACCTTTCTCCAAGGAGACATCACACAGGTACCTCAAGTTGACAAAATCTAACCATCACCTCTGTCTTGTTTTTGTGCATGTTATTATCTCTGCAGGTCTGTCTAAATAAGACAGGCTGGATGAACAATCTGGAGGAGAAAACAACAGGACTGACAGTTCCGGGGAGAAGGGGAGGCAGGGAAAGGTAGTGGTGTTAACAAACCCAGGGACAAGGGAAAAACAAGTGATCCAAATCAATGGTGAGGAGGGTGTAGGAGGCCTGGTAGGGTGTGACCAAGGGTAATGTAACCGAGAGGAATGACTGTAACCCAAATGAAGGTTGAGCACGATAGTGGGACAAGAGGAAAGTAAAAGGAAATAGAGGAAAGAGCGAGGAGGTAAAGGGCATTTATAGAGGTCTAAATAAAGGCATGTATATTTGTAAATATATTTATATATGAAGATGTTGAAATAGATCTATGTATATTTATGTATAGATTTAGTATTAAGGTAGCACACGGACATTGGGCCTCCACTCAGGTACTCCTTCAATGCAAGAATACTTTGTTCTATTAAACTGGCATACCATGATGCTCACCTTCCCAATACAATCGCTGAAGACAAAGCAGGTGCATAAACAAATGTGGTGAAGAAAGCTGATGGTGCCCAGCTATCAAAGGATATAGCGTCTGGGGTCTTAAAAGCTTGAAGGTAAACAAGCTGCCATCTACCTCAGAAGCAACAAAGCCCACATGGATGAAGCACAACAGCCTGTGTGATCACGAGGTGCAGAAGGGATCAGGTATCAAAGAACAAAATATCATATCATTATGTGCTCACTTCCCTGATATGATTGCTGAAGACAAATGGGTGCATAAGCAAATGTGGCAAATAAAGCTGATGGTGCCCAGCTATCAAAAGATATAGCATCTGGGGTCTTAAAAGCTTGAAGGAAAACAAGCGGCCATCTAGCTCAGAAGCAACAAAGCCCACATGGAAGAAGCACAACAGCCTGTGTGATCACAAGGTGTCAAAGGGATCAGGGATCAGGCATCATCAGAACAAAAAAATCATATCATTGTGAATGAGGGGGAGTGCAGGGAGACCCAAAGCCCATCTGTAGGCAATTGGACATCCCCTTACGGAAGGGTCTGGGGAGATGAGCCAGTCAGGGTGCAGTGTAGCAACGATGAAAAAATACAACTTTCCTCTAGTTCCTAAATGCTTCCGCCCCCTCCACTATCATGATCCCAATTCTACCTTACAAATCTGGCTAGACCAGAGGATGTACACTGGTACAGATAGGAATTGGAAACAGGGAATCCAGGGCAGATGATCCCTTCAGGACCAGTGATGAAAGTGGCGATACAGGTAAGGTGGTGATACAGGGATGGTGGAGTAGAAAGGGGAAATGATTACAGGGATCTACATATAACCTCCTCCCCTAGGGGACGGGCAACAAAAAAGTGGGTGAAAGGAGACATTGGACAGGGTAAGATATGACAAAATAATAATTTATAAATTATCAAGGGTTCATGAGGGGGGGGAGCGGGAAGGGAGGGGGAAAATGTGGAGCTTATGCCAGGGGCTTAAGTGGAGAGCAAATGTTTTGAGAATGATGAGGGCAAAGAATATACAAATGTGCTTTACACAACTGATGTATGTATGGATTGTGATAAGAGTTGTATAAGCCCCTAATAAACGATTAAAAAAAATCTAACCATCACAAATACTATAAATAGGAATTGCTTCAAAATGATCTGGAGAGGCAAGGTATGAGATGATATATAAACAAGATAATACTGGTCATAAATTGCTATTTATTAAAGTTGGACATTGGTTAGGTGGACATTCATTATACTATTCTCTCTAGTGTGTACTTGAAATCTTGTCTGAGGAAAAATAAGTGATATCTTATTATCCTACAAAGCTCTACATTTTATATGTAAAAGGCCCTGCTTCTCTTTCCCACTCTTGCACACACCTCTCACCCTCTTTTACCTCCAGCCATACTTTGTTCATAGACACCAAGCATGTTCGCATGGCAATGTCTCTGTGCTCACTTCCTGTTCCTCAGACTACAACCTTTTTCCCAAGGCGTCCAAAATGTCTTGCCTCTGAACTTCCTTTACATCATCCCTGATCACCCAGTTAGAAGGCCCGAGGCCATCCGCACACCCAGTGTCTTTCTCCTCATCGCAACATACTTCTCGCCTCCGTCTTGACCATCTTGAGACATAGTTTACATGTCTTTACTATTGTCCGTTCTCCCCAATAATAAGGTAAGTGAAATGTAAATGAAAGCTCTGTGGGTTGTTTACAGCTTTGTATCATGGGTGCCAAGAATGCCCACCCAGGCACTCCACAGATATTTGCTCAAACCACCAATTAACACTAACGTTTCACCTTCATTTTCTCTCATCCAACTTATCACATTCCATCCAGGTTCCAAGACTTACATATAAGTTCTCATTTTTCCATGAAGCCTCCTCCACTTACAGCTTTATGTATGCATACTAGTGTTTTGTCTTGGGGACAGAAAAAAAGAAGTCATACTGTACGCATTGCTGCATAACTTACCTTCCCTCATGGAACAGCAATGCCCTAGTGATTCTACCATTTCAGGAAATGATGAGTTAGCCTGATTCTTTTTAATGACTGCAGACTATTCTATACTGTGAGTGCGTCACTAACCATTCTCTCTTCAGCGGACATGACACTCCCTCCCCTTTTAATGAAATGAACGCTTCAATCTGCCTTTTCATAGGGGCGTTTTGAGCTCTGTAACTTAGTTACGCCGACTGTAAATGTTTGGGCAGCAGTCATACATTGGTCTACTTCTATGCACTGACAAGGTCCTAACATCCTCACCAGCCCTATCATTCTACAGTGAGAATAACAATGCTTCCAGCTAAAATGATCAGACTGCTAAAGAAGGGATGTGACCAGATCTCCCTGAAGTTTCCCTCGCCTCCTCAAAAGACCTGCAAGTGTTGCTTGTCCCTCACTGATCTCTAAATCCATTCAAACATTCCTTGAGCTTTGAGCAACAGGTGGGCACAACATTGGGGATTTGCGTAGGAATGGTCAAACAGGGCCCTTGCATTTCATTTACCTGCATGATAATTAGGTCATAGGCTAAATGGCACATAGTACATCCATGAGTTTGAAACACAGGCTGAGGTGAGAGTAAGAAGCCTGAAAACATGAGGCACATCATGATCTCAGGGTAAGAAGAGACGAATGGTTAGGCCAGAGAATAATTCTCCAACTAGGAGATGCGATCAAAGCAACGTGAGATACTGCCTCACACCAACAATGCTAGCCAAGTAAACCCCCCACCAACATGCACCCACAAACCCATACATGTTAGAGAAACAGAGGCTGGAAGCCCCACATATTGGAGGTGGAACTGTAACCATGATTCACTGCGGAAAGCAATATGGCGCTACCTCAAATAACTGGGAAGAGAAATGTCATACAGTCCAGCAACCCCTCTGCGGGCATACGCCCTAAGGAAGTAAAAGCCAGAGCACAAAGAGACGCGCAGACCCATGTTCATCGCAGCGCTGTAGTAAGAAGGTGGGAGAACCACAAGGCTCCTTAGAAGCCGGGATAAAGAAACCGGTATGCAGCACACACACAGGAATACTCTGCATTGCTGGAATAACAACGGTGAAGCACCCCGCGGCATGGACGGACCTGCAGACCATCATGCTGACCGAAGTCAGTCAGTCACAAAATGGCAAGTCGTATATGAGAGCACTGCTCTAAAGTAGAAATACCAAGACAGCGATTTTCAGTCCACAGGGAACAGATTTTGGAGATTACCAAGTCAGAGGGGCCAAGGCAGGAAGCTGAGGCAATAGACCGGAGGGCTGACAGGCAGTAACTTCCATGACGGGTCTTGTCGTACCGAGTTGGAGAAAAGAAATGAAAAGAGGGATGGTTTGAATGGGCAATTCGGGACTGGGAGGGTTAAGAAGTAACTGAAGCTGCCGAAGACAAAATTGATGGTCAGAATTGTAACTCACTCCAGCCCACCCAATGCATAATAAAATTTTTAAAAAGTGTACTATAGTCCATATTCCACGATAAAGTGTAAGAATCTGCTTTTACCGGTCCAATGGATCATGCCAGTACCTACCCCCATGCCCCGTCCTCCTCTCTCTGGGAAACTCTGATCTAGAAAATGGGATAATGGGTGCCACAACTACACAGAGAAACAGTAAGGGTCTCACGGCACAATACCTGCAAATTGGAGAAGGTATGTGTCCTAGTGTTAATATAATCTTCCTCCCTCATTCACTCACTGCCGTCCAGCCGATGCCAAGTCCCAGTGACAGAGGATTCGGAGAACAGGGTTTCTGAGAATTGATCAAACTGATGTCAATGGAGTAAAACCTGTGGAAGTCAAGGCTTGGAACCTTCATTTGCTGACGGCGCACAACCCCAAGGAGAGGCAGCAGCTGCAAAAATCACCTCATAATCAGAACTGGGAATGTATGAAGTATGCATCTATGAAAATTGTACTTGTCAAAATGAAAAGCAACACGTAACCATACATACCCTGTGCCTTGGTGGGCTGCAGCGGACTCTGGTAAGGCACATTTTGAACGACAAAACCCCCTGGCTTACTATGCTGGGAATGACACAATCAAGAGGAATGGTGCTGCATTCATCGTCAAAACGGAGATATGACAAGATAATCATTTATAAATTATCAAGGGCTCAGCTCATGAGGAAGGGGGAGCGGGGAGGAAGGGGAAAAAAAGAGGACATGGTGCCAGGGGCTTGAGTGGAGAGCAAGAGTTTTGAGAATGATGAGGGCAGTGAATGTACAGGTGTGTTTTACACAATTGATGGATTGTGATAGAGTTGTGTGATAAATTGTGATAAGAGTTGTGTAATAAAATGATTTAAAAAAAAAGATCTTTCTTAAAGCACAATGTTGTCTGTGATAGGATTATATCTAGCCACCTTTGAGGAAATCCAAGAGATACAACTGTTAGACATATTTATACACCTAAACCTAGTGATGAAGAAACTGAAGAATTCTACCAATGTCTTCAGTCTGAAAAATTGATAAAAAATGCAATAGAGATGCATGGATAATTATTGCAATTGGAATGCCAAAGTTGGCGACAAAGAGAAAGAGTAGGTGGAAAATATGGTGATAGAAATGAAGCTGTAAATCACATGATATAAGACCAACACAACTTGTTCATAGCAAATACTTCATTTGCATGTGAAAGTTAGACATTGAATAAGAAAGACCAATGAAGAATAGATGCATTTGAACTGTGGTTCTGGTGAAGACTATTGAAAGTACCACGGGCAGCCGAGAGAACCAACAGATCTCTCTAGGAAGAAACACAGCCAGATGCTCTCTACAGGCAAAGATGGCGAGACTTCATCTCACATACTTTGGACTTGTCGGGAGAGACCAGTCCCGGGAGAAGGGCATCATGCATGGTAAAATCTAGCAGCAGCAAAAAAAGAAGACGTTCAACGAGATGGATTGACACAGTGGCTGCAACAAAGGGCTCGAACATAAGAATAATTGTGAGGATGGCGCAGGACTGGGCAGTGTTTCTTTCTGTTCCACACAGGGTCACTATGAGTCGGAATTGGTTTTTTTGGGGCAGGTAACTAAGATAATTCTCCACGGTGTTAGGGAACTAAGCAGTGTCAGAACAATGATGTCAGAGAGTGGCCCCCCAGGAACTGGGGAATCCTGATAGTGTCCAGAGACCAGAGGAAGCCCAGGAAGCACAGGATGTGCTAGAAAGCATTCCTTGTGGATTAGCTGCATGCAGTGGATCCAGGGATGTGCTTGCTCTGTGGGGCACTGGGGATGTCAGGAAGGCTCTTTCACAGATGACAATGTTTGACTGAGGGGACTTAGATACAGTCAGTCTGAATTCCCATAGCCTCCGTTTGTGCCAGCCTGGCTGATAAACACAGGTGGGATTGACTGAGGGGCAGAGAGATAAATGGCTTGGTGAGCCTTGCCTTTCTTGTCTCTCGCTATGTGATCATCGGACCAGTGTGCGGCTGCCTTGCTTGTTCTGTGCCTCAATTTAAAGGCTACACTACCTGTGGGACACCTAGCCTGTGGACTGTGTTGCTGTAAGTTGAGGTCCCTTTAAGACTTCTCTGGAGCTGGGGACTAGCGATTGGTGACCTGCCTTGTGATTGGCTGCTGTGCTGACATAGCCTAGCTCTCTCTACAAATAGAGGAAGATCTGGCATCAGACAGAGACTTGAAGGACTGCTAGTCTCTCAACTTTCTCTCATGGACGGACGTGAGTTGCACTAAGCCATTTGTAGTGCTTTCTAATTTAACTGTTTATTTCTTGTATTGTATATTTATCTGTATATGATTTAACAGTTCATTTCTCGTTATATATCTAATTATCTTTATAAATAAATATATTATATTATCAGGAATTTGGTTTTATCTCTCTAGAGAACCCTGTCTAACACACCGTTCTTACAGAAAAGGGACAGCACCATCACACTGATGGTGGCAATTTGTCTCACATTGATCCAGGGGTCTGGTGTAAAGCGCTCCTCTGGGGTTTTTTTGAGAACACTGGTCTCAAGAACCAAGAGTGATTTTCTACTTGAGAGCATTAGCCATTCCCAGTATCATCTTTGGTTGTTACAACTTCTAAGGGGCAGGTCCCACTGGCCTCTGTTAGGTAGAGGGTGGAGACGCTGTTGGATACCTTAAATGGTACAGCACAGTCCACAGTGAAGAATTCTCTAGATCCAAATAAGGGGTGCTGATGTTTAAAAACCCTGCTCTAGATGCAAGGGTCAAATTCTCCAGGACCACTGTCATGAACGCATTTAAAATATTTTGGTTCAAATTCTACTCTACTAAGCTGAAGCAAAACCAAACCAAATCAAACCTGATAAACTCTCAATTTTATTTCTCATTCCTTATTTTCCCACTCAGCAATATCACTAACCTAGACGGAGATGCTATTATCCTGTTTTCAGAGGGATTAAAAAACACACACATCAGGAGCCTAGAAACTGTCTCTAAGTCACGGAAAGCCAATGGGCAGGATGCCTATGAAATACATAAGCAGCAGTCCCAGTAGGGAATTCTGCCTGGAAAGATGACCCAAGTCACTTATGAAATAGTTCTTTCCCATGCGAGGCCCTGTTGAAGGGGTCCTGACTCAAAAGTACAGCCGGGTGTGTTGATTTGGGGTGCACAGGCTGCTGGGTTTTAAACATAAGCGTTTTTACTTCTCATATAAAATTCAAGAAAATAATCTCCCCAATTCAACATTTCCTCCTTTCCCTTCTTCTCTAGTTTCAAGGACTATATAAAAGCCTCAGGCAGGATGAGAACGAACACCATTATTCTGAATGCTCAACTACCTCTATATCCTTAAAGTATGTGAGTGTGTGTATGTGTGCGTTTCCTTTACCACGGGCCCATGAACACTTTCACTCTCATGATGGTGCATGGTAGCGACAGGCTTATTCAGCAGTCCCTGCTCTACAGGCGGGAGATAGCGCGATGGATGACACGTCTTGTGGAGCGCATGATTAACATCAGAAAACACAAATAAGGCAACGCATGAAGCCAAGCAATAATGACGGGTGCTTTGCAGGTGTCATCAGAGGTGCTCTGGTGGTTAGTGGGCTGGGGATGGATAGAGCCCTTAGATTACCTGGTCCTGGGAAACACTGATGAGCTACAAGCGATCTCTGAGGGAAGAAAACGAGGCACTTCATGAAGAGAACACCTGGCGATTTAGTGGTTACATGTTGGGCTCCTAACTCTGAAGCCAACAGTTCCCCAGCTGCTCAGTGGGAGAAAGAGAAGGCCTTCTACTCCCATAAAGAGTTCCCGTTTCTAGCGGCTTGGAAACCCAGAGGGGCAGTTCCACCTGCTCTCTAGGGTCGCTAGGGGTTGGGATGGACCAGATGGCGTGAGTTTTTGAGATTTTGGAGTCCTGAAGAGAAAAGGAAAGTGTCCCAGGGAAAGGGAACAGCAGTTTCAGTAGTTCTGGGACAAGGTCGGATAGTTAAGATCAGGTGTCTGATCGGTAGGAAATCAACAGAGAGCGCCTAAGCTTTTAGATAAAGCACATTATTGCAAGTGATACAGAGATAACCAAAGCTCAGGTGTGGGTTAAGTAAGGTTTGTATCATTTGGCTAAGCAGAAGAGGAACAGAATAAAAGTCAAGAGAGGAACCAGATTTATGTTCTATAGGCTAATGTGATAAAAAGACAGGTTTTGACTTTGGTAGCATCTTTTAGTAATCGGGGTCTAAAGGTCTTTTCTAAGCAGACCTTCATAAACAGCTAGGTAAATGTCCATTTCATAGCAGGTTAAAAGGTGAATGAGGTGGCACGTCTTTATTCATCAAGTAACATATATTAAGTACTATCAGAGGGCAAGGCATTAAAGCAAAAGCCAAAAAAAAAAGTCTCAAGAGATGGCCCTATCCTACAGAGGTATAATGAAAAATCAAGGCCCTCTTTGTCTCCTCCTCCCTACAACCTCGGTTCCTCTTCTGTTTGCAGACAACACAGACTCGAAAGGAATATGTAGCCTCACTTAGGAGTCCTTCGCTCTCAAGTCAGATACGGTTTATCGCTGGTCTCTATACCGTTTATAAAAGATATTTTAATATAGGTAAGGTTTGAGAGTTACCACCTTTGCACATTTTCTCAAGTAACCCTGGCGGGTGTGCTTCAACAAAACAATGAAATAAATAAAACAGTTAAGATACGATCACGAGAGGAATCCCAAGCAAAGCGCCATGCGGCAGACCTGAAGAATACAACTCCCCAATTTAGAACAGAAACGAGGAGCGGAAAGCCAACCGAAGCCACGTGAGTGTGTTCTTGCATATCTGGTGACACGGAACACAACAGGAGATTATGGCAGCGCTGCAGACTCGGGAGAGGAGTCTGATAAATGCACTGCTCTGTGGAGTCAACTCTCACTCACCGTGAATTTCTTAGACAGCGTAAAAGGCTCTGTCGTTCGTCCAAGGCTGTCTTCTTGAGAAACAGATCTAGTTTCACGACAAGTGCCAAGTATCCCACCTGAACGTGCGAGGTCATCTCAAGGACAGGTCTGATTGACTGAACCAAGGCCATCCTAACTGTAGGATGACACCCAGGATAACATAAAAGAAGAAGGTCAAGACAGCAAAGACCACCATGGATGTCACAATGGACATCAGAATGGACTTGGAAACTGACTTGACTGTAGATTCACCAAAACAAATGGAAGGAACAACCCACTGCAGAACAGCAGGTTTCACAGGATGGCTCCGGAATACGTGGTAAAGTATCACATAGAAATACGCAGACCTCGAGTCAGAAAACTAAAAAAAGAAGATCATACTCGAGATTTCTCAGCCTAAAAGAATTAAAGAAGAAAAACAAGCCTCCAGTTGCAACACTGAAGGATTCCATGGGCAAAATTAAGTGATACAGGAAGCATCACAAGAAGATAGACGTACACAGAGTCATTGTACCAAAAATGAATCTGTCGATGTAGCAATTGGGAGGTAACATATTCAAAGACTAATGGATTTGAATGAAGAAGTCCAAGGTGCACTGAAGATACTGGTGAAGAACAAGGCTCCAGGAATTGACAGAATACTAATGAAAATGTTCCAACACATAGATGCAGTAGTGGTGGTGCTCACCTATCCATGTCAAGCCTTTGGAAGATAGCTACCAGGCCAACTGATGGAAAGAGAAGCATTCTAAAGACATTCCAAACATAATGTGGACGTTATCAAACAATGTCATTAATACTACATGCGACTCAAAATTTGCTGAATTCAAGTGCAGTTGCAGCAATATATTGATAAGGAATTCCCAGAAATTCAAACCAGATTCAGAAGAGAATATGGAACAAAGATTTTTATTTCTGATAGCAGATATATCTTGGCTAAAAGCAAAGAATACCAGAAAGGCTGACTATGCAAAGCCATTTGACTGTATTGATCATAACAAATTATGGATAAACTATGGCAAGGAATAGGAATTCCAGAACATTTACCATAGATACTCAAGTATAAGCTTAGGAACCAAATTTTACCACAAAAACTGCATTAAAAATGAGCTGAAAAACTTGCCTTATACATGACTATATACGGTAGGTAGGCTCAGGCAGAACCTGTACATAGACTAAGAACCATGTTTTAAAAGGACAAGGGGGAACTGTGTGGCTTAGCATCAGGAAAGGCATACATCAGCTCCACATCCTTTCACAGCATATGTAAACTGTACTCTGAGCAAATAACCAAGGAGATGATCTATATGAAGTAGACCATGGCATTAGCACAGGAGGAGACTCACATTACGAACCTGTGCAAGATGCAGGGGACACCACCTTACTTACTGAAGATCAGAGGACTTGACGCACTTACTGATGACGGGCAAAGACTTTCAGCATGGCTTACATTTCAATATAGAGGAAACAAAAATCCTCACAGTGGGACCAGTAAGCAACACTGCGGTAAGCAGAGAAAATATACTGAAACTATCAAGAATTTCATTTTACCTGGATCCACAATTAATGCCCATGGGAGCAGCTGTCAAGATGCTCAACAAGGTTTGCACTGGGCAGATCTGCTGCACATGCCCTCTTGAAAGTGTGAAAATGCAAAGAGGTCACTTTGAGGACTTTGTCGACCCAGGAAGGCATGGTGACTTCAATGGTCTCATATGCATGCTGAAGCTGGATAACAAACCAGAAAGACCAAGGAAGACTTGGTGCATGCGGATTATGGTATTTACACAGAATATTGAATACGCCATGAACTGTCAGAAGATATATGGCTGTACACAGACAAATACACCCCACAAAACATGTTCTAATTCTTGGAGCCTGTGCACACGTTCATAGTAAAAGGGACTGTGTTGCTATGATTAAATTGAAACGATTGGTCTGGGCCATTTGAGTGGGCCTTATCCTCACAAGGGTCATGATAAGAGATGCCAAGGGAGAAGTAAGGCAGCCAGAGATCCAGGAATGCAGGAAATCTCTGGAAGCTCGGAAGGGCTAGGAACAGTTTCTTCTCTGGAGCCTCTGGGAGGAAAGCAGTCTTTGATTTGAACCCATGAAACATATTTCTGACCTCTAGAATTGTAAGGTAATAAATTCTGCTGCTGGAAGCCACTGAATTTGTGGTAAGTTTTTGTAGCAGCATGAAATTAATAAATGCCTATTTGGAATAAAATGAACAAAGAATATAGATTTAAGGAAGAATCATTCTCACAGCACTTATAAACCATTTGTGGGACCTGGGTGGTGATGTTGGGTAAGTGTGGGATTGCTAACCACAAAGTGGGGGGTTCAAACCCATCAGCTGACTGGCTGCTCCCATAAAGCCTTGGAAATTCTCTCTGGTCAGAACTGACTAGAGTGCAGTGCTATATTATTATTATTATTGATAAGTGTGGAAAAGGAGGCAGTATTACAGTTGCATTCTCATAGGATAATACGAAGTCGATCTATAATGTGCAAATTAATAGAAACAAAGCAACCTTATGCATTATTGTGAGCTATGGAGAATACGCATAAATAGAAAGAGCTCGGAGAATTGACGTGATTCTCTTGGGGAAACAGAAATGACAGGTAGAACGGGGTGAAGCCTATGCTACTGTTTTGAATAAGCGGTGTGTTGTTAAAAGCCACAGACCTGGTTGCAGTTCCTAGTGACCACATCATCTGGTCGTTCTCCTGTGGAGCCATGGGTAGCAGTGAGCAATCCCTTAACCATTGCACAACCAAAAGCCTAAACCCAAATCACTGCCATCATGCCGATGCTGACTTCCAGCAACGCCCTAGCACAGGGTCGACCTGCCCCTGTGCGTTTCTGAGACTGTGCCTCTTTATGAGAGCAGAAAGCTCTGTCTTCCTCCTGAGCAGTGCCTGCTTGTTTAGCACTGCTGCCCGTGCGGTTAGCAGCCCGCTGCTTAAACTTTATGCAACCAGGGGCCATTATAAAGGCATTGTGCTATTCAACTCCTTAGACTATAGGTATGGAATGATGTTTTTTTAATAGTTTTTTAGGGGCTCACACGACTCATTACAATCCATACATACATCAATTGTGTAAAGCACATTTGTACATTCATTGCCCTGTCATTCTCAAAACATTTGCTCTCCACTTAGGCCCCCGATATCAGGTCCTCATTTTACACACACCCCCTCCCCCTTCCCCTCCCTCATGAACCGTTGATAAGTTATAAATGATTATTTTGTCATATCTTGCCCTGTCTGACATCTCCCTTCACCACTTTTCTGTTGTCCATCCCCCAGGGAGGTCACATGTAGATCCTTGTAATTGGTTCCCTCTTTCCAACCCACTCTCCCTCTACCCTCCCAGTATTGCCACTCACACCACTGGTCCTGAAGGGATCATCCGCCCTGGATTCCCTTTGTTTCCAGTGGTATAGAATGTTTTTATAAGTTAAAATAAATGTGAATTTTCAGAAGAAAAAAATTAGCGGCCAGTGATTATTAGATGTATCGCTGAAACTTACTGTGTCCAATTTCATTGAAACATCATCTCATGTTCCTGCACTCTCTCATCGACTGTCCTCAGACACCCATTTGTAGGACAGGAAGGAGGTGACCAGTGTGTTGTTTTTTTAAAAATCACTTTACTGGGAGCCCTTACAGATATTAGAACAATCCACAATTCCATTAGATCAAGCATAATTGCACAATTGCTGCCACCATCATTTTCAAAATATTTTCTTTCTTCTTGAACTCTTTGATATCCTTTCCCCTTTATCCCCTCCCTCCCCCACTTTACCCCCCAGGAACCCTTGCTGATATATATATTACTATATAGTATATGTATTCTGACATTAGCCTATATGTTTGATACCAATCTATTAATACCTCTTCAGACTCATGCAACACATGCAGTGACGTTGAATGCAGGAAGATCATAGGCCAGTGGGTGGAAATTCTTGTGGATCCAGTGGCAGTGGAAGCATCTCAACGCTGGCGTGGGTCTCTATGCGGCTTCTCCAGCTCCAGGGCTCTAACATAGCTTCATGTGTCTTGTCAGTAGGAAGATGAAGCAGAGAATCTCTCTAGATCTGGCCTCCCGTGAGCTATTTATTACCATGGTGCCTCCAAAAGAGGTCATCATGCAGAGACCTGATTGACACAGGCTAGACTTCACCCCTTCTCAAGTTGACACCAGATTATGTAACTACCACAGATCACCCCTTGTCAACTTTACACTTTTACACAACTTTGCCGTACATAATTCTTTACAGAATAAAATCACATCTGTACCTAACAGGATAGAACTAAAAAGCACACAGTTCAATATGTGCCATCCTCATTTAAACATAATATTCTGTAAGTGACAAAACAACAATATTCTATGCGTAATAGAATTGCAGTTAAATGAACACCTTCACCATAATCCTCTAATACTATGAAAGAAATCCCCCCACCTATGAAAGTTACTTTATCTGAGGACCTAATTTCAAGCTGCTGTGCAATATCAGTACTATTTATAATAACATCACCCTCAGAATTATCCAAATGTCTATCAGCAGTGGAATGAATCAATGCAATCTAGCACGTTCAATAATGGAACATCGTGGTGCAATGAGGATGAACAATCTTTGACTACCTGAAGTTATATAGATGAGTCTCAGAGAGTACTGAATGAAAGACAGTGTATATGCTGACAACTTACACGCTCACAATCAGGCAAATCCAATCAATGCTATTCAAAGGCAAGAGAGTGGTTCCACGAGGGTGAGATAACAGTGACAGGATGTGTGCAGGGGGCTTTTAGGGTTTGAGCTGTTCTATTTCTTGATCCAAAGGTTGGTTGACTACATGGATATGCCAAAGTGTGCTACAATCCCCCAAGTTTGTGAATTTTGGGATTCCTAGAGTGTCTCTGTAGCAAA
The DNA here is from genome assembly GCF_000313985.2 of Echinops telfairi. Taxonomy (NCBI): domain Eukaryota; kingdom Metazoa; phylum Chordata; class Mammalia; order Afrosoricida; family Tenrecidae; genus Echinops; species Echinops telfairi. The sequence goes on from NW_022111373.1 coordinate 84,559,060, forward strand.
GTGGTTACTTGTTGGACTGTGAGCTTCAAGGTCAACAGTTCGGATGCACCGGCCTCTCTATGAAGAGAGATGAGAGTTTCTTATTCCCGTAAAGAGTGACAGTCTTAGACACCCAAAGGGGCAGTTCTACCTGGCCTGCAGGACAACCGCAGGTGGGAATCGGCTCCATGGCAGTGAGTTTGGTTTGGTTTGGGTAATTCTTAAGCTGCATCTCGCACACGATCAGAGTTTACTTATCGGGTTTACAGCAGTAGTTCTGCGGGAGAAGAGACCGAGCGCTCTACCCCAGTCCAGAGCACAGTCTAGGGGTCACAAAGGGCGGTAGGGGTTGCGGGTAGTCCTCTGTTGCACGGGGCTGCTAGAGGTCGGACTTGACGCGATGCCACAAACAATTTCAAACACGGCTTATTGGACATTTATCAATTATATTCCTTCTTTAAAAAAGAACTATTCACACTCTGCTTCATCCCATCCACGAGACAAAATACAAAGACACTACTACCTATTCAGTAACTATTTGTTGAATGAATGAATAAAAGCAAGTTGAAAAGGGAAAGTAAATTAAATCAGAAACAAGGAAAATATAAAATGGGATACAATGACTCCTCCATGGGAAAATACATGGAAATTCTTGAAGGGGCATATTTTACTGAACTGTCTCTGACTAAAATTAACTACTTACCTGCTTAATTATGTATACCTATACAAGTAATAAGATAGCTTGTAAATGATTCAGCTAGGGTTAGAAATCAAGTTGTCCACCTGCTGCTATTCCGTTTCTTCTGTGAGGCCCTTTCAGACTATCAGGTATGCTCAAATCCTTGTTGAACAAAACAATCCCAATGGATTTTTTCTAGGTAACAGACTCAACATATTTCATTCATACCAAATTATTGATTGTTACTAGCATTTAAAAATATTTTACATAAAGTTGGTTATCGATCGGGTATGAGGCTCCAAAGGTAAGCTGGAGACCTTCGAATGCCAACAATGGCCTCACCAAAAACATTACATCAAATGAGACCAGACTTGTGGAAAAGCTTCACAAAAGACAGACAATGCTCTAGAGCAGCAGTTCTCAACGACCCTTCACAGGGGTCTCCTAAGACCACCGGGAAACACAGATTTCCCATGGTCTTAGGAACCGAGACACCGCTCCTCTCTCCGTCTCCAGGCGGGTCTGCCCACATGCAGATATGCTGATCTGGTGAGAAAGAAGTTACCTCAACCTTCACCCTGATGTTGGCTTTTTATGTCTACTGTCGCAAAATGTAGCCATGTAGTTGACTGTTGTTATATTAAGACTGTTACCCACGCGACACCACGCTTCAAGACAAAATTTCATTTATTTGTCATTAGAAATAAATATTTCGCAATATTTAATTACATATTGTTTTTGTGATTCATCACTATGCTCTAATTACGTTCAATACGCAACAAGGAAAATACATCCTGCATATCAAATATTTACATTACGCTTCATAACAGCAGCAAAATGACAGTGATGAAGTAGCAACGAAAATAATGTTATGGTTGGGGGTCACCACAACCTGAGGACCTGTGTGAAAGGGTCGCTGCATGAGGAAGGTTGAGAACGGCTGAAACAGAGGTCACAACGGATAAAAGAGTAACCACCCAGCTACTAATCCTGCTCGTACATCCATTACCAAGCCACGGACTGTGACACTCTCATTTCCCGTCTGCTGGGGGGCTCAGTTCCCTGAGGGCCAACCCACCACACCCCACGCCATCTTCTTGCAGGAACTCACACTAACGGGGAAATGCAGGCAGGCAGGCAGGCAGAATGGAAGGAGGGAGGGAGAGAGGTAGGCTGGAAAGAAGGAAAGCCTCTCTCCACAGGCTGTCCTAGTACTACCTGAGTTTTAAGTTTTTCATTTGTGAATTGCACAACTAAATGATTTTCTTTCACAGCTATAGGTCAGGGGAGAATTGGTTTAAGAACTGCAAACTCTCCCCACTTCCAGGCTGTGGTGGGCTCTGGAAAGCAGAGTGATGTCGGTCACACCCAACCTCCACACTTGAGCACAACTGTGTTCTGCACAGCTGAATGCAGAGTAAGATTGAAGCCACGAGGCCAGGGGCCAGGCCAGTGTTCTCCTAGATTAGAAGGTTTGATCTAAACCCCTAATTTAAGAGACACTGATGAAGGGGGTTAGGGAAGAAAGATGTCTGTTTTCCCTTAAAAAAAAGGAAGAAAGAAATGTCGGAATCAAAGGGGAAAAGATGCCTTCTTTGATCCAGAGAGCAGAACTATAAGTAACAGATTCCTTTTCTTTCTTAATCCTAAAACCAAAAAGAGGCCAGATGAGTCAGCATGATAAAGACCCGGAAGAGGTACCGGGAAGATTAGAACACGACAGAAAAGGCTTTCCTTTGCACGGAAGGAGGGTGAGGGGAGCAGCATGAAACGATGGGAGGAATAAAGGAACAAGTGTTAGGATCACCAAGGACTCCCCAATCTCTCATCATCCTCTTCAGCATCATTCTCTGATGGTTTTGAACTGGGATATCACTGTGGGTATAAGCCAGGAGTCTCAGGGAGCACGGTTACATGCCCGAGCTAAGCACTATGAGGGAAATGATATCACCCCTGCGGCAGAGACCAGAAGAAGCCTGGGTGTAAAGAAGCGGTGCACACGTTGGCATCTTCACCGAGGGGTTATGTGTGGTCTTTTCAAACGCCCATCTTTCTGACATCCCTCCTGCTGAACACAGTTTGTATACCTCCAAGTATGGCACAGCACCCTTTTTATTATGAGATGCCATGATGCTCGGACAAGCCACCACAAATGGCCCACCCACGTGTGATTCTCTGTCTTTGAAAGTGTGGTAAGAAAAATATCACATGTCTGATTGGGGTGACCTAAACCATGCAGACCAGCAGAGTAATGAAAAACTAAGCATCCTTTCTTTATCGTGCATGTCTGTTAAGGACCCTTCCTTCACCAATCACTTATTGAGTCTATTTGATATGGTAAAGAGGCCTAGGGGCCCTGGTGGTATAGTGGTTGAGAGTTGGATTGGTAACTCACTGCAAGGTCGGTAGCTCTGAACCACCAGCCGCTCTTTGGGAGAAAGACAGGGCTTGCTACTCCCTTACAGAAGTACAGTCTCAGAAGCTCACAGAGGCAGTTCACCCTTCTCCTCCGGAGTCACTGGGAGCTGGCACAGACTTGATGGCAGTAAGGAGGAGCCTGGGTGACACTGTGAGTTAGACAGGCGGCGAGTCACTAGGTCACTAGTTCAGAAGATGCTCCGTATTAGGATGAACCTGGCTGCTCCCATAAAGATGGACAGTCGGGGAAACCCTACGTAGAGTTTTGAATCAATGGTAGTGGGTTTTGGTATACCATATGCTAAAAACTACAAGGTTTTTTTTTTTTAATCAATATTTCCTACTTTGGTTACAAAATCTTTTCTTGACTTGCAAATAATTTCATGTAAAAGACATATGACATTACTTACAAATACTCATATTTCTGGGGAGCGGAGGGAGATGTTGGGTTAATCCAAACTTTATTTGCCATCACAATAATCTTGATATTGATTTTAATCCTGCGACAATTCAAATCGCTCATTTAAAAATCATATTCTCAAAGATTTTTTAATAAAAGTAAGATAGACCACTATGAAATTTAATGCTGTCTGGAGTACAGGGGCATATCTACTTGGACTTGGGGCATTTCATGAGCGCAAAGGAAAAGATGAGGCCTTACCCTGACAATCTAGATGGGCCAAGCAATGCGGAGAGTTATTACATGTGTTGCCAATGCGACCTTCTCAGACTCTTTCTCCATGCTGATGTATTTTAAAACGTTTTAAAAGGAGCATCTGACTCATTCCCCTTCTAGTCGAAGGCAGTGTTCTTCCCGTTTGTGAGACGACTCCCCTCGGGCAGAGCCATGGGGCTGAACGACATCAAACCCCATGGAAGAAAACCAGAGCAGCTTTCCAACACAAACATGACTTTTGTGTAATCTGAAAAACACTTGCCTTGTTTTTCCCTTTCTTTTTTAAGAACTAACTAGTTATGCGTTTGCAATGCAACGTAGCTATTTTTCATGAACTCCACGAGTTTCCTTTTTTTTTTTTTAACTCTAGGAGTTTCTGAAATAAACAGAAAATGTGGACACCAATGAAACGTGCAGGCTACATTCGCAGCTGATGACACTGAGAATCTCAAGTGATCCCTGAGGTAGGAGAGAGCATCTGAAAACGCAGAGAGCATTCGACAGGAATCGGCTGGAACGGAGCTATTGCTGTTAGATGCAAATAAGGGCATGGGTGTTTTTGCTTGAGCAGAACTGGACTGAATTTTAAAAGCTGCTATATTTGGGGTGATCATTAGTAGTCTCTTTAAAAGAATCACTAGAGCTTTTATTTCTTTTACCAAAATTTAAAAATCATTTAAAAAACCAATTGCCATCGAGTCAGTTCTGACTTGCCACTGAGTAGATGCTGACTGGTAAGGACCCTTTAGAACAAAAGTATAACTTTAACTCTCCTTGCGGGTTTCCAAGCTGTCAGTTTTTATGGGAGCAGAAAGCCTCATTTTTCTCCTGTGAAGTGGCTAGTGAGTTTGAACCAGAAACGTAGCGGTTAGTAGCCCAACACATACCCCACTATGCCATCAAAGAGTTTCCAAGATTGTAAACTCTCCAAGATTGTTTCCAAGATTGTGAAAGGAGCAGGCGGCCTCAGCTTTCTCCTGAAGATCAGCAGGTGGGTTTGAACTGCTGGCATTGTAGTTACAAACCCAACACCTAGCCCACAACACCACAAGAAACATATTACATGTCTAAAAGTTTCACAAACATTTTCAACGTTATTAATGCCTAACACCGTACTATAGTATCTAACACTTAATCCTTAATTTTATACAGTTCAATCCTTTACTATCACCCCATTTTACAATGGAGGAAAGGGGGGCAGAGAGGTAATAATTAACCTGTCAAAGTAGACAGAAAACAGATCTTTAAAAGTATGTTTTGAGCAATTTATTGAAGATGGCTTTCTGTAACCTAATAGAAGATCAATCTGATGAACACGCTTTAATATTAGAAAATGGGGTGTGAAGTGGTAGCCTACATTTGTAGCACATGACATTCATCCTGTATCTGTTCCAATCCTTGCTTTTATTTTTAGCTACTTGCCCTAATCATAATAAAAATTGTTCATTGTCTCTTAACTCCCTTCTCCCCTAACTGGGGGGGGGGGGTTTGGAGGTGTGGGGCGGGGAGCAACTCAAACAAATGTTTCTTGGAAGAGAACACTGGAAGCTCTCTAAGACGGAAGATTCTGTTAGGTTAGAATCTTAAGGTTTTAAGATTGTTGGGAGACATCACGTGTGTTTCTGAACTAGGCTGTAGACCTATAGAAGGTTGAAGCCAGGCTTATTCCTCCCCTGATGCAGTCTCTACGGGGCACCTGTGGCACAATGGCTAGGCCCCTGGCTCAGCTGAAGTCATTGGTTCAAACCCACTGCTGGCTCTTCAGGGAAGAGGCCTGTCCATCTACTCCCATCAGTGTTCAGCTGAGCACTCTATGGGGCAGCTCTACTCTGCCCTCCAGCTCCCTCGGAGTTAGTCAGCTTGATGGCACACACACAGAACCGTGCCATCCCTGTGCCGTTGCACCTATTCAGTGTTTATTGCTCTCAACTCAGGCCTCTCTCTCCTAACTCCCACTCTCTTCATAGGTAGTCATTTCCCCACGATACATGTGGATTTCCCCAACATCCTTCTCTTTAAAATACTGTTTATAAACATAGTATATCTTCTTTTATTCCAGTAGTCTTACCTGTAAATTTGATTGGTTGGCAAAAACTAATATTTAAACATATGAAAAGGATCTATGGTTTACCTGCTTGAAGACCTCTATGCTAAAAAAGAACTCTTCTAGTTCTATCTGGGGGGGTGGGGGGAGGTTTTCTTCTACTCTACCTAATTAAAATGTGTGTCCACCTTCACTATTCCTTGTTCAGAGGGCTCTCTTCATTTCCTCGTCTCAATTACCTTACAATTATCCTCACCTGCATCACCCTATTAGAATAAATTTTAAATAATACACATTAGTATCAACAACACTTGTAAGGATGGTGCAGGACCAGATTGCTGTTTCATTCTGTGGTACAGCAGAAGTGTCACAACATAAATTTCGACAGTTTTATAATCATGCCAAGCACATTAGGTCTCAAAGACAGAGCTCAGTTGTGAATACCAGGAACACTTGACCCACTTCCCAGGTAATCTAAAACTGGGACTAAGAGGGCACACATATTCTCCAAAAACATGCAGTGTGTGGTTGCACAGCAGATAAGCCAACTGAGAGCAAGACCTGGGTCTCCCACATCCCTTCTCTTTCTCCATTGCCTCGGTCAACCGAGTCGTCTGAGTGCGTGAGAGCCTAGTGAACAACCAGGCCTCTTCCTCATCCTCTGCAGCCTTCTCTGAGACACAGCACTCGGGCCAGGATGGAAGCTGACACCTGGCTGATGTAGAAGCGGGACAGTCACTTCGTCTGAGAAGCTGGCCATACAGACACTCCAGTCCTCTTCCTATCTTGCAGGGAAGATAAATAGTTATTGTTTTAAATGTCCCCAGGCCACAAGAGATCATTACAGAGATGGAAATGCATCTTTCCACCATTTGTCCATTTGTCATTCTGTGGTGGTTTTGTTCCAGAATGCTCCTGAGAGGCAAAGATAGCAAGACTTCGTCTAACGTACTTTGGACATGTTGTCAGGAGAGACCAGTCCCTGGAGAAGGACATCACACTTGGTAAAGTAGCAGACCAGTGAAAAGAAGGAGACACAAGACAAGATGGATTCACACAGTGGCTGCATCGATGGACTCAAGACAAGAACAATTGTGAGCATGGCAGTGGTCCACTCCGTGGTACCCAGGGTCGTGATGAGTTGGAACGGACTCTAGGGCATCTAACAACAACAGCAACAACAATAACAACAACGTATCTTTACCAATTTCAATCTTGTGCTGCTTTTTCACACCCAGGGCTGCTGCTATTATAAGTACCCACAATCTCAAATCTGAACCCAAATTCAATAGTCCCGTCTCGCATGGCTCAGGGCAGACTACCCAGCCAGGTTTGGTTTTAATAGATTATTCTGTCTCTTGCCACAGAAAAGCCTCTGCAAGGATTATCTTAGTAAAGAGTGTGTAGCTCTGGGGATGTCACCCTAACAATCCCGCTAGAAAGAAGAGACCGCAGGGAAAGAGTGCTGAGCTGTAAAGTGAGTGGGAGGCTCACTTCTACCATCTAGACGAGAAAGTAGGAAAGTGAAAATACTTACCTGAAATCTTTCTTAATCAGAGAATAGAGTTAACCCCTTCTTTGTGATTTCCTCCAAGTGTGGACTTGAAATCTGTCTAGCTTGATAAGAATGTGCAGAAGAGCAAAACATCCGTAGGTCTTTCTTTGGGGAGAAATGGGCTTGGTCTAGAACAGGGGTCAGTGAGCTCTTGAGAAGGAAGAGCCAAACCTGTCCCTCACAAGAATTTGAAAATTGTTTGAGAGTCATAAACAGATTTCTAGGATTTCTAATGAATCATCATTACTTCAGAGGCACATGGATGTACTGACAGTTGAACATCGCTCATGAGTTGCAGCTTGCCGATCCCTGGTCTGGGACAAGAATGGGGACCTGCAGCCTGCTGGCCGTATAACTCTAACTCCCGGCCCCTGAGTGCAAGCTGACTCTCAGTGACCCTCTGTGAGTATCCAAGACAGTAAAACCCAGTCTTTCTCCCGAGTTGCTGTTGGTGGTTTCGAACTGCCAACCATGCGGATCGCAGCCCAACACGTAGCCACTAGACCACTAGGGCCCCTTGCTGGCTGTATAAAGCCCACAAAATCATCCCTACCTGCTACATCGCAGGCCTTACCAAAGAGAAGCAGGTGCAGCCAGCACATCCGCGGTGAGGTAATGAAATGTTTACCAGTATGGTCCACGAATGATGTTACAAACATCCTAATTGCCCTTGTCGAAACGAAAGTGTCCGCATCCCTGGTCTAAAAAGCAGAAAGCACCCCTTCCCTTCCTTTCCCTCTCCTCCTCAATATTCCCCTGAGAGCTCAAGATAGGGCCACAACTCAGGCCTGGTCCAGACCCTACAGGGGGCCGTAAAATTCACCCAGAAAAAAAGATATATCCCTTTTCTGGGTCCTACTTCTTCTAGGGCAGAAAGAACAATAAAGAATTAAGAGGTGAGAAGAATTAGTGCATCATAAAATACAGGAAAGAAAAATAAAATACGTTCACAGTGACTGTCCCTAAGAGAATTTACTCACATACTCAAATTTATGCAGCAAGTTACCCGGAGTCCCATAAATACTGGGCCCATAATCAAGCTGTGATCATTCATTTTATTTACATTTCATTAGGGGGCACTAAGGTAATGATCTTCGAGCGATTTCCCGGCAGCCAGTGAAGAAGGAAGTGGACCTCTTAAAGGGGAGGGCATTAAAATGCACCACGCTCGTCCCAAAGGCACAGAATTATTAAAAACAATCTGTTTTAAAAGTTACTCCCTGCTTTTATGAGTCGTCCACTTGAAATTGCATTCTAAATTTTTTTGACTCCACACAGGACATGTGCCCAAAGAACCTCATTCTTCTACCTGGCCAAAGATTTTGAATGGAACCTGTCGCAGTTTGTGGGAAATAAACCACTGTCTGTGAAACAGAGGCTGCAGTAGTCGTTGGGGACACACCGGGAACTTCCGCCCTATCGACACGACCACTTGTCACTTCCTGTTGGGAAAATCCATGACAGCCTTTTAGGCATGCCCGTGAGCTGTGAATAAAACATCCGTGCTGGCACGGACCGTTTGAAGTCTGCCAGCTACTCATTTTGAATCACCCAAAATGAACATCAAAAGGGAATAGAATTCATTTATTAATTTATTTTACCTGAGGCACTGAATACAAAGAAAGTGAAATTTCAGATAGGAGAAAAAGGGGTGGCGGTGGTGAGGTGGTTTACATGTAACCGGACACTGTATCTTTTTGCTAAGGTCCATAAAGAAGTCCAGTCATTTCAACGCAAGTCACAATTGCTTAACACTTAGGTGTGAAATTGTGCCCCCTTGCCCCCCAAAAAGAGTTCAAACAAACTACAGCAGAGACCCTTTCCTGGAGCTTCTCACCCCCAGCTGACCTGCCCTCACACATGTTTTCCCGCCTTCCAGTCACGAGCCTGCCTGATCTTCAA
>NW_022111373.1:84568412-84578924 GCF_000313985.2 Echinops telfairi
GGGGGGGGCGGGTTCCCCGGGACGCATGCACGCTCCCCTCTGTTCACTGGAGCACTTTTTACCGATGGGAAGAACGTGATGGAACTCAAGATGGCACAGGGAGGCCAAAAAATAGGCCTGCGCGTTGTTTTGGAATTATTCCGATGACAGGCAATCCCTGGATTACAAATGAGTTCTGCTCCTTAACCTACCTGTCAGTCAAATTTCTCTCTATCAGACTAATAACTCACTGCCGTCGAGTTGATTCCTCGGACCCTACCAGACAGAGTAGGACTGCCCTTGTGGGCTTCCGAGGAGAGAAATCTTTATGGAACCAGAAAGTCTCATTTTTCTCCTTTGGAGTGGCTGGTGGTTTCGAACTGCTGAGCTTTGGGGTTAGCAACCCACCTCCAAATGCACGATGTATGCCACCAGGACTCTTGTCAGTCAGTCAAACATTTCTCTTTGTTGCATTGAAAACAAAACAAAACAAAACAAAAATTAAAGGCGTGCTTCCAGATACAGAAAACAACGTTAACATACAAATACAGTGAAGATAATGCTTTGATGTGCTGTTATTGGAAGCCTTTATAAGTCCCTTGGGCTGGTAGGATGTGGGTGCCTCTGTGAGCCGGACAAGATGGGTGAGGCTGGTGAGCGGTGCGGCCTGGGGCCAGGGGACCTGTGCTGCACTGGGGCATTCCCCATGGTGTGCAACAAGACCAGATGTACGGCAGGGCGGGGCTGCCCATGTACCACCACAGGAAGACCTTCTATAGGGAGGGACCCCCAAGACACTGTGGAGCAAGGGTGGCTTGCAGCAGTGGGGCTAGGATCAAATTCGTTCTGCCTCTGACTGCCTCGCTGCCTCCCCTGGCTCCTTGTCTTCCTTTGTGCTGTGTCTGCAAGGCTGTTGCTCAGTGAACACGCCACTTTCCCTTCCCTCGCCTTCGCACTTCCACAAGGGCGTCCGCTCGAGGGGAAAGAATCTGAATGAGGCGGTAGAAACCGACAGCTGTAGGGATCTGTCTTGTTCTTAAAAGAACTTTGGAACTAGTCCATTTCGTGAGCTCGGAATTGCCAATGGACGCCTTCTGGGTATTGGCTCATAATTATGGGTTGTATGTAAGTCTGACATGCATAACCCCGGGAGTGCCTGGAATGGGCCTGGGTATTAGTTTGATGGAAGCCTTATACGCCATCTCTTTACACCTCTTTAAAAGAACATGGTTAAAGGCAACTAGCTGAAAGATTAAAAATGGTTGGACTAGGCTAGTTCAATGGGCACCATTTACAAACCTGACATTACTAAGTAACTCTCTAACTGATTCTACAGAAAAAAGATCCCAAGTTTGTATCAAGAAAAAATAATACCCAACTGATAAACTAAATACGATCCCAATGACCGAAGTTGGATGCTTTCCCTACCCAACGGAGAGGCTGTCTAACGAGTGCCTGACTCCATCTCCAGCAGCCTCAGGGGCAGCACCTGTCCCTCCGTCTCTGTGTGTGGCCTGGGCCCCAGTGACTCTCATCCTTGCGGAGCTGCTGCCCCAGATGCAGAAGCCTCAGGGACCCTGGCCGACTCTGTGGGGTGCAAGGTCAGGGTCAGAGAGGTTCTGAGGTGCCCTGAGGACAATTTCCCTGCTGATCTGTATTACGTGGCACTGTTTATAGCATAGGTTCTCTGGGAAAACAGTTCATGGTTTCTAAACCAACCACCTTTGTACCAACTGTTAAAACAGAGGCCATCTGAACACTGGGGATTCTATCTAGACAAACAAGTAAACATGAGGCTATCACTCAGTTGGAGATTTTGCCTTCAAGACTTTCTTTTCTCCTTTTTTCTCCTTTCAGGCCATGAGATCTCGAGCGAGTTACTGAGCACTGTGGAGTCTCAGTTTGACTTACTGGTGTCACGCTGGTGATAACAGCTCGATCACAAGGCAATTGTGAGAATACGCTAATGAGACATAGGCCTGGGGGCAGTGCATCACCAACTGGAAGCATCCAGAAGGTGTATAGTTATTTACTTCCTTCAATGACTTTGCACATAGGAAAGTTTCAAAGCAGCAGATGTAGTAGGCAGATGCTAAGAAGAACCCTTACTTAACCAAACTCTTCCCTGTGAGCAAGGAACCTGTAACCACCATGTAACACCACAACTCCCCTGATTAGGTTACCTATCAGCGGACTGTAAGTTAATCAAGAGCTTGTTCTAGGTGGGCCTGACCTCATCAGTGAGTCCTTTAACAGAAGGTGAAGCAGCATCAGAAAGATGCATTTCCTGCTGGCCTCAGGGAAGACAGAAGCTGCCATGGGCACGAGTTACAAAGAACTGAATTCTGCCAACAACAGTGGGAAGTTGGAAGATATCCCAGCTTAGCCTTGTCCAGACTTCTGCTCCATAGAAGTGTGACACAATAAATGTTGTTTTATTCCATTGAGTTTATGGCAATCTGTTACAAACAATAGAAAATTGATACTGAAGATAGCCATACGTTTATGTTCCCATAATGATGGAGAAAAAGAGGCATCAGAAATAACACAATATATATATATACTATGAGAAAGAAAGGAAGCAGATGGGAGACTTGAGCCTTTATTATGCCAGCGGCTCTGGTAGATGCTGTAAACGTGTGACATCTTGTAAAGCAATGGCTATTTAGGAAAAGGTCCAGTTTATTGTACTACTGTAATAGAGAGTTTCAATTTAAAGTCACATGGCCACTAACTTAACAAAAGTCTTAACTTGATGGTAAGAAAAAAACAAAAACTTTTCAAAGTAGCAAAATAGACTAATAGAAGATGGATTTGAACAGTGGTTGCATGTTAATAACACTCAGAAAAACCTCTAAAGGGGAGATGACTCTGAGTTTGAAAATCTTACACCGAGTCATTTGTTAGACATACAGGCCTTTCAGGACCAATTTTTCTCTAATGGTGGGCAGAGAAACACTGTCTTTCAGCGACCGGTCCCACATAAGCCATATGGCGATGCAGCAAGTAATCACCAGTAGACGCACCAAAGGCATTCAGAAGAAATTATGAATTGTAAGTACTTGGGGGGGAAGGAAAGGTGGGGGTACCCTCCAAATTCAGAAAATACCCTTCCAACATTTAAAACAGCAACTCTAACAAGCCTCTATATCTGAAGGTGGGGACAAGGAGACTTGGGTTTTCAAATGGCTTGTGCTCTAGACCACGTACAGCGTTAACAATGCTAACAAACGAGTTTTTCTGAATACAGACATTAACTATCAAAGTTAAGTGAATACAAAGGATACCTCTGCAACTTGAGAATTATTTCAAAATATCTACCCTTCCTCATTTCAAAATATTTCTAAAGTTCCAAAGATATGCTTTGCATTCGCTAGTGTTTGGTAAATCAATTACGGTTTTCAGGAAAAACTCAAGTTTCTTTCCTCCCCCACCCCACCCCCATATGACAAAGTAAAATAGCAAAGAAAAAAGAAAATTTCAAAGGGCAGATCCAGAACACAAACTAAAATATTATAATGAAATATGTGCAAAGGCCTAGCGTTAGAAAAACAAAAAAGGTTTCCTTACCCTCAGCATGATCTTAAGTTGAAAGAACTTAAAAAAAAAATACAAGCCTCAAGTTGAAATATTGAAATATTATATGGACAGAATACTGAATGATGCAGGAATCATCAAAAGAAGATAAAAAGAACATGTAGAGCCACCGTACCAAAAAGAAGTGGTCAATATTCAGCCACTTCAAGCAGCACATGATCGAGAACCAATGGTACCGAGGGAGAAAGTTTAAGCCGCACTGAAGGCAGTACCCAAAACCAAAGTCCCCCGAATTGATGGAATATCACTTGAACTTTCCTACAAGCTGAGGAAACAGAGGAAGCACTCACTCATCTATGCCAGGAAATTTGGAAAGACAGCCATATATATAATATAGCTATCTTTGCTCAGAATTACGCATGTTAACCACAATGTGGACAGATAAAAATCTGTACTAAGGCTTACACTTAGGAGTGCTGGCTCTGGACTAGCATTCTGTGGACATGAGGTGGATCCCATCGCGACCTCACATCCCTAGCAATGAGATGAAGACCTAAAAACATTGTTAAACCTGTCGAAGGTTAACCGGATGGTAAGTGGTAGAACTGGGATGGTCAGTCTCTAAAACTAAACTAGGGTAAACATATTAACGCAAGTCCTACAAGGTCTCTTGACTGATGGAGACGGCCTGACACAACGGCTGCAACAACAGGCTCCAACACAGCAACGGTTGTGAGGATGGGCAGTGCTGCCTTCCGTTGGGCAGAGCACTGCAGCGAGGGGAAAGAGACTAGATGGTCTCTCATAACCACACCAATACAGCCATCGCCATCTTCCTGACAAAAAGAACTGTCATGAAACACTAGAGGCATGAATTGATCACGGCTTCTTTACCACGATGGGTTGAAATCTATGGAAAATTTTCAAAGGAATGTAAATCTCATTATCAAACTCTTTTATATCTGCAAGGGAGGGTGCATACATGCACACACTCATACTGCTCATGATGGAGTGATACCTTCAAATACATGAAAGCCAAGGATTATTTCATATACCTAAACAACAGATTTAATTGGCAAATTATTAAAAACCACAGTAACAAACACAAAATAATCTGCTATAATTAATTCAACACAAAGAGGAAGAGCATTAAGAAACTTAATTGAAATCTTAAGGAAACAGCTAACAATGTTTGTCATACAAGCTAAATTACCAAAGAAAAAATAAACTATATGCATACACATGTATGTATAGCAGCTAGATATAAAAACTAATGATTACAGTCTTTTGTGCAGTTGAGTCATGTTATCAAAGTTAATCTTTTATCGTCTTATAAAGATTTCCTGTATAATGTTCAGTGTGCAATTAGATCCAGATTTCTTGACTGCAAAATAAACAATATTGTGATAGGTTTATTGTGTCAGTTAAGCTTCCATAGGAACATGTGGGCAGAGTTTAATCAGGTTGCAGCTTGATTAGAGAGGGACCAAGATAAATGCTTTCCTCCATCTCTCGTTCCCCCTAGTGATCAGCTTGCTGCTGCTTGAGCTAGTCCTTTGCTTCAACTGTGTGCTACACTACCTGTGGGCAGAGTCATCCCTTGACTGTGTTCCCTTGCCATACATCACTAGAGCTTGATGTTACTTCCAGCCCTGCTTCGCCAAGCTGCTGGTGCATCCTGTCACATCACTAGAGCTTGAGACTCCACTGGGGCCTGCTTCTGTACACTCCAGAGCTCCTGGCTATTGCGGTCTCACCCTGCTGCCTACGGGCTGACTACTTGTCTTACCTGGGGTCAGATTCCCTTGTCTGCTTCCTTTACCTTGGACAAGCAGCTGGGTGAGCTGAAGGACCTTCAGTATATTAACTGCTCCACAAAATGAGTTAAACTAAGGCCACTGTACTGCTGTGTGGACTAATTAGCTGTTATAGTCCTTTTCACCATTTCACTATATTAAATATGTATGTTTAATATTATAGATCAACATTAATATTACAGTAATGTTATCATATATTAATGATATATTAATTAATCATGCATTATATTATTAATATTATATTAACCCAATTATATATATAATATCATAAGTGTGCTGGTTTTGTTTCTCTAGAGAATCCTGCCTAACACATATATCTTAGTCACAAATACTATTTACATAGACCACAGTTTTACTGATTGGTAGGTGCAAAGGATTTATGTGTAAACAAAAGGTTCTTAAATACATTAACAACAACAACAAAATTACTTGTGCAAGGCACAAGCACTAATCTGATATAGGGTCTTAGATACCAACTACTTTAAAACAGATATTTGTAGTTTAATGTATGAGCCCTTAAGCAGTTTTTAGCTCAGGACTCGGTTATGGTATTAGGCTATTAGACTATATTAGATAAGGCTTCTTACTGGTCTTGAAAAAAAAATCTCAAAATCTCACCTGAATCTTTGACCCTTACTCCCAAATCAACAAACACACACACACACACACACACCCCTTCCTCAGCAAAAACACACTCAATGCTACTGAGTTGATCCCAATCAGAGCAACCCCACAGTACAAGTTAGAATCGCCCCTGTGCGCTTCTGAGATTGTAACACTTTACAGGCGTATACAGCCTTGTCTCTCTCCCATGACGCCTCTTAGGCACTTAATCAATAAATTGTGTATTAGGATGACATATTAGCAATGCATATAACGAATGGTATGATCTCATCTATAAAAACATATAAAATGATAAGAAAAATACAAACAACCAAAGACATAATGACAAAGATATTAAGAGCTACAGCTCAGAAGATAAAATGTACATAGTAAAAATGATGATAAGACAATATAAAGTTTGAGTGAGGTGCCAAAGGCTGGCATAGTAAGAGGTACCTATTGCTGACAGGAACTTGGGGGAAATGTGGTGCTTCTCAGACAGCTCATGGGAGCTTTAAAAAGCTAGTGGGAAAACTCCATAATCTCTCAAGTTCTCTTCTCCATAAACTTTTGAAGCCCCTTGTATATGAGTATATTATTTTTAAATCTTACTTTTTCTATTCCTATTAAGTCATTTTGTATTAATTTGCCTTCCAGTTCACTAATCCTGCCGACCTTCTGCACCTAATCAGCTATCTAACCAAATCTCAGATCTCTCAATATGAGATCATGTATTTTTAGTTGTAAACTTTTCTATTTATTTTTTCTTCACAAGTCCAATTTTCTGGTGAGCTTTTCTACTTCACGTATTTTTCTTTAACAGAGTGTGGATCTAATTTTTAGGTTCTATTGAGCCAGTTCCAGCTCACAAAAACCCTGTGCTCAAAAGAATGAAAACCTGCCCAGTCGTGTACCACCCTCACAATTACTGCTGTTTGACTCTGTTGTTACAGGAAAAACAGCTCATTGAGGGTCTTTTTTATTTTTACGGACCGTCTACCTAACCAAGTATGAGATCCTTTTCCAGGAAGTACACCCTCTGGATCCCATGTCCTAAGCCTGTGAGACAAAGTCTCACCAGAGTGGCGTTTCAGGGGTATTTCGGTTATACTTATCCAAAATAGCTCTAACTATTCTTTCAGTCCATCCTATATTTAATATTATTCACCCACACCACAACTCAAATACATCAAGCTTCTCCCGTCTTCATTGCTGGTTGTCCAACTTTCACGAGGCGACTGAAATGATCATGACTTGGTCAGGTGCACCTTGGTCTTCAATGTGATATCTTTGCTTTTAAAAACGTTGAGGTATTTTGCATATTTTCCCAAATTAATATATCACTTTATTTCTTGATTACTATACTCCCATGGGAGTTCCTGGGGATCCAAGAAAAAGGAAAACCTTGAGAACTTTAACCCTTTCTCTGTTTATCATGACATTGCTTACTGGCCCAGTTGTGAGGATTTGTTCGTCTGCTATTGGTCACTGAAGAACAATACATTCTGGAGACTGTCGTCTCTAGTCTTCATCAGGAAGTGCATCAAGCATTCTTGGAAGCAAGTCTGTGTCATCTGTGTAGAGCAGGTTGCTAATGAGTCTCTCCATCCTGCTACTGGTCTTCCTCACAGTCTCGTTGCTCAGATTATTTGCTGAGCACACAGATTTAATAAATGAATATATTTACACACCGTACAACCATACAAAATTGTATGTGCACAATACAACCATCACACACACACCTTTCCCAGTGTTAAAGCACACAGTATTCCCTTGGTCTAATGACAGATTTCGCATGAGCACAAAGAAGTGCTTTGTAATGACCACTCCTAGCAATCTTATCCATAGTTTTTATTTTCTTTGGTTTTTAGATGAGCCACACAGTCCATTGCTGGTGCACAGTCTACAAAACACAAGCAAACGTGTGTTTGGTATTTTCAGGCTCCATCGTCTGACATCAGCGATGGAACTCCTCAGCCTTCTGCCTCTGCAAGGACTGATGGTCATTCACTGTGGACACATCACTGCAAACATTTTAAAATCACCTTTAACATACTAATACTAGGTCTTTTAAGTTCTTGTCCACCAACCCTCATCACTGTAACAGAAGAAGGGATGCTTTTAAAAAATTTTTTTAACTTTTAAATTATTTTATTGGGGGCTTGTACAATTCTTATCACAATCGATACATCCATCCATTGTATCAAGTTTACATGTACATTCGCTTCCCTCACCATTCTCGAAACATTTGCCTTCTACTCTAGCCCCTAATATCAACTGCCCATTTCCCCCCTCCCTCCACCCTGCCCCCTCCCTCATGAACCCTCCATAATTCACAAATCATTATTGTTTTGTCAAAAGATACACTGTCCGATGTCTCCCCCCACCCTCTTCTCTGCTGTCCATCCCCAGGGAGGAGGCTATACGTAGATTCTTGTAACTTGTTCCCCCTATCTACCCCACATTCCCTCCACCCTCCAGGCATCGCCCCTCTCACCACTGGTCCTGAAGGAGTCATCTGCTCTGGATTCCCTGTGTTTCCAGTTGCTATCTGTACCAATGTACATCCTCTGGTCTAGCTAGATTTGTAAGGTGGAATTGGGATCATGATAGTGGAGAGGAGGAAGCATTCAAGAACTAGAGGAAAGTTATATGTTTCATCTTTGCTTCTCTGCACCCTGATTGGTTCATCTCCTCCCCACAACCCTTCAGTAAGGGGGTGTCCAGTTGTCTACCAATGGGCTTTCAGTCTCCACTCTGCACTCACCCACCTTTACCATGATATGAGTTTTTGTTCTTTGATGCTTGATACCTGATCCCTTTGACAGCTCATGATCACACAGGCTGTCGTGCTTCTTCCATGTGGGCTCTGTTGCTTCTGAGCTAGTTGGCCGCTTGTTTACCTTCAGGCCTTTAAGACCCCAGACACTGTATCTTTTGATAGCCGGGCACCATCAGCTTCTTCACCACATTTGCTTATGCACCCGCTTTGTCTTCAGTGATCATATGAGGAAGGTGGGCACCCACTGATATGATTTTTAGTTCTATGGATGCTTTTTATTTGCCTATTTTTAATTTTGTCTTTTGGCCATATGGTCCTGTCTCTTAGTATTCTTATAACACCAGTTTATTACGTATTGTATCTAAAAAACAATTGAAGAGGGTCTCAGTTCGTGTTTTACAACTTTTCCCTCCGTTATTGTCCCCACAGATCCTTTCAAGGCCTTTTTCTTAACCAGACCCCTCTCCCAGTAAGACGTCAACAACAGAGATAACGCATGCATCTGTGTTTGCAAGAGGGGCCTTAAGAAACACCTCATTATAACCACTAACACACACTCTTACCCTCAAAACTTATTTTGCACCCTCTTGAGAGTGCAATCATCCCGACTGAGAATGACTCACCGTAATCCAATTGTGACCTAAGCCGCTTCAAGGGTGGGCTACAGTTTTGGCCTAATTTAGCATGCCTCTTAGTTGTCCCTGTTTCTAGGGCTTAGGTAGGCCCTTTTAAGCTTTCAGCTGGCAGCCTGAAGGGCCCAATTCTCTAAAGCCAAGACCAGAACATAGCAATTAGCATTTTCATTGTAGAACTAACCAAGACCATGTTCTTTTGATTAAAAGGATGCATCTATTTAATTCAGACAATATATTCATATCTTGAAGTCATTTTCTCTTTCTGGATAGCAAACAACTCTTAATTAAATATGAACAAGACACAATGTGACAAAATTACTATGTGACTTTTAAAAAATTCAGTTATGTGGTCCTTTTTAATTGTAATATGTTTTCCGTAGGGAGTATATTTCAGAGAAATAGTCTACATTTATCTCAATAAGACCCTAGAAACCTTCCAGGAACAAAGCGCCTGATGCCATCATTGTGAAACGCTGATCTGAGACTGGGGCTCAATGTGATCTGACAGAAAAATTGGAAACAAAGAACAGCGCTATCACTATTTTACACGATATAATTTCATATCTCTAAAGCCACATGCCTGCAATGCTACCTGTGTAAAGGAGTCCCTACAGGTTCTATTGCCCTTTTACCTGTGAGGAAACTGAAGAACAGAGATGCTAAGTGATGAGTCAAGGTTGTATAGCTTTTCAAGTGGCAAAGTCAAGAATTACACCCAAGGGGGAGGGAGGGAAAAAAGAGGAACTGATACCAAGGGCTCAAATAGAAAGTAAATGTTTAGAAAATAATGAAGGCAACATATGCTTGATACAATTGATGTGTGGAATGCTATGAGACCTGTAAGAGCCTCCAATAAAATGATTTTAAAAAAAGATTTATACTCAAGTAGACATAAAAGTTTTCCCACCGATTTAATTCATCCCAAATACATGGCTCCTCAAGTTAGCACTTTCTCCTTTTAAAAAAACATATAACTTTCCTCTAGTTCTTCAATGCTTCCTCCCCCACAATATCATGATCCCAATTCTGCCTTGCAAATCCGGCTAGACCAGAGGATGTACATGGTACAGATAGCAACTTGAAACACAGGGAACCCAGGATAGATGACTCCTTCAGGACCAGCGGTGAGAGGGGCGAGGCCTGGAGGGTGAAGGGAATG
>NW_022111373.1:84579413-84592665 GCF_000313985.2 Echinops telfairi
ATGAGCCCCTAATAAAATGATTTAAAAAAAAAAAAACAAGACAAAAAAAATAAAGTACAGATACCCACTAACAAGGCAAAAAAAAAGAGAGAATCTAATAGAAAGGCCAAAGAATGAAGGGAGTGAATGGATGAAGGAGTGGTTAAAAATCAAAAACAAAAAAACCCCCAGAGAAACCCAGGTTTAAATGTGTACTTTGAACCTGTCTATCAAATCATCCTAATTCCATTGGAGCAAGCTAAGAAACTTTTCTGAACTTTGGCTAAATGGAGCTAATGTTACCTAACCTCAGAGTTACAGATCGAAGAGAAAATTGCACATGGACCACACCTGGTGGTGAGGAACATAAAGCTTGAGCAAAGGTGGCGAAGGTAGTGAGAGATGCACTGAAGTGAAAAAGCATCCCACAGAGTGCAAGCGATGGTGGATCAGGGTCCCAGTGGACTGAAAGAGAAGAAAAGAGAGAACTGGAAGGTGGTTCAGAAAATGTAAAGGGGACTGAGGGATACCTAGGTTGGAAAAGGGCAAAGGGGTAGATTCAGTGGGTAACAAGAAGGTTGTAAGGTTCCAGTATAACTGGCTTCCACGGGCACCTTGGAAGATTGCAACTGCTCTTATGAAAGAGAGAAGAAGACGGTTCTATCACTTTCTATGCTGGAAACATCATAGCACATAGTATCAAAATCAAGTGATTAATGGAAAGTTGAAAAATGAGGATGCTTCACCTGAGACCTCCACTTGTCCTCTCTGTGCATAAAATGAATTAAAAACCAGTTACTTTGAGCATTTTTCTGATAATGCTTTTAGAAGTCAATATACATTGATGTTTAGCAAATGCCAAGCACTGTTCAAAGCACTTTAAATGCACCATCTCACTGCATCTTCATAATGGGCCTATTTCCATCATTCCCTTTTTGAGCAAAGTCACATAGCTATTAAGTAGGAAAACTAGATTGGAAGATGGCTTTACTTTCATTATTAAAAAAAAAAAGCACAGGATCATAACGCATTATTCTTGCACCCACAGCCATCTTTGGGAAATATGGACAGTATGCAAACCCTAGGTTAAAAGGACTCTGGTCCACTCACCCAATGCCTCCTTTGTTTACTGACAGTCTCTACTCCGATCTTTGACCCCGTCATGGCTGCCACATTTGTGTTATTTGAAGTAGGTGAGGCAGCTAACAGTATGACAGGGTTTGGGCACCAACGAACCAAATATCAAGAATGACAAAGCTTAGGCCATCGCTGTTGTCAGTTCCCGGTAACAGAAATAAATGCTGCCGGTTCCTGCACCATCTTCGGATCACTGGTCTGTGTGAGTCGGTGTTGCAGCTCTCTTGTCAAACCACCTCCTTCAGGGTTCCTCTCTTTTTCATCAGTCCTCTCCCAAACACAATGTTCTTCCCTAGTGACGGAACCTTTCTTTTTTAAAAAAAAAAATCATTTTAATGGGGGCTCTTACAGCTCTTATAACAATCCATCCATCCATCCATCCATCCATTGTGTCAAGCACATTTGTACATATGTTGCCATCATCATTTCGAAACATTTTCTTTCTATTTGAGCCCTTGGTATCAGTTCCTCTTCTCCCCCCACCCCCCACCCTCGTTACCCCTTGATAGATTGTAAATTATTATTTCCATGTCTCACACTGACCACTGTCTCCCTTCCCTGATGGTTTCCGTTGTTATTTTCCCCGGAGGGGTGTGTGTGGTTGTGTGTGCCCCTTCTTCCCCTCCTCCCCTCCCTTCCCCCTTCCCATCTGGTATCTCTCTTCCCATTCCTGCTCCTCGGTTGCACGTGTCCTGAGTGCTTATCTCTTATGTACGGCTGTGTGCATGCTCTGGTCTAGTCCAAAGTGAGAGTCATCACTGGGGTCATGGTGGTGGGGGTGAGGAAGCCTCAAAGAAGAACCAGAGGAATATTGTGTGTTTCCTCGGTGCTTTACCGGGCCCTGGTTGACTCATCCCTTCCTTGTGACTCCTCTGTGGGGGATGCTGAACCTTTCTAATGATGTGTCAAAGTTTAGGCATGTTTATTTCAGGAAAGATCATAGGTGCTAAGAATGTATTCAGCAACAGCTCACCTATTTTGTCTAAATACTAAACCATCTTACTAATAGATTGGAGGTCCCCTGGTGGAGTAGTGGGCCATGCGTTAAGCTGCAAGCCACAAGGTCAGCCGTTAAAATCCACCAGCTGCTCCACAGGAGAAAGATGAAGCAGGAGAAAGAGGATGCTTTCCACTCACGTAAAGATGGTAGCCTCAGAAACCCAAAGGAACAGTTGGAATTTAAGAAGAAATTCGGAAGGATATACACATTTTATTTATATATATATATATATATAATTGTCATTTCATTGAGTCTCTTCAACGACAGGAACTGTGTGATGCTGGCCTTTTAATTGAAGCTGTCCCATGACAGCCCTTGGGTGCCATGTTTGTATCTGTGTTAATGATCATATGGACCAGGTTTTACAACTTCCAAGTGCCCAGAGCTAACGTGCAAAGCTCTAAGGTCTTCTGTGCACATGAAGTGAGGGCCAGCTAACCCCACAGAGCACTGGGCAGCCATCACAAAGACATCTTACCAGAAAAGCCAGAGGATAATTGAGCTCTTCGTTGTATATGAAAACCAGGACAACATAAAAAACACACAAGAAGAGGGTCTGAGTCATTGTAGTCAATAGCATATATAAGTAAAAGGTGATTGAATTTCAGCAGAGGATCATTAACATCTAAAAAGCTGATGGTGCCTGACTATGAAAAGATATAATGTCTGGGGTCTTAAAGGCTTGAAGATAAACAAGCAAGCAGCTGTCTGGCTGAGAAGCAACAAAGCCCACATGGAAGAAGCACACCAGCCTATGAGATTATGAGGTATCAATGGGATCAGGTATCAGGCATCAAAGACCCAGAACAAAATATCATATCGATGTGAATGAGGGGGAGGGCGGAGTGGAGACCCAAAAATCCATCTGTAATAAATTGGACATCCCCCCACAGACAAGCCAGTCAGGGTGCAGTATAGCACTGATGAAACATACTACTTTCCTCTAGTTCTTGAATGATTCCTCTCCCTCCCCACTATCATGACCCCAATTCTACCTTACAAATCTGGCTAGATCAGAGCATGTACACTGGTACAGATGCGAGCTGGACACACAGGGAATCCAGGACAGATACACCCCTCAGGACCAATCATGGGAGTAGCCAGACCAGGAGGGCTGCCATATTTCCTTGTATACAACGAAGTAGTCTCGAGGTGGACAAAGTACTTCAGTGGATAAGCATAAAATGCCTATCCTTTTAAAGAAGTTGGTGCACCATTCAAGTGTTGGCCACATGTCTAAATGTAAGGTCTCAACCTCCATTGGTGTGGGTGACCCTGAACTCACACAGCAGGCTCCAGCTGCAGCCCCTCGGCTGGGATGTCCACAACTCAGAATGCTGGGAAGGCAACTAGGTAGAGAAAAAAGGAACTTCTAGAGCAGCAGTTCTCAACCTGTGGGTCGCGACCCCTTTGGGGTTTGAACGACCTTTTCACAGAAGTCGCCCAAATCAAAACAGTAGCAAAATTACAGTTATGAAGTATCAATGAAAATAATTTTATGGTTGGGGGGTCACCACCACGAGGAACTGTATTACAGGGTCGTGGCATTAAGGTTGAGAACCACTGTTCTAGAGAAACAAAATGCTCTCTTCTCCACTTCTGGCAGTCAAAAGGAACTTTGAGATTCAGATGTAAGCTACAGAACACACACAGGTAAGTTTACAAATAATTTCAAGAAATCATAAACTCCAGAAGGAATACATAGTGGTCAAACATTTGGCTGTTAACCATACAGTTGGTGGTTCAAACCCACCAACTGCTCCAGGGGAGGAGATGAGGCTTGCTGCTTCCAGAAAAAATCGTTGTTGTTCAGGGCCATCCAGTTGGTTCCAGCCCATAGCAACCTTACGCACAACAGAAGGAAACCCTGCCCGGTCCTGCACCAGTCGCACATTTGTTTCTCTGCCTGAGCCCATTGTTGCAGCCGCGGCCCTCCACTTTCCCTAGTGCGATGTTCGTCAAGGCCTGGTCTCTCCTGACAACATGTCCAAAGTATGTACGACCAAGTCTCACCATCCTTACCTCTAAGAAGCACTCTGGCCATACTTATTCCAAGCCTTGGAAACTATGGATCAGCCCCACTCTATCCTGTAGTAGGGACTAACTCAATGGCAACAGCTTTTTGTTTGTTTTTAGTCTATACCAGAAACCTGCCCATGAAAGCCAAGGAGAAGAAGGGCTGTATCAATAGAGAATAATTGTGGTTTCTAAGAGATGAGCTATTATATTTAATTGTTAAGGAGAAATGAGGAGATGACACGTAATTAAAGGAGAAATATACAGGGAAATAATATCTGAAAATAACATGCTAGATCAATGAAATAATTAGGAATTCAATCAATAGAGCAATGGACTAAAAATCTCATGGCTGTGGGTTTGCACCTCATGATAGGTCAGCCTGGGTCAGGCTCTCCAGTAAGTATAGACTTTCAACTACAAGGTTCACAGTTCCAACTCACTACTGACTTTGAGGGCAAAAGGTGAGGCTCCCGTAAAGAATTACAGCTTTGGAGTTCTCTCTATGTTCGCTGTGAGTCGGAATCTACTTGATGGCTGTGGATGGGTATTCAAGGCTTCACTACCCACCGGCAAAGAGCCCTGTGGCGTAGAGGTTACAAGTTGGGCTGGGATCCAAAAGGTCAATAATGCAAAGCTACCAGTCGCTGCTCAGGTGGCGGGGGTAGGGGGAGGTGGGGAGGTGGGGAGGTGATGAGGCTTTCTACTCCCGTCAACAGGTACAGTCTAGGAAACTCATAGGGCAGTTCTACCTTGCCCTATAAGGTTGCTATGAGTCAGTATTAACTCGATGGCAGTGCGTTAATACTGTACACCCACTGCACATATATAATAGTAGTATACCCATCTGTCAGTTTGTCCTACTGTGGTGGCATACATTTGCTGTGATACTGGGAGTTATGCCACCAGTCTTTCAAATACTAGCTACTGGGGCCCTATAAACAAGGTAAAAGGGGGCTTACTTGTGCTTGTTTAGTAATAGTCTCATATGTTTTCCAACAAATAATGTTAGTCTTGCGCTGACCCAGAATAATGCAAATGGTCACTCACTCGACTGATCACTGAAGGGTTGGTTCGAACTCTCACACCAGCAGATAATCTTGGCAGACAAGGCTGATAATGTGCTTCTGAAAGGCCATAGCTTTGAAAGCCCAAAGGAAGCAGGTCTGCTCTGCACTCATGGGGTCATGAGTCGGAATCAACTGCACAGCAAGTCACATTAAGGAGACACCAGCATGAGTTAGAATCAACTCAACAGCAACCAAGAATAGAATGTATGTGGTGCACACCAATTGTAAATTTCATGATCTCGTTTTCAAAGCTCTACATGAATAACACATTTCATCATCCGTAAAACACTTAAATCATCAAAAACGTTTCTACATAAGAACCTACACAAGATGTCAGAAATATGAGTACTTCGTTTACTCCAATTAAAGAGAATATGGACAAGATCAATGAGTGTTTAAATGTACTAAAAGGTGCTAATAAACGTAAGATATGCAAAGGGCCAGTTATATTGGACATGCAAGGGTCAATGAAACATCTGGATCCCCACTATCAAAATGTGATTTCTATTTAGATGAGACTTACAGGATATAACTATCAGGAGACTAGAAATAATTATGAAAAGTAATGTCTGCTGGCTGCCAAAGAGTCACTAAGTAATATTTGGAAAGCCCAACACAACATTTTGTTGAGGTTTATTTTAATGAAGTGTAGACTTGGAATACGTGAAAGGATTTAATTGCTAAATTTCATGGTTTGTCACAGAGAAAATATCAGACTTCACTCTATCAAAGATTAATAGAAAAACTCATAATAAAACCTGTGCAAATTATTTACATAGCTTAAGTAGGTATCAGAGATTGCAGACATGCTCTGAGGAACAGAGCTAATCGTCAACCCTGACCCACGCGTAGCTAATTACCAGCCCCAGTATGGAGAAAACCTTCTCCACTTATTCAGCATAGACTGCAGCTTTCAGATCAAGTTTCATCATTTCTGGTCTTAAGTAAGAACCAACCATGCAGGGAATTTAATTCAAAGTGCAAGCACAATTTCAACACCAGTATATTTCTTTCTTCTTTTTTAACTCCATTTTCCCCTTTTATTTTCATAAGAAAGAAAACTATGTTGTTTCTAGAAATACAAAATCTGCGGCATGGCTCAGAGCTCCACTCTTTGGTCTTCCTTATTCAATGTCCAAAATTCACATGCATATAAAGTGAATGGAAATACTATGGCTCGAGTTAGTTGCAGCTTAGTCCTCAAAGCGACATCCTTGTGCAATGTGTTAGAGAGGTCTTGTGCTGTAGATGTGCTCAATGCAAAGCATAATTTCATTTCTTGACGGCTAAGGTTCAAGTCCACTGAGAGGCCCTTTGGAAGAACCCTATCTTCTCTGATAACCCCAGCTCTTCTCTTACAACCAGTCACCATGAGGTGGAGGCAATTCAATAACACTTTTCTAAAAGGCTTTCATTTGTAGAAATCCTTTACCTATTCACCCTACTCCCAAAATTAAGTTGGATAAATCAACCCAAATAATTTTCAAGCTTCCTTATTAGTTGCAGAACAACAAATAGAAATGAGTGAATGAAATCCAAGGTAATGTCGTGCCACATCTGGCTTGACCTCAAAATTATACCTATACAACTTCATCACGTATCGGTTATGAAAACCTCGAAGTTAGCTGAGCACCTCACCCACCCACCATCCCTGAGATAAAAATAAAGGTATTTACCCAAAACCAATACACAAATTCTCCCCACCACAAAGGACTGGGTTGCTGATCAGGGCCAAGGAAGGTGAATTCACAAAGGATAAGTTTCAGTATCTTAGGGGAGAATACAGGGTAACATTGCTGAGATTAAAAGTAAACAATTACATTTCTTTGTATATATTTGTAATTCCATAGAATGAGAATCTGTATAAAGAAGAAGCCTGTCAGAGAAGGAAAACACAAATATTTTCCACTAAAATGGGTGATAGAGAAGCGGATGGAACCCTGTCAGAGGGAGAAAACTAACAAGACCCGGAGAAACAAGGCCGTCCCCCCACTGACTTCCGGCTTCCGAGGCTCCACCCTCACCCTGTGACATTTTATCGACAGTTTGTCCCCATAAGATCTATGCCAGTGACCATCTACCCTCCCTTCTTGTGTACCTCACTGTCAGTCACGGGCAGTCTATACATTGTGGCCGTGCATCATTCGTTCTTCTTACCACCCACCTGCCACCCCTCGAAGACAAAAAATAACGAGCATGGTAACAAAAAGCAACCAGGTTGAGAATGAAAAAGAAATGTAGCATTAGACTGAAATCAGAACCGATTTCTATAGGAGTGATAGGAGCAGAGTCCTGTGGCAAGCTGGGGTTACCTGAGTTTTCTTTAAGCAAAAACGGGGATCAATAATAATCTCATATGCCTCTCAAGTGCCAGGTATTTTTTAGGCCATCATTATGATTTCAAACAAGGCACTTGGAAACTGCCGCTGTCTGGTTACAAACCAAATAAGTATCTGAGTACCTATGCTTCCTACAGACCAGGGCTTCTAGGAAAATGTTCACCCCTGGGGGCTTGCTGCAGATACAGAGACGCAGAGAAAGCTGACTAATTCAAGGTGGATAAAGAAAGCTATGGGGTAAATGTTACCGCACTATGCAGGGGGGTTGCCTCCTCTGGACCAAACCTGTACCTTTAGCTTGGCCATGGCCATGTTATACATCTTTGCCCCTCTTTCCCTACAGGAGCCACCACTGCACCAGATGAAAGTCACTCTCTCAGCCTTAGGCTTCTTCCAATTCACTTCATTAGTCCAGGGAATAATCCAGTTGCTAACATGACACACAATGAACCCTTCTTGTATAAAGTCTGCCTTTCTTTGCCTGCTTCACACATCCTTGAACACCGATGTGAGGGCCAAATACACGGAGCCTTCAAACATTGCAGGGGAAACTTCCATGATCTTTTCATTCCATTTGTCATGAACCATTTGAGGCCCCCTTGTATGTAGTATAAAGGGAGTTTTTCAGTCCTGGATTTCAAAAAGTTCAACATTTCTTATTTTCCCTCACACACTCCTCATTGAGACACTTCTAATCTGCCACCTCCTTCAATTTGGTTCTTTTCATTTATAGATACACAGACACTAGCCTAAGCACATCAGCCTACGTTGGGAGAAGAGAAATAAGTCGTCCTTTGCCCCAAACCAATACCTGTCCTACTGGTGTCAGTGATATTAAGTTTAGGCACCTCCACTTTCTCATCACTAATATTAGTGCCCACTTCTTTTGTTGCTTCCCACTCCTCTTTTTAGAACAGAGGTATAGTGCAGTGACTTACTCCAGCAGTATTTTGTGGTTAAGACACTAGTGTGGCTGTTACCAAATCTTAGCTGGCAGAAAATATCCACAGTCAGGACACAGAGTTTTGTTGAAACAAACAAACAAACAAACAAACAAAAACTAAACTCACTGCCATCGAGTTGATACCGACTCATAGCTAGCCACCCTACAGGTCAGGACCGAACTGCCCCCGTGACTTCCTGAGACCACGGCTGTTCATGGGAGGGGAAAGCCCCTCCCCTGAGGAAATAAGGGAGCATTCAAGAAGCTACCAATTCACTGTCTTCTGTCCCACTTACAAGATGCCTTAGGGAAAAGACACCACGTAGCCCAGCAAACCAACTCATTTTTAGGTTTTCGGGTCAAATTCTCTTTTCTTTCACAAAACAAATTAAAGTCTGTCAAGGGGAACACCGGTGGCCTAGTGGTTACATGCTGGGCTGTGATCCGCAAGGTCGGGAGTTGGATACTATCAGCCCACTCCACGGAAGAGAAAGGAGGCTTTCTGGTCTCTCACAGGGAGAGCAGGAACTCAGGGGCAGTTTGCCCCTATCCTGTAGGGTCGCTATGAGTGGGCATCGAGCCAATGGCAGTGAGGGTCTTATTGAGAGGCAGGAAGAGCCCTTCAGCTGTACACTCATTAGCCGCACTTTGTGCACTAATACGACTATGCTGATTTCAGTAATATGCCCGGCTAGCAGACTGCCTCCCCGGCAGCTCGGCGCTCCCTTCTGGCCATGCAGGCGTAAGCAGGAGCTGTGGCTCAGATTTCCTGGTTCTGACTCTTTCGAGCATTAGAGCGGAGTAAGCTTGCTCTGAAGTAAGCCACAGATTTGGTTTTCATACTACACCGAGGTAAACTGAATCCTGATAGGAC
Organism: Echinops telfairi; assembly: GCF_000313985.2. NCBI lineage: Eukaryota > Metazoa > Chordata > Mammalia > Afrosoricida > Tenrecidae > Echinops > Echinops telfairi. The sequence goes on from NW_022111373.1 coordinate 84,588,772, forward strand.
GCTTCTCTTTCTCCACCGGAACTCCAGCCCATGACCCTGGAGAGGTTACAGCATATTGGGCAGGGGAGACCAGTCCGAGGAGAAGAAAGAAAAGAGGAGTTCGGCCCGAAACCTAAGGAAGAGCTGCTTTTCTGAGCGTCTTTTCCCTAAGGCCTCTGGTCGGTGGGATGGAAGAAACAACTGTGACTTTGTGGCCCCTTTAACGGCTTCCTTATTTCCTCAGAAACTCTGCGTCCTCAGACCACAGGGGGCTTTCACTACTGACAGTCTGTGCCCACTAGGATCAGCCACACCGCTCTGGTGGCCATAAACTATGGGTTTGAGAACTTCACTGCATTTTACCCCTGCTCTGAGGAGATGAGCTGGAAACACAAGATCGCGAGCAGAATACACTAATAGCAGTTATTAGTGCAGATGAAAAAGGGGCGTTCTCCTAAACGTAAAGCCACTCACACCAGAGGGAAATTAGTTGGTTTGGGGACAAGGACGAAATCTCTCTTCACCCAGACTTTCACTGCCCGTAGCCCGGGGCCGTGTATCTGTAAATGAAAAGAACACAATTTAAGGATGCGGGCAGATTGGAAGGGTCTCCATGAGACCCGTCTGAGGAAAAATAGGAAATGTTGCACTCTTTAAAATCCAGGAATGGAAAACTTCCTTAAAGTACATAAAGGGGTGCTTCAGAAAATTTACGGGAAACTGGAAAGAAAATATAATCGGAATTTTTCCATAAAATTTTTGAGGTCCCTTGTTATTTCTGCCACCTGAGAGGACTGGTTCCTTCAGGTCACTGAAGAGTCGGCCTTGTGCCTGAGCAGACGCCGCCACAGGGGAGGCAAGAACCTCCTGACGGAGAGATGGCCACGTGCTCACTGTTCCCCTGCGGCATGCCCCAACCACCCTAAGGTGGAAGCAGTCTACTTGCCCAGAACCCCCGTCCCGGCCAAACCCTTTCCCAATTCATCTCAACCACTGTCCAGGGCTGCGCCCTGAAGATGGACCAGTCAGTTTAAAGATGCGCGACTCCATTCGCAGAGAAGTAATGTTCTAAAGAGCGGGGAGGTTTCTCGGTTTACCCACAAAGCCTTATTTGACAGGCAATGTAGTAGAAATAGTATTCATTTGCCATCATCTAAAGTGGAATCGATCCGATTTCCATAGATTGATCTTTGCTCTAATGAGGTGGGGCGAAGAGCTTGGATAGCAGGATAGGAAAATCGCAAGGAGCCGCCATTACTGCATCCTGGTTTTGTTCTTTGTCCCGAGCGCTTGAAAACGCCCCGCTGCTTCTCCCTGACGTGTAACTTGTCTGGACCGAGCCCAATAGTTTCCCAGAGTCTGTTCCCCCTTTATCAGATGGGCCAGGGAGCCCAAGAGAGGGAGCTAGTGAGAGAAAGAGTGGCCCTCCAACTTTGGACCGGGACCACCCCAGGCTTGGACTGGGCAAGGCAAACTGGACGGTGATTCAGCCGCCCAACCTGGATCAGCGGGGATGAGCCTGCAGGAGGCAGCATCTCCACTCACCTTCCGGCTCAGACAGAGGCAGCTCTTCCTCACTTGTGCTCACATCCCCCATCCCTGAGGGAAGCTGTGTGAGTTCCCTGGGGCTGCCTTCGCAAAGCATCGCCAACTGGGGTCTTAGAAAATACAAATACGACTCACAGTTCTGAAAGCTAGATGTCCAAATGCAAAGTGTTAGCAGGGCCATGTGCTCCCTGTAGGCTCGGGGTGGGGTGGGGGATCTTTTCTCGTCTCTTCTGATACTGGTAGCCCCAGGTGTTGTTTGCTTGCAGCTGCCGCTCAACTCCAATCTCTGCTGCAGTGCGCATCTCTTCCCCTCTTTGACTGGGGCACCATTCATATTGGAACGGGACCCACGCTCCTCCAGGACAAACGCACGTCATTTAGCCGACTGCATCTTTAACAAGAAGAATCGATGTGTTTGAAGTGTGGTCCTGGAGGAGATGACTGGCAGCAGCATGGAGCGCTACAAGAACGCACAGATCCGTCTTGGGCACAAGCAGGAGGGGAAGCTCTTGTCTGACATACTTGGACATGTCAGGAGAGACCAGACCCTGGAGGAGGATAGCGTGCTTGGGACAGTGGAGGGGCAGCGAAGAAGAGGCAGGCCTGCAACGAGATGGACTGACACAGTGGCTGCGTCAATGCTCGGACACAGGGACAAATGGGGCAGAACTGGGCCGTCTTGTGTTCTGTTGTACAAGGTGTCGCCAGGCGTCAGAAGCCACTTGGTGGCACCCAACAAGAATAGCCAAATCTTTTAACACAGTTGTACTAGACCACAAACTCCTAAAGGGAGGACCCAACAGCGATGCTTATATTTGGAGTGTGTCAAGTTCTTATTACAGGTGAGGATTTTATGCAGGAGGAATTCAATAATTGGTTGCAAATTAGTAATATATTTAGTCTGTGAGAGCACTGAGCAATGAGGAAGCCAGGTGACTTTAAAATACACAGTCATATTCTACAACTCTTTATGCAACACCTGTTCAGGCCAGGCATGCTGGAAGCACTGAGGGTATGGGGGGTGGGGGGGTGGAGGAGGGGGGGGGACAAAACACCCTGCCTCTAGGGAACCTCCACTCCAGCAGGACTGTGAGAGGATCAAGACCACAGCACCACCCTATCGACATGTCCTAAGGAATTCTGGGAAAGCCTCCATGATCGATAAATTACTCCACAAATCACAACTTGGCTGAGAGCAGCCACAGTGATGGTTCCTGGGGAAATCTTCGAAAGCCCAATTGTTACAGAAAAACAAAGAAAATCTGTTGTATTCCCTCAAAAGATATAGCATCTCTTTGTTGACGCCTGGAACCTATTAAAATGTGTCGTTCAGAATGATTTCCTACACATAAAAAGTAAACGCTTCCATGAATCTAAACGGATATCACCAAGAATTTCAGCGAAAAGAAGAAAGGTTAACATTTGGAATTATAAAACAAATGACAGAAAATAAAGAATTGCCTCAGTAGCCTAAGCAACTGTATGAAGCTATTAAGAAACAATACAACACTCTGCTCACTGTTTCCGCTTGAAGATGGAGCAAACTGTGTGGGCAGGCAGGACATGCTCAGCTTACATATGATTGGGTAGCACCAGAAGAGCCATGGCATAGTGGTTATATGTTTGGCTGCTGACCTCAATGTCAGCAGTTCGAGACTACCAGCAGCTCTGCTGGAGAAAGATGAAGCTCTCTACTCCCATAAATTTACAGACTCAAAAAGCCTTTCTACTTGGCCCTAGGGGCTGCAATTAATTGGAATCACTTGATGGTAGTGAAAACTCCAGAAAGTAGCTGGGAAGGAATTTCCTAGTACTCCAGTAATCCATCATGATAACATAATGAGAATTTTCAAGAAAAAGAAAGAGTCTAGAAAGAAACACATTAAAATACTAGTGGCGGTGTTTGTGCACGGTGAGATTATGGGTGGTTACTGCTTTATTTTAAATTTTTCTACAATGGAAAAATAAAAAATGGTGAATGCTTTATGACCTAAGAATTCTTATAGTAAAATAAAATGCCACCCCATTTCTTATATGATGAGAAATTTTAGTACTTAAGATGCCAAGAGGACCAATTATTTAATGCATCAAAAGATACCAGTGAAAGCTAAGTCCCCCCCACCCCCATTATAACCATCTTTTCCACAGACAAAAGAGCTGGGGATAATTTTGAATGCATTTTTCCTATCTGTGTTTTCTAGCTTTTCTGGGATGCTCATTGTTACCTGTATGATTAATATAGAAGTATTGCTTTATTATTGCTTACAAAGACCAATTAAACGATGATGCCAGAAGGGTAGGGGGAAGTTGGGGAGAGGAAGGGAGAAAGGGGGAACTGGTCACAATGATCGACACATAACCATACAC
>NW_022111373.1:84592813-84608714 GCF_000313985.2 Echinops telfairi
GGCTCAATAGAAAGTAAATGTCTAGAAAAAAACGAGGGCAACACATCTACAAACATGCCTGATTCAACTGATGTATGGACTTTGATAACGGTTGTACGAGCCCCCAATAAAATGCTTTTAAATAAATAAATAAATAGACCAATTAGCCCTTAGAAAAATTCCATAAATTCTATATTGCTACTTAAAAGAGGGATACAACGATGAGAATACACAGTATCAGTTTATTCTCCAAAACAATTCTTGGAAAGGCCTCCAGGTTTGAATTACCTCCCACTCGGAAAGGATCTATAGCAGTTCAGAGAGGTCACAATGTACAAACTCTTCTGAAATTAGCTATTTCAAGGGGACACAGGTCACTGGGCTTCCATCACCTCTTTCTCGGCAGGCAAATCAGCAGCAAACCTGACAAGTGAGGAGAGGCGATGGCAGTGGGGAACAACGGAATAGCTTTTAAATCCCTGTCATATGCTGCACGTGACAGGACGGAAGGTTTCCTGACTTCGGACAAACGACGAGGATTCAATGCCCAGCGAACTCTTTCATAAGCTCACCTTAAGAAGAGCCTTTCCTCCCGTCTATTTTCAACCTCATCTCCCAATACGCTAATGGTCGTTTATGAAGCCAGAGGGCAGGCAGTCACACCTATGAATCCCTCCAGTTAGAAGGCCAAGTTTCATCAGTCCCTTCCAAAACAACTAGAAATCTATGACTGCTCTCTGGCTGAGGTCAATGGTCAAGGTTACCACCAAAGGCCGAATGATTTCTATTCCAGCAACATAAAAGCAAGCGCCCCACAGTCCACAGGGAACTCATTTCTACTGGACAGAGAGAGGTGGGAGAGAGGGTTGACCACTGCTGCTTCTGCTTGCTGCTCTCCGGCTGGTTCTGAAGTACAGTCACCTGTCTTCAAGCAGAACAAAGTGCCATTCAGCCTTGACCTCATCCCGATCATCGGTATGGTTGAGTCCATTATTTTGGCCAATGTGACTGTCCATCTCCATGCAAGGAAATGGAACCTATGACATTTCAAAAGAATGCCGCTCTAAGAGCAGAGTAACACAGGGAGAGGGCAGCTGGAACCACATGACCCACCACTGGAGAAGGGATATTACCTTGCCAGTTCTCCCGCTGGCTGGCCAGAGGTATTTCCAGCCTCCTTTCTGCAAGCGCCTGCTCTCTCCACCTGTCCTGGTTATCTCTGGTTGACCCACGACGGCATGATAGTGAAATCCCCCAGCATGAAGGTGCCTCCCAGAGAACAATGCCTTCTGCCAGGCTCACATTGCACACGAAAGCCTTCACCGCACTTTTAATCAGTTATAACATTCGGGGGCTCATTTTACAAGGCCATTTGGCTTTGTAGACATCAGAGCAAGGGCTAGGGATCACCTTCCCTCCTTTCTTGTAGCCCCACAATGGGGAGCAAGCCACTTCAAAGTCGATTAAGCTCTCCGGGTTCCGGTGCAGAAATAGCTCGCTCCCGTTCTTCATTGTTCAGCAATCCAAGGAACCTGGCCATCCAGGAGATCAAAGGATGCTTCTGAAAGTGTCGTGTAAAAGAACGGATTTCTTCTGTCGCAGCGTCCCTGCAAATGGGATCGTCGGCTCCACGGCTGGGTGCCGTACAAGATGAAACCATAGGGACCCTTACAGAACTGGGGGAGACCTGGTCAGATAAACGGGAGGTGGGGAAACACATGCTGCCTAAATTGGAGAAGGCCGAGGGGCCTTCCTCCCCGTGAATATTCTGTTCTCTTCTTTCTTGTTCCACACCTCAGGATGGCATTAAGCAGAAAGCTTTCACTCCATACCCCTCCCACTCTTGACCACAACTGCAATGATATTTAAAATGTCTTTCGTTTCACTTGCTTTGACAGGTTCACTTTTGAAGTTTTCTAATCATATTTCAATCATCCTCTTCTCTTTCTCAGAGCCACCAACCCAGACCGAGGAGACAAGACCAAGGGGGGTCGTGATTTCATTCGCTGTAAGTTGGATGTCAGCAGACACGACCGCGGGAAAGATCTGAGGAGACTGCTAGTTATACAGTGACGTGTCTGGAAATATTGGGGTGATTCATGAGTAAGGCCAGAGCTGAAGCGTCGTTTTTAAAAGGTAGTCCTTTGACATCACCTAACCTGGAAGTGATAGCAGCTGAGGGGGCACATTGTTGGCTCCCAGCTGGCTTCCTGAGAGAAAGAGAGAGTGATTCCTCATTAAGGCACAGAGAATCAGGGTCGCTGGGGACTGACCCAGGGGCTTCGCTGGAATACACGGAGCCGCCTCGATTCATTTCTTAATGGCCAGGAGCCCTGACAGCAGAAAAGACAGGCACTCAGGTCAAGGTCATAGCTGATTTACCATTTCTCCCAGGTGCCAAGGGCAGGGTGGGTTCTAACTCTCAAAGGACTACACCTTCTCTGCTGGTAGCCACACTCACTGCGGATGGCTGTTTCGTCCCTCACACATGTCTTGGATCGGTGGTTTTAAAAGACATGGACACAATAGGGAGTAGTTTCACTCTGCCTCGTACCTGTTGGAGGCTTAACACATTCTGTGGGTGGATGGAGATAAAACAAAGTCGGAAGGCTGATGGGATTTTGGCATCGAGCGTGCAAGATAATATTGAACACAGGTAGTTTGTTAAGAAGGTGGTATTGATTAGTGCTAATTAAAAGTATTTCGTTAGCATTTTGTTAAATGAAGTGAAATGTTACCTCGCCATTTTTAAGTGACCTCACCCACATCTTCAATCGATGATTAATGGGCACCACATATTTACACTGGTTTGCTTTTGCTCTGATTTTCACAAAGATTTCCCCCCAAGGTTTCACAGTACGTACAATGCCACACAGGGGGGATTTATTTCAATTTGAACTAGATTAGGGGTATCTCTGGCCAAAGGTCTAGGAGCTCCCTGAAACCTGCTCAGCACCATTGCATCCCGCAAGCCTGGCATATGGGGTGGTGGCTGTGGTGGCCGTACGTGGCCCAGGAATAGTAGTCAGCTCTTGCCTGTAGAGACTAAGACACACGAGGAGAAAAGGCCGGGTAGGCTATTGTGCTTGGGGGTCCGTCATGACACACAGGTGTATTGGACAACTGTCAACAAAAACCATGGACAAAGGTGTCCTCCAGTGCACCTCCTCTGATTTGGAACAGGAATGATCTCCCGGCCCTGGACGAGGAGTGCTTTACAATGAAAGCCCGAGAAGGTTTTTTGGAGATAGGTCATTGTGTTTGCCCACCCAATAATATTATTTGCTTAGTTTCTTGTGTCAGGTGCAGTAGCCTGGCAGGGGTCCTAACATGAGATTCATCGACTCACGGAATACTTGATATTTTTGACCTACTCTTACATTTGGGGGAGTTTGCATCCTTCTTCCTCTTCTGTGAGCATGATCTTTATTATTATAGTGGTTAGCTCTTATCCCCCGTGACAACTTCAAGTCTTCTGAGCCAGATCTTTGAAAGGGTTCACACTCGTCCCAGTCATAACTGATGATGTGCATTGGAACAGTCCCTATGTTTTAACATTTAGATGACCCAGAATGCTAATCGGAAACAGGAAAAGCCATAGGTCATGGCCCTGAAGATGCACCAAGGCCTTTCAAAAGTCAGATGTAGGAGACTGGATTATTGCTAGGACCGCAGAGAGTACCCCACATGGGAAGGGGTATCGTGGTCACCATCTTTGAGCAGGGCACAGTCTTTTCCCACTCAACTGGTCAAGAGGTTCCGTTGCTGTGCGGTGCACACACTGCCCTTGCTTTCAGGGTTTCAGCCCATCATTCTTCCCATTCCAGTTAGCATTCCGGCTCACCCGTATTAGACAAAGTGGGTTCCGCTCCAGAGCTGCTTCACTCACTGGCTATGGCCGCATTGGGCTGGCCCAGCTGGAAGCTCTGCTCCGCTTGCAAGTGGCTCTCTGAACACCTCAATCCCCTGCAGTAACTAGGACTTTTCTGGCTGCAAGAACAATACACCTCTCAGCGATACCATCACTCACAGATTCTAGAGTCACTCCAAGTCCTGGTCACAGATGTGTATTTATTCATTTGTCTGTTTGTTTGTCATGAAAACAGAGATGTCCCCTATCCTTATTTATACAATTCTATCTTCCCTAGGAATCAGGCTGCCTTGGAGCAAATTAAAGGCTTCAATATTCAACTATATATATATATATATATGAATGACACTTTCCCCCCCTCATTTTACACCTTTGACTGTTTTAAATGAACTTTGACTGTGGTTTTCTGCTGCTGGGATAAGGAACATAGATATAAAAACAGTTTTATTTTCAAATTCAAACACATTTTAAATGCATGCTCGTTATCTTTTGATATTTCTGTGTATCAGCTCTGTCAATTTTGGTGATGACTATCCTTGAAGGACAGAACATCCATTGGGGATGATTGGAATACAGTTTATTTGGAAACTTGGGAAACATGACACACCTTTTGTTTGTCGAGCACTGCTTGAATCGTTGGTACCATGCATTTCTCACAGTTCAGCTTGGACTTTCCTACACTTGACTGATGCCAATACAACCATTTCCTCTTGGTTTCGTACATGTTCACCATTGACCAGCAGAAGGCTCTTGAGCTGAGCTTCTTTCTTCTTTTTAGCCAAAATCTCATGTATTGTTGAAAGCACCCTTGCCCTTAAGCAAATACATAGATCACAGGACCAACAAAAAATGTCCCTATCTCAGTCACTCCTCAGAGCATTGACCCTTATAAAATCCTGACTCCTTTTGGTGGAAAATAACATGGAGACCAGGATGAGGTCACCTGGGATATCTACTAGACAGTTTCACATACATGCTGGAAGGGAAATAAGAAGTCACTTCCTATTCCCTTCTCAAGGATAGAACAGAAAAACTGGATAAAATACAGTTATATGGATAAAGCACAGTTATCCTTTTTCCAAGTATACCATTCAATTGTAACCACAATTAGTTTCATCGTTTCATTTTTGCTCATCAAACAAACTAATCATTCCCTGCTCAATCAAGTAAATGCAGGTAGAACCTATATAGGAATCTCTATTTCCATAAACAAGATACAGATCCAATGCTTATTGGCTTTATGGGCTTGACAGTTTTAGTGCTCTAATCTTACAAACATCCTTAGAAAAATTAAAATATTTATGAATGTAATAATATGCTGGTTGAAATCTCCTGGAAAACATTGAGAATGTCAGTGGCCATAAAAAATAACCCTAGATTAATATTAGCATTAAGCATCAAGAGAAATCTATCAAATATTAGACGATGTTACTCAAAATTTCAAATGGGGCAATTTGTTAGTCCAACTAATACTCAATACTATTCATGATAAAAACTGTGAAACACCCCAACATACTTATTTTAAAATGTCCTTTTCAGTTGCAATTGTTTGTTTTTGTTGTTGTTTCCCACATATCTACATCTCCCAACATCTCACCCAATCCTTGGAAGGATGGACGGACTCTGGAGATTGCCGTGCAGTCAGCTCCACTGACCGCGCCCTAACAGGACAGAGTGAGTCCTGCCCCCAGACGTCTTCCAAGGCTCTGTCTCTACAGAAGCAGAGGCTCACACTTTTCTTCCACACGCTCCTGGTGCCTTAGAAACAAGGGTCTTTCCGCTAGTGCTTTAACCACTGCAAGCAGACATGAATGAACACAAGTGATTTATAAGATGACCATCCTTGGGAGCTTTAACTACCTTTGGCTTTATTCAATCATCTAATTTTCAGAGAGAGTAAAAAGGGCCAGGCCGGCATCATCCTTAGAGTGTTAACTGTACACTTAACCCAGGGATAAAATACAATCACATATAAAGCATGAAAAGAAGAGAGAATGCTTACTGCGTTATTAAGTGTTTTCCCAATTTGCAGCAGAAGGTAGAGAGACCCCACACTGAGAAATGTTAATCTTTTGTTCTGTTTATCCTGTAATGTTACAGTACCTTTCATTTTAAAACTATTGAAGAGAAAACCATCCCGATGATTAATTTTTAATATTTAATCGGAGCAGAATAGGAAAACATAAATAGCTAAAAACAGACATGAATAGTATGGAAAGAAGGCTTGAGAGGAACAACTTACCAGACATGACAACTCGCTAGAAAGAAGGGTGCAGGTACAGAAATAGATAGATATGAGTCTGAATAAAGAGTCCAGAAATAGATCCAAACAGTTAGGGCATCTTTAAACATGACAAGGGTAACCTTTCGACTCCATGGAAAAGAAATGTTCCCATAATAACTAGGACTTAAGTAACTGGTGTCCATCTAGAGGGGGAAAAGAGAAAGAGAGAGAGAGAGAGAGGAGGTCCTACCTCCTATCAGGTACAAAATTTAAGGAGAGACTACAATTTAAATGTTAGCCCAAACTGGGAAGAGAATACTTGCATGGCGTGGAGAGGGGAGACACCACCCTGAGCAAAACAGTTGACTTGGAAGCAATAATAATAATTAACAACAACAAAGACAGACACATTTTCCCACATAATATTTAACAATTTCTTTTGGCAAAAGACACCCTAAATAGAGACAAAAGTTGTAAACATACATTTTCATTACATCTAACACAGAATTAATAGTGTTAATTCTACAATGCAGGAGCTCCTAAAAATTGAAGAAGCAAAATATATATATAATTTAAATGGGCCATGGAAATGAACATATGATGAAGGAACAGAGAAATCCAAAAGGAAAACAAACCTATGCAAGCATGCACAACATCAGGAGTAATTGGAGGAAATGGAAGCAAATGGCTAGAGAGAGATATTGGCAAAAAGACACAAGAACAGTGGCATGTGATCCTGGTGAGAAGGTAGCAGATGGGCCCTCTGTGCACGGGAGATGAGGAGGTGACACACTTAGCCTCAGGGGCAAGTAGTCGAGCAACATTTATTTAAAATATCTATGAACATAAAAAATGCACATACCGTTTGACCAAGCAATTCCACTTCTGGGAATCTATCCTATAGGGGAAAAAAAGGACCAGTACGTAAGGATAGAGGTACAAAGGCGGGTTAATGCAGTACTGCTAGCTGGGGGTGGAGGGCAAAAAGGTGTGGACACTGGACTATGAATGTCCATCAACGGGTCAACCTTGAGTACTGCAACATGGTTTATGCAAAGGCATGGGATAGCTTATTTATTTAAAACAATTGGATATTCACATGTCTACTCAACACGAAGCTAGTTTAGGTGGGAAAAGAAGTGAGTGAATGTTATTGGCCAGCTGTTGTTAAGACTGGCGGTGACAATAAACTCTAGCAAAACAGCATATAAGAATGCACTGGGATCTGCATGAGGTCAGGCACACAGCAGTCCAGCAGCGATACCTCGTGTTGTCAGTGGCGACAGAGATTTGGTGGGGACGGGGATTATTTCTTTTCTCATGACATATGTTTGTGCCGCATTATTAGTTACTCTGAGAGCCATGTTAATTTTATAATTTTCAGAAATTATATTTAAGAAAAAAGTGCCAGATTTTATTAGAACCCAAATCCACTGTAATTGAGCTATTTCCGGCTCATAGTGACCTTACATAGAGTTTCTGAATCTTTCTAGGAACAAATAGTCATCCTTCTCTTTTAAAGCACCTAGTGGATTTGAACTGCCCATCTAGAGTGTAGCAGTCCAATGCTGACCTGACACACTACCAAGGTTTCTTAGCGTCATTGCATTTTCCAGCATTCATATTTGGACGCATGGTAACAGGTGAACAATTAGCTTCATTCCTTTTTACATAGTCTCACCACAGTATTCATTTCTGGTTGCCTCCCCAGTACCTATTGTTATTTCTCCTTCATGTTTGTATCAGCCACATAGTTGGAGTAAGATTGATTGTGTCCTTATTTTCCTAAGAACACCCAAATTATCTAAAGCACTTGTATAATTTAAACAAAAAATTTCTTCTAGGATTGCCATCAGTCAGAACTGACTGGATGGCAGTGAGTTTGGATTTGGGGGGGGGGGTGTCACATTTTAAAAAAATTTAAAAAGAAACATGAAGGTCATTTCAAGAATCTATTTTGTCGAACCCAATGTATCCAACTTATCACCTCTTCAACATCTCGTAACTCATATAAAATATTAGTGAGATATTTAAAATTCCTTTTTTCTTCTTAATCTCAGCTGGACTAGCCACATTTCAATAGTGCAACAGTCATCTATGGCTAGTGGTTACCACACGGAACAGCAGAGTCGAAGCTAAGGAGAGCGATGCTGTAACAGCACCGTGTTCCTGGTGGACAGGCAGTGAAGCTGGCTTAAACAAAGAGAAGCCCCTACGTGTGCAGGGTAAAAGGTTCCTCTTGTTGAGGGTTGACAAGGCAACAAACAACCACTGGCAACTGCTAGCAGCCATCTAAGAACAAAGAAGGGAGCCGGATAGAGGTTGAAGTAGAAACTGAACCTTTGGTGATTACCTTAAACCTTTAGATCAATCCTTGAAGGACTTGAGTTACATGAGCTAGTAAGTTTCCTTTTTCAGTCACCTTGGGCTACATTCTCTATTATTTGCAGTAGAACATAACCTAAGTGATGTCCTTCACCGACAGACTATGCCATGTCCAATCAGACTCATGTTCCCAAGTGAGTTAACATAAAGGCTCGACATGGCTTCCACTTATTTGAAGTCAAGGTATGCTTTGTGTTAAACTAGCTTCATTTGTTTAATGCATCCTCTGGAGATCACCCCAAAGAAGACACCCATAGACTGACTCCTGATCACCCAGGATTCCTTTCCCCTGTCAGCACACTTGCCACATACATCCACAAGATAAGGCATGCCTGGGGTCGCACAGCCACCAATCAACTGCCATTCTCATTCCATCCTCCTCTCTCGTCATCTCTAGAGCTGACAGTTGCTACATCCTGGCACTTTGGACATTTAGGACCATAAAACTCTTTGCGAAGGATGGCTGTCCTGAGCACTGTCAGATGCTTAGCAGAACATTCCATGCCTATCTGTTCTATGCTAAGAGCAAGCTCTTTATTATGAAAACCCAATATTTCTCTGCTGTTGCTGTTAGGGGCCATCGAGTCGGTTCCGACTAACAGCGACCCAACACACAACAGAACAAAATCCTGCTTGGTCCCGAGCCGTCCTCATCAGAGTGCCGATGCCTGTGCCCATTTTTGGAGTCCATGGGTGAATCCATTTTGTGGAGGGTTTTGCCCTTTTTCTGTTGCCCATCTACTTTGCCAAGCACGATGTTCTTCTCCAGGGACAAGATGCCCAAAGTCTGTGAGACAAAGTCTTGCCAGACTTGCCTCTCAGGAGCATTCTGGCCCTACTTCTTCCAAGACCGATCAGTTTGTCCTTTTAGCTGTCCTGGTATGTTCGATGTTCTTCTCCAGCACCATAATTCAAATGCATCTATTCTTCTGTCTTCCTCATTCAATGTCCAACTTTCACATGCAGAGGAAGCAAGTGGAAATACCATGGCTTGGATCAGGTGCACCTTGGTCCTCAAAGTAACATCCTGGGTCTACACATTATTAAATGTCTCCTTTGTGGGAGTGGGCAATGGGCACAAGATCAGCCCTGATTGCGAGCCTGTATTACAGATCAACTATCAGCTCCGATGTACAAAACACCCTTCTATTTATGCCAGCAAGCACTAAAGCATGATGCAAACCTCTCTAGATGCTGCCCGAGTTATTTCTAGTCCACGTTTGGCAGATCTCTTTGGCCACATTCTTTCTCCTTTATTTACACTGGGAATGAACTCCCTCTGCAGTCTTTGACTGGGGCGGGGCAGAGGAGGGGGCTGGCAAAACTGAGGCTAAGTCTCCCTGACTTCAACTTCAACTTATTCCTTGGACTACCCCAGCTTTACCCAACGATCCACTTCCTGAGGGCTTCCAGCAGAGGGGTTTCTGAAGAGTCTCTTTTCATTTGTGGTCACTTATTCTTTCACTCAGTCTTCCTGGGTGGGGTCACCCATCTCCACCATTAGTATATCCTGGAAGACAATTTCAACTTGGCCTCTCCGTATTGTATGCACCTACACAAGATTTCTCTCGAATCCCCCTCTAAGAGGTTCATTATATTCGCTAGTCAACTCTCATCAGCTCCCCAGATTGCTCTATAGAGGTCCAATGGAAATTCAATTAAAATTTTTTTCAACAGGATTTGTTGTAGCAGCCAATTAACTCTAAAATTCATACCAAAGTGCACACGTCCCAAGGTGGCCACGATAACTTTGAGAAGGAAGAACAAAGTTGTAGGACTGACAACGATGTGATCTCAAGACTTAGAATGTACCACAATGTACTTTACTATCATCAAGACAGTGTGGCACTAATATAAAGATAGACAAACGTGTCAATGAGACAGAAAAGAAAGTCCATATCTCGTCTTACATATATATGGGCAACTTCTTTTGACAAATGTGAAAAGTCAATTCAGTAGAGAAAGATGCTCTGTGGAACAAATGGTGCTACCACAATCAACTATCTATGTTCAAAAACAAAGATCTGTGAGCTAAGCCATAGCCCAGAGGCAAAACTTAGCTTCAAATGCACCATAGATCTAAGCGTAAATACCCAGGGCTATAAAGGTCATCCTTGGTGGCACAGTGGTTACTCACTGGGCTGCAATCCACAAGGATAGCAGTTCAAAACTACCCACCACTCCTCAGGAGAAAGACAGGGCTTTCTACTGCTGTATAAACAGGGTCGGAAGCCACAGGCTGATCCGTCCTTTTCTACAGGGTCACTGTGATTTGGCATTGACTTGATGGCAGTGAGTTTGAATTTTTGTTGGTGTTCTTATAAAGACAAAGAATAAGAAATCAGGGACAAAATTAGGAATCCTACTGTAGGACATTGGCACACGATCAAACACAATGAAGGAAATACCCAGCAGTTCAAAAAACAGATAACTGGGACCCAACAAGACACTTTACGTTCATTAAAGGACTTCATCAAAAGGGTGAAAAGAGAACCTACTGAGGAGGTAGGAAAATAAATGTTGACAACAAACAAGGGCTTAAATTTTAAATCTGTAGAAATCACAACACCCCACTAAGAAGCAGATGAATAACCCAACTGAAAAGTGGACAGAGTTCACCAAAGACGACGTCCAAATGAGCAACAAGCACACGAAGACGGGCTCACAATCACGAGCCACCTGAGACGGGCTCACAATCACGAGCCACCTGAGACGTGCTCACAATCACGAGCCACCTGAGGCGTGCTCACAATCACGAGCCATCTGAGGCGTGCTCACAATCACGAGCCACCTGAGACGGGCTCACAATCACGAGCCACCTGAGACATGCAACGCAGAGCAGTGACGAAGCACCACCGTACACGGACAATGACAGTCAGCTTAACACACACAACAGAAGCCAACAAATGCTAGAGAGCCTGTGGAGGCTGGGCCCCTCATGTACTGCTGGCTGGACATGAAACACACACAGCCACTGTGGATGGCATTACCTCAAAAAATAGGGACTAGAAGTTCCACACATTCCAGAAACCCCTCTGTTGGCTATATATCCTAAAGAAATGGGTCAGAAAATGAACAGGCACATGCACACCCAATCGTCATCACAGCACTGTTCTAACAGCCATCCGTGGGAAACAACATAAATGTCTATCAGTAGCAGAGTGAGCAAAGGAACGCTGGTACTGACACCGATGGAATGCTGTGCGTCACTGCAACCATGAAAGCAGGAGAACTGCATGGCGTGGATGGACCCAGGGGACACCATCCTCAGTGAAATGCATCAGTCACGAGAGTACGCGCAGTAGATGAGCTCAGTGTTTAAGTGGGAGAAACAAGCTAAAGACAGACCCAAGGGAACAGACCAAGGGGTGGAGGGTACAGGAAGGAAGATAAAGCAGTGGGCTAGGTTGTTGATAGGTATGAACTAGGGTGAAATGGAAACTAGGAGTAGAGGAGAGGGAGAAGTCAGGTAAACTGTTGGTGCATGGGAAGGGTGATTAGGCCTTTAAAATGCTGAACATAAAGTTGATGAAGTGAAATACAAGCCCTCAACTAATTTACAGTAAAAGTTATTATAAAACAATAAATAAATAAACTTATGAAACTTATAGAAGAAAACCGTTGTGACGCAGAGAAGCCTTGGATACAATACCCAAAGCATGATCATTTAAAGAAAACAAATTAGACTTCCAAGTTAAATCATGCTGCTCTTTAGCAGACCCTGTACAGATAAGAAAAGGGCAACTGCCCTCTAGTGAATTAGTGAAGGTGGCTCTTGTAGCCATGGTTTCTGTAACTCCCACCCAACAAGCTTTCCTGGGTAAGAGACAGTAGGGGAAGAGACTGACAGGATATACAATTCAGCTGCGAAACAAAGGCGTGATGGCCATCCTGCTGGGTATAAAATAAACCAACTCAGTAGCAGGAGGGGGTGGGATCTCACTAACAGCAAGAGAGATGTGCCAGACGTGGAGCATGTCCTTTGGACCCTGAGATCCCTGTACACTGAAACTCCTTGACCCAGGAGATGGCTGTGACACCAGAGGAGTGGCAGTAGAATAACAACAGCAGAGCCAGGAGCCTAAGCATGAGACAGAGCACTGGACTCCTCAGCCTACAGAACAAGCCAAGCTGAGTCCTGTCGGGGCGAGAGGTTGGCTTGGGAAGTAGGTGCCTCTACATATCTACTTGGGGGGCTGGATTTGCTGACCCACAGAGCTGGAACTGAGTGCCTTCATGGTAAGGCTCACGCAGAGTGGCATGCCCTCTGGGCACTTATTAGCAATCTCAAAAGGGGCTCATCACATGGCCCAAACAGGGCAGAAGCCAGCCCAAGAGTCTGAGGGCCAGGGAGAGGCCTCTCTTCAGGCGTTGCAGAGAAGAAATTGTCCTGGCTGAACAACTATGTCCTTAGCATTTCTCATCTGAATTGTAACTCGTTAAGTTACTAAAGAAATCCCATAATGGTGAGTAACACCTGTGAGTTGTGTGTGGCCACTGCAATGAATTTCAGAACCAGAAGGCAGCATTAAAGTCAAGAGTGCTACCAAGTAGAAAGTGCTGTGGGGGACAGAGCAAGAAAAGTACAGGGTGCTGTGTGCGAGAACAACAAGGCTCACAAATCATGTACAGCAGCTTTAATGATAATACACCACAATAATCTCAAGGCCCATCAACCAGGGAACAGATAAATTGGTGTATCCATCCAGTAGAATATTATGTAGCAATCAAAAAATAATGAACGATTAATTAAGGATGAACCTCAATATGGTTATGTTGGGTGAAATAAATCAGACCAAAAAGTTTTTATTAGCCCTGTCTGGCCCCAGTGTACATATATACAGAATGGACTCAGGTATATAAAATTTTAGGAACTACAAACTCGTTAGTGCAGGAAAGGAGCCTCAGGGGCTGACTGGGTACCACAACGTAGGTGATGTCAAAGGGTAGATTCTTAGGTGTGTGCTGTGGTGAGGGAGAGCCTCATTTGAAGTTCCAGTGTGAACGATCAGAATATGATAAGTGAATTTTAAAATGTATTCCGCCACTTCTGCTTCTTTAATCTATAAGGACGGGTGTTAGCATTTAAACTGATTTATGCTAGACATTAAAATAACAACTAGCACCACCACCCAACCTTCTGCTTATCCTCGCAGGTAATTGATTCTTGATTTGTTAAGGTACTAAACACTACGAGTTATATTCGGAAATACAAAACCCCTCGTGAATTCACTCATGTGTCCATGAAGAGCGAATACAAGTGTCTATTCCCTCGGCAGAGAGGCCAAGGCAACTGAGACACGAAGCACAACTCTGCTTTCCTCCTGTCCTGCTGCCAGCCCAGTGGGGTGCCCCGCACCCCTAGAGTAAACCCACAGCAGCCTCCTGGGGCCAACTTCAGAAAGTGAATGCCACTTATCAAAGTAAATCCAAAAGGGGGGGAACTGAACTGGAAAATCAGGGTTCCTGGTGGTTAGGAATGAGATGCTAAAGCCCCACCAAGGTGATGGCCCTGGATCTCCAGGGCAAACCCAATGCCAGTGCTCATTTTTTCTGTGAACAATAAGAAGCCAGCTTAATGTTTTCTACCTGCATATAAGCATCTACAAAATGTGCAAACATCTCTTCAATATTAGCTTCCACTTCTAAAATATACCATCATTTTAAACTCCCTCAATATGACATGCATATTTGAATTATTATTAAGGATATTCATTCCAATAATAATAATAAAAACAATGTATCCTTCCATGGTGGGTCAAATATATGACTATCACTTCTATATACAAATCATATTCATAGAATATATGCAATGAAACTTCTCCTTGCATGCAGTTGTGTTTCCTGAATATACTGCACACAATCCCTCAAGGTACCAGTCAAAAGTAGTCTGGCTAAAGTGCGAAGTGAAGCAGAGGCCAGATGGCTGCTGGGAAGAGAGGTGTGGCATGAATCCCTGTTCCAGGGCATGCTTTAAATTGTAATGCAAAAGCACAGAGAATCCTTAATCTCTGGAAGAGAGAACTTTATGAAAATTGAATGTGAAAGGAAAATGCCATATATGTGGGCAGAAGAACTTTTTGTATGATACTGTAATGATGGATATCCGAGGCGGTACCCCCCCAGAACAGATCCGCGCCCCCCCCCCAAAGCTATTTATTTTTTTATAAAAAAAAACCAACCCATCACCTTCAAAGTACTCTCCATTACACTTCAAACATTTGTCAAATCTGCAATTCTATTCTTGGAAACAGTTTTCAAACTCATCCGTTTGGATGGCTGACAGCACCTCCCTCCTTTTTTTTCCTTCACCTCTTCTAAGTCCTCAAATCACTGTCCTTTCCTGTCCCTCTTCATTCTCGGCAACAAAAAGAAGTCTCACAGAGCAAGGGCAGGTGAATCAGGTGCATGGGGCAAGAGAAGCATGTTGTTTTTTTGCCCCCAACTGGCACACTGAGATGGTGCATGAGCAGGTGCATTGTCGTGGTGGCAAAACCAGTCCCCCATTGTTGCACGCTGTTACGCAATCTTTTCAGAACCACTAAATCAGCAGTTCTCCACCCGTGGGTCACAACCCCTTTGGGGGCTGAACAACCCTTTCACAGGGGTCGCCTGATTCATAACAGTAGCAAAATTACAGTGATGAAGTAGCAACGAAAATAATTTTATGGTTGGGGGGGGGGTCACTGCAACTGAATTAAAGGGTCGCAGCATTAGGAAGGTTGAGAACCACTGCTCTAAATAGAAAGCTTGATTAACAGTATGATCTAGTGGAATGAACTCCAAATACACAATCCCCCTCACATCAAAAAGACAAACGAGCCTCATCTTGATCTTTGATGTCCCTTGACGAGGTGACCATAGTATCTTCCACTGGCTTGATTGATGTTTGCTTTGGGGGTCATAAGAATAGCATCATGTCTTGTCACCAGTAATGACCTTGGACAAAAAGTCTGGGCCACTTTGGAGCTGTTCTTTCAAAGCGTGGCATGTTTCCAGTTGACACTCTTTTTGCTCGGGTCAGAACCCGAGGCACAAATTTCACAGCGACCCTTCTCATTCCCAATTATTCAAGTAACATTTGCTAAACCGATACGTCAAGATAGTCCAGATAACTTCCCCATCTCTTCAATGGCCTGTCATCGGGCTTTGAACACAATTGCATGATTTTTTTTTTAAATCATTTTATTGGGGGCTCCTACAACTCTTATCACAATCCATACATCCATCCATTGTGTCAAGCACATTTGTATATTTCTTGCCATCATCATTCTCAAAACATTTTCTTTCTACTTGAGCCCTTGGTATCAGCCCCTCAGTTTTTCCTCCTCCCTCCCCATTCCCCCCTCCGCCATGAACCCTTGATAATTTGTAAATTATTATTTCGTCATGTCTTACACCAGGGGTCCTCAAACTATGGCCCCCGGGCCACATGCGGCCCG
>NW_022111373.1:84609242-84615809 GCF_000313985.2 Echinops telfairi
TTGGGTCCCCAATCTGCACTCCCCCTCATTCACAATGATTTGATTTTTTGTTCTTTAATGCCTGATACCCGATCCCTCCGACACATGTGATCACACTGGCTGGTGTGCTTTTTCCATGTGGGCTTTGTTGTTTCTCAGCTAGATGGCTGCTTGTTTACCTTCAAGCCTTTAGGACCCCAGATGCTATATGTGCCAGGCACCATCAGCTTTCTTCACCACATTTGCTTATGCACACATTTGTCTTCAGCGATCTTATTGGGAAGGTGAGCACACAGTGATATGAGTTTTCGTTCTTTGATGCCTGATAATGATCCCTTGGCACAAGTGCATGAATTTTGTCAACATTTTAGTCCATTCGGGAAGCTGACACACGTCCAGAGCGAGGTTTGTCATCAATCGACATTTCACCTTTTTTGAAACAGGAAAATCACTCCTACACTTGAGTTTTTCCCATAGTGCTCTCCTTGTAAACTGGGTTCAACATCACAACAGTGTCTGCAGCATTTTTCCTGATCAGGAAA
Source organism: Echinops telfairi (assembly GCF_000313985.2). Taxonomy (NCBI): domain Eukaryota; kingdom Metazoa; phylum Chordata; class Mammalia; order Afrosoricida; family Tenrecidae; genus Echinops; species Echinops telfairi. The sequence goes on from NW_022111373.1 coordinate 84,609,764, forward strand.
CAAAATTTCACAGCCGCATACTAGTCTCTTAAATTGGCCATCCAACAAATGATGTTCGAGCAAAAGTGCTTTTATGAATAAAATGAACTGTGACCAAGAAAACCTTTGCAGGCGACGTCCCTGGATGCACTAACTCAGAGGGAGTTGATTGATGCTCACCTAGCAGGAAATATGCATATTACACTGAAAGCGCCTCTCTGCCCAGCATAATTCCATTTTGGGGGGGGAGTACCCCCACATATTATGTTGTGCATCGGTCAAAATCCATAGAACTATGTAATACAAAAGTGAACCTGAATGCAGACTATGTGCTTTAGTTGATAAAATGTATGCATATGGGCTCATCAATTATAGCAAACTATCAGAGAAATGTAAAATGCTAATAGAAATTTGTACAAGCAACACATAGGGCTGAGGAAAGCTATGGGAGTGTGTGTCTGTAAAATTAAAAATAAAAATGTCAACAGTCTGTTAAAAATAAAGCAAAACCGTCCATTCTGATGAAAGAACTATCCACCACAAATTCTCGGAGGGCAAGGTCTCTAGAAGGCGCCTGGTGGCGTAGTAATTACGTGTGGGGCTGTTAACCGCAGGGCTGGCAGTTCAAAATCACCAGCTGCTCCAAGGGAGAAGACAAAGCTCTCTGTTCGTCTTGGAAACTCACATGAGAAGTGCTGCCCTATTCTAAAGGGTCAGCCTCGACTCGATGGTGGTGAGAGGCTGCTATCGTCAAAAACCAGAGAGGGAGACCCTAAAAGTCATGTGTTTTCCCCCAGCTGTTGACAGTCTGCTGCCAGAAGGAGCAGAGGAAAGGGAGTTTAACTCTCAGGAGTCAGGCTGGCAGAGGAGGAAGCACAGGTACTCCCTGTGGATTAAACTGTGTGTGTCCCCCACCCCCACTCCTGAATGTGTGTCAGCTTGGTTGCGCTGTGATGCACAGCGACTTGGCAATTATGTAATGATGATGTGATGGTCCCAGTAGCTGGGGTGAGCTACTGTGAGCAGACAATCAGTTGTGAGGGGAGTGGTGGGATGCAACACCTTTATTCAGGTCACAGCTGACTTGATATAGGGAGAGTATTCCTGGGGTGCAGGTCACATCACCTTTTATAAGACAGAAAAGGAGAGACTAAGAGAAGGAGATCCTGAACACCACCCAGACAGATGAGCCAGAGTAGAGCACGTCCTTTGGACCTGGTGGCCCTGCACCTAGAACCTCCTACCTTGGGAAAGATGTATGCCAGATACACAGACATCTTTAAGGAATGCCAGGCCCACTCCTTTTGAAAGAAGACCAGGAGCTTCTTTCCCCAGAGCCCACAGAGAAAACTTTGCTCTAGAGCTGCCTCCCTACTTTCTCATTTCTAGCTTCCTAAACTGTGAAAGAATAAACTTCTGCTTGTTGAAGCCATCCACTTCTGGTGTTTCTGTTTTAGCAACACTGAATGACACGGGAAACAAGAAGAAACCAGTCAAGCCCCGGTTTGCACCCACCTCTCTACAGCTCCCGAGCAGGGACACCAGCACCAATCCTGCTACAGCACAATGTGGGTAAAGACAGAACAAGACACCATTCAGCCGTCCGCTCACATGTCTAATTGGATAATGGATATGTTTGGGATTGCCAGTTCCTGCAGCTGGGGCAGTCACTGCCCCACCCCACACCCAAACTGTCCCTGTCACAGACTCTTTAATAGTCTGAGGTAAACTTAGTACCCTGGCAGTGCTGGGTGTGAGACTTGAGTTGGGCTTTTTCCCCTTTGAGGGAGCTTTAGATATAAGTTTCAAAGATGTGTTTGTAAGATGTGGTGGCATGAGCGCAGGTTCTACTTTCACCGAGTGAAAAATTAAATTTTGACAGGAGAAGAGTTTGCGATCTTACTTACTTTCCAAAGTTTCCAGGAAGCCTTGACGAAGGCGTAGGCTCGACAACGTCTAGCCTTGATCAGATCCACACTGTGGGAGCCCCGGGAGAATCCACATCGATGCAGAAAGGAGTGGGCCTGAGCCCTCGCTAACTTCTGGGCCTCTAACTCTAGCATGCTCAGCTTGGAAAGGACAGTTTGAATCCAGCCCCCGGTGGTTACCAAGCCAACCAAACCCACTGCCAGCAAGTCGATTCTGATTCAGAGCTGTCCCAGAGGAGAGGGCCAGACTGCGTCATGGTCTCAGAAGCTGACCACGGCCTTCTCACGTGGAACAGCTGATGGCTTCGAAGTGCTGACCCTTCAGTTCGCAGTCAAGCATTTAACCACTCCACTGGCAGAGTTCCTCCTTGTTGATTGAAAGGTTTATTTAAAAAAAAAAAAATCCAAGGCCACTGAGTCGATTCTGAGTCTCAGCGGCCCTCTACTACAGAGGGCAATTGCTCTTTGGGGTTTCTGAGACTATAAATCTCTTTGGGAGCAGAAAACCTCATCTTTCTTCCACAGAATGCCTTGTAGGTGTGAACCAGACCTTGAGCAATCTGATGCGTCACCCACCGTACCATCAGGGTACCTTCCCCGGAGGTTAGGATGCATTGATTCTGGCATGGCTTTCAGCCCATGGACTACATGACCGCTGGCTAGTCCCAGCCCCTCTGAGTTGCAAGCCCCTCATGTATCTAATAAAATCAGATCTTTGTTAAGGTTCGTTCCAGCGCTGACATCCTATGATTGAAAAATTTCATGAATAGTTACTATATCCCAGGTCATGTTCCCCAATACCTGGATGCTCCCAAAACACCATCTCAAAAGAATGGCCAGTGTATCACACTCAGAAGGAAGCTGGGCAGGTCAAACGTGATGGCTTCTTCAGGAAGAAAAGCCACGGATGACCGGGAGTGTCCTCTTAGTCTGCTGAAGACTAAGCCAGAATTAGGTATGCCCCCTCTCCACAGATGAGCCCCCACTCTCCCAGCCCATCAGCCAGCCTCTCGGGTGGCAGCTTGTAGGATGCTAGAATCTATGTGACCAGCGTTCAAATGCCAGCAGGGCAACCATGAGGCAGGGCTGGAGAGGGACTTCTATCACTGCCAGTGATTGGAGCACAGTCCTACATTGAGTCCATGGTAGTGCTCTCCCTGGGGGGCAATCCGCTGGAGTGTAACTGCTTTACAGAGCTGGAAGTGGGGTCTCCTAGGCTGGAAGCATCATTCACTAGCTGCCAACAATGGACTTCAAGAAGCCAAGCTATTGAAGATGGGGCTGAATCAGGCCACATCTCCGTCTGTTATAGCTGCATAAGGTGGCCGTGAGCGCGGGCCAATTCAACACACACTCCGTAGAGCTCCGGCTCACAGGGTCAGCCTATGTCGACCAGAAACCTTGAAAGGTACACCCAAGGACATGGGCTCAGCTGTTCCTGTCAGAACCTCTCCAGGAACAGAAACGTTGGTACCACAGTAGCCCCTCCTACATGCTCCTGGTGTCAAGGAAACACTCTCTATCTTTGCGGAGCCTACACATTAAAAACCAACATTCTGGAGGAGGGGGAGGGAATGCCTAGTATGTGCTCTGTGCCGCCTGTGTGCTGGACATGGGTAGATGCCGCACACACACCAGCTAATTGGATCCTCAAAGCCACACAGCAGCCAGCAGCCCCATTCCACTGGCCAGCAAGCGAAGACACCTAATGATTACGGAGCTTTCTGAAGACCACAAACTCGCTGAAACGCCAGGTTCAAACCCAAGCCTGTGCTCTGCCAGGCTCCCTTGAGTGACAGATTGCCGAAGGTGGCCTTCCATGAGAAATCGCAGCCCCCCTCTGCCTCCAAGGGTCTCCATGAAAAGGACTGGTCACTGAGAAGCCACCCCCAATCCTGTTTGATTCCAATGTAGAAGACCTTTATCCTGGGCTACATGAGCAAGCACCTCACCCTGCTGCCGTGAAGGGTCCAACAATCAACTCTTGCACTCCATATACATCCCGAAGCAGCTCCAACAGAGGGTGGCATTTTAAGGTCACCTTGAGAATCAGTGACAAGCGCACAGCAGCAGTCTCCCCGGCTGGGGGGTGGGGGTGTTGGAGGGCGCACGCACGTGCACACACACAGATTCTGATGTGCACGGAGGGTTTTAGGGAATGCATGCAGGAGACCTCATGGTCTCTCCTGGGAGAAAATAGAGGTCTTCCCATAATTCTCCCAGGCAAGAAGATCAATCCAGCATGGCTTCCATCGCCCAGCCCTCCGCCCCTAATCGCTTCACAAAAGACCAATGCAGGCAGGATAAGGACGGCTGCAAATACAGACAAAATACCAAAGTGGCTATCCAATGAATATATAAATGCAATTGACATTCTTTCACAGTCTGAAATCCTCTCTTTTCTCTCCGGATATATTACACCATTCTCTTTTTATATGAACACGCCACTTTAAATGCTAATTCAGATGCAACACTCAATTTCTTCTTTTTTTTAAGGTTTTGTTTTGCTGTTTTCCAAGAGTCAAAATGGCCCTGGACTTCCTTTTAGCTTCAACAAGAGCTATTTCCAATGCTTGTCTCAATATTCGTGGGGCTGGGAGTGTATCAAAGCACTAAGACAATTAGTACACTTATTAGAAACCTTACCCAAATAAGGCTTCCATGCTTTTTGATCTCGCTTGTGCCAAGCCCCTCCCTCTTGTTTCGGGAAACGCTACCTCTACCTTGTGGGAAGTCAGTCTCTCAGGAATCTAATTCAGATCAGTTGTAAGACGAAGGTGCTTCTTTCTCCTGGCAGTCTAGAAATCACCTCAGTTTACTCAAACTACTTTTCAAAACAGCCACTCAAAGTAGCGTAGAACATACAGCCGGAATGGAAGTCATCTCACTAAGCAAAACAAAACCACAGACCTACAGAGCCCCCAATTACAGGGGCCCAGCCGACTCCATTACGCAAAGGCCACTGCCTAGCTTGTCTCATAACGAGGGCATCTGAGGTTAGAAATGCCCTAATCCTATGTATTCCGCTCACTTTATCTATAGTAAGACGTGTTTCACTGCCTCATGGAGGGCCTCTGGCACACCCAGAGGCTTCCAGGGCTCTAAAAGTCTTGACCACTCTTAGGCAATATTTTCCCCCTAGCTGGCCCACTTCCACCTTGTTGCCCACACTTGGGGACCCTTCCCTGTTCCTACCCAAAATTAAAACTCCAAACTCATTGCTGTCCAGTTGATGGCGACCTACAGCGACACTACAGGACAGGATAGAGCTACTCCTTTGACTTTCTGAACCTGGAACTCTTTATAGGAGTAGAAAGCCCTGTCTTTCTCCCTTAGGGTGGCCAGTGGCTTCCAACTGCTGAACTCTTGTATCACATCTCACTGCATAACCACAATGCCACCAGTGCTCTGGCTCATACCTAAGAGGTGCACAATCAGAAAGTGGTAGAATAAGTTTATCACACATTTTCACCACCCTTGCTGTGCACTGAGGAGTCCTGGTCACATAGTGGATGCACATTGCGCTGCTAACCACAAGGAAAGACTGGGCTTCCTACGCCCATACACAGTTACAGTCTCAGACACTCACAGGAGCAGTTCTGCGCTGTTCTACAGGGTGGCTGTGCTGGAACAGACTCGATGGCAGTGAGTTTGACGTTGTGCTGTGCACTGGTTCACGTATGCATGCAGCTTAAATAATAATAGTAATAATTCTTAATTCCTGCTCTCCTATTCTGGTAGCCTCCTGTCCAGCCAGCCTACCAGAGAAAGCCCCTGGGTGAATCTGTGTCTACAGGGCTAAGAGAACCCTGGTAATTCCCTGATGATTTCAGGGAGGCCTAGAAGAAAGCACGTCTTTTGAGACCCAGCTAAGGAACTTCTACTACTGAGATGGCTGGAAGCATGGCAGGTGTGAGTGAAATAAATAGCTTCTTGGTGGATGGGGAAGTGTGCTTCCTGGGAATCCGGACACAACCTCAAGCCAGGAGACAATCAACTTGTACCGTGTTCCAGCCGCTTTCAGAAAAATGATGCAAGAAAAGGATAAATGGGGGAGAAATACTAAACAAAAACAAAAACTTTCCATCAACAGACGAATGGATTGAAAAACTCTGGTACATACATACAACGGAGCATTA
>NW_022111373.1:84619211-84621775 GCF_000313985.2 Echinops telfairi
AGCTTGGTGGTCCACATGGAGAGAGGGGGAAGGGAAGGAGGGGAAGGGAACAAGGGAGAGGGGAGTGACCAGGGAGTGAGCAGCAAGGAGCTCAGTCAGAGAGAGAAAAATCGACTATATTGCTGACCCATGCCTATATAACTTTTGGGAGCATGCCAGCCCACTAATTACAGGTAGACATACGTCACAGGGAGGGGTTGCACTATAGGCTACACAGCAATGAGAGGGGGGTCTAGGGGGTGGTCTCTGGGTCTGCATAGGAACATTATCAGTAGGGTGCAAACCCCTCCTACAGGAACCAAGCTAATGGCCTTAGGCTCCAGAGAGAGGTAGTCTATTGTCTCCAGCAGCAGGGTGCAGGCCAGCCCTGCTGTGGGATGAGACAGCAGTCTGGCAGCAAGTATCTGACTTCCCCCCACACTGGACATCCTATATAGGATCGCTATGAATTAGAATTGACCTGATTAGATACCTGATATGAATTAGAATTAGAAAGGGCAGTGGATTTTGGTTATGTGAATTAGATTTGTGGCAAATGGCTTCACGCCCAGCCACAGCTAATCTGTCCACAAAGATTTACATGCTGCCAGGAGGCTGAACCCCGGGCAGTTCTAGCCCTTCTTGCAGGCTGAGTCAGCATCCACTCCTTGGCAGGGCCGTTTCTAGACTAAGACTAGGACGCACTCACAAAAGCCTGTTGAACAACTTCCAACCGTCAGCCACTGTGACCACGATGCCTGCCTTCACAAGGGCAGGGATGGAGCAGGACCAGGCAGCAAGGCCTTTGCTGTGCATGAGGTTGACATGTGTCAGGGGCGGACCCGATGCCGCTAACAGGAACACAATCCTTCCACATACCAAGTTCTGCTTCCAGGGCTGGCGCCAGACGCTGCTCCTGCCTGGGGTTTCTTTCCTACTGCTGGAGACCACTTGGAAGACATTTAGAAAGTTGTGTGGTCTAAGAACATAGAGCGAAGAAACTGCCTGCATGTCGGGCTCCTTTTCTGCTAAAACTAAGTGATAATTGTAGAGAATGTCATAGACTCCATGCCTGCAGTGCTTCATGAAACAGGACACTAACACAATTACAAGAGTTAAAGGAAAGGCCAGCAGCAGCTGTCTGTTAACAATAGATAATGCTGTTTCCTTTTTCTCTACACTGAGAGATGTCAAACCATTCAAAACAAGAGGGACATGGCAGTGATGTCCCCCAGCTTCCTACCGCTCTCTCCAGGGTATAAACACAGTCATGGCAATGCAGGGTAGTCCCCGGGAACAGGAGCTCTGTGTCCTGGAGGGCGCTTTATCCTCCCAATTAACAAAGCACAAAGGGGCCTGCCTGGGCTCTGTTCCTACCCAGCCATCCGCTCAGAAGTCCAAGGTCACATCTTGCGCTTCTACCTCCCCCTCCTGTCTCCTCTTGCCTGACAATCTACGCTGTCCAGCGTTTTCCGGAGTTTACTTAGTAAGGTCCCTTCGGGATTTCCATTCCCAATCGAGGTGAAACGAGGCAAGCCCCCGCCATGGAGTGCATTCTTACCCAAAGCAACCCTCTCGACCAGCGGTTCTCCACCTTCCCCATGCCGCCACCCTCTCACACACTGCCTCATGTGGTGGTGAGCCCCAACCATAACACTATCACCGTTGTTGCTACTTCATCACTGTAATTTGCTACTGTTATGAATCAGGCGACCCCTGTGAAAGGGTCACTCAACTCTCAAAGGGGTTGCGACCCACAGGTTGAGAACCGCTGCTCTAGACAGTAGATCTGCCTTGTTGGGTTTCTGAGACGATAGCATATAGTCTCATCTTTCTCCCATGGAGCCACTGGCGTGTGTTTGAACTGTCCACCTTGAGGTTAGCAACACAGCGTCTAATCCTCAGTGCCACCAGGGCTTCTGAACACGAGGTAAGGGACATACGAAACTATTGGCACTTCTCTCAATATAGACAGCTTAGAGTGTTGTGAGGGGACAAAGAAAAACAACAAAACAAAACAAAATGTCATCTAGCCCACACTAAATTTTAAGCACGAAGGATTTTGACATGAGTCATCCTTTCTTCGCAGGATGCAGTCGCCCTGCATAGAGAACCACACAAACACGCAGACAGTCCACAAACATCTATTGTGTACGTCATCGTACTGGACACCTTGCTGAAGACAAAGAATCATCCAAAGTCAGTTCTCTTCAAAGGGTTTTAAATCGAATCAAGATCATTCAGACCAGAGACAAAGTAGAAAGCCGCAGATAAAAGGGGAGGGAAACGTGGTTCAAACTTTAAATTTCTAAAAAATTTAAGGGGGTGGGCAGACTGAACTGGACTGATAAAGACCAGAGGGAACTCCCCTGGACTATCACCCTAGGAGACCATGATCAATATCTACACTACAACAAAGATGAGAAGCTAGAGTAATGCAAATAGAGTAGAACAGAAGCAAGGAGAATGTTGACATATTGCAAACAACGTTAACCATCGCCATGGACCAATTTGAATAAAATCATTAAATGGGAACAAATTTACTATGCAAGCTTTCACCAGAAATGCTATATATATATAAATAT
>NW_022111373.1:84623013-84624112 GCF_000313985.2 Echinops telfairi
TCCGCTTACCCTCCTGGTATGGCTACTCTCAATATTGGTCCTGAGGGGTTTATCTGTCCTGGATTCCCTGTGTTTCCATTTCTTATCTATACCTGTGTACATGCTCTGGTCTAGCCAGATTTGGGGCCAAGATAGTCGGGGAGGAAGCATTAGAGAACTAGAGGAAAGTTGTATGTTTCATCAGTGCTATACTGCACACTGACTGCTTGTCTCCTTCCCTCGACCATTCTGTAAGGGGATGTCCAATTGCCTACAGATGGGCTTTGAGTCTCCACTCTGCATTCCCCCTCATTCACAATGACAAGATTTTTTGTTCTGGGTCTTTGATGCCTGATACCTGATACTATGTACATCTCTTGTTTACACAGGCTAGTGTGCCTCTTCCATGTGGGCTTTGTTGCTTCTGAGCTAGATGGCCACTTATTTATCTTCAAGCCTTTAAGGCTCCAGATGCTATATCTTTTGATAGCCGGGCACCATCAGCTTTCTTCACATTTGCTTATGTACCAGCTTTGTCTTCAGCGATCGTGTCTGGAAGGTGAGCACCATGGAATGCCAGGTTAATAAAAGAAAGTGTTCTTGCATTGAGGGAGTACTTGAGTAGAGGCCCAATGTCCTTCTGCTACCTTAATACTAAACCTATAATATATGTACATAGCTCTATTGCCCCATCGTCATATATAATATATTTACATATGTGCACGCCTGTATTTAGACCTCTATAAATGCCCTTTGCCTCCTAGATCTTTCCTTTTACTTTCCATTTCCCACTATCATGTTCAGCCTTCATGTGGGTTTCACTAATTCCTCTCGGTTACATTGCCCTTGATCAAGCCCTACCAGGCCTCCTGGTAGAAAATTTAAACAAAACTTGAATGAACATCAGCCCCAGTAACTAAAGCATTTCATCAAGTTTACAGAAATGTTGCCCCACATAAATCTACAGCTGGTTATTGTTTTGGTTTTGTTTCTGAGCAGATTAAACATTTTGGGGAAGGTCAGAAGGACATCAGAGATAAATTCAAGGCACAGAGTTCGGCTCAAAAGTAATAGCAACTGCAAAGAACATATCAGCCTGTGTGATCACGAGGTGTAGAGG
>NW_022111373.1:84624949-84628395 GCF_000313985.2 Echinops telfairi
CATGTATGGATTGTGATAAGAGTTGTATGAGCCCCTCATAAAATGATTAAAAAAAACAAAAAACAAAACAACAACAACAAAAAGTTATAGCAACTGCTTTGCAGGGTTCCGAAGGGGTAACCTTGGTAGATTCTCTTGAAGGACATCAAATGAACATGGGGCTTATTAGGAAGACATTTTAAGAAAATGGAAGGATGAACTGGTGAGAAAAGGGTCAAGTTGTACGGAATATCCACCCATCCCCCCACCCAACCCCATCCTGACAATATGCCTGCTCATCCTTTGAGAGGAATAGAGCTGTTTTATAAGCATTTTGTTGGGAAACTATCCAAGAACCCAATGCTCTTGCTTCTTCAGATTTCCTTTTGTTCCCCAAACTCGGAGAACATTTACAAGGAACAGGATTAAAATCCCTCAAAGATGCCCCAACAGCTGTTTTGACCCAGTGTAAAACACAGAGTGCTGAATTCTCCAGGGAAGGCAGAGAGATGGAAACATCACCATCAGACACAGATGGAAGACATGTGAAGAAACAATGACTTCACCTTGTTATTTTTGTTTAAAGAAGGATTCTGTAATTCTGCGCCAACACTTTTTTCTTTACCCTCATCTCTAACATCACATTTACCTCCCCAGCCCTATATTATATATATAGGCATTATATCCTCAAGCATATATATATATATAATATATATATTATATATATAGGCATTATATCCTCAAGCATTTCAAGAGTACCAAAGTGAATGTCCAGAAAATTCTCTAGGATACCCCTGAATTAGCGAATAGGTACCTGTCATAGAAGGAGTCCTGGAAGTACCATGGGTTAAGCATTCAGCTGGTTACCAAAAGGTCAGCCTTTCAAATCTACCAGTGATTCTACAGGAGAAAGCCGAGGTAGTCTGTTTCTACAAAGATTTACAGACTTGGCAGCCCTAAGGAGTGCTTCAACCCTATCGGATAAGGTCACTGAGTCAGAATCAATTCAGTGGCAATAGGTTTTGTTCTGTTTTCCTTTTGTTTCTAAACTCTCACAGAAGATCCTCTGGTTATCATACGACTCCTTTGTGCCATTCTTCACCACAGTATCAAGGATTTAAAATATTGGTGTGGTGTAGTCTCTCATTCAAAATAGGTGTGCATTCTTCAATTTCCCTCGTTAAGCTTCATAAGTATACCAAACAAGTTGGTCAAAGTTGTTTGCACTTTACCTGTCTACCATTCTGACATTTTAAATAGAACATTCCAGGAAACGCACAGGGAATGTATAAATCCCCACGTTCGCAGTAATGAGAGCTGTGAAACTCCCTCTGAAACCCTCCCCTACCTCAATTCTCTAACACTCTTTGTGGATAAGTAACCTGGAGCCTAAGCTTGCTTTTCAGGAATGCTTGTATATTTTAGCTGTAAAAGTTTGTATACAGAAACAAATAATATAATGTGTTTTGCAAATATTTATAAATGCCCTTTTGTGTCTGGAAATTGCTTTTGCTATGCCTTCTGATGCTGCCTGTTGGTGCGCATAGTTCCAGGTCACATGCATTTGACCTGCTTGCCTTGTGGCCCTCTCTCATCATTGATTTAAAGGCTATACAGGTGGTGAGAGCTGGCTGTGAACAAGAGAAAGGGAAAATGCTAGAAGACCTGAGAAGAGGAACTACTCTCTTCCATCGGGCACAGAATTGTTGGGAAGAAGGAGAGAACAGGTAAACTGCAGGTGTGCAAGGCACCTGGTGGAGACTTGAGATCTATGGCAAAAAACCAAAGGCTGGAACAACCCTAGAACATTGATCTGGGGGTCATTTGATGGTTTAGTAACATCTTGTCTGGAAAGCATTTTCCACAGATTCTCTTTCTGTGGCCCTTTGTACAATCAAAAAAATTACGATGACTGTGTTATCTAATCACTGCCTCTGCAACCTTTTGCAGCATACACAAGCTTGTCAAAATTACCGTGACTTACCAACAGTGGGATCTAACTTTTTTTTTTTGGGGGGGGGGGTAGGTAGCATTGAGTTTTCTTTTCCCTACCTTTCATTTTCAGTATTCATTAACAAGAAGGGCAGGCCTGCTGTGCTCTTTTGTTTGTGCAAGCTTGTTTATAACTCTTGTAATTTTGATGTAGACCTCCAGATCTAAAGGCACTTTTAAGTTTATCTCAAGCACCACTCCAGTTTGTCTGTTTCCTTGTCTGTTTTTTAACCTGCTAAATCCATACAATTCAGAATGATGTTCATGCATTTGCTGAACACGATCCTTCAAGGCACACGCATCGTGAAGCCACAGATGTAAGAAAAGTATGTCTTCTCCTGCAGGTCCCTCTACCCGCCCTGCCGGCTCAGTTAGTCACGGGGCTGTATAAGCCAAGACCGTGAAGGAGGCTGCCCACTTTTAGCCCTGGCTCACTGACCACATGGGAATAAACTCCAGAGAACAGCACAACCACATCCTCCCTCGTCCGGTGGAGAAGACAATTTGAAAGCTTATGCTACAAGAGGCACTGGGGCGGTAAACAACCTGAAGAAGTGGTAACAGCTTCTAATAGTTAGGTACCATCAAGTTGGCTAACCAGAATTAATCAGACACACTTGTAACCTTCTTCATTGCCTTGTTATTAAAATCACTCTGGCATTAAAAAAATATCTGTGTATATTTTTTCAAAGTCATTAAAAATTTTTTGCATGAGGAGAGTAATTAACTGACCTAATTACTGTGTGGTCATTAGTGACTATCCACCTCGGGCATCATTAATTCTTTGGGGGATATTTGTATTTAAGACAAAATACACTGTTTATTTTCAGTTTGCTTCACTGGAAGGTATTAATTTCTGTAGAAGTCACTGAAAAGGGGTGGGGTAGATTTATGTGACACGAACACTACACTTTATTCCTATCATGTGATTGATGGGCCAACAGATTTTTATTAGGGAGAGGCTCTTCCAATTTTAAGTGTCCGTGCCGCTGAAGCAGCACGAGGGAGGGGCTTTTCAAACGCCCCACTGTCACTCTTTTTCTCTGGTGAGCAGTCAATGTGCGTTCCCACCCAACCTAGACCAGCCTTTTCTCAATAAGGACTTCATTCTCTCAAGGGGAGAAGTATAGGTAACTTCATTAGACATGTTCCCTCATCAACTTGTGGCTGTCAGATAGCACTGAAAAAAGAGAATTACTCATGGGATAAAGGAAAAACAGCCCACGAATAGCTAAAAGTGATCTAACACAGTAGTGGAATGGGGAATTCTGCTTAGCAGCATATGTTAACAATAATGTACTGGAAGACCTCACTCACTCGCTCACTCACTCACTGCCATCAAAATCGAGTCAATGCCAACTCATAGCAACCCAAAGCAGGGAGGACCTGCCCCTGTGAGTTTCTGAGACTGTCACTGTTTATGGAAGTAGAGAGCCCTGTCTTCCTCCCATGGAGTGATTGATGGTTTTGAACTG
>NW_022111373.1:84629326-84632188 GCF_000313985.2 Echinops telfairi
CCCCCCAATCGTTAAGTATTATACTTGTTCAGTAAAGGAAGATTGTTCCAGCCATTAACTTTAACACACGTCAGACACAAATCCAAATATTTCTAAGACGGCCTGAACACAGTGGGAGCTGCTAATGGATCTACGGTTCATTTGTAAGGGCAGGTTCCAACCCTAGATCAAGTCCTTTCTGCCTCCTAGCAACCCTGAACTGGGTTTCCGCTGCTTGAAGACAGGCTCGTCTTCCCATCCAGGAGTGCTGGGTGGGGTGAAATCACCAATCTTTAGATTAGCAGTACAATTCCTAACAGACAATGCCACCAGGGCTCCTTAAAGGCAGAGCAGGGGCAGCTAATTTCAATCTGGAATGAATTTACTAATGGATGAATCTATAGTATGGGAAATAGATACAAAGAGGCTTCCAAAAGTCCATGGAAAAAATTCTATAACCTTTTCATAAAATTTGTCCACAAACTTTTTGAAGCTTCTTTGTTATCACTGGCTATAAAAACAAAAGGTTGAAATGACTATCTAATCAAGTCAAGGCTCATAAATATACTACTTTAATCATGTAAGAGCAATTCACAAATCATTTCATTAAGAGCTGGACCTAACAGAAGGAAGTTCAGCTGACACCAATTCAACTTCATCAAATCGAATGCTAGAGTAGATAATTAATATTGCATAACATCTGTAATATGAAGAACAATCACGAATTTACAGAATATATAAAAAAGCAATACTTCCTGATTCAGATCAATTTATACTAGCTGCAGACCAAGAAATATTTTTACTCCATTATACAAAATAGTTTGTTTTTTTAAAAAAACAAAACCATAAAACATTCTAGGAATAAATATGAATTTTGGTTTATATTACTCATAAGGAAAACACCCTGATTTTCAAATCAATAAAATAGGACTTCTATAAATAAAATCCACATATTTTATTTTCTTAGTTCAGTTGCTTATCATTCATCTTCTTGCCACTGAAGCCTAACAAGTCAGAGAATAATCATTTTACAGATTGTACCAACAAGAAAACAAAACACTGTTACTTACAGACTTCCTCTTCTGGGGAGACTCAGCTCCTTCTGCAAAACATAAAAAAACATAACAAGTAAATGAGATGCCAGACCAACTGCAGTGTTCTAGTTTACCCCAGGGATAACCTTAGAGGTAAGCAGCCTCCATTATGCTGGATTTGGGAATCCCTGTACTGAAAAGACTGCACCAGTGTCTTCTACTGGATGTCTTCTGGTTCCTTTTATCCACTGTGTTTAAGGTAGGGACACTGTGTATCTGGATTCCAGAGGAGAAACACCACCCATCCCTCCCACCCTCAAGCTCCAATTACACGGCCATGGAGTTGATGCTGACTGATAGCGACCCCACTGGTCAGAGCAGAACTGATGCCAACTCATAGCGACCCCACCAGTCAGAGCAGAACTGAAGCCAACTCATAGCGACCCGATAGGTCAGAGTAGAACTACTCCTGTGGGTTTCTGATCTGCTTCCTGCAGAGTGGCTGGTGGATTCGAACTGCTGACTTTGCACGGCCCTCCCTCAAAGCAAACTGAAGTCCTGAGTTAAGGATACAGAAACCTGAGGAAGAATGGGATCTATCCAAAGTGGAACTGTGTGTAAGAAGGATGAGAGTGTTTGGAGGCTTACAAATACATTTAAATAAACGGTGTGATGGAAAGGGTCATTTAGCCACACTCTTTACCCCTCAGGCACTGTGGTCTAAGCATCGGACTGCTAACTCCAAGGTCCATGGTTCAAACACCCTAGCCACTCTGTAGGAGGAAGAAGAGGCTGTGTGCCTCCACTAGGATATACAGCTTGGACAACCCTGGGCAGCAAATGCTCTGGTCTAGAAGGTCCAATGGACTTGATGGTAGTAGGTTTGGTTTGTGTGTTTTGACCCTCAACAACGACATTCCTGCCAAACCCCACGGATATCAAAAACTGTATTTTTAGTATTTGGGAACAGATAATACCAAAGGTAATACTGTAGCACAATTTTTCCACACGAGTGTGATTTGTTAACTTAGGGTCTTCACAAGTAGAATGATGAGCTCAGTAAAGGCAAGGAGACTTCGGTACAAGCATCGGTGGTGTGCTCTAGCAGCATGGAGGATCAGGGAAAAGAAAGGGCCCCTGCACGAGATGGACGGATGCAGGGAGATGCAGGACAGGCCAGGTGCATTCTGCTAGACACATGGTTGCTCTCGGTCGGCGCTGACTCAAGACCAAAGAACAATGACAGTTTTAGAGGAGTGCTCTCCTACTTATCGCAAATTAAGATGATTATCCACCTGACAGTAGAGACGCCACGCAAAAACAAAAACAAAACAAAAAATCAGCCAGCCAGCCAGCCAGCCAAGCAAACAAGATAACCATATAAATAAACAAAAGTGAATTCGGAAATACTGCCACCCACTGAGTTTTCCAGTATTAGTGTACCCGAGGAGGATTATTTGATAACAATAATTAGAGAATCAGAAGCAATGAGTCATTGCACCCATTTAAACACAAAAACGAGTACCTTGCAAATTGAGAAAGATTAGGATAAAGCTGGTGCTTTAGCTCCTATCCCCATTTCTTTCTGACCATCCAGGGTTCAAGCTCTAGCCTGTGAAGGGGGTGGACCCCTCAGGTTCACAGTCACCATTCTTGTCCCTCCGTTTTATTTGCTCCTGAGACCATTGGTGGGAACAGCTGTCTCTGGTCTTGTTGGAACCGGTGCCCTTGACTGCAGCCCAGCCTACAGAAAGCAGCCTGGAGCGCATCCGGCGAGTGGGAGGGAAGGTCTGGGCATCTGCTTGAAACACAGGATGCGTGACCCCACCCCCCCACCCCTCCACCCCCA
>NW_022111373.1:84632288-84636879 GCF_000313985.2 Echinops telfairi
AATTCCAGGGGACAGAGCTGTGCGGCCCAATAAAAGTCAATGATTACACAGCCGGTTCTTGTTTCTCTTGGTGCTGTTTCTGACTCCTTGTGGAAAACCATCTGTGAGCTACACCTACTTTGGCCCTGAGACTCAGTCCCAGGAGACTTGTCTTATTAGCTGGCAAGCAAATTTTGATACAGTGTCGTAAAAATCACAACAACGCTGAATAGCAAGATGGGCTGTCTTTGAAAAAGTGAAAGCCAGCGTGCTCCTTGGAGGCGAGGATGGCGAGACTTTATCTCAGGTACGTTGGACGTCTTCTCAGGAGAGTGCAGCTCTTGGAGAAGGACATCCTGTTTGGTAAAGTGGAAGGGCGTGGAAAAGAGGAAGACCCTCAAAGTGATTGATTGAAAACGTGAGTGGAGGGCTCAAGCAAAGGAACAATTGTGAGGATGGCACAGGGCAGGCCGGGGCTTTGTTCTGCTGTGCATCAGGGCGCTATGGGTGGGAATCGCTCAACAGTTCCTAGCACCACCAACAAGCAAGATGGACAATCCGCCACGTTAGGTATGGAGCCTCTGTCCTCTCCTGACAATAGCTAACAGCGTCCTTTTCAAAATCTGTGGGATTCAGTGGCTAACTGCTTTTCCCCTTTCAATCCTTGATTAAGCCCCCTAAGAAATGACAGTGTTTGCCAAACTTCCCTCTGATTCTGCAACATCAATATATACCTCCATGTGCTACCGCTCCAATGACCAGGGTGCAGTCTCTGACCCAAACAGTGTTCCTTGGGAACAAAAATGGAAAAGGAGAGCCAAGCCATTTTCTCGCTGGGTAGCACTGGCTAGGTGACAAGCACTGCGAAATCAGCTTTCTATTCAGGTTAAAAGAAGGGGGAGGGGAAGAACGCCTTGGATGTAAGAGCTCATCAAATTGCTTCTTTTACAAAGAAACTACTGAGCCTGCTGTCTAGCAAAAGGCACACGCTCTACGTGGGTAAATAACGGCTCTGTCCAAAACGTTGATGCAGCACGAGCAGACAAAGAAAGCATGACTGTGGTGGTGTCAACAACAACATGAAGAAACAAACCACCTCTACATGCAAAGAGATCGCTCAAAAGAGATGAGAGAGAAAGGGCCCATAGAACGGTCCCAAATCACCCCCTCGAAAACACTCCATCAGCTGCCCGGGCCGTAAGCTGGCTGCTCTGCTCTTAGAGAAAAGCTGCTGAACCAGCGAGATAAGGGATAAAAACTCTGCTGCTAATCAAAAGCCTATACAGTGGGTCTAGAATTATGAGTTTTAAACAAGGAGAAAGGTTACAGTGTGTTACCCAGCCCCGCTGCTCACCGGGACGGCAGTCGAGATGCCCAGATGAGGGGTGGAGGCCATTTAATAGGCCACTGTCAACGGACCTGAAGCCAGGACGCTAAGCAAGGCGACGGCACTAATCCACCTGACGGCTTGAATGTCAGGCTCGGGACTGGAAACTCAATTTGGTCGCAAATTGGAATCAGATGTGATGGTAATAAAGTGAAGGACACGAATGTGCGGTGGGCAAGACCTTGTGAACAGGGGCTGCAAAAGCCTGCCAACAGCAGGCAGGGGAAGCAATCACAGACGGGCTGAGCAGGAGGGGCCCCAGCCCTCGGGTGGGCGGCCCACCCCGCGATCGGCACTGCTCAGACAGCGCCGACCTGCATCAGGGCATCTCCCTGCCCCAGCCCCCCTGCTGCTTCGTGTCATCTCCGCAATGTCAGGACAAGGTCACGCGCACGTGCTTACACAGTCAGTTCATAGATGGAGTATTGGGCAGAACCCTCTGTCATTAAAAATACAGTTGCCACATACGAGTTGGAGACAGGGAAGAGAGGAGGAAGGCAGGCAGGAAGCAGCCTCTGAACTAAAGAATGCATGAATTCATAGCCATTGAAAGATTAAAGACATTCATAAGAAGACACCTGAGAAGATTAAAATCAGGAAACACATTATTTTTCACGGATATCGTTGATTCAGGAATTTCAGCTACTTTTAGAGTTGTCTTTCACTACTAGCTGGGTATTTCTAGTTTTTTCCTCTTTCTTAAAGGGCGAACTAGTAAATGTTTACATGAAAATCAATATGAAATAAAAATACTAATTTCGTTTGAAAACACTTTTCTTTTCCTGAGATCCCTTGATTAGACAGGGGATACTCAAAAGTTCCTCAAATCCAGGAAGAGAATTCACGGAATGGACAGTGGGGACAAGAGGGACATGACCCTCTTGGCCAAGCTTGCTTGGCCACACAAGGAGACGAGAACATGCTTCATTCACGAAGATGTAGAGTTAATGGCAATGTTTTATACATACAAGCAATTTCCACAATGGCAATTAAAAAAAAAGATACAATGCTCTATAAGTATGTAACAGCTATGAAGACACAAGTAAAAACACAGGACTTTACGTGACGCATGCATTTGATAGTTTGGGAGTCATTTTTTGTAATTGCGGAGTGAGTTTATGATTTAAAAGACAAAGGGGATTTACAGGAGATCTCCAAACAATGAGTGTGCGTACTCCTCCCCGAGTCTAAGAGGGAGAGCTCCACTTATCCCCTTGGACTTGGTGACTCACTTCGAAGAACAGAGCATGAGCAAGGGACATTTTACAATGGCAACACCTTCACCAAGTGATCGCAGTCCCCATCAGCAGCGATGACTAATGCTGCTCTCACAGATCCCTGATGTAACTGATAATTGGGACATTTCACCTGGTGATCTTTTCCCCAGAAGACCACAAGACCTGGATGGACTCTGCCCACTGGGGCCGAGCATGTGGAGAAAGGATTCTACAGAGCAGTGGTTCTCAACCTTCTCCAGGCCTCCATCCTTTAATGAAGTTCCTCGTGTTGTGGTGACTCCCCAAACATAACATTATTTTTCTGCTACTTCATAACTGCAATTTTGCTACTGCTATGAATGGGGCCACCCCTGTGAAATGATTGTTCAACCCCCAAAGGGGTTGTGACCCACACATTGAGAACCACTGCTACCGAGGGCTCCTGACCAAAAGGGCAGAAATGCAGGACAGAACAGAATTTCCTATTCTCATGGACACCTGCCTTTCGGGAGCCACGGAAGCTGAACAAACTCCGATGTCCTCTGGTTAACTTTAAGTCTTGAATCCAAAATATCCCCTGAAGTCCTCTTAACACCAAGCAATAGTTTAACTTAACTAGCGTTTTTTTGTCTGCTTGTTTGTTTAATGTCTGCCTTGAGCATCATACTCCTTTAAGAACTAGCCATATGGGATCAAGTTGACTGCAGCCATCTGAGAGATCAGATAGGAAGGGGAGGGGGCAGCTCGTTAATGTTCACAGGGGGAGGAATGACTCAGAATATGAGGGTAAGGCTGTTTACACAACTTGAAGAATGTAAACAGTCTCCCTGAACTGTTGTTCTCAGGGGTCTTCCAGTTGGTGCTGACTCAAAGCGACCACAGGCGCAACACAATGCAACACGACCCGTCCTGCACACCCTCACAATGGCTATCATGCTCGTGTCCGCGGAGAAAATGGTACCTCAGTGCACATTTTGCTGCGTGTATTCTCAATAGCAAGAACATAAATGAAATGGCTGTTGTTAAATGTTTAAAGCCCTCACTCCAGATTCACTGTGCAAAGCCCAGAAAAGCAAACGCGCTGCCCCGGTGAGTTTGTGAGACTGGAACTCTTTGTGGGAGCAGAAAACCCCACTAGCTCCCTCGGAGAGGCTGGTGGTTTGAACTGCAGACCCCGAGGATCACAACCCAAGGTGTAACCATGATGCCACCAGGGCTCCGATGCAAAGGCCAGATAACCCCAATTTGAGGGGATTTAAAAAAATAAAATCTCTGACTTGGACTCTCTCAAATTTCCATCAAGGTTATGAAAAACAAGAAAACACAGTCACTGTCACAGATCAAAGGGGACGAAGACAAAAGGCCATCTAGATGCACAGGGAGATCCTAGATTGGATCCCAGGTGGAAAAAGGACATAGCAGGAAACCTGGGCCCGCCCAATCGAGCACATGGGTTAGTTCTCAGGAATGCATCCATGTCGCAGCCTTGACAAGTGTAAAGGCCGGGGCCAAGCGCAAACCACAGCTAGGGAGCCCGCCACAGCTCTTTCAGTGTGTATGTAGGCTCCGGAGTAAACTGACCATTTTAAAAGGATATTATTCAGGTCATGATGATTTCGTTTGTTTCTAAAAACACCTGTATGGCTCTTGGATACTTTTTAAATTGTTGTGAGGGACAGGATTGGCCCTTCCGTCTCAAAAGTTTGTCGCCCCTGTACTAAGGTAATATAAGCTATTAACCTTCTGGAAACAGGATGAGAAGCACATGGGGAGTCTCCAAACGATCCTGCAACATTTTTCCAAATTTTCCAGTTCTGAGAGTGGGAAGAGGATGAAAGGCTGCTGAGTGGAGAGGCCAGGAGACTCCATAGGATCTGTAAAAAATCTACATGTTCCAAACATCCTGTAAGGCAATATTTAATCTTTTTTTTTTTAAGCTACTGGAAGCAGATGACATTGGGCCTCCACTCAAGTACTCCCCAATGCAAGAATATTTTGTTCTATTAAA
>NW_022111373.1:84638293-84641365 GCF_000313985.2 Echinops telfairi
CAGATTTGAGGTTTGTTTCTACAGAATGGAAAACCCAACTAGATGTGGAGTGGAAGGGGAAAGCACCCAAATGTTTCTGGCGGAGTAAATGGAGAATTCATTTCGAGAGAAGCAGAGGGGGCTGGAAGAAGCATTTTTTCCGACATGGTCAAGACGTCAATTGGAAATCCAAGTAGAATGTCCAAATCCCAAATCGGCATTTGCACACGTGACTCTTGATCCAGGCGAAGAGCTCTGAGCTGGAGACAGACAGACTTTGGAGTGCTCTGTGTAGACAGCGAGATGATCCGTCTCCTGGCAACCGTGTGTGTTACAGTAGAACTGGGCTCTGTAGGGTTTGCAATGGTTGATTTTTTTTTTTTCAATTTAAGAAGTAGGTAGCCAGGCTTTTCTTACAAGCTGCCTTGGAGCAGAACTCAACCTCCAAATCTGGGTCAGCCGTTGAGTGTGTTAACTATTGAAAGCACCCAGGACCGTGCAGGTGGCATATGAACCCTAAGACTGATGGGCTGGAAGAGGTGAGGATAGAGAGGAAAATGAGAAGACCCCCAGAATCCATTTCAGCACGTAAGCTCTGCAAGTGGAGACCACAGTACACATGTTCATTCACATGGCCTGTAACACTACACAGACTACAGAAACGGAATAAGGCTAACAAGTGAAATTAATGGGGGACAGGATAGACTTGGGATAGCAGGGTGCTTGGGCAGTCAACACTAGAAAATTAGTCCTAGGGAATTAAAGGCCAGAGAAAAGGGCTCCCATCACACCTGGGGAAACAGCCCTATTAGGACACTTCTGAAGCTGAGCTTCCAGGAAGGTTCTCTAATGGCCCCACACCTTCTGTCTTCCCTTGCAGGCAGGTTCCACTCCCATCAGTATCTGCTTAATCACACCTCTGGCTTAGTCCCAGCTACCAATGGGGCAGGAAAAGGCAACACTGGCCTCCCTTAACCTAACAGCAGGAAGGGCGTCTGCCTCTCCCAGCACTCCCCTTCTGCGAGTTCCTCTAAAACAGGAAGAGAGCTTGGAACCCAGGCCACCTGCTCACACCGCTCTCAGAAAAGCCACACCAACAAACAGATGGCAATGCCATACCATTTCCTCACCCCTTTCCCGAAAGCGTTCGATTCAAAACGTGTGCAACTTCCCTGCTTCCATCCTTCCTTAATCAGCCATAGGTGGCCTCACCCCATCACTGAGATTGCAGCAACCCCTCTGCACTGACAGAGGGGGCGGTCCGTTATGGAGAGAGGTCAAAGGGCATGTCAAGACAGCCTGGATGTGGAGCAGGCGCTGTCAGCGACACACAAGGAAGCCACACTGTGAAATGTGAAATAGTCAACACCTTGTTGGGGAAACACACAGATAGACGCTTACACACTCATTTTCTCAGTGGCACACATACATCCTTTTCCTAGTCTCCACTTTCTAAAACATACCACCACCACCACCACCTACCTACCAGGTGCAAGATTCTAGAGTACAACTTGAATATGTCTATGCAAACAGAAGATCAACTCAAAAACTCAAAGGACCCTAGATGGCAGGGTAGAACTACCCCTACAAACTACTACAGTTTGTGACACTGTAAATTTTTTTTTCATTCTTTTATTTAAAGATCATTTTATTGGGGGTTCTTACAACTCTTATTACAATCCATACATCAGTTGTATCAGGCAGATCTGTACATATGTTGCCTACGTTCTTTTCTAGACATTTACTTTCTATTGAGC
Source organism: Echinops telfairi (assembly GCF_000313985.2). NCBI lineage: Eukaryota > Metazoa > Chordata > Mammalia > Afrosoricida > Tenrecidae > Echinops > Echinops telfairi. Next base: position 84,640,030 of record NW_022111373.1, read on the forward strand.
CCTTGGTATCAGCTCCCCCACCACCACCCCTCGTGGCCCCTTGATCGATGATAAATTATTGTTATTTTCATCTCTCACACTGACCACTGTCTCCCTTCCCCCATGGTTTCTGTTGTTCTTCCCTTGGAGGGGAGGGACGGTTATGTGCCAATCATAGCGATTGGGTCCCCCTTCCTCCCCTCCTCACCCCCTGCCCCTACCCTTTCAGTATCATTATGCCCATTCCTGTTCCTGGGTTGTGTGTGTCGTGATTTCTTCCCTCTTATCTCTACCCGTGTTCACGCCCCAGTCTGGTCCAGAGTGAGAAACAGCACTGGGGTCAGGATAGTGGGGTGGGGCTGTGGGGGGATGAGGAACCTCAAGGAACCAGAGGAATATTGTGTCTTTCATTGGGGTGCTCTACTGCACCCTATTACTCATCCCTTCCCTGAGACTCCTCTGTGGGGGGATGTTCCATTGTCTACAGATGGGCTTTGGGTCTCCACTCCGATGCCCCTTGTTCTCAACAACCTGTTTTTGTTTGTTTGTTTGTCTGTATGTTGTTTGTTCTTAATCTTCTGCTGCCTGTTACCCGGTCCAGATGACATCTCATGATCGCACTGGCTGCTGTGCTTCTGCCGTCAATCTTTATGAGAGTAGAAAGTCACCTTTTTCCCAAGGGGTGGCTGGTGGATTTAAACTGCTTACCTTGCAGTTAACAGCCCAGCACTTAACCACAATGCTACCAGGGCTCCTCCAAACAGAAGACAGAGACAAACAAAGTCACTGCCACCGAGTCGGTGCTGACTCATAGAGACCCTCTAGGACAGGGGCCAACTGCCCTGTGCGCTTCTGAGACGGAAACTCTTCATCGGAGTGCACAGTCTTGCCTCATCTTTCTCCTACTGAGTGGCTGGTGGTTTTGAACTGCTGACATTAGCAGCACAAGGAGTATCCACTATGCCAGCAGGGCTCCTTAGAAAATGAAAGGATGAGATAATTTAGCACAAGCAGTGGTTGGGAGCCCAGCCTGCACCTTGACAGACACCAGTGAGCTTGTGAAAATACCATTGCCTGCATACCAGCCCTAGAGACGGAGAAAGCACTCTGTTTGCACAAATTGCTTATTAGAGGTAGGCACTTTCAAGTCCCCTTAAGAAGTATTAGTTTCATTATCATAGTGAATGGGGGGGGGGTGCGGAATGGAGACACAAAGCCCATTTGTAGGCCACTGGACATCCCCTTACAGAAGGAGGGGATGAGCCAGTCAGGGTGCGCTGTAGCAATGATGAAACATACAACTTTCCTCTAGTTCCTAAATGCTTCCCCCATCCCCCAACCCACTATCATGATCCCA
>NW_022111373.1:84641861-84642973 GCF_000313985.2 Echinops telfairi
TTTAACTTGTTTCTTTATGGTCAGTTGTTTAGTCTGTCATTACAGCAGAGAAGGTTTATGTTTTCAGTCATTGCCTTTGAAATTGGGAAGTGTTATAAGTCAATAAGTGAAGGAAAATCAAATTGCTGTTAAGTTGTTTCTGACTCACAATGGCAGACTAGAACTGCCCCATACGGTTGCCTCGGATGTAAATCTTTACAAAGGCAGACTGCCACACATTTTACCACAAAGTGGCTGGTGGATTTGAGCTGCTGACCATTTATTTGGGTAGCAGCTGAGATGCTCCACCCTCCCAGGACGTCTTGTAAAGCAAAGAAAAACTCAAACGAAACTCACTGACATGAAGTCAATTCCAACTCATAATGACTCTATAGGACAAGACAGTACTGTTCCCATAGCTTCCAAGGCAATCTCTTTATGGGAGTAGAAAGCTACAGCTTTCTCCCATGGGGCAGCTGGTGGATTTGAACTGCTGACCTGGTGGCCCCAACACATAAGCCACAACAAAGGGGACTCAAAATGGAATTCTCCGTACCTGAGGGGTATGAAATAGGTTAGGGGTATAGACTCATCCTAGGATGGATTCTCCTAGGGGAATACTTAAGGATGTTCTGGCATCTCTGAATCAGTTGTAAGACACAATCTACACGCAGAACAACTCACACTGGGGAATCAGATCTTGCATGAAGGCTTGGTTCTGAGTAATCTTGCGAAAGGCAAAAATAGCTTATATTTATACAACCCTTAAAAAATTCAACTTAACGTCCCATAGACCCACTGCCATTGAATTGATGTCCACTCATATTGACTTCACTCAGACCTCATAGAACTGGCCCCTAGGATCCCCGAAACTGTATATCTTTAAGGGGGCAGACTGCCTCTTCTTCTTCCTGCAGAGAGGCTAGTGGGCTAGAACTTCCCATAAAGTGCACCGTTTTCTCCATAAAACCCTGTGAAGCAGGTAGATGGATCTCCACAGAGATGTCTGAATATTCAATCCCCACAGCCTCTAATATACCAGTAAAATCCCTAGTGGGGGAGGTGAGATGGGTGGAGATTTCTCCAGTCTCCTGTCCTTGTAAGTTTATTTCATTCTATACACACACATAAAA
>NW_022111373.1:84644864-84646128 GCF_000313985.2 Echinops telfairi
TTAGTTTTCCCACAATTTTTTGAAGCCCCTTGCAGAGGCAAATAAGCCTGAAGCAACAGACCTGGAGTTCTGCAACCCGGGTAATGCAGAAGACAACATCGTATCCCGGGGAAGAGGGGAAGGCGCACCTTTGGGGACTGAAGCAAGCAAAACGGGTTACCTTTACTAAAACACACCTCTTTTTAGTAAAACCCTCTCTTCCAGGGGCTATGCCCAGAACTGAGGCTAAAGGACCTCATGTGCTGTAAAATGCGGAGTGAAAATCCCTGGAATAGAGGTCTCTTCATCGTCACTGAGTCTATGAAAGGGGGGAAGTAGTTCTCCCTGGGGGAACTCAGAGCTGTCCCTATTACTAATAGTAACCAGATCCTGTGAGGGGACACGATGCTGCCTACGTTCTAAGTTAAGCTAATGACAGCACTCCTTGCTTTAGCCAAAGTGATTAGTTCAAAGATGGCACGTAACCCAAATCAGTCAAATGAGACACAAAACAATGCTTATTCAGGCTCCTGGGCACGAACTCCCTTCCTTGAACAAGGGCAATAACAGGAAAGAGGAAACATAACTCAAGAAAGTGACAGCAACCACAGAGCAGGCGCCAAAGGATGGACAGCGACGAACGATGTTAAGGAATTGATCACATTGATTGACGTATAACACCCCCCACCCCACCCCCCACCCTGGGTGACGAACAACAGAAACATGGGTGAAGGGAGGCAGCAGTCGGTGTAAGATATGAGAGGGGTGGGGGGAGGGAAAAATGAGGAGCTGATACCAAGAGCTCAAGTAGAAAGTAAGTGTTTTTTAAAGGATGAGGCAACGTATGTACAAATGATCTTGACACAATGGATGTATGGATTGTTATAAGAGCCCCCAGTGAAATGATTTATTCAAATTAAAAAAAGAAAAAGAAAAAGAAATGAGGTCTTGGATGGTATCTTTTAAATTGTTGGACCCAGCCTGGTCTACATGTGAACTTCTCAGTTGAATGAGTCAGTCATGTCTCCAAACTGTTTGTTTGCTTGTTTGTTAGGGTTGAATCATGCCCCTCAAAAAACGAGGATGAAACTGTACCCCCTGGCATCTATGACTGTGACCTTAAAAATCAAGTCTCCTAAGAGGTTATTAAGGTAACATAAGGTCATACTGGAACACCCAACCCCACTGGCTGGAGTTGATGTCAACTCAGCGTGAAATAGATAGGGTTTCCAAGACTTTCCATCTTTATGGGTGCAGGCTGCCTCATTTAACTCGTGAGCCACCC
>NW_022111373.1:84647263-84649146 GCF_000313985.2 Echinops telfairi
AGACAACAACGCTGTGTCGTAAGCCACCCAGTTTGTAGTGCTTTATCAGGGCAGTCCTAAGAAACAAACGCCTCATTCAAACCAGTCTAACTTGTGCTTTCTGTCCCATGTCATTCAAAAATTCCTAAGTGACATAATACTGGATCCTGGTCTTCCCTGGGCAAGATCTGGGAGTTGGCCCTGGAGCCTTGCGGGGTGGTAGTGGTGATGAGCAAAGGGGCATTCCAGGAGGTGGCCCAGACACACGAAAGGAAGCAGAGTGGAACAATACAAAACTCTCAGTTTTGTAAACTGGGCCTGGCTGGCATTTAGAGTAGAAATAACAAACAAACCAAAACCGGGGACAGGAGGAGGCTGGAGGAAGAGGCCCCTCTGAAGATACCTGGCAGAGAGCTCCAGGAACATGATGAACAGGCGACAATTCTTAGTGTGTGGTCTCAGTGAGTCAATGCTGCCTCATGGTGACCACATGTGTGGTCAGGCTTGTCTTCTGAGGCCCCTCTGAGTGCGTTAACACTGCCAGGCTTTGGGCTACTAGCTGAGTGCCCACGCATGTGTGCACATCAACCCGCTACCAAAAAACCCCCATCAAAACCAAAAAACCACAAGCTAGCATCAGGATGTCAGACAATTTAAGGCGAAACTTAACATGGGAGAGGAGACAGGAAGTTGTACCAGTGGTGCAAGCAAGCAAAGGCTTCGTCTCTGGACCAATGGGCAGCGGAAGAGGAGCAAACTCAAGAAAGCAACGGTCAACAGTACCTAGAGCAGGTGAGGAGGCTGTTTCACCTCTGGAAGGTTTAGAGGGGCTGGGGTAGCGCTAAGGACAGGGGGTGATCCAGAGATCCGGGGAAGACGCTAGACAATCCCTAGGGCCATTCGGAAAATAACGAGAACAGGAAAGTAGTTGTGGAAAGGGCAACTCACTTTAGCCAGACCAGGGGGCAATGATGGGCAGAAACGGAAGATGAATCTGTAACAGGAGATATGATAAGGTTACCAAATAAGATGTAGGATTCCAGGTGGTTCTTGCATGGACTTTGAAAATTAAACATCAATCACCACAAAGGCCCTTTCCACTTTCAGTGGTTCATGCAGATGGTGGGAACGGTTTCTTTCTTCCACTGTGCTCACTGGTCTCCATAAACTTCTAGTAGCTTCTACCATCGACTGGGAGCTGGCAAACATGCCCTCGCTCAATCCTCACTAATGTGCATGAATACCAAACTCACTGCTGTCAAGTCCATTCTAATGAAGAGCAGCCCTATAGGACAGACTGGAACTGCCCCTGTGGGTTTCCGAGACTGTAACTCTTTACAGGATTAGAAAGTCTCATCTTCATCCCTCAGAGCGGCTGGTGGTTTTGAACTGTTGACCTTGCAGTTAGCAGCCCAATGTGTTAACTCCTACACCACCAATAGGATGCTAGTCTTATCCCTGTTTTACAGATGGAAGAACTGAGAAAAGGAAGATTCAATAATTTACCAGAGGTCACCAGGTTGGTCAAGGGGCGGGATTAAATAAACTGTTTTAACTTGCAGCTTTGAATCATTCTTTTTTTATCACAAGTTACAACGAGTATGTTGTGTTAGGTATGTGAGTGTCAGCTCCAACTCTTAGAGCCCTTCTATAATTAAAATAGAACAGCGCACTGCCTGGTCCTGGGCCATGCTCACAGTCACTGGTCTATCTGAACCTACTGTTGGAGTCGAGGTCCATCCATTTCATTGAGGGTCTCCCTCACTGTTGACGATCCGCTGCTTTACCAGGCATAATGGCCATCCCCAGGGACATCGCTTGATAGCTTATCTACCATTCCTGTCTCTAAGGAGCATTCTGGCTGTACTTCCTCTAAGGCAGGTTCCTTCAACCTGCTGGCAGTC
>NW_022111373.1:84649822-84651953 GCF_000313985.2 Echinops telfairi
AACACGTCTGGAACCCCAGCCTGGGAATCAGGTGTGTACAAACTACACCTCCCTAGTCAGGATTTCCCAATGAAAATCTGCCTAATCGGGCCAGCAGCACCTGCTTCTCAGCAGGGTTTTGCTGAATGATACCCGCATTAACTAGTACGCAGTTCATGGAAGTTCCAGTTTATTGAGTGTTTACAGTAAGCTAAGTGCTTGAATTAAAATAAGGTTAATAGCTTCCAACCCACAGTCAGTCTATATTTTATGTGCTCGTTTCTTCTTCCAGAACAGAGGTCGTGTCTCACTTAAGGGCATGGGTGTTTGTGTCGCTTTTTTAAACAAAGGAAACGAGTCTGAGCAAACCAGAAAAGTCACAGTCCCTCACAAGAAGGGGGCTTCAACGAGGAAATGAACTCGATCAAAGAGCTAAAAAAAAAAAATCTGTTTAAGTCATTTCTTGATATCATTGTTGCTAGCCACTACAAAGTCTATCTCCGTTCATGGAGACCCTACCCCCACCCCAAGGAAACAAACTGCGGCCTTGTTGTGAAAGTTAGATTTGGGCAGGCCAGGATTCTCCCATGAGACCATCTACCATAACGTGGTCCACCCCAGGATGGGATCTCTTCTGAAGCAGTCAAGGGGCTGTGGGGGGAATTAACTCACTGCCTTCCAGGCCATTCTGACCCATAGCAACCCTACAGGACAGAATCGAGCTGCCCCCGTGGGTGTGCCTGAATGCACATCCTTACAGGAGGAGTAGACAACCTCATCCACCTTTATCCCACAAAGCAGCTGGGGACACAGGTTATCTGCCCAGGGCATAACCCACTACACCAGCAGTGCCCCTCTGTGGGGAGAACAGACCTCCTCTATCTGATCACAGCCTTGATGTGATTGAGAGACATTTCACTCAGGGTGTCTTTCGCCTGTGTTTTATATCACGTGCTAGTGTGTGGACGTGAGATCACTTCTGCTGGTCTGGGATCTTGCAGCTGATTTTGTTGACCTCTTGTTCCAGCAGACGGCCAACCTTGGATTCCTTCGGCTTGGCATCTTGCTTCCTCTTCCTGCTCCTGGTTCGTCACCTTCCACAGCTCCAGGAGTTCAAAGAGGCCTTCAGCTTACGTCTGACCAGACTGGACTGAGCCACTTCTATAACTGTGTCAGCCATTCCTTGATGTACCTCTAGGAATTCTACACACATACACAGAGAAGTGTCCCTGGTTTTGCTCCTCTAGAGCACCCAGCCCAACACATCTGTCTTGATCCTGTGATCTATAGCTCGGGTTTTCATGGGCTACTTCTTGGCAGTAGATCTCTAGACATTTCTTCGTAGCCTGTCTCAGTCTGGAAGCTGAGCACCACAGCAACATACTAGTGTCAGATGGTGGTGTCTAAGCACTAGGCACTCTGGCTGGGCCTCAAACCTGGGTCTCCAGTATAGAAGGTGGGGATTCTACCATTAGCTCACCAGGACCCCTGTAGATGTCATAATGAGTAAGTAATCAAGATCTGGAATAAGACACACCCACATGCTGAAACAAGCTACAGTAGGCTCTGTCTTTAAAATGCTTTGAAATGTACGACTCAGCTTCCTCAACTGTAAACTGAAAATAATAAACCCTGTATCTCTGAATGTTAAGAAGACTAACATGTCCAAGCCTTAGCAGTATCCTCAAACCTCAGAACACCCTAAAGCCCTAACCAAACCCCGTGTCAGTGAGCCGATGCCAACTCACAGCCGCCTTGATAGGGTTTCCAAGACTGTTGATCTTAACAGGAGCACACAGCCTCCTCTTTCTCCAGAGGATCAGCTGGCGGGCTTGAACTTTCAGCCCTGCAGCCCAATGCCTAAGTATCAGGGCCAGCAGCCCTCCTGAAGAGCACTCTAGAGGCCAGCTCCTTCAGTGCAAGCATCCTCACAGCTGCTGATGCATCGAGGGCACCATCGGCCCAATGGGGAGAGGAGCCGGGTTAGCGAGCCGTGAACTCTGAAGTGGGTACCATTTCTATTAATCAACCTGAAGATTTCAAGAAAATCAGGCTTCAGAGAAAGCACACCCCCCTGCCCCCATTATTAATTACCAGGGAAACTCCTGTAAGCACAGGGATAAAGGAAAGATGACAGAATTTTAACTTCTTT
>NW_022111373.1:84653329-84654461 GCF_000313985.2 Echinops telfairi
GCCAAGAAATAAAATAAACAATTGCCTTGCCGAGGATATATTTTACTTGGTGAGCAATAGATCCTATTTGACCAAGGGTAAGGCAGCTGATACTTTTATTTTTCTTTTAGTGGTTTTCTCCAGAGCCCACAGGACGAAAACCATGAGTTAAGGGAAATCAACTGCTGTCAAGTGACTGGTGAAAGCCACGCATGGCGACCCTGCGTGGAAGTGCAGAACTAAGCCCCAAAGGGTTTTCCATGGTTGGATTTTCATTCTGTGGTTGGAAGTTTACTGCCAGGCCTTTCTTCCGTGGTCAGTGCCTCTGGGTTGATTTTGACCAGCTGAGTGAGTTAACCACTGGCACCACCTTTAACATGCTGAAAAGTAAGGAGGTGACTTTGAGAAATAAGGTGACCTGACCCCAAGCCATGGTGTTCTCCATCACCTCATCTGCACGTGAAAGGTGGACACTGAATACAGAAGACTAAGGAAGGGATACATGTGAATTATAGCACGGGCAAAGAATACTGAGAGCACTATAGACTGTCAAAAGGAAAACCAACCTGTCTTGGAAGAAGTTCAGCCAGAATGCTTCTTGGATGTAATGATCTCACGTACTTCAGACATGGCATCCAAATAAAAAACCAAGCTCACTGCCATCAAGTCCAGGCCGACTCACAACTACCGTTCAGAACAGCGTAGAACTGACCCTGTGAGTTTCCAAGATTGTAATTCTTTACGGGAGTACAAAGTCCTATCTTCCTCCTGAGGAACAGCTGGTGGTTTCGAACTGCTGACCTTGAGTCTAGCAGCTTGATTGAATAACCACTATGCCACGAGGGCTCCACAGGAGAAGCCAGTCCCTGGGAAAGGATACCACGCTCGGGAAAGGAGAGAGGCCGCGACAAAATGGAAGACCTCCGACGAGACGAATTGACAGGATGCTTAAAACATAACAGTAATTGTGAGGATGGTGCAGGGCAGGGTGGCGGTGTGTTCTGTTGTACAGTCACGATGAGTCATTTTGATGGCACCTGACAACAACAAAAACCTAGAGTTGGCTTCTCTAATGCCCCTGTACCCCGCCCTCTCCGGCACCACCATGAAAGCTAGGGCTTCCAGGCTGTCAGGGGTCTGGAGTTGCTCCTTG
>NW_022111373.1:84654885-84664182 GCF_000313985.2 Echinops telfairi
GCCCTCATGCAGAGCAAAGACAAAGTACGTTCGTTGATCCTTAATGACCAACTTTCAATAGCTCACCGCTCCATGACAGTTTACACCTTCAAACGATTTTATGTGTGTATGTGGAGAGGGGAATTCTTCATCTATGCCACATGAGTTGTGTTTTCTGTTATTTGCAGCCTAATGCATCCCTAACTGGAACTTCCCTAGAACAATTAACAGTGAACCTTGTAAGTCAGCTTTGGGACCATGCGTCCGAAGGGACACAAGGCAGGCAGACAGCCACGGCACCATGTATAACTCACTGAAGGCAAATGTTCCACATGCTCTAGATGACCAACCCAAATCAAACCAAACTTGCCGGTATGGAGATGGTGCTGACTCACAGCGACCCTACAGGACAGGGCAGAACGCTCCTGTGGGTATCTAAGACTGGACCTTTTTAAAGGAGAAGAAAGCCTTGTCTTTTTTCTGAGGACTGGCTGGTGGTTGTGAACTCTGTACCCTGCAGTTAGAAGCCCGGTGTGTTGGGAACTGCAGATGTTGCAGTAGCCCAGAGCCACCCTGCCATCCAGGCTCCTGTCCAAATGACCAACTGCTCCTTAAATGAAGATTGGATTCTATGAGAAACAGGGAGCTTTGGAGACATTGATTACAGATTTGTCAATTGGCTGCCTTTCCCTAAAATATATTTGGGAGGGCTACAGAGTGTATGTTAATGAGTTTGAAGTCAACCAAAGAGACTCTGAGTTTAATGGCATCATGTTTGTGACAGTTAATTAGCAGAAAATATTTCAGTGCAGTGCCTTTTTTTTTAAAGCATGAAATGCAATAAATGGCTTTGGGGTTTTAATTAATTGCTTCTTCCCAAAGACTGACTCCGTTCACACTGCCAAGGCAAAATCCTTCCCTCCAAGTCAAATGATCCCAGGGGGTTTGGGGATCACAAGGACTATAGTAGGAAATGTGTCATGAGGCACCCTCTTACTTGTGTGGACTAAAAAAATATCAATGATTTCCCAGCAGGGAGACCTTCCCTATCACACGTGAGTGTTCCCCATCTGCTCGTCAGGGGCGGGTTCGATGGTTCCCAGTTCACTTTCTATTATAGTAATTAGGCTCTCCCTTCATAACATAAAAAGCACCCCAGACCCTATTGTGTCAACATGCGTGCTGAATTATGTGCAAGTTAAACTAGATTCTCTGGGAATCGGAAATAGATCGTTGACCGAACTCACATTCTACAGAGCAAACGTTCTTTTGAAAAATTGAATAATGCTAACAATGGCTGATGCTTGATATGGACAGAGGTGGGGTGGCAGGGGGAGGTAAGGGGGTAAGGGGGCAGCCTCAGAACAAGAGAACTGGAACTTCGAACAAAATGAGAATTCTGATGGCCTAAATGATCATTCACAGTAACTGCTTAGACAAGCTGAAGAGTTAGCATGTAAGCTTTAATTGGTCCTGTCATTTAAAGGAGTCCTGTCATGGCAAAGTGGTTATGTGCTCAGCTGCTACCCTTAAAGTCGGCTGTTCTAAGCTACCAGCTATTCCACACGAGACAGACATGAGAGGCTTTCCATTCCTGTAAAGAGTTACGGCTTAGAAAATCTCAGGGGCAGTTCCACCCTATCCTATAGGGTCAGGCCGAGTCAGAATTGGCTCTAAGGTAATGCTCTTGATCTGGGCACTTTAAATGCTAGCTCAAAACTGAAAAATAAAGAAAGTTTACAGTGACATACACTGAACTAAATTGTTCATCCAAAAGAAAAAGAAGAAGCGAAGGCTAGAAAAAGACTCGAAGAATCATGTGCCTCTCACAAAGAACGATAACCACTTGTCTGTCCGTCTGTCACACTGTGGTGGCTTGTGTGTTGCGGTGATGCTGGAAGCTGTGTCACTGGTGTTTCAAGTGCCAGCAGGGTCACCCAAAGGGAGCAGGGTTCAGTGGAGCTCCCACACTAAGAACAGACCACGAGAAGGACTCCACTCCCCACTTCGGAGGAAGGAGCCACTGGAAATCTTACAAATCGCTTTAAGATCTTGTCAGATACAACAAACTATGGATAGCATTGAGAAGAATGGGAATTCCAGGACACTTCACTGAGGTCCTTTTGAACTTGTACACGGATCAAGAGGCAGTTGGGTAAACAGAACAACAACAAAAAACACTTCCGGGTTTAAAATCAGGAAAGGGTTGCATCCTCTCACCATACTTATTCCATCTGTATGCGGAGCACATCCTCAGAGCAGCTGGGTTACATGAAGAAGAAGGTGGCATCGAGATGGGAGGAGGGCTGGCTAACAACTTGAGATATCCAGGTGACACCACCTTGCTTGCCCAGAGTGAGGAGGGTTCGAGAAGCACTTGTTGATGACGAGCAAGGATTGCAGCCTTCAGTCTGGACGACAACTCAGTGCAAGACGACCAAAATCCCCACAACTGGACCAAGAGGGAACATCATGATAAGGTTGAAATTGTCAAGGATTTTGTCTTGCTTGTATCCAAGGCCAATGCTCATGGACAAGACAGTCAAGAAATCCACAGACGAGTTGCGCAAAACCTCTTTAGATTCGAGCTGATACCAAGGGCTCATGTAGAAATTGTTTTGGAAATGCTAATGGCAACATACGTACAAGTGTGCTTAATAATACTAAATGATGGGTTGTCATAAGATTTGGAAGAGCTCCTCAATAAAATGATTGTGTGTGTGTGTGTGTGTGTGTGTGTGTGTGTGTAATAGAGAACTTTATATCAAACAGTAATTTCATATTAAGAAAACATCCCAGCCCAGTCCAGATCAAGTACATAAGCCAAATATTAGCTCATATATCTGATACCAATCCATGGCATAGTGGTAATTCATTGGGCTACTAACATCAAGGCCAGCAGTTCAAAACCACCAGCCACTCCACAGGAGAAAGACAAGGCTTTCTACTCCCCTAAAGAGATACAGTCTTGGAAAGCCACAGGGACAGTTCTGCCCTGTCCTATAAGGTTGCTATCTCAATGGCTGTGAATTCGCTTTGGTTTATCCATGAGCATGGGATATTCTTCCATTACGTGGCTACCTCGTGGTTCCTTGTAGTAGTGCTCTGTGATTTTCTTTTATACTTTTATTTCTCTGGTTAGATTTATTCCTAAGTATGTCATTTATTGTGTGACTATTATAAAAAACAAAATAAAATAAAAACTCTCATACCAAAGTTAACAGACTTTGGAAGTTGCCAAAGGGAGTGAGGGCAGGGAGGGGCAGAAGGGCAGTGGGCTGGACTGTCGATGGGTAAGGGCTTGGGTGAAATGGAGCAGGCCATGGGAAAGAAGGGGGCGGAATGACTGGAGGGTTGGATTCATGGTTTGGACTACCGAAGGCAAAGCTGACAATCTAAAATGTAACCCCCCACCCGCCCCCGACTTAATTTACAATAAAAAAAAAAGTTTTAAAAGAAAGAAGTCATTGAAGACCCAAGCTGCCTCTTAAAATGCTGACCTCAATCCTCAAATTTTAAGATGCTCTACTGTGTGGGACCAGCCTTCCCACAACCCCATTGGTCCAAGGGGCAGTTATGCAATTGAGGGATAAAGAGACATCAGACAAGATAAAACATCATGGGCTCACCTTCTTCCATGATGTCTGGAACCAGAATGAGCAATGATTTTATGCATAACTTGCATAAAACTGTGCATAAAAACGTTAGATTGTTGAAAAGCAAGGACACTACTCTGAGGTGTACCCTACAAAGGTATACCTGACCCAACCAGGATATTTCCCATTGCCTTATATGCAGGTGAAAGTTGGACACCAAATAAAGAAGAAATTGAATTGATGCATTTGAATTGTGGTTCTGGAGACGACTACTGAAAGTACCATGGCCTACTAAAGGACAAACCAAACTGTCTTGGAAGATGTACAGCCTTAGAGGCAAGGATGGCGAGACTTGGTCTTAACATACTTTGGTTATACTGTCAAGAAAGACCAGCCCTTGGAGAAAGACATCCTGCTTGGTAAAGTAGAGCGACAGCATCAAATTGGAAGGCCCTTAAAAGATGGACTGACGCAGTGGCTGCAATAAGGGGCTCACTGGGGGAGCAATCGTGCAGATGGCGCTGGACCAGGCAGTGGTCCGTTCTATGGTGCACAGGGTCGCTATAGTTGGAACTGACTCAATGGCCCCTCTGGATAACAGCATAAAGAACAAATCTAAAAGAAAATGTTTTTAAAACCCTATGTTCCTACTTTGCTCACCCATGCATTTTTAAAGAAAATAACAGACAACTCATTGATATCTAGTTGATTTAAACTCATTATGACCCTACAGGACAAGTTGGACGACCCTGTGAGTTTCCAAAACTGTAGATTTTTACAGGGGTGGAAAGCCTCATCTCTCTCCTGTGGGGCAGCTAGTGGTTTCAAACTGCTGTCTTTGTAGTTAACACTGTGCATAACCCACTCTGTCACCAGGCTCCTTAGGACCACCGAAATGAATATGCTGAAGTACTAGATACTGCGGGGGGAGCAAGTAGAGAGGCTCTGAGGACAGGCTCAGGGTCCACACACCTTCCCTGGACCACCACCCTCCCATTGCCACAGGGCTTTTGAGAAGTGCCATTCCCTTTTCTGGATGTCCAGCCTCAATGGAAACCACCATGACTAAGAGTCTGTAGTGTTGTCATCAAGACTGAAGGAGCGAATGCAGGTAGAGTTCCTAGAAAATTAAGTGGTCTACCCCAACCACTGTAAGCCTTGGTAGTTACTACTGGCATCTTAAATATTCATGTACAGGCCTGACTCCACGCCCCTAAGGTTTTGTAATTTGAAAGTCTGAAAGATTCATCTTGGTAATCAGTAGTTATGCTGATGCAGCTTCAGCGAACCAACTGGCAGATGCAAAGCAGTCATACATTAAAAGATGCTCTGAGCCTACCTTCAACGAACGCTTCCAGAACCTAGCCTTCTGGAATTTATGATTGAAACTCTCAAGAGCTACTGAAATGAGCTCTGCCACTTTAAAACTAAGCCAAGGTGGATTACCTGGGCAGGTAATTGCCGTGAATGAAGCATGAAGTCCATCTCTTAATGAAAACCACACTCCTGAAAAAGCCAACTCCCATTTTTGTCCACATGCCCGCTAAGCATATTGACCAATGTGCCCAGCACTCTACAGCTGGACCGTTGTAGGCAGACCCTTCTCTAGAGAGAGCGGCTTTCACTGAGAGGCGTGAAGTGACCCGACCAGGAAGCAGACATCTAATATGCTAGGTCTGCTGTCTACTCGGTTTGCATTCTGTGGTTTTCTCGTCTACCTTTCATCAATAAATAACAGTGTTGCTTTAACTAAAGAGTGTGGAAAATTCTGATTGAATTTTCCACTTCAAAGTACACAAAATCATTTCATCTAGCATGCTGTGTTAGAAAAATCTATGCTCCATTCTGACCTCCTGATGCAGCCTATTTCAAGTAGTGGTGCTGCCCCATCCCACACTGCCTGGCTGGTGGAGTAGAGTAAGCATATCGATGAGAAACGTTTTGAGAAAGCCCTATTCCACACACATCCCAGTGACTGTCAAAAATCGCCAAAAAGGCTTGCATTCTGTCTGTGAAGGAGCATTCCAGGGCTCCAGGAGAAATCCCCCCCAATGAATGAGACCAGCACGCTGCCTTAACTTTCAGCCTAAGCAGGGCTGAGGGGCAGAGCTTGGAATCGCTGGACGGTGGGAGGCGGTGGGGGTGGGGGGAAGGTCCACAAGATTCAGGCCAAATAATATGCTCATAGGTGTATCCGAGAAGAGGTTATTAACGGTGCCCTTCCTCTAACCTATTTGCAAGGCTAAAATAAAATTTATCAAAAGAGATTACAGCCACTATGTAGAAAGCACAACTCAGCCGGCGGCCAAAGAACACAGGGCAAGAAAGGATGTATTGATTGATCTTTCCTTCCAATTGCAGTTGAGGTCACTAGCTGCCTTTTTTCATTTGGGGGGATATAGCTGACCTGGCTGATTGTCTTGGACTAGCAAACCAAGACAGTCCTTGGACAAGTTAGGCAGTCTAACACTACTAGACTAACCACTCTAGCCCTACCATAGCACACCATTATACCATGAACAGTGCCATAAGGAGGAGATGTGAGCAAGAGGCCTATAACCAGGCAGCTTCCCTTCTTCCCCAAATGCCAGCCCCTGGGCTCCCTGGGTCAGCAAGCAGCAGGGAAGAAGCTCTCCAGGTCTACAACCTGACAGCCCACCAGGAGTTTTTCAGGCTCCCTGAAAGGAAGAGCAGCAGGACCCACTTCACACTTCCCAAAGTGTGCTCTGAGGATTGTTAGTGACGCTGTTGAAAAGAGAAGCTTGAAGAGTCACGTGGAGTCACAGATCCAGTTATGTTCTGGCCGAAAATATGTATTTGAATCCTAACCTCTAAACCTCAGGACTAAATCTCCTTTGGGAGTAGAGTTTTGCTTGCTATGTTGATGATAAGGCCGATGCATTGTAGGGTGGGTCCTAAACCTAATCACTGTTGAATTATAAAAAGGAGTCCTGGCGGCTGCCTAGAAGTTTCAAATATTGGGCTGCTAAACCCCCAGGTCAGCAGTTTCGAATCGCCAGTTGATTCTCAGGAGAAAGGTGAGCCTTTCTGATCCCATAAATAGTTACAGTTTCTGGAATCCGCAGGGGTAGTTCTTCTCTGTTCTACAGGTTCGATATGAATCAGAACTGACTGCATGACAGTGACGTGAGTTTGAGGACACGGAAACAAGCAAACACAAATGGGGAAGCGTTGAGGGGTAGAGTTGGGAGTTGGGGGGTAGGGCCAATCGAGGATCTCCAAGGAAGTGAGGACAGCCAGGGCGACACAAACCCAGACAAACTTACAGTCTGAAGAATGACAGAGCCTCCTCTCACAGCTGTGGTTGTTGTTGTTAGGTGCCATGGAGTTGGTTCTGACCCCCAGCAACCCTATGCACAAGGGAGTGATACACTGCCCAGTCCTGCCTCAGCCTCACAATTGTTCTTATGGTTGAGCCCATAGTTGCAACCACGGTTACAATCCACCTCCTTCAAGGCCATCTCTCTTTCACTGCCCCTCTGCTCACCAAGCCTTAAAGCAAGTGCCCAGGACTTTAGACTTCTAGCCTCCTAAACGGATCAAACAAATTTCTGTTCTTTAAGGATGCTTACTTGTGGTCTTTCTTTCGTTTTTAAGTGTTTAATTTAATATGTTCTGATACACACGTGATCCTTGAAACGCACACAAGCAAAATAATACCACAACCACACCCTGTTCCATATTACACTCCCTCTGAAATGCTTCCTTTACGCCCATTAGCAACCTCCAGCTCCAGACAAGCTGTAACATGCTCTCTGTAGATCGGTCTCTGTGAGAACTCGCTGCCATCGAATTGATGCCGACTCACACCCAGTGTAGGACAGTGCAGAACTGCCCTGTGGGTTTCCAAGATTGTAACTCTTGGAAGCGGGAGTAGAAAGCCCTGTCTTTCTACCAGATAATGATTGGGAAGGGAATAAACAGCTTGGAGGTGGACTGGTATGACACATTCGAATTCTGAATTAAGGTTGCAAGGGATTGTGCAAAATCCAGTTCTTCAACAAGTGCACAGGTAGTTCCCGGCAAGCTTGAAGCGGGCATGTGTACCCTTACTGAAATCCAGTAACTTTGCTCCACAGCCGGAAACTGGGAAAGAATGAAATCAACCCAGTCCAGGCACTTTGGACTATGAAAACCTGAGGGACAGGCAGGAAAGTTGAGAGAAAGACCCAAGGTATTCGGCTTTCAATGATACCTTCCAAGACTCATCGGGGCAGGGTGGCAGGTGGGGACAGTTCTCCCACACTTTGAAGAAGCAGAATTCAGCTATAAGCACAAGGAAGTCTCCAGAGCATTACCAGAGCGCAGATCCAAAGCCCTGCTGAGAAGACAGCCCTGATCCCAACTGCAAAACACTGAGGACCCTGAAGAACAGAATCAAACCAAACCTTCAGCCACCTGACCCAGCTCACTGCTGAACAGAATGGCGGAACCCGCACTCAAGTGACAGAGAAAGTGTACTTTTCTCTGCAGCAAAACAGTACTTCATTCAGTTTCAAGATGCTTGACATCTAATTTAAAAAAATTATACATGTGTGTATCCATTCACACACATACGAAGAAGCAAATTTGTGACCCATGGTCAAGAACGGGAAAAGGCAAACAAGCACAGATACACAAGATCTTGGAATTATCAGACAAGGGCAAATTATGATAAAGGACAAAGTTGACAACAAGAATAAAGCTCTGGGAAAGTCCAGAAATGAAAAAAAATATGTATTACAATGAAATATGCTTATCAGATGCGTGAACAGAGCAAGGAGACAATACATTTCGTTTTGAGTCAAAATGACAGAGGTTCTCCAAAAGGAATCACAAGATGAACCAAAGAGAAAAACCAGAGGGTCTCAAACCTGTGAAGCAAACACTGAGCTGCCCTCACAGGTGTATGACTGTGAGAGGGGAGAGAAAATAGGGCAGAGGATATGTATGGACAGATAATGGCCCAAGGCTGCGAAACATCCACCTACACACCCAAGAGGCTCAGGGGACCCTGAGCAGAGTAAGTGACAAGAACATCACTCCTGGGCACATGACAATCAACTCTCCTTTCCGGCATGCACATCGGTAAATACACGGAAGGTCAGGGAGAGCATAGATCACAACACAACAAAACGTAGGAGGGAAACCGATAAAACAAGCAATGGCACGATCAAGGCACTGCAACTAGTTACGACAAGAGAGATCAAGGGGTCTCTGGGTCTCAGCCAACCAGCAGGTCAGCTCTGGCCAAGGGGTCCTGCTCAAGAGCCTACAAGGAAACAAACTGCAGCCTAACCCGGCTGAGTCCGCAGCCTCCCCCGGCATGACACGACTTGCCTGGTGAAAGGTCTAAGTTACTTTTTGGACTGAGTGTTCCACTGTTTCCTTTCTCTCTTTTTCCCTGGGGGAGAGAGAAAGACAGGGGCCAATGCAGAAGTCCTGACGACAAAGAAATCATTTCAGCCATTCTTCATAAATCTATGTGGTAACCTGTACTTAACCCAGCTTCTGATCTTTTCCCTCTAAATTAATAAGATTTCCTATCTCCTTTCTCAAAATAAATTGCTAATCCTATCTGGGCAAGTTTCCTGCTACACAAATCGTTGGCACGCACACAGCCGATGACTCTGAGAAAAGTCAACAAATGTAATTCACCTGCTTCTTAAAGGCCTTGTAAAAATCCCCCTCAGGGCGGGAGCGGTGGGGCTGCAACAATCCC
>NW_022111373.1:84665699-84666782 GCF_000313985.2 Echinops telfairi
ACACCACATTCTTTTGTACCCCTGCTTAGTATTCCACTGCGTGGATGTAGCACAATTTATTTCTCTAGTTAACAATGACCAGATGTTTGGCTTGTTTCTAAACCTTTGCTCTGGAAAACGAGGCTGCAATGAATGATCGTTCCATGACTCATTTTGCATGTGTGCTGACTCATCTGCCAGTGAGAATCCCAAGGAAGAAGCTACAGAGTCAAACAGCCATGGGTATGTACTTTGGATGAATACTGCCAGTGTACCCTGTGCAGGGGTTGTATTAACTCCCACTTGTCCCCAGCAACAGAAGGAAGCAAGCAATTTCCCCACCAGCTATCATTGGACTAAGGATGTTTTGTTTTGTTTTGTTTTTCTCTAACTTGGTATCTTAAGGAAAAAAATCTCTCAGTACAGTTTATGGTGTGGGCTTCTCTTCTGAAGGGCAGCAGACAGCATGTCCCACCTAGGCTTTGAAGCCATTCCAGCAGACAGCATGTCCCACCTAGGCTTTGAAGCCATTTATGTTTGCTTGTCTGTAAACGGTGCCTCTTCGCCTGCTGTTTCATTGGAATCGTGTGGGTCTGGCATTCTTGTTGAAGCTAACACATGGAGAAAGCTCTGTTACCTGGGCAAGATACAGGCTGAAACTGCACAGAGAAGACATGGTATCTCAGCCCCCTTCGCTTCACTGATTCTGCCTACCCCAACCCCAATTGCCAGTGAGGCATTCTGATTGAGAGCGACCGTATAGGACAGCAGTGCTGAACCACCCCTGTGGGTTTCTGGGGCTGTCTCTTTATGCGAGGAGACAGCCTCATCATTTCTCCCATGACTGGTGGTTTCGAACTGCTGAACTTTCAAGCAGCAACCCAACCCAGAACCCAAAGCCTCATCTTTCTCCCAGTGGCTAGTGATTTCGAACAGCTGACCTTGAGGTTAGTAACCCAACTTAGAACCCACAGCAGTCCCTAGTTGTGTGGATTGGATGTCTCCAAAAAACAAACTCACTGCCATAAATTTCTACTTAGAGCAACTCTATAGGACAAGATAGATCTGGCCCCATGGTTTCCTTGAGTGTAACTTTTTATGGGA
>NW_022111373.1:84668403-84669891 GCF_000313985.2 Echinops telfairi
CTTGTAGAAACAGTTAACATCATTGTGTTTTAGTTTCCTAGCCTGAAAAACAATGTCAGCATCAGGAGCTGCCTGCTCAGGCCATGATGAGAGAGGCTGTTGGTGCGTGGGTAAAGAGCCGGGGACCAGGGGGACACAGGTCTGTGCTACCTGGGCGATGGCTGTCATATGACCTGGAGCAGTAGAACCCCTGCACACAGGCCAGCTGCTTCAAGTTCTGAAATAGTAAGTGTCAGGCTGACCTTGACATCTTACTCAGCTTTGTTTCTATTTAGTTTTACTTAAAGGGATTTGATGGCCAAGGGAAGGGTTGTCCGCCCTGCTTAAATAGAGGCATATTTACATAATCCATCGGTTGATTTATTTTGATTCCCTCTTCCCATTCGTATGTCCTGCCATCCAAGAAACCTGTTTACTGTGTGTGAGGTCCGTATGTTCAAGTTTTGGTACATGCTCTTATAAAACGTGCATCTATTTTTAATGGACATTTAAGTCTACTATAGAGCTAATTTTTCTCAAAACGTTTCACTCAATAGAATGCTTTAGACACCGTCTGCATTGCTCGTGTGCACCTTGAGGAAGGCACCCACCTTCATTCTTCAGCCATTCTCTTGAGTCTACCTCTCTTCTTGAAGAATGACCCATCAAGTGTTTGTGTACGTGTGCCTATCCAGATACTACCTCCTGAGGGTTGGAATTATTGGGCCATGTTGTTAGCCTGAGTCTTCCGTGACTCATGTCCCATATGCACCAAGGAACAAAATATTGTCCACAGTGGGCCATCCCCATGATCAGACTCGCACCTTTGTGATGTGCGGGTTTCCATGAGCTGATGTTCTGTAGTGGACTGTGGCGCCCCTTTTTCATAGCTTTTCTTAAGTGTGGACGCTCTGCTAAGACGTGTTTGGCCTCTGAGTCACATGAAAGCCTCCGTGTCAGGCAGGTGTCAGGCAGGTGACAGGCTGGCATCAGAGGCACTGGTGGGGAAGTGACCCAGCTTCCTCTCTTGGAGGTCAATGATTGAGTTGTCTTAATTAGTGTTCCCTATTTCGTCTCTCTCATTTCTAATATCCACTGCAATGGCTACACAGGACTCACAGACAAAACCCATGATTAAAGGGTTTATTAACCAATGGTTCTTGATTATACGCAGAGGCTTCAAAATGTTTGTGGAAAAACTGGAATCAAAAAATAATGGAATTTCTCCACTGACTTTGTAAAATCCCCCTTGCCTGCTACTTTCTGAAATTGTTGCATATCAATGAGCTCTTTTTAGGACAGGGGCTCTGTGTACACCTTCTATCTTTTTTTCTTCTTAACATTAACCATCTACAAATGCATTTCGCTCTAACAAAAATGGACATGAGGCTCATTTCTGAAACTTACTGAACACGAGAAGCCCTGCTGGTTCTGTGAATAAGCTCTTAGCTTATTGGCCAAAAGTCAGTGTTTTGCTGGCATTCCATGATGCTCACCTTCCGACATGAT
>NW_022111373.1:84671443-84689485 GCF_000313985.2 Echinops telfairi
AAGAAAGCTCAAGAATGAAGATATATTAAAGTCTCTCCCATTAGGGCTTCAAATCACACTTGTTTTCTTCCAATTTTACAGACAAAAGCAAACCCCATCATTTCCACTGTCTTCACTTCAGGTCATGGAGGCAACCGTGACCTCGTCAATGCAGTTGTGTCTCCCCTGAACGATGGGGTTCTAAGTTTTCAGTGACATTTATTCTTCCGACAGGTAAAACACCTCCAACAAGGGCAATCCTAAAGGCTTCTAGTAGTGAGAAAAGAAGACCACCTGCTTTCAGATAGCTCTGGGCTGACTTTCCCAGCAAGGGAACCCCGTTTTTTATCTGCCTTCTACTTATTGTGTGTGTGTGTGTGTGTGTGTGTGTGTGTGTGTGCGCGCGCGCACCATAGTGGTATCGCTGAGAATTCATTTAAAGGATTTTCCAGCCCCAATTTAGATTGGAGCCAAGTACTTTCAAATTACAAATACAGGCTTTAAGTAGTCAGATTACCCATACATTTAGGGAGTTCCACTCATTTGTTAGTTTTTTTTACAGGGAGACAGAATGTTGTAACATTTTCTGGCCTTGAACTGTGCAAGATGCTATGCCTCCTGCTATCTACCCTCACACACTCAAAATTATAATCCGATCTCTATGCACCTATTGAACCAAGATCAAGAAAGCTTCCAATGTAAAATGACAGCTCATGGGGAATGAATCTCCATCATGCTTGTGCTGAAATGGCAGGAGATTTGAAAACTAATCCCCTGATCATTCTCATGCTCTTCCCCAACCACCTCCGGTCTCTCCTGATCGTGCCCCCAATAGTCCCGCATCAAATGGGATTTCATTTAGTGGGGGCCTCTATCAAC
Source organism: Echinops telfairi (assembly GCF_000313985.2). NCBI lineage: Eukaryota > Metazoa > Chordata > Mammalia > Afrosoricida > Tenrecidae > Echinops > Echinops telfairi. Next base: position 84,672,302 of record NW_022111373.1, read on the forward strand.
TCCATAAGGAAGTGCTCTGTGGTCTTTGAACCATTATTTTTATCGCCGGTTTTGCTGCACTCTTTGTTCACTCACTGTGTTAAAGCGTTCAGAGTAGGGGAGAGACAGGTGAGTGTATTCTCGAATGAAAGACACTTTAAAGATTCCCAGTGCACACGCTAAGCCAAATCTGACACACGTAGCTCTCATGTTGATTCGGACTCATAATGACTCCATGTACAATGGAACAGAACACCTCCTCGTCTTACACCATCATCACAATGTGTATTATGCTTGCGTCCATTGTTGCAAACAGCCTTCCTCTTTTGTACTGACCCTCTACTTCACCAAGCATGGTGTCTTTCTTCAAGGACTGGTCCCTCCTGATAACATATCCAAAGTACGGGAGACACAGTCTCACTGTGTCTTTTCAGGAACAGTACAGTTTTGCTTTTTCCAGGGCAAAGTTATTCACTCTTTCGGCTCAAAAATGCAAACCTCACTGCCATCGAGTGGATTCTGCAATATAGCAACCGTGTAGGGCAGGGTGGAACTGGCCCCTGTGGGTTTCCAAGAATATAACTCCAGGATTCGAAAGCCTTGTCTTTCTCCTGCCTCTCGGAGTGGCTGGTGGTTTCAAACTACTGACCTTGTGGTTTGCAGCCCAAAGCACAACTACCACACCACCAGAGTTCCTATTCTTCTGGCAGGCCATCTGGTACTCACTATATTTTTTACCCACACCCTATTCCAAAGGCACCGATGCTTCTTTGGTCTTCCTTATTCATTGGCCAGCTTTCAGATGTATATGAGGCGATTTAAAAAGGTCATGACTTGGGTCAGGCACATCTTAAGTCTTCAAGGTGATGTCTTGGATTTTGAATACTTTATAGGAGGTCTTCTGCAGCAAAAATTGCCCAATGCAACACATCATTTGATTTCTTGACTAGACATACATTACTTACCTTTGATTTCTGCCTAACCCTTTCTTCTTATTCAAATAAAAGAGATTTAAAGGCTTGTTTTCTTATACCCAAAGCACAAAAAAGCTTCTTAAGACTGAGAAAAAAATATTCAGGCTAAAAATAAAGCCAATTCCTTGTGCAGAAGAGTCTCTCTCTCTCTCTCTTATTTTTTCTAGCCCTGGTTTTCCCCATTGCTTTAAAATAATTTTGCTTCAAAAATTAGCTTCCACTGAAGGCACAGATGGAAGTCTAAGAAAGTCCTCTAGCAAATGAGAAATTATATCATTCATAGTGGGGTTTGAGGATTAAACAAGGCCATGCTAAAGCTCAGACTACATGGTAAATCATCTATTTAAAAATCTGCCAAACCCAAACTCCACCATCAATCAATTCCAACCCATAGCTACCCTATATAGGGTGTCTGACCCTGTGTATCTTTACAGGTACAGACAGCCTCATCCTTCTCCTGCAGAGGGGCTGGTTGGGGTTTGAACTGTCAACCTTTGGGTTAGCAATCAAATACCTAATCTACAGTGTCGTTAGGGCTCTTTAGTTATACATAAGCTTTACAGGTCAGAAAACAAACTTATAAATTGATTGGGAGAGCAGTTCATGTCTTTCAGTGCAATAGGATTCAGGCCACCAGGCTGGGTGACAAAAGACAAGTCCCATATATTCTTTCCACCACACCACACTGCTACTGGGAAACTAAAAGTTTCCACTGGACCACACTTCTTCCCAGATTACACAATGCAGACTGGAAACAAAATCAATGTTTTCAAAAAGATTGGGCCCCTGGCTTACCATCAATTGTCACTGACCCCCAGAACACGGGCATCTGTGCTTTGCAGGAATCCTTTTCCACAATGCAGGTTACTGGGTGGAAAATGATGCAGTGTGAATTCTAAGCTACGTGTGCTTGTAATGAAAGGTCACTCGCTACAAAGATGCACACCTCTATTTGGTATTTATTGTCCATGTAACATATCTCCACAGCAAGCATGGCTTCCCTGACCAGGCTCTCAATGTTAGAGATTTCCAGACCCTTTCAAATTTCTACTACCCCCGTATTTTAGGGAGGAAAGGAGCTGACCTTTTAAACCTATTTGGTAACATTCTCGAAATCTATTCACGCAGCACATTAAGGCACTGCTGCCGTCTTTTATAGCCGTTTAATGAATTCCTCTCAAAGTTTGTCTGGAAAAAGGAGCCATGATTCTCTCTCAAACCAAAATGGAACAACAAAAGACATGCTCAACCACCAAGAGGGAAAAAATTAGTGACTTTACAGTGTCATAACTGTGCATGCAATTACCTAGCATTGAACAACAGAGCAGACATTATTTCTGCACAGGCTAAGGTAGAAAGAAATGCATAACAAGGTGAAAAAGAAGTAAGGGAACAAACGAAGAAGCTGAATCCTTAAAACTCCATTGACCAAGAGTACATGCTGAGTACAGCAATGAAAAATCAATCAAACAGTTGATCAAACTCACAGGCTTCAAGTCAGTTCTGACTCTTGGCAACCCTACCGAGGGTTTGAGGCTTTGTAAGTCGTTACCAGCAGAGATAGCCTCTTACTTCTCCCGGAGAGCAGCTGGTAGGTTTGAACCAACAATGTTGTACTTAGCAGGCCAATGGCTACCAGACAGGGCTATCAGGACTCTGTTCAAATGATACTGTCAGGCCCCATAACATAGAACTACTAGAGGGGTATCCAACGAGCATCTGCTTTACTCTGGCCTGGGTTCTCACTAACCTGGCAAACGTCACATCTAATAAGATGAAACCATCATATTCATTCAAAGCTTTAGTTTATCATCTCTACCTCCCCCACATACCCAGAGTTTTCTCTCTTCCAGGAGGGACAGTTCCCCTTGAATACTGAAAGTTTAATAAACTTAACTATGCCTTATCCAGGCAAGAGCCTTGGTGGTGTAGTGGGCCCTATGTAAGGCTGTTAACTGTAACATCAGCAGTTCAAGTCCACCAGCCGCTCCAAGGAAGAAAGATGAGGCTTTCTACTCCTGTAAAGAGTTACAGTCTTTGAAACCCATGGGGCTATTTCTACCTTGTCCTGTAGGGTTACTATGAGTCACAATTGACTCGATGGCAGTGAGGTAGTTTTTCTGTTTGTTGCCTTATCTGCTAGTGTTAGGGAGCCTCCTTCACCCAGACTTCACTACACTGACCTTGGAAACATCTCTGTCTCTCTTTCAAGCTTTTCCCCGGGACCACAGTTGAGAGTAAGACTCACCCATCATGCCACTATGCTCCTTTGGGATGCAGTGCATATATTAACAGAGTTAAAGCACTGTCTTATGTAACCATGGTACTGTGTTCACAATCAGGAAATTGAACACTGTAAAATAACATTGTCTAATGTACATCATATTGCGCATTTTAAATCTGCCTCATTATTACTGGGGAGGGGGGAAGTTTTTAATATCCTTTCTTCAAAGCTCTTATGCCAAAGTGAGTTGTCCGGGACTTGAGGGAAAGAGGCACCCAAGTCACTCAATGAATGGGACTGACTGCTATGATGTCCCTGGGTCACTTTCAAATACATCAGTAGGTACTCAAACCCAAGCCCACTGTCCAATTGCTGCTGACTCCTCACGACTCTGTAGCACTGGGTAGAACTGTCCCACACAGAGCTTCCAAGGCTGTAAATCTGTACAGACGCGGACTGTCATATGTTTCTCCTGTTGAATGGTCTATGGATTTGAACCACTAACTTCTCATTTAGCAGCCACGTGCTGAACAGTTATGCCACTAGACTCCTTTACCTGTGGTTTCAAACTGTACCCTATACGCAGCCAGTGCCTTAAGTAGGCTTCACATCCCAGGTCATTAACCAGAGAGGCATTCTACTCTGTGATACATGAGCTCATCAAGACTCACAACTGACAATGGTGGCAGAGTCCCTAACAAATGAACACCAGCGATTGTGTTCATGAGCATAAGGAGATGACTTTCCCTGGTGAACTAAAAATATGTGACTTGTTAACAAAATGAATGAATTAAAATGGGCTTTCATTGTAGGCCCCTCGCCTGTCCGAGTAGAACTGAGTTTCATAGGGCTGTCAACATCCAGTGTCTGACAAGTGGATTCTCGGGGTGTTTTCCAAGTCACCTCGGGGAGGACTTGAACAGCTGGCCCCACCCAGGGCTCCTTCCATCGTGGAGGCCTGCAGTACTGCAGATCAGGGGATTGGCAAAGCACTCTAAGAGGCATGCTCTACCCTTGCATGAATGTAAGCTTCCTCCGCCTTGGTGATCTTAGGATGTCCTTAGGATTAGCAACTGAAGTTGGAGTGCTAATTGGTCTCACGTCCAGCAACTGGGTCAGAAGATCCCCATTGCTTGATGCTCACTTGAAAGGGAAGAGAATTGGACCTCCAGAAAGTTGCCAGGTGAACCTTGAATGAAATTGTCCAAAAAGATCAGGCTGGGGCACTTCAAAGAGAGAGCACTGGGATTTCATTGGGCCGTTCTGGCAGATTGTATTAACTGCTTTGTGCTTGCTTGCTTGCTTAAAAAAAACATTAGTTTAATCTAATTCTGTAGATTTGGAATTATTGACCTGATTCAGACTAGTTCTGTGTAGGATTACCAACCCACCGCCCTTCCCCAAGGACTCGGCCACTTGTTTGAAGGCTGCTGCTCTCAGTCAGAAAGAACAGCAGACTGGGCATGACCAAACTGGCTCCGGCCACTTCTCAACACATATTGAGGGGGTCTTCAAAAGGCTGGGAAACAAGTAGACTTAAAAAGAAGAGTTTCCCCCATGAACTTTGGTGAAACCCTCTCAAGCAAGCCATGTGGTTTGAGCCAGCCCATACCATCTCAACTCCAAACTCACTGCCATCATATCTGTTATGACTGATAGCAATGAGAAATCATTACAGGAGTCGACAGTCTTATCTTTCTCCCACAGAGCAGCTGAGGGGTTCTAACAGCTGACCTTGTGGCTAGCAGCTCAAAGTGCAGACCCCAAACAAACCAACTGAACTCACTGCCACCAAACTAATCCAGAGCCATAGTGACCTTATAAGGGGTAGAACTGCCACTGTGGGTTTCTGAGACTATAACTTCTTACTGGACTAGAAAACCTTGTCTTTATCCTAAGGAGCAGTTGGTGGTCTCGAACTGCTGGCCTTACGGTGAGCAGCCCAACATGTAACCCATTGTGCCACAGGGGCTGGTTAAATTCTCAGGAGTTTCCAAGTCAATAGTTAACACCGCCGTTGTTTCAAATGAATAAATACAGACGATAATCAGATTGCATTCCAAACAAAGGTCATAGATATTCCACACTGGTTCACTTCCTACTTATGTTGTCAGATGAGCCAGCTTCAGAAAGTTCGTGGAAAGACAGAAGGAAAAGAGGGTGGCATTTCCCCCTGAACTTTTTGAAGCCCCTGGTCTGTCCTCTGAACAGTCTTGGAGACAATTCTTTGTATCTGCATGCTGCTCAGTCATCTCAGCTTGGGCTACTAGGCGTCTCCCCCAGTTCTGGGTTCAGAGGCCAGCCGACAATAGAAATCAGGGGTGCTCTTTGATTTCAGAGCTGGCTGGTACCCGCCACCCCACCCCCTCTGTGCAGGATTTTCTATCCGTTGGGAAGCCCTCGCAAGCTCACAGTATCCATATACTGAGGCTTTCACAGCCACAGTGTCAATAAGAACCCCACAACCGCACTGAGCACAGAAGGGCCACAGGGCCATGCACCCCCCGCCACCCAGGGCAGCAGGACACACTCACTTTTGAAGCAGCGGGGTCCACTAGTCTCTGGCGATGCCGGGCTGAGTTGAAATGGCTCTTCGGAGGCTGCCCTTCCTGACAGTGAATGGAAGATGGGGAATGAACAAGAAAAAGGGAGGAGGGCGGTGTGATGTGGGATGATGGCAAGTGGTCAGAAAAGGGAGAGGGACAGCGTTTAACGGCACTGCACTTTGCCTTCACTTACATTAACACACAACAAGCACACCGCCCACTATCCCCACAATAAGCACAAGCCCGTTCTTTTGTTAGGCGGTGGGCTCGTCTAGCACGCGTGTGATACAGTCCCGGGCTCCGTTCAGGGTTGACATTTTCATCAGGTCTTTGCTTTCCTATTACCTGGCAGCGTCTCCATTGATGTGCCCAAGTGCAAAGGCAGGTTTTATCACTAGGTCCCCAAGGATGAAGTCAATTTCCCTAGCATAGCAGGCAGTTCAAGGCATGCTTACAGTTTGTTTTGAAACCACAGGTTTCCCCAAAACCACACAAAATCCTCCTATGTAGGTGCCCCTCTCTCCAGCATCCTGGTCTCTGCTCCCACTTAAAAAACAAAACAAAACTGAAAAGCTCGTCTGGAACTACAACGACATGCTGTTGGCTCAAATGGAGGTAAAGATTAGATTTATAACTTACTCTGACATACAAGGGGGATCTTTGCTTAGACCTGATCACGGCTCTCGCTGTGTATACCTGTGTGTGTGTGGTGCATAATACAGATGGTACACACAGAAGGACACTTCCTCATTACGAATTTCATGACAAATGTGCACACACACATGCACGCACGGGAGCACACTGTGCTTTAAAGGAGCCGTCATCTGGAGTAGGACCAGTCACCACGGAAGTGCTGACTCTGATGCTTGGGGACCCTCTGGGGGTCAGGGAAGAACTGTAGCCCATGGGTTTTCAATTGCTGATGCTTCACAAATGAATCGCCAGGCCTTTCTTCTGAAGCTCCCCAAGGCGGACTCCAACCTCCCACCTTTTGGGTAGCAGCTACTGACTGTAACACCAGTCTGCAGTACCCAGGGGCTGCAGGCTTGGAGTAGAGGCCCCATACATGGCAGGGTTCTAAGACTCCATCTTTGAGAGCTAGGGAGTAAGTCATCACTCTGGGCTGTGAGCCCTGGCTCTAGGGCCTGGGAGAAGCTGAGAGACAGCCCAGCACAAGCTGTGCTGAGGGCCACTCTAAGGGCCAGTGGCTACCCAGGCTGTAGGGGCCGGGTCACGTCTGCGCACCTGCCCCGCTCTGCAGACACAGGCAGGTAGGCGGAAAGGCCTTCAAGTTGGGTAAAAATGCAAAGGTGCCATCACAGATGCTTAGGAATTCTTTTTTACACTTTGAGGGATGACAGCTCTATGACTTTTCAGACACACATCAATCACACCCTCTTGAATTGCCAACAATCACCACTTTGGCGTCCACAAGCTAGCACTTACAAAGGAAATGTTACAAGCAGCAGATCGCAGGCAAGTCAGGCTGGTACTTTCCCGAGTCAATGCCCTGTCAACACGCGAGCTCTCCTTGCCCTCTTCTGAAGGGTGTAAGGAGAGAGTCTTGACACTCTTGGCTGACCTAGAAAACGTGCTCAAGCTTGACTAACAAGCAGAGCCTCTATCTGGGAGTTTACCGACCACTGGGCCCAAACAACACAAAACACAAACAGCTCGTGGCATTCATTTCAATAGAATCAGTGCGCGTTTGCAAAACGGAAAAGCGGCTTAAACAATAATAATCATGCTACCCAGATTATGTGTTTAGTCTGGTCGGAAAATTCTCTCTCCGACTTAATGACCTATCAGAACCCAAACCAAAGCAAGCTTCCCGCCATCTAGTCATTCTGACTCACAGTGACCCTGGAAGGGCAGGGCAGAACTGCCCCTGTAGGTTTCTGAGACGGTAAGGCCAAGGGTGTAGAAAGTGGCGTCTTTCTCCTGCTTTATCAAAGGGTGGTGCTTAAATGCTTTTCTCTCACTAAAAACCACCAAAAATAAAAAAGGTTCTTGCAGGTAGATAAGTAATCATCCTCATTAGTACCCTCTCTGGGGATCGAACTGCCCTTACTCACCTCCCTGTGGGTGATTACAAGCCATGTAGTAGGACTTCCACCTCACAGTACCAACTTCCACTCAATGGGGGGCACGGCGGTTGGGGAGGGGCGAGAAATCCATCTCAGCTTTAAATACACAATTACAGTCCATGTGCAAATTAACTAAATCCTGGGCCTGTGGTTTATTGCTCTTCTTCTGACTCCAAGGTGAAAATGTTATTTTGTTTTCATTAGCTAATTGCACCACGCACACAGCAGGGGGCAGATGTTGATATTAAACCTAGACTCACAATCTTAAGCTCCCAGTTTGTGGAAGCCTGCTCTCAGGGCAGCCCCAACTTTCAAGCCTGGCAGGGAGAGAGAGGTCCTGAAAGCGGCCCTCCGTTCTTATTCTCAAGTGCAATGACTCTGTAACAATGGTCTGCTTGTGTTGACAAATAGGCCTCTGAAATAATCGATGTATTTACAGAGATCCCAGCCATACATCTTAATGGAAACCAAGGGGATGTGCCCAGAGGATCAGTGTCATTTTCATGACTTGCGCATGGAGCGGAAGTGAAGTGAACGTGAAGGGCTCACAGCAAGTTTTTCTCAGTCTGATTCCATTCTTGAACTAATCTTAATTCTCCATAAAGGTCACCCAGCATGCTGCTCCTTAAAAAAAGAAAGAAAGGAAATGTAGGTGGTGGTTAGTGGCTCCATAGTCTAGAGATTATTGATGCTGAGACTGGAAAGGCAAGCTGGCTAAAGCCTAGATGTGGGGCTCAGTTCATTAGAAGCTGCGTTGGTCCAGGGAGACCCTCGTGGAAATGCTTCTTTTCGGTCCCTTTTCAGTCTTGTTCCATGTGGGTTTCCTGGGACATTCAGGGACGGTGCCAGCAATACAGTTTGGAGTTTGTTCCCTGAGTATAGTTGTAATCTAGCAAATGAGACAGCGAGAACTAGGTGTGAAGTTGAATTCAACTCACACCCAACCTACCTCTGCCAGGTGGAACTGCACTCAGTAAGGTCTCCAATGATCAATTTTTGCCCCTGGAAATAGACATCCAGGTCTTCCTTTGGGGGCACTTCTCAGTGGACTCAAAACACCCTACCTTGAGATTACCAACTGGGCACGTTAGCAATTTATATACCACGCAAACCAGAAGGATGGGAGAGAACTGTTTCTCTGCATTTCCAAGACTGTAACTTTACTGGAGTAAAAATTCTCATTCTCTCTCTCTCTCTCTCTCTGAACTGTTAGGGGTTTCGAACTGCTGATATTGCAGATTTTAGCCTAACTCGTAACCACTGTGCCACCAGGGCTCCAATTTACACCACCCAGGAGCTCCAAATTATACAATATTGAAAACCTTCAAAAACAGAAACGGAGCTCTTCCAGGTGGGATCGCAGGAAACCGAGCTCCCAAGAAAACAAAGGTGCGGACCTAATTTCCCTAGGTTCACAAAGAACGTCAGGTTCAACCGCCCAGACCAATATTCCAAGCAGCATTTGTGACTGCATTTCGACTTCTTAAATTCCAGGCCTCAGGAAGCCTTTCTGTCTGTAGATGACAGTCTCCCGACTGTGGAATCTGTCAGTGCAGACTGAGACATCCATTTCCTCCTGCCATTTACCTCCTGGCTCAAGTCCATCAACATCAGTGAAAGAACAGATTGGGCCTGGGCAAACTCCACAGGGCTCCCCACCTAATGGCTCATTTACATACGTAAACACTCACATCAGGGACACTCAAAGCCAAGGGGGAGCTGGGAGCGGTGGCAGTGGGTAGACTCCCCATCATTACTTTCGTGGGAACAATATACTGCACAGGTAGACGCAACCCATGTCATTTTGCAGCGACACCACACTAATAAAAGTTGCAGTGCTCACTTATGTAAATAAACTATTAGAGGATGACAAAAGAAGTGTTGACACGTGCATAATCCGGAAACTTAATGAGGCATATTTCATCTCCAGGCTAAATGTTTTCTACAAGCCTTCTCCTGTTAAATAACTCATTTTAGAAATTATAAACATTCCTTAACACTGCTGATCATAGTTTTTAAAGAAATGATTGTTCCCTAAACATTATAGCTTAGTAAGTTAGCCTAATTTGCATCACATAAACATATTTGCAAGAAGGCTCTGTGGAAAGTGACGTAGCTGGCATGAAATAATAGGTGTCCAGTGAATTTAGTGGCTGACATCAAATCATTTAGCAGCCTGATTCCTTAAATCAAGAATAGGTTACTCTTCTTCAAAATTAGAGCCACAAGGAAAGTTTTAAACTAAGTGTATCTATCATTTTTATATTAGTCCCATTCTTCTTCCTCTTCTTCTAAATCTTTAATTAAACATTTATAGTCAAGAGAGCCTGGGGGTGCTGTCAGGAAAACGTTGGGCTGTTGACCACATGGTCAGTCGGGGTTTCAAAGCCACCAGCGGCTTTGCAGCGCGATGAGGACCCGGGGCTGCTTTCACTCAGCTTTACAGCGGCAGAAGCTCTGCAGATGAGTCTCTGTGGGCGGGAATTGGCTCCATCACCAAGGGTTAGGCTTAGAGTCTAGAGATCGAACAAAATCATAGTTTGGAAAACAACAAAAACCCACTAATGTTTCCAAGGCTCCTAGGCTTCACGAAAGACCATTGAAAACACTTTAAATTCTGAAAAGAATCACCGGCCTTCGGGGTGTCCAAGCAACTCTTGAGACATCCCTTTGTGAACCAACGCTCTCACGCAGCACTACACTTACACACAACAAAACACCTGCAAACAAGCACTGCTAGAGGAACCGGGGACTTGGGTAATGTAATCTGGGCCCAGGTCAAGTAAAATCCCCAGGACAATACACCGATGGCTACAATTAGCTCACTGGAGAGATTTAACAAATAAGCGGACATACCTAAGGAGCGATCAGAGACTCAAAGGGACACAAATGGAGAAAGGAGTGTTCTGAAGGCAGAGCAAACCCAGGGTTACTTACGACGTCCCAGGCTTTGCAACCCCCTGGAAGGAATCACCCACCACTTTATGACAACCTCCCTGACCCAGAGCCCCAGAGAGACGGAAGTAGTACAGGCTTTCCCTCACAATTTTCCCGAGCTGGATTTGACACGCAGCTCCAATCACCAAATGGGGCAAGGAGGAGAAAACAAAAGCCCGGCAGCGGATTGCAAGCTCTGCTCACTGTGCCATTCCGCAAGAAGCGTCCTTTACGTCATCACGCGTTACAAACACCCGCCAGCGCGTTCCATTTCCTATCCGCAGCGATTTCGTTTTAAAAGGCATGCCGGTTCCTAACTACGAAATTGGTGGCTTGACCCGCAGTTAAAACACCACTTTGCGGCACTGTGTCTTGAACAGCGATGAGGCAGGAACCACCCAGGGAACCGGCGAAGCGGCTTTCCGTTGTGTCCCACGTTTCAATGACTCATTCATGTATGTCGTCTGATCCCCCGCATCCATGCACTCCGTGGGCTGTTGTCTTCTTCATAAACTGTATGTACAGAGGTGGCCATCTTTCGTTGGTCTTTAACTTCGTGCTGTTTTCCGTTGCTGCCCTGAAGGCTCTGGTGACCTCACGCACAACAGAGCTACTACCCATTTCCAGGGTCCTGTGCCATCTTCTCATCTCGCTCCTGGGGACCTGAATGCATCTCAGTCAGAGTTGCGCTCCAGTTTGCTGACCCTGTCCCTTTATGATGAAGTCTTTCTCTAGGAATTGCGCTTTCCTGACGACATGTTCAAAGGAAGTGTGTCCAATTAATTCTTAAGCGTCCTCGCTTCAAAGGAGCATTCTGGATGTATCTCTTCTTGGTTCTTTTGACAGTGGTGCCTCAAGCAATATATCTTGAATTGTGGTTTTGCTAGGCTAATTCCTTTCCTAACGCCCAAGAAGGTAAATGTATTAAATGCTAAAATAAAGATGTGTGTACTACCTAACGTCGTGTGTGCAACTAGGGGATCCCATCCCCCTTGGGTGAAACCTATTATTAGATATGACAGTTGACAGAAAAAGCCACCCAGCAGGCCCTAGAGTCAGGTGGGGATCTGGCCCAGCCCTTGCCTCCTAGTGCTTGCTCAGTGATGTCCAATAGGGATTGCATACTTTACAAAATTCAAGTGTTGATTTTTGCCTCAAGATCTGCCCTTCCCCAGTGTTCCCCATCTGGAGAAGATTGTCACCATTCACCCAGTTCTTGGAGCCCACAGGAAGAAGACAGTATTTCCGTAAAGCACGTCTCAACCCTTTATTCAGGAGTTATCAAATATCACCTCTCCAAGAAGAAACTCCATCACCCCCAGCCCCTCCCCCTCCTTCAGTTCACCACGGTGACTCCCATTCGGCACGTTCTTCTACCTGCAGGCGTAGTCTTCTTTCTGTGGGCTCCGCAAGGCCAGCAACTTGGACGCATCTGTCCTTTCCCAGGCACACAGTAGTGCTCCCTAAGCATGGATCAGAGAAATGGAACTAACACATTCACATGATGGGTAGTTACACATGATCAGCTCAGCCATAACCCAGGGTCCCATCAGGGCTCCTTCAGGATGGGAGAGAAAAATCTGATAAAGGCATAAGGTTTCTTGTGCCTGCCTACACCTGGGAAGGCCAAGGGCAAGAGCTGCTTCCAGAGCCTAAAACAGAGAGTGAGGTAGGCAGCATCTCCTGACACGTGCTCTGCTTTTTGGTTTCACAGCCAGTCCAGCCTCAAGTCACAGAGCAGGAGCCAAGGGGCATGGCCTGGCCATCTCCTGCCCATCTCCTGCTCACACTCCTACCCAGCTCCTGGCTCATGAAAGACCTTTGGACACAGATCAAAGGCTTTTTGACCCAGGTCAGCAGGGTAAGGGGTGGGGTGGGGTTGGAGAAGGAAAGAGGGCAGAAGGGTGAGGAGGGAGAGGCATAGTGGGCCTGGAGGTCACAGAGAAGATAGAAGACACTGCCATCATCCAGCAGAAGTCGCCACCCAAGGTGTGGCTGCCTTCTCCATCTCCTGCACGTTCCAGTTTCCTAGCGCTTTATGGCATTTCCAACTTCAAAAGGGTTGCTGTTGGCTTGCATTATTTTGTTTCCAAACAAACTCACACTGTACATAGGCCTGTGTGCTTGCTGGAAGTGGGGCTAACAATCTGAGCAGAGCGGCCAAGCAGTACTTTTCTTCTCTGTCTCTCACTTCCTAGAGCTGAAGGGGAACCAGATGTTAGCTGTGAGGGGCCACGTAGCTAATCACCGTGCTTTCCCTTTGGTCAAGGTTCCACATGGAGGTCATCTTTGTAGGTTGGCGGTCTCCAGTCACAAGAAGATTCTGGGATTGGATTCCTGAGGAGGTTTCTTACTTTGAATTCAAACGTTCTTCCCAACCAGCTTCAATTCGCCTTGCAAAGTGGTGGGACATTTGGAAAGTCCAGCAGCCAGTCCGCACAGAACCCCCTGGGGCTCCACGCCGCAGCAGAGAGACCTGGCCCTCTCTGGGCTACGCTGGTCTCATCCCTGCCACCAACTGGTGGTGGGCGCTTGCCCAAGTCCCTCGCCTTTCTGGAGCCCAGCAGGCACATCCATCACTCGGTACGCTGGATCTGATGCTCTGAAATGCCTAGACCCAGACCCAGCATATCCAGGAAAGCCCGTTTTTCAACTGAGTCAATGCAGGGGGTGGGCTCAGGTCATAATTCTCATTTCTTTTCAGCTTCACACACGTGTGTGCGTGGAGCAGCAGACGACAGAAGCGCTATTTAGAAAATGTTTACGTTTCCTGCTGCTCGCAGAGCAATGGTTGGGTCTCAGACTATATTACACCCATCCATCAAGGATCCTTTGTTAGTGTATTTCAGAACATTATATATTGATTCCAAGTAATGAATTTTTTTGTCCAAGACCAGTTAACATATTTTACCATAGACAGTAGGTTTATGGATGTAATTACTGACTGGAGCTCAAAAAAAAAAACAACCAACACCCAAAACACGCACACACAGTACAATTATACTACAGCACATATGCCAACCCACTTAAGCCACTTCAATTTAGGGGGGAAAACATGTAATGCTATTTATCACATGCCACGTTTTTGTTTTTTTTTAATGAGAAAAATGGCAAGATACTTAAATTAAGAGAACCACTTCCTCATGAGGGAATGTAAAAGAGAAAAGAAAAAGTAAACTGATTTTCTGAAGGTAAAATAAAATGTTCGACATATTTTCGAGTTGCACCCAAAGAAAAGAGCTGTCAGCAAATGATGTGGCTTGGATGGAAGTGGGCTTGGCTGAGGTTTCTGTGACACAGGAGACATACTGGACTCCTGAGAGCACCCTAGCCTACCGCAACATGCCGCCAGGCATGCCGAGAATGGCCAAGGTTCTGGGGAACGAGAAGTAGCCTGGCTTTGCCAATGGGGTAGGATGTTGGTTAACTACTTCTCTTCCCCAATCTTGCGATTTCTTCTCACATAGACTCTTGTCTGCTACAGATTAAGGGCCCCCGCACTCTTGAATCCTGGTTACACAGTGAACTCCTGAACTAATGTTGCAATGCTTGTCATCATGAAACATTTATTCCTTTAAAAGGACACATTTAGTAAAAGCAGAGGGTTAGAAAAAACTAGCAACACTGCCAGTGAGATGAACTAACTCAATCTCCTCAAAAATGGGCTCACACACCCTGACTGTGGTAGCAATTGGACCATTCTACTTGATGTGATTGAAATATGGAATGGTATGTTATATGTATTAAATTCCAACTAATAAAAAAATGAGTGATGGAGGTGACACAGCAGGATTGGGCAACCCTTTGTGCCATCTTACATTAAAACACCCTCAAAACCAAACCTGCTGCTTCACCAGGTTACAACTCCCAGAAGCTCCCCATGGGATTTCCACAGGCTGTCTGTGGGGGGAGGTCAGATGCTTAGACACCCTCCCTGGAGGCAGCCTGCTGTCTCATCACACCACAGGGCTGGGCCTGCTCCTGCTGCTGGAGACAATGGATTACTTCTCCCTAAAGCTTGCAACCATTAGCTTGGTTCCTGTTGGTAGAGTTTGCACCCTACTGATAATGGTTCATATGGAGATCCAGAAAACAGGTCCAAGTTCGGCTGCCATCCTAAATCTAGGATCCCTCCTCTTCCTATTGCATGTATGTCCCTACACCACCCCATCTCAGTGCTGTATAACCTACACACCTCCAAAAGGTATATAGGCCTGGGTTAGCAATAGAGATCTCTCCTCTCTCTCACTGGGCTCTCTCCCTGCTCCTCTCTCCTCTCCCCCCCTCCTCTCTGTCCTCTCTCCCTTGTTCCCTTTCCCATCCTCCTTCCCTTTCCCCTCTCTGCACATGGACCACCCAGCGGGGCTGAGGTGAGCAATGCGACCATAAAATGTGTCTGACTGCATTAATGTAATATCTCTTCTATCGCTCATGCTCTTGATGACTTTAATATAATACATATACACCTCAACCATACAATTGTGCTTACTGAACCTGTGGGTAGTGGTGGGGGGCTGGATCACCCCAATCCTAATACTGCAGTTGTCCATCTTGATGGGAGCAGTCTTATCTTCCTCCAACAGAGCAGCTGCTGGGTTTGAACTGTGGACTTTGGTTAGCAGCCCGCTGCTGACCAGTGTTCTCTGATATAATACAGAAAGCTCCCCTGAAGCTCGGAGGTTTCAAACAAACCAACAAAAGCCCTCTTGTCATTCTTTCACCAATACAAAGCCTGATGTCCCAAAGACGTAAACTTTTCATAGTTGAAACAAGTACAAATTAAATCTTCCTTGTGTCTGGGGGAGATGGTTCTAATATCATTCCCCACTCCTTAACCCAACCTACTCTTCACCTGGAGACTCCGAAAAACAAATAAATGGCATTGCAGCTTCTCCATGGGGCTCAGCTGCTGAGCGGGTCCTGTGAGCGGGCACACACCCCAGGGCAGAGAGCATTCTGGAAACACTGTCGATGTTTGAGTTTGGGCTCTGCGGCCGGCAGGCCTAGCAGAGACTACCTGTAAGTCCCCAACCAAACTCACTGCCATCAAGTCTGACTCATAGTGACCCTATCGGATAGGGAGGAACTGCCTGTGTGGGTTTTTGGACAGTCATTCTTCGCGGGAGTAGAAAGCTTCCTCTTTCTCCAATGGAGTAGCTGGCGGTTTTTAATGGCACGCCACGCCATTAGCAGTCAGCCATGTGATCACTCGGCTGCCTAAACTCCTTCCCTAACCTGTAAAGCAGGGATACTAGCAGCTGCTTCCATAGGGTGGTGCTGTCAAATCTGGCAGCAGATGGGGTTTATGAGGGATTTCCATGTTTCTGTAGCAGCCACAGGTGAGCCTTCACAGGATCTTTGGGGAGAAGGGTGGGGGCAATGATCACTCAGGCCCCCCATGTTAAGAGTAAGCAACAATAAACCCCCTGGAGCAGAAGGGCATGGTAAATATTCTAATTCATCAGCCAATGAAAAGGGCAAATTCTGGGCTAACCTCTTTGGAAGTCTGTGGGCAGTGACTCCGAGCCCAAAGCAGATGGCTGCTCCGCCTGCCTTCAGAGAGCCAGCCGGGCTCGGCTCTGCCCTGGTGCCTGGTCACGGACTGAGCAAGGCCGCCCTCCTCGGTGCCTTTCCCAGGCAGCGGGGCACTTCCACGCTGATTGTCCCAGATGCCCAGCGCAATGTCAACAGGAAGGAAGCATGCTAAACAATCCAGGAACAACGTTTTATTTAAAAAGTTAAGCGTTTGGGAAGTGGCAGGGCGGAAACGCTGAAGCCTATGCAATGGCATGAGAGCAAGGGCAGTGTCAAGGAAGAGAAACAATAAAGGTTGTTGACCAAAAAAAAAAAAAAAAACCAGCAAAATTTTTTTAAGAAAAGAAAAAGGGCTCTTTGCCAAGAAAGAAAAAAAATGTGCGAATTTTATATAGAGTTGGGGCAAATATTTAAGGAAACAATAATACTTTTGGTTTTTAACTCCTTAGGCCTTGAACCTCAAAGAATGATTCCTAAAGGAACCGGGGTGTCCTGAGCCTAACAGAAAAGGGCAACAGTGATCTCAAGGCAAATGCCTTTCTCAACACTCAAAGCTAGCAGACCACGGGACTGCCTCCATCCAGCTCAGCAGTTCTCAACTTATGGGTCGAGACCCCTTTGGGGGTTGAATGACCATTTCACAGGGGTCGCCCTAGACCATCAGAAAACAGATTTCTGATGGTCTTAGGAACTGAGACACTGCTCCTCTATCCCTCTCCAGGCGGTCCGCCCACATGCAGATATGCTGATCTGGTGAGAAAGAAGCTACCTCAACCTTCACCCTGACGTTGGCTTTTAACGCACACTGTCGCAAAATGTAGCCGTGTAGTTGACTGTTACATTAAGACTGTTTGTTATCCATGCTACCCCATGCTTCAAGACAAAATTTCATTTATTTGTAA
>NW_022111373.1:84691784-84693268 GCF_000313985.2 Echinops telfairi
GGCATCACATCTCATAGTGGGGCTGGCCATGTGGTCTTCTCTAAGGACTGGCTGCTCTAATTGGGGTCATCGTGCTCAAGGCCTGGTGGGCCAGGATGTGCTCCAGTCTCTCCTCCTCCCCCGTCATCTTCTCCTGTGTGCTCTGTTCAGATGGATATGGGATTTTTAATACTTTTTTTCTCCTACATTTTATTTGGTTGCTGCTGAGAATATACACAGCAACACATATACCCACTCAGCAGCGTTTAGTGCGACCCTGGCTGCATCTTCAAGTTGTGTAACTACTCTCACCTTCCCCTTGTGAGTGGCTGCTCACTGACCCCTGAGGCTCCTCTCTAACCTTGACAGGTGCCGTTATCATGTTAGTCGCAGATAGTATATGGTCCAGAGCACAGTGCACAGGAAATGGATTATTTAATGTCCTCTTCTAGCCAACGTCTCTAACTCCCACCAAATGACCTTTTCCTGCAGGAGTCTGGTGAGAAGGTGGGGGAGATACTGATAGGACTCATCTGTGAGTCACTGTGAACAGGATTCCCTAGAGTCCCATCCTGCTGTGTATAAAATGAACCCTCTGAGAAGGAGACGCAGGGAATCTCATGACCAGCAAGAGCCAGGAGGGGAGCGCGTCCTCTGGACTTGAGATCCCTGTGCAGTGAACCTCCTGGATCCAGAAGACAGCAGCCCCATCAGAGGAGCAGCAGCAGAATCAGGAGCCAGGGCACAGAACGGTGATGGATTTTCCAACCCAAGGAGCAAGTCTAGCTGAGTGTTTTTGTGCGGGAGGCTAGCTAGTGCAGTGAGGTGCCTCTGGGCACTTAATTGGGGAAGATGGGCTTGCTGACCCACGGAAGTGGAGCGGAGTGCCTTCAGGCTGAGGACTCCTGCAGCAAAGCACCTCTGGACACTTTCTTCAGGGAGCTGGATTTGCTGACCTGTGGGGCTTGAGGTGAATGCCTGAGGGTTGAGGCTTCTAGCAAAGCGGTCTGAACCTTTGGGCATTTATGGGCAGACACCAAAGAACTTTGTAACACGTCCTGATAAACAGCAACCCTGAGCATTCCTTATGGGCCTTACAACCTGTCAACTTCTCTAAGAAACCCTTCGATCATGAACGCTGTCTCTGAGTTCTGCATCGCCATGGCAGCAGTTAATAGAACCCGGACAGGTAAAATAGAGAACATACATGAAAACAGCACACACAGTACTCCAGACAGACATTTTGCTTGCTGGCTAAACGACTGTTTGTTTTTTTTAAAAAATAATTCAGGTACGCATAACGTTTAAAGATTATCTCCGGGCAATAATCTTGAGTGTCCATCCACCCTCCACGGCTCTAGAAAGTCTGGAATCCATAAAAATTGGGGATTTGTTGACCCCATCACACCTAGGCAAAATACTAAGGGCGTGCGACAGAACAGCAAGGGGAGCAGAGCAAGGAAGTCCTGAGGGAATACTAAAAATAGACTTTGGGGTCAGGGCAT
>NW_022111373.1:84693368-84699516 GCF_000313985.2 Echinops telfairi
TGTTGTTTTGTTTTCTTTTGTTGCTTTGTTTTGCTCTGTCTTGTTTTTGTGCATATTATTATCTCTGCAGGTCTATCTAGATAAGAGGAGGGATAAACAATCTGGAGGAGAAAACAATGGAACCTATGGTTCCAGGGGGAAAAGGAAGTGGGTGTTAACAAACCCAGGGACAAGGGAACAACAACTGATCTAAAATCAATGGCAAGGAGGGTGTAGGAGGCCTCTTAAGGCTTAATCAAGGGCAATGTAACCCACAGGAATTACTGAAACCCAAATGAAGGCTGAGCATGATAGTGGGACAAGAGGAAAGTCAAAGAAAATAGAGGAAGGAACTAGGAGGCAAAGGGCATTTATAGAGGTCTAAATAAAGGGATGTATATATGTAAATATATTATTCATATATGATGATGGGGAAATAGATCTATGTGCAGCATATATTTATAGGGTTAGTATTAAGGTAGCAGATGGACATTGGGCCTTTACTTAAGTACTCCCTCAATGCAAGAACACTCTGTTCTATTAACATGGCATTCCATGATGCTCACCTTCCCTACATGTGAAGACCAAGCAGGTGTATAGGCAAATGTGGTGAAGAAAGCTGATGGTGCTTGGCTATCAAAAGAGAGAGCATCAATATATGTATGTATAGATTGGGATGGGAGTTATACGAGCCCCAATGAAATGATTTTTAAAAAAGAGAGAGATAGCATCTGGGGTCTTAAAGGCTTCAACATAAACAAGCGGCCATCTAGCTGAGAAGCAACAAAGCCCACATGGAAGAAGCACACTAACCTGTGTGATCATGAGGTGTTGGTGGGATCAGCTATCAGGCATCAAAGAACAAAAAATCTTAACATTGTGAATGAGGGGGAGTGCGGAGTAGGGACTCAAAGCCCATCTGTAGGTAGCAGGACATCTCCTTATAAAAGGGTTGCAAGCAGGGGACGAGCCAGTCAGGCTGCAGGGTAGCAATGATGAAACATAGAACTATCCTCTAGTTCTTTAATGCTCCTCCCCTCCACCCCCCCACCCCACTATCATGATCCCAATTCTGCCTTACAAATTCAGCTAGACCAGAGGATGTACATTGGTACAGATAGGAACTGGAAACACAGGGAATCCAGGACATGTGAGCCCCTCAGGACCAGTGGTGAGAGTGGCAATACCGAGAGGCTGGAGGGAAGGTGGGGTAGAAAGGGGGAACCGGTCACAAGGATCTCCATATAGCCCCGCCCCTGGGGGACGGACAACAGAAAAGTGGGTGAAGGGAGATGTCGGACAGTATAAGACATGACAAAATAATAATAATTTATAAATTATCAAGGGTTTATGAGGGAGCGGGGAGAAGGCAGGGAGGGGAAACATGAGGAGCTGATACCCAGGGCTCAAGTAGAAAGCAAATGTTTTGAGAATGATGATGGCAACAAATGTACAAATGTGCTTGACACAATGGATTTATGTATGGATTGTGATAAGTTGTACGAGCCCCCAATAAAATGATTTTTTAAAAAGAATTAGGTGTTTGGTTCTGTGTTACCCCATCCTCTTTTGATCAGAGTTCCTCTGTGTAATATGTGTTAAAATATTCAGCAATGGTGGGAGCAGGGGTACGGACTGTCCAGTTCTTCTGTAGTTGTTCCTGGATGCCGTTAGCACACAGTCCACAACCCGATCCTACACCTGTTCTCCTCCTTCCTCTATTGCTACAGGTGAAGAGAGACCAACCGTTGTGCCGTGGATGCCACTGATATGCTCTTAAGACCTCAGGCACGGTGCAGCCTCGTGGGGCGTGGCTCTCTGCTTTGGGAGGTTTCTCTTTTCATGGCACCTGCCAGTGTCCCCGTTAATTGGCCTGGTCACTTGTTTTGTCTCCTTGTGCCCTGCACAATGCCAGTGTCTTACAAGATTTTTGCCTTAAAAGACTTTTAATATTTTATATTATTTATGGAATTATAGTTTATATTACTTTGTCAACCATACACAAACTTTGTTACCTGCTAGATTCTGTCACCTTTTACGTGTATTAACTAATTGAATCCTTAGAACAATGTTATGAGGTGGATGAGAAAAGAGAGAGTGGGGTTTGACACCTGGCTGGTGGGGAGCAGAGCTGAGACTCCAGTCCAGGCAGAGTGGCCTGAGAGGCTGTGCTCTTGACCATCAAACAGCTGGTCACCCAACGGTCATCAATGATGAAGACTAAGAAGTCCTGAATAGCTCTGGTGGCATAGTGAGTTATATATTGGGCTACTGAATGGCAAGGTCGGCAGTTCAAAACCACCAGCCTCTCTGCAGGAAAAAAACGAAGCTTTCTCTTCCTGTAAAGATGTACAGTCTTGGAAACCCTCCGGGGCAGGTCTAGTCTGTCCTATTTGGTCACTCTGAGTCCGAATCGTGGTGAGGAGTTGAGTTGCTGTTGTAGAAAAAACACTGAACCAAGTGTTTAAAGAGCCACAAACATACCCATTTTAAAAGCCCGCGTGGCACCAGTGGCTCGCATCTGGCAGCTAACATAAAGGTTGGTGGCTCAAACTCATTCTGCAGCTACACAGAAGAAAGGTCTGGAAACCAGATTCTCTAAACCCTACAGAGTTCTATTTTCTGACACATGGAGCCACCACCAACCGAGGGTCCACTTGATGGCAGCTAATGATAACAAAGTATCAATCATTGTTTTGTTTTTTATTAAGTTCAGTGATCTTACTCACATTAAAAAAAGCAAACACCTCACTGCCACTGGGTTGATGTGGACTCATCCGGACCCTTTAGGACAGGGCAGAACTGCCCCTGTGAGCTTCCAGGGGCAGTGAGGGCTTCAAGCTGATGGTTTCAAACTACTGGCCTTGTGGCTAGCACCCCAATGCATAACCACTACGCCCCCATGATCATGTCTTATAAAGAATGCCTATCTATCTACTGAACCCCAAACTGTATTGTTCACTGATCCCAAGATCATGTCTACGAGAGCAATAACGCATGCTCACTCCCAGGAGGAAGAGCCTGTCGTAGCTCAGCATTCTCGTGCCGCCCCTCCCTCGCTCTCCTACTAAGGGAGGCAAGCTGCTCAAGGACCTGGCTGTCCCCATCCAATTATTCTCCTTATAGTCTAATCACTCACTTAATGTGACATTACACTCAGTGACAAGCCATCACCCAGCTTCTTCAAAACCAATGGCCACATGTTAATTTCTTCCTCCATACTATTGCTTTCCAATTATGCTTGAATTTGATTAAACTAGGTGACATGGTAAAGCTGCCCCCTTGGAAACCTGACATAGTCTAAAGTAGGTCAATGAATTCAAGAGCTAACCAAGAGTAGTTCTCACAGCCAGGTGTTATCCTTGGTCCTGGAAGAAAAGAACCTAAAACCAGGCCATATAATTATATCTCAAAGAGACAAGGAGAGAGAAAGGAAGGAAGGGAGGGAGGCAGGGAGGGAGGGAGAAGGAAGGAAGGAAGGAAGGAAGGAAGAAAAAGAAAGAAAGAAAGAAAGAAAGAAAGAAAGAAAGAAAGAAAGAAAGAAAGAAAGAAAGAAAAAGAAAAAGGATTTAAAAAGCAGAGGTCAGTTTTTAGTTCTCGGAGCTAGCCCCTGAGCCTGGCAGAACTGAAAATAAAAACCCCTAAAACTCACTGCCATTAAGTTAATGCTGAGTTCCGCAGAGCATGTGGTAAATAGTCCCTTTCCCAGGACCTCTGCTCAGGACCTTAAATCATTCCAATTTCAATACATCTCTCTCTCTCTCTCTTCCCCTCGCTCCCTCCTGAATTCCAAATCCATATTTTCCCGTGGCTGCTAGATATTGACCTCTGTGCTTTCTGGGCACCGCTCTCCACCTTGGGCTGGCTTCTCCTCTCGCGCCCCGTGAGGGCACACAGGGCAGCAACCAGGGATCCTGTGTGCCACTGTCAGCCATCGAGAATGAGGCATCCTTTTCCCAGACTTCTCCGGGCTCGCTCTGCTCCCAATGACCACACCACAGGACAAGCTTGAGGCGTCCCTGTTTCCCACCAGGACTGATGCACTCAGTTCCAAAACAGGATTTCCTGCCCCGCCGGTCTTGCCTTCAAACCCAGCTTCCCCGACGCCGCCACCACACAGACTTCCTAAAACACCAGAGCGGGCTGGCTGCACCACTCCTTTCCCTGCGACACGGGCCACAGAGAATAGTCTGCACTTCATGGGATGAAATGCAAAATCTCATTTCTCGTCATTTTCCTGCACTTTGTCCACTCGGCTGGGCTGCTCACTGCAAGATCAAGGGGTCAAAATAGCCAGTCCCTCTGTGGGAGAGGTGAGGGCGTCTGTCCCTGTGACGTACTGTCTCAGAAACACTATGTAGGGTTCTTATGAGTTGAAATCAATTAGACGGCAGTGGTTGGGTTTGCCATCATAGGCAAGTGCCACCCTCATCTGCAGCACACTGTCTACCATGCCCCCACCCCCCACCCTGACTTCCTTCATGTCTACCAGACTTGGCCTCTGCTTAAAACCTCTTCTTTTTCTGCATGATTCACCAATACCCATTCTTCTGGGTGCAACTCAATCAATTCCCCTTTGAAATGTCCAGATTCCCTCCCCATCGAAGTAGTGAGCCCACCAGGGCACTGTATGCAAACTCAGAGTGAGGCGGTAACTATATTCTATGACAAGTCCTTCTTATCTCTGGCTCTGTTTTATACGGGGAATCATTGAAAGCAGGATTCATGCTGATGCACCTTCCTAACTCCAACACTTACAAATGAGCTGGGCATATGAGTGGCTTCATCTGCAAGGAACTGATGATCTATTATGGAGCTAAGATGCACCTAAGCAGCCAACGGAAAGGAGGACGTGAGACATGTGGAAGGAACATAGACAAGAGGCTATGACAAGTCTTTTTCTGTGAACATTCATTATCTGACCACATTTCTATCACTTAAGTTTAAACTGAGGGTGCACATCACCAGAAAGTCTATGTGATCATTCGTCCCAGACCCAGTGAATGCTGCTAAATTACTGAGCCACTCCGTCACAGAGTGGGCAAGTATGGCTGCCTGTCCTCATGCTGAGTCTACCAGGACCAAGGATCCAAAAAGACCTGGATTACCAATTCTGACAATGCCACACAATAGAATCATTAAAACAAATATTTAACGAAAAAAAAAACAAAACCATCTTATATGACTTCAGAGGTAGGCAAGTCTCTTGACATATATTATCTCCTTTACAAAGCATACCTTACTGCCACATCACAAACAAGGTCTGGTAGTTTGGTTCCAAGGTCGGTACTTTGCCCATCAATATCAGAGGTGACTTTCTGAAAGTCCTCAAGAATGTAAACGAGACCCCTCAGACTCTCGCTCAGTTTCAGGACTATAGGGAACTGATTTAGGGTCTAGTAAGTGAATACATTTTGCAGAGCAGCGAGAAAAGAGGGCTCGTCCACAGCAGAGATCTTCAAGCCCCTAATTCAAGTCATGAACAGATATATGCTAGAGCAGTCTCTGTCTAACACTGCTCTAGTTAGGAGAATACACTGAGGGCCAGAACACAAGATCACGAGGAAAGGCAAGGAGCATACTGACCAGTTACTTAGGGGATCTCAGAGGCAATGCAGGCAGAGAGACAGTTGATTGAAGAATGCTGATCAAAAGACCAGAGAGTTGATTGAAGAATGCTGATCAAAAGACTGGGCACAAGACCAAACCAACACCAAACTAACGTGACAGCAAATTGATATCAAGCCCATCCTAACTGGTTCAAAGTGATCCTCTATGTTTGTGGGTATAGCCTCATCTATCTCTTGTGGAGGAGCTGGTGGGTGTGAACTCCCAACCATGTGTGGTTAGCATTCTAACACCTAACCCATAGTGCCCCAAGGCTTCTTCCTCTAATCATAATAACATAATACTTAACCACAGACTCTACTGCAATGCAGACCATTTCCCAAACACCAGAACGTTTCCATTGATCTCTCCATAATGGTTTATCCAAAAGACAACTGCTTTTCTGTTTGATTTTACTTTAGATTCCTTTTCTTCTATGCTTGAATGCACAACATAAGATCTTTGGGGAACTGCTTTTTTTGCACAATATTATATCTTTGGAGATTAATCCAGCTTGGTTATCAGTATCCTAGAAGCTCAGTTAATGTAGTGTTTATGAAAA
>NW_022111373.1:84700174-84711313 GCF_000313985.2 Echinops telfairi
AAAAAAAAAAAGAAAAGGACTGCTACCTGAAAGATCAGAAGTTCAAAACCACACACCACCCTGAAGAAGAAGCCTTCTCCTCCCAGAGAGTTACAGTATTGGAAACCCACAGGGCAGTTCTACCATGTCCTCTATTGTCACCACGAGTCAGCCTCCACTTGATAGCATGAGTTTGGCTTGGGTGTGGGGGTTGTCAGTATTTGTTCATTTTATAGGCAAACTTTGGAGAAATGTTGTGACAGTCGTTGGAGGAGATGCCCAAGCCTGGAGGGAAAGCATTAGCAAACAGCTCTCTGGTGTTTTGAGCCAATGTCCATCTGAAACTAGCAATGAGCCAATGTCCATCTGACATTGCTTTGAGCCAATGTCCATCTGACATTAGCAATGATAGCCCTTGCTCCATGTCCTCTTCTGAATCCAGCCAGAATCTCTGGCAGCTCCCTATCCATGTGCTGCTGCAACCATTGTTGGATGATCTTCAGCAAAATTTAACTTACATGAGATAGCAGTGATATTGTTCTATAGTTTGAGAATTCTGTTGGCTCACCTTTATTTGGAAAGGGCACAAATATGGATCTCTTCCAGACAGCGGCAAAGTAGCTGTGTTCCATATTTTCTGGCATAGCCGAGTGAGTGCTTCCAGTGCTTCATCAGCTTGCTGAAACATTTCAGTTGCTATTTTATCAATTCCTGGAGCCTTGTTTTTGTGCAACTTGAACTTATTTCTTCAGCATCATTGATTCTTGCTCATATGCTAAGTCCTAAAATGGTGGGATGTCAACTAATTTTATTTGGTACCGTGAAATGTCAACTAGTTCTTTTGGTACTGCAAGGTAGGCAGTTCAAATCTACCCCACACTCCATGGGGGAATGATTATGCTGTCTGTTCCCATAAAGATTTACAGTCTTGGAAACCCTATGTAGGCTCAACTATGAGTTCAAATTGACTCTATGGCAGAGGGATTTTATAATGTTTCTAGTTTTGGTCTCAGGGTTAATTTAGCCTAATATATAATTTGAGAATACCACTGGTTTCTAAAATATTTTGTATAGGTGTTATTTCTTCCTTACATGGTTAGCATAAATCACCTGTGAAACTCTCTGAAATTCCAAAGATTCATTATGAGAAAATGTTTAGTTATATACTCATTCTTAAAACAATATAGGGCTTTTCCGTTTTTCCATTTCATTGCTCATCAACTTTGCAAAGTTGTGATTTCTGAGGACTATGCATTTCAACAAACTGATCAAATGTACTTGAACATTGCTGTTTTCATATCACTATTTTACTGCCCTTTTGGCATTGGTAACAATAGCCTCTCTTTCTTTCTTAGTATCCGTAATTTTGTATTAAATATTGATTTAACAAAAAAAGTAATCTTAACAGCTATAAACAATCACCTATCCTGAGCTAAATTACTAAAGGCTCTATGTGACCTCATTGTCTCCTGCCTATGGATCCCATCTGAAGTGTCATCCTTAATGGAGTTGTTCTATGCGGCAGCAGTACCACTCTGCACTCTTCAGCTTCCTGAATAGGCTCACCACTCCAGGAACCTCCTTGACACTGGCCTTTAATTTCAAAAACCAAAACTGAGTAGCAGCAGGAGCCAAAGCCAAAAACCCACACGCACTGCCATTGAGCCTATTCCAACTCATAATGACCCTACAGGACAGGGCAGAACTACTCCTGTGAGTGTCTGAGCTTATAAGTCATGACAGGAGTAGAAAGTCTCATTTTCCCCCCTTAGAACAGATGATGGTTTTGAACCGCTGACCTTATGGTAAGCAGCCCAACAAGTAACCCACTATTTCACTGACTCCTGCTTTTAACTTCGAGTAGCAGAAATGTTCATTTCTTCTCCCCACAAAGCAGTAGGGTTAGCACTGACCTTGGTTTCAACTCCTCTCTTTCCCCAACAGAGAGAAGTGCCAGATTCAGCAGGCTCTACTTGGCAGGGAATTAACAAAGGGGCCTGGAGCTAAATGATAAAGTGAAGTGGGAAGGTTTGTGGGAAGGGTATTAGACTGGGAAAAATGAGGAAGCAGGGAAAGGTAAGGGGTTTGGGCTTAGAGAGCAAATTAAGGATTAATAAAATCACTATCCCATGTGTCAAAGGTATCAAACCCACTCCTTACTCATCCACTAAGTTTCCGGGAACCAAGTCTTTATTTGAAAATTGACACTGTACAAAAAAGAGAGGATAACCATATCACATCACACAACAGAGGATGACTATATTGTTTCATAATTTCCTGATTACACCACAGCATCACTTCCAAATTTCATAAGTGCTAAATTATGCTGTTACATAATTGCCAAATTGTGTAATTACTAGACACCTGAGAATCATGGTCCTGTCAAGCTGACATGTGGTCTTAAGCAACACAGTCATCATGACTCTCATCTCACACCTTGGCATTTGTTACTGCCAGATGTATGTTGCTAATGTGCATAAGAGTCAGGCAGTAGATTCTTTAGGATAGCTGTAAATGTAAAATATTGGATAATGAGATACTCATTAAGGAGGAATAGGTGTATACTGTATTTGCCGTTGACAGTTGCTATAACAAGATAGCACAAATTAAGTAGCTTATAAGAACAGATATTTCTTTATGGTCTTGTAATTCTGGAGGCCAGATGTACAGAGCCAAGAGCCAGCTCGGCCACGCTCCTTCCAGAGTTGTTAGCTCTCTCCCAGCTTCTGGAAACTCAGGGCAGCCTTAGCTTGTCAAATGCATCTTCATCCGGCTGCCCTGTTGTCCGGAGAAGCCTGTCTCTGGGAGAGGACATTGTGCTTGGTAAAGCAGAAGAGCAGCGACCAAGAGGAAGGCTCTTGGCACGATGGGCTGACGGTGTGTGCTCAAGCATAAGGGCAATGGTGAGGATGGGCGGTGTTTTGTTCTCTTGTACACTGGGGTCACTATGAGTCAGAACCAACCTGACAGCACCTGACAATAACAAGTCTGTCCTTCCTGTCTCTTTTCTTTTAAAAGGATACTAGGCAAACTGCAGAAAGGCCTACGTCATTTACCTGAAGAGACGGCATCTTTAAAGACCTCATTTCCAAACAAGGTCACATTTACAGGAACCAAATACTGGATTTCTATGGGATATAGGGTTGTTGTGAGTCGGAATTGACTTGATGGCAGTGAGTTATTGATCAAGGAATCTCAAGGAGTAAAACAGTAATTGCCAATATCAGAGTGAGAATGATCGTGTTAATGTCTAACAGGGATGATGGGGGAAAAGAAAGTATGAGACAGAAGTCATATGTAATTCCTGTCCCACAATATTAGCAACAATGAATTAGAAAATGCAAAAGGTGAAGAGACCATTCAAATTACCAACAACAATAAAAAATGTTTTAAAGCCATCTAGAATACAGCTATTAAAGAATTAATAAGAATGATATAGTAAAACTGGTGAAATATTTTAATGGGCATAAAAGAAACCCATAATTAATAGAGAGACAGTCTCCATTTTCATTTTCCAATCAAAATCCAAAATGGGGGAGTTGGGGGGAAATGAGCATTTTGTAAAAACCTAAAATTTCAAAACCCAAATGACCAAGCACACCCACATTCAATTCTGAGAATAAGAGGAGCAAGCATGGGAGACTGGGGCTACATAAACCAAAATTGCTTATAAACCCTTCATCCAGGCAGGCTCTGAGTTAGAGGCAATGGACAGAGAACACCTCTATCTGCCCTTTCAGCAGGGCTCTGGATTGGTCTTCATAGGGCAAGAAAGTGAAACACAAACAAACCAGGATTTTTTACAATTTGTGAGATTCGTCAGGGTACCTGGGATGGGAACAATGGTGAGTCACAGCCCATTTGACTGTGGACTGGGAGAATGGAAAAAAGCAGCTGTGCCCTTTCTGGAGGCTGATGCACGAGAGTAGACGGCCGGCCGGGCTGCAGGGAGCCACGCGCACAACGCCACCCAGCCGCCTGGTACGTGGAGCAACAGCCCCACACTGACACTGCCCACCGGTCCAAACCCTGCTTCCCTGCTGCATGCGTTTGCCCTCGCTTGGAAACAACGGAACTAGCCCTTACTCAGAACGCTTTCTTCACAGTCCCCTTCCCTGTGCATTGTTGAAAAGGCTTTGTGTCTTTTCTTGCGCTAAAGTTAAGCTGAAGGGAGAACTGGATGTACCTGTTCCTACCAACCGGCCGACAGATTCTGAAAGACACCGCTAGGAATGGGTCTTGTTCCTAAGCCAGGGAGACGGCCGGTAATTAAATTATGCTGTGTTCATTCAGGAATCACACAAATAGATTGGAGCAATTACAGAAACCCAAAACAGACCGTTACACAGGTGGAAATGCACAAAAAAGCAGAGATGACATTACAAAGGAGGACAAAAATGAAAACCCCTAGGTGGGTGCATTACATTGTGAAATGTCAACTTTCCACCTGGAAAAAAGAAATAACCTTGATTCACAGCAGGCACCATTCTTCAACAACAACAACGAAACACAGAGAGGCATCAAAAACCCTCTCGTATCAACTTTAAAACTTCGAACAGGAAATAGAAACTACTCGTGGTTTCCATGAACGATGAATAGAAAACGTTTTCTTAAACAGGTACCAAAAGCACAACTCAGGAAAATGGACTGGTGCATCTGCCTCCTCAAAAGGGCAAATGTAAGCCGCCCAGCGGACAACTTACCACATCTGTAAGGTCCACAGAATGGGCCAAACTGAAATAAGGCATCTCTAGATCTGCAGAATATATAGTAGAGAGGGGGACAGGATGTATGAACAACAAAAATGGGCAGGAGATAAAATCAAATAAATCAGAGATGAAAACCAAATTGCCAGGAGACATATGAAAAGATACATGACTTATTAGTATAAGAGCAAAACAGGACCAAAATAACAATTTTACAACGAAATGGTCATATCACAGTCAACAGAAGAGCAAATTTTGTTTCCAATCTCAAATCGCAAGGTTATCGGTGACCATGAGAGAAAACAGAAATCTGCTGGCAGCAGAAAACAATGCTTGAACCACCCTAAGAAATCTGGGGTCCATGTTAGACTGCTAGCTAGCTGCAAAGTGGAGTGTTCAAACCCACCAAGCACTCCAGGAGAGAAACAGGAGCCTTTCTGTTCCCATGAAGATTTACAGCCTTGGACACCTTACACAGAGCAGCAATGAGTCAGAATCCGCTCGACGGCAGAGTCTGAATCAGGTTGCAGGGCTGGACCCTGGTGGTGCCGTGGATGGTGCGCTGAGTTTGGGCTTCTGCAGGAGTCTTTGTTATGTCTGTAGTTCAAATTGCCAGGTTTTTTTGTTAATAGACCATATTTAACAGCTGGTATGTAACAAGGCCGCCATAACTCTTGTAAAGGTCAGTATGTAAAACAAGGACATTCCAAATTCATAAAAATCACAATCAAAAGATCACCCTACCTGAAGACTCACAAAAGGGTTATCTTTCTGCAAAATGCACAGTGTGTTTGAGTCAAAATCAGATATAAATAAAATAGAGTTAAAATCAGGAGGGCAATCAGTCTGTATGTGTCTTCCTGATAAAGCCAACACGCAGGAGTTTCTAATCTTTTACCTTAGATAGCAATGACATTGACTGGCATTGAGGACAATTAATAATTCTTCCAAAGCAAGATCCATATCTTCCTTTTCTTTTTGTGCAAGTGGAAACAGTAAAAATAGAGTAAGAGAGCCTAGAACTTTTAGTAATTAATATGCAAAAGGATGTATCAACTTGAGCAATACAGACACGGGGCCTAAACAAATCTTTGATCCTCACTCTCTCTCTCGGGCACCGAGGTCTAAGGTCTGATCTGGGAAATAGACCCCGCTCCCTGCAAATGTCTAGACACCACAGGAGAGCCCTCATAGCATCCCTTTGCAACCCCTTCCTCGGGTACTAGCCTCATCTGCTGGGGGTAGTCCATGAAACACATGCAACACACATTTTTCTACTTCTGGTCTCGGGCCTTCTCCAAGACCATGGGAGCCTCCTAGACTAAGGTGACCAGATTTTATCATTGGTAAAGCGGGACAAAAGCGGGACACCATTGATAAAACTCATATCCTGGCGAAATAGCCACATGGCAGCCGAAAACCGTATACCCTAGCCTGTCGTGCATTCTTTCCAAAAATCAGGACTTTTAAAAAATGCCGCCAAAAGCAGGACCTTATCCTAGACCCATAAGTTAATTCACCAGATAAAACTTTTGAGGACTAGTGGTGAATAAAAGTTCAAGCTTCCCATAAACCCAAACCTCTACCTAAGAGTTGATTTAGGCTCATAGAGACCCCACGTAGGATTTCTCCCCAGGAGTAGATAGCCTCATCTCTCTCCCAGGGAGAGACTGGTGGGTTTGAACTGCTGACCTTGTGGTTAGCCATCCAATGCTTACAACAGCAACACCAGGGCTCCTAGCCTTCCCATGGGAGTTCTTCAAATAAAAGGTTCTGGGAGAGTTTCTTTCGGTGTGTGTCTCAGGAGGGCCTGGTAGAATTATGGCCCCATGGTCATACTCACCCTCTCTGTAGACTTAGACTTAGACTCCCTTTTCTTCCTGCGCCCTCCTTTCTGTTTCCTGAGATCATTTCCCAAGTTACTTACCCTCAAGTCCTCCTCTCCATCTCTGCTTTCAGAAGAACTGAAGTTAAAGACCAAACACGATCTAGTCTACCTCTAAAGCACTGCCATCGAGTCAAGTCTGACTGTGCGACCCTGAAGGGCAGGGGAGAACTGTTCTCTGGGGTTTCTGAGGCTCTTGATCTCCATGGAAGCAGAAAGCCCTAGCTGCCTCCCAAGGAGCGCGTGGTGAGTTCAAACTGCTGATGTTGTTAGCAGCCCGGTACATCACCAACTATGCCACCAGGGCTCACGGATTCTGCTATTGGTTATATATTTGAGGGCTAAGTGTACTGCAAGCACAAACATAAATGGGACAAGCCCCCTGTCGTCAAGAAGTTCATAGCTGTCATGAAGTGGAGGGCGATCATCCATCTGTGGAGGTGTACCCAGATCACAATCCGCTCCCTTTGCTAACTTGGTAAGCAGCACCCATAATGGCACCCAGTGACCCTCAGCCCCTGGGGTCCATATACACTGTGCAACTCCCTCTCCCTGTTGTTGTTAGATGCCAGTGAGCCGGTTCCGA
Source organism: Echinops telfairi (assembly GCF_000313985.2). Lineage (NCBI taxonomy): Eukaryota > Metazoa > Chordata > Mammalia > Afrosoricida > Tenrecidae > Echinops > Echinops telfairi. The sequence goes on from NW_022111373.1 coordinate 84,707,331, forward strand.
ACTGACTCACTATGACACACTGTTGCTATGCTTGGGCCCATGGCTGAAGGCACTGCATCGATCGGTCAATCCGTCTCGTTGAAGACCTTCTTCTCATCCACTGCCCCTCCACTTCACCACGCATGACGTTCTTCTCCAGGGGCCCATCTCTCCCGACAACATGCCCAAAGCATGTAGGGTGAAGTCTTGCCATCCTTAGCCCTAAGGAGCACTCGGGCCTTACTTCTTCCGAGGCAGACGTGTGTCCTCTGGGCAGTCCACGGGACTCTCCCCATTCTTTGTCAGCAGTCAGCAGTCAGGACTCGAGCATATTCGAGAGTCCTCGGCTGCCAAGGAAAAGGTTAGCCTTCAAAGCCACCAGCTGCCCCAGGGGAGAAAGCAGCAGCCCGCTGCTTCCATTAAAAAAGAAACCTCGGAAATGCTCTAGGGAAGTCCTTCTCTGTCCTCTAGGCTCACAATGAGCTGCGATCCGCTCAATGGCCATGGGTTTTCTTCTGTGCTGTCGTTGTTGAACTGATACTGGGATTTGGGATTTGCTTCACACAAAATGTGATAAGGTGTCACTTCTGAGACTCGGCTACCCATCTGTAACTTATGTCTTACTGCCCTTCCTTCCTTTTACCAGCTGTTCGCGTCCAGGGAAGCCAGTTGCCATGTTGTGTATGAGCTTCCCGATTATGAAGCCCAGCTGACACGGAAGCAAGGCAGGCTCCAGACAATAGCCAGGAAAAAGCTGCGTGCTTTGGTCCAACCACCCGTAAGCAGGCAACCGTCACTTGACTGAATTTGGTAGCAGTTCCTCCCCAGGCCAGGCTTGAGGTAACTGCAGCTTGACAGCATCCTATGAAAAACCCAGAGCACAAGGACCCAGCTAAGCAGCACCCCGATTCTTGACCCACAGCAGCTGTTGAGAGTTTGTAGCTCCTGTGTTTGGGGATAATCTGTTATGCACCCATAAATAAATAGATACATATACTAGCCAAGAATCAAACTCGCCAGCCACAGGAAATGCAGTTCTCATCACAGAATGTCTGATGCTGAAGTCTCGTTCCTCAGGGTACCCCCTTGACAGCATTCAGCAATGGGCTATAACTTTCACTGCTCTACACCAGGCCACCATGACAGAGCTGACTGGCGGGCAACTACCACCACCAGCAGCTGCGTGGGCTAGGTGGTGTGAACACAAAACGTTTCCCAAAGACCCAGGACTTTTTCCTTGAACAAATGTAAGCTTTCAAGATTTGTGGCAAACATACTTATGCAACTTGACTAGTCTATTTTAAACTATGGTGTGTAATAAATGCTTAAATCCTGCTGATGCTACAAGTAATTTATTAAAGATGTAATTAAAGCGTCTTTGCTATATTAATGTACTTTATGTTCGATGCAAGATACCTAAAGGCTTATTCCATCTGCTCAAGACATAAGTTATATTTTTAGACAAGAATATAATTTTCCACTCTGCAAAAATTCTTACAGGAATTAGCCCTTTTCCTTCCATTCATTCATTATAATATATATTTCCCACAGGCAGAAAACCATGAAGTAGTGAGTTGGAAAACTTTATGTCCAAACAGTCTGTAATGTTTCCAACGACTTGCACGTCTATATTCTTGGATGAGACTGGGTCACCACTGTACAAACTCAGGATAAACATTTAAACATGAACAATGTTACTTAGGTGGGACTTGCCTCTGTGTGAGAGCACTTTTTCCAATCACAGGATGCTAACTAGGAAGGACAGCTGATAAGGAGGATTGTTACTGATTTGTAAACTCTTTCTTTTACCTCATAGATGATCAAATGCCATCAGCTTTCCCACAACATCACGAGCAGTTCGGTGATTACTTAAACAAACATGACCATTTGGGAAAAAAGAAAAAGGAAGATCAGAGGAAACAATTTTTCAGGAAAAATGCAAACACACACAAACACACACACCCCTACCACCCTGTGGAAATGACATGGAGACCACTCTGAGCTGCTCTGGCTACACAAGGGACAAAAATGCTCTAACTCCACATGTGCCCAAGGATGACTCCCAAGAGGCTGAGGGCAGACAAGCTTCCACCGATCAACTTCCTTATCCTATTCTTATCCACAAACTCTCCCGAATTCAAAACACACAAACACACACTGCCATTGAGTCCACGTCGACTCACAGCGGCCCGATAGGACGGGACAGAACTGCCCCTGTGGGTTTCTGAGGCTGTAGCTCCTTCTCAGAATAGAGTCCAGTCTTTCTCCCGAGGAGCAGCTGGTGGTTTTGAGCCGCTGACCTTGCAGATCGCAGCCCAACAAGTAACCCCTAAGGCAGTGGTTCTCCACCTTCCTAACACCTTTAACCACCCTTTAACACAGCTCCTCGTGTGGTGGTGACCCCCAACCATCACATTATTTTCGTTACGACTTCATCACTGTAATTTTGCTACTGTTATGTGTTGGGCGACCCCTGGGAAAGGGTTGTTTGACCCCCAAAGGAGTCTCGACCCACAGGTTGAGAACTGCTGTACTAAGGCATCAGGGCTCCTCTCCCTCCAATGCACACTACTAATTTGCTGGGTTCAATAATTTATTGCAACGGCCCATAGAACTCATGGACAATATTCATAAGTATGGGGGATTGTTAGGGAAACTAACAGGTTACCACAAGTTAGGATCAGCCAGCATTATAAAGATACTGTTTGTCGGTGGTGCAGTGGTTACCCGTTGGGCTGCGATCCTCGTGGTCGGCAGTCTGAAACTACCAGCAGCTCCTCAGGAAAATGACTGGGCTTTTTCACCTCCCATAAGCAGTGCCAGCCTCAGAAACGCACAGGGGGCCGTAATGGGTCAGCACGGATCCGATAGCAGTGAGTCTCTGTCCTCAGCCACGCCAGCAGCCACAGCTCTTTCTGGTCCTCAGGCTCACAGCCAAGAGACCCCTTGAACTCTGCCTCTTTCAGTGGACCAGGGAGCCCACCCCTGTGTGCCACGGTCTTGGCACAGCTCCTCTACACCGTCTCACCGTCTCGGTGCTGCGCCTCTACCGCCTCGGCCCTCAGCCAGTGATCTCGCCGCACCTGCTCTACTGATGACTCTTCTTTCTGGATGGTCAGATGCCTGTTCCTGCTTCGGAGCTGGCGCGCTCTTGTACCCGATGAAATGGCAATACTGACCAATCCCAGAGTTAGAGTCTTCTCCACCTTATTTGCATGCTCCCATCTACTCATTTGATGGGAGGTGCACTTCACCTCAGCATACATGTTCATATTACGAGAATAATGGAACGTATTTACCTATAACACAAACTGCGCTACGTCATCACTTAGGAGATACAGCCAGTGTGATTCAAACATCTGTTTCCTTGCCTGGAGCATACTCCGCTCTGACAATGTTTGGTACAAATGCTCTTTAGCATCCGTGAGAAGCCGTTCCTTGACTCGCCCCCATTTCTGGCCGCGAGCTAAGGAATACCAAAAGCAGACTAAAAACAAATCTCAAAAAGACCTGAGATGGACCACGCACCCTCTTTCCCGCTCACTTTTGGCTTCAGCCAGAGGATGCCACCACACGCATACACCGTGAAGAAGACTGCATCATTCACGCTGCTCCCTCACAGATGAGATGATACTGCGTCCTTCCCAGTCGTCTTCTCAGAGTTCTGCGAACCCCTTTTCTCACTCATTAAAATGACTACAACAGAAAGTCTCTGATGGAAGGGATGATAATTTAGCTTTTACTCAGGCATCTTTTTAAGACAGAAATGTCTTGGAAGCACTGTGTTAAAACACGTGGCTTCTAACCAAATGGCCACCAGCCGCTCCACGGGAGAAAGATGCGGCAGTCTGCTTCCGTCAAGGGTCCAGCCTGGGACACCTTATGTGGCAGCCCTGCTCCGTCCTATGCATTGGAATTGACTCACTCGGGTTTGTTGGTTTGTTTTTGCTGCTGTTGTTGAGATTCTTGAAGATTATTCACACACACACACACACACACACACA
>NW_022111373.1:84713618-84714658 GCF_000313985.2 Echinops telfairi
CTTAGGTCACACCTGTGTGGTCTGGACAGACCTGCTTCTCCCCCTGGGATGTATCTCAGTGCTGTCCTCTGTATTACATTCAACACAGCTCAGCTTGGGTCTGGTGAACCATCAGTCTTACAGTTAGCTGCCGAGCACTTGATAGTAAGGCACCAGCCTCCTTCCATGAGACTATGGGTGGTTATTACGATGTATTCCTGAAAGATGTTCACATGGTGATCCCAGTTCCTAAACTGTTCATGGATAGTGGCATTTATTTTAAGCAATGGGAATTTCGCTAGTGTTGGATAATCTTACTGGACAATCAGTGAGGAGGTCAGCCGAGATGATCCCTCAGAACCCCTCTAGCTCCAACGTCCACACTCCTCCTACCAGTACTAGTGCTAGTACCCCTACTACTCCTGGTACGACTAGTACCAAATGCTATGACATCAATTCTGACTCAGAGCAACCTGATCGGCCAGGGAGAACACTGCCCTAGGGTTTCTGTGGCTGTAGATTTTATTAAGAGATGGCCTCATTTTTTTCTCCCACAGCAACTCGTAGGTTTGAACTGCTGACCGTACAGTTAGCAGCCCCATGAACAAATAATCCAGTAATCCATCAGGGCTCTCCAAAATAATTTAAGATACCATTTCACAAGTCTGAAATCAGCCACAGGAGGAGTTTAGAGAAAACTGTTCTTTGGAAAACAGAATGTAACCCACAGTTAGTTAGTTCCTGCTCACCTTCAGCAGGAAATGTGCTCTGAGTCAATGCTGATAATAAGGGAAATTCGGCAGAGAGAAAAAGTGTGTGCACAGGGGCACACACACACACTGTAATAACCCAGTGATATGTGGCACCAATAAAAATAAGAGGGGTTTTAGATGCATAGCACAGGTTTTTAACACATTAAGAAAGTGGTGACTCTAACGAGTCATTTCCCAAGGAATGGAAGAGAGAGCCAGCTGGGTCAGTATCTCACGCGAATTAAACTGTCCAGTAAGAGCAACGGCCAGTGCCAAAGGAATGCAGCCCAGGCTACTTGCGCCCGCCCC
>NW_022111373.1:84717651-84732348 GCF_000313985.2 Echinops telfairi
GAGTGAGATCAAACCTAAGGGTTTTCTCCTAGATTTAAAATCCTATGAGTCTCTGATTCTAAGACCTCGGAGTTCGTTGGTTATAGAAAAAAATAAAAAGGACATCTTTTTATCTGCAACCTCTAAGCCTGGACCCTGGTGGAATGGCGGCGGTAGCAAAGAGCAAGAGACACAGGTGCTTCACCTGAAAGCCTACGGTGAGTCATAGGATGTGCAGGGACAAGACTCTTGAACTCATCATCCGTATTCAGGCTGATGTAACCACTATAAATAATTGCCTCATGCCTGTGAGGTAATACGCTTTTTACCAGAGACCCCATTAATTGGAGAGATTCTCCGTTAGTTTGCACGTAGCTTTGGCCCAATTATATTTCTTTTGAAATGTCTTGTTCGGTAATATAGAATACACATTCGAGATGGAACAGCCCAGAGACACCCAAAGAGAATTACAATCGGCGGCCACCCTCGCCCTTGAAAACAAAGCGTTCGTTCAGCGTCTCCCTCATGCCTCTGGTTTCTTGAAGGCTGGATCTGAGAGGCCACAGGGCGCTGCTCTGGGGTCAAGGAGGGACCAGCTCAATGACTGAGAGCAAGAGCAGCAGCGGCGGGTGGAGCGGGGTGGCTGCTGGGGACCAGACGAAGGAGCACCGCCCGGCCCTGGAGGATAGAGTGGAAAGCCGCTGAGTACCGAATGCCTCTGAGTGTAAAAAAAAAACCCAAGTAAATGCTAGAAAGAGGAGACAGCGAACAGAGGAGGAGGGGAGAAGGAGAGGAAGAGAGGGCAGGAGAGAGGAAAGAGGAAGGAAAGAGGGAATGTGGGGGGGCGAGTGAGCGAGCAGGCAGGGGGAAAGCAGGAGAAAGGGGGCCACAGAACCGGCCAGCCCAGGCCCTCCGGGCTGAGGGCTCAATACAGATTCTGATCACTGTTGCTCCCTCCATCTCCCACTGGGGCACCAAGGAACGGAGCCATGCTAGACAGAAACCTGGTGGAGCCGTCGGACAAGTGTTCGCTGGCCACAAGGTCAGAGGTTCACCCCCACAAGCTGCTCCAATGGAGGAAGTCGAGGCTCTCTGTTCCTGTAAGGATTTACACGGCCGCAAAAAAACCCTACAAGGGGTGCTATGAGTCAGAAAGGCCTCAATGGCAGTAATTAGGCAGACGTCAAATCTCCACTAACTATGCAAGAAGGCTCACAGCACAACCCCTAGGCGATCCCATAGCAATGTGGCTTGGGATACCTGCATTACAGTTCACAAATACCCACCAAGAGTCACGGGAACCCCACACTTGGATACTCCCGTATTTACCTCCATTATTTACATGGGACACAAACAGGTGTCCTATTGTGAAGAGGCTCTAACTTTCCCCCAAAGCCACTGGTTACCCTGATGGTGACGCTGTGAGGAAAGCAGGAAGCTGGGGGGAGGCAGGAGGGGGCACAGAAAAGCACCGCCAGGCATTTCACCTCCAGCTTTCTGACAGGGCCACACCAGCCCCCCCAGTTGTGCTCACGTATGAACAGGGCGGCGCCACACACAAGCTCATGCACGTGGTTTGGCGATGGCTTCTACGGAACTGGCGCTAACCAGGAAGCCAACAGACCACAAATCCGAGACCACTCCATCAAGGAAGCGAACTGAACAGAAGAGGAGAGTAGGATGAAAACAAGAAAAAGAAACAGAAGAGAAACAAAGAAAGAAACAAAACACTCAACCAGGATTTCCCACTCCACACACCCTCACAAAACCGCACCATAGCAGAGATGGAGACAAACAACTCTGTAGAACAGAAGCAATAAAAGGTAGTGGCCACATCCAGCGTTATACTGACCTGTCACATCAGCTATTTATCACCGTCCAATCACTTGGGAGGAAAAGGACAATATTCCAGGCAAACCGATCACTGGTGAAATTGTGACTTGAACCTAATGTTTACCAAACAAACAAGGGGCCGAACAAGACCGTCTGCCTTCCTTGAAGAGATAAGCAGAAGAGCGCGCACCACACCAGTCCCACAGCAGAAAGAGATTCTTCTGATTTTTTATGACAAATGTTACTGAAATAAATGCACATGCCTCAAGAGTCATATGCTTCTCTTTCGGTTTTTCCAACCTCTTCATCAATGAAGCATTTGTGTCAAAATATATTTCCGCTGTACAATAAAACTCTGTAGAGGGGAAAAAAATTAAAAGATGGCAGGGGAAGAACCAGTTCTATTCACCCAAAAGGCAAAATAGAAATGTCTACATTTTTAAAAGAAAACCACCTGCCTTATTCAAGTCATAGCTAAATAAAGCCCAAGACAGCAAGGAAGCTGTTTGCTCCAAGTTACAATAACAACAGAACCCGACAGGAATTTAACAACAAAGGAGTTGCCCACTGGTGAAACTGAAAGGCGTAACGTTGACTTGCTTCAGCACTCTGACTCCGTCCTCCAAGACCGGGTTTACTTCCAGCTCTTGGCCCTCCTTTTAAGGTGGCTTCCTGTGCTCTCACCAGAGACCCAAGACCACTTCCAGATGCTCTCGGGGAGCCTTCGGCCCTACTGAGTGTCCAGCAAGCAGGAGTGCCTTGGCCTCAGCGGTGCAGAAAAGGCATTCGCTCCGCTGGGCTCAGGGCCCATCCCATCCACCCCAGCAATCAATGTCGTCCAGGCTCCCTTGAGTCTGACTCTGTCAACTGCTCAAAAGGCACATGGATTCCCCAAGTGGAAATCAGGAGCTGCTTAGACACCAGGGAGAAATAGGGGCCTGGGAGGCACTCAGCTTTGGGGGACCACATCTTTTCAGTCAGTAGGTTCTCAATTTGGTTAGATGGTGCTAAGGTATAGGCTCAGCTCAAAGTTATTTTCCCAAACAAAATTAACTCAGGTGATCCTGCCAGTTATCTCTATAAGAGATAACTTGGTGTGTCTTTTACTTTATTTTATTTACTTTATTTTCTAAGAACTAAAATGGCCTTAAATAGCCATGTAAATTTAAAAGCCTTCCATCGTGGGTCCTTCTCCACGTGTTCCTCTGTTTACTAGCATGTGTTTCCATATGCCAACTGGCTTATGAGACATGCCCAGGCTTCAAGAAAATGTTCCCGGACATCTGTATCCTAGTATCCCTCTTCTGCTGCAACCACACAGGTCATAATTTACAGGGATTGCTGGAGAACGAGCAACAAACAAGCAGCAAGTCCATTCAACAGGACAGCCTGCTTCTCAGAACCTTCAATAACGTCCCCGTGCCTCTCCAGGATAAAAACCAGAACTGAGGTCCTCTCAAAGCCTATTGTTGCAAAAACCAACAGAGCTTTAGCTCCTCAAGACCACAGGGAAAGGTAAGAATGCGTGGAACCCACTGCCATCTCTCTATCCAGCTTACTCTTTCCACACATCCCCCACCACACCCATCCCAGGCTTCATCGTATTATCCGGAGTCTGACTCTAGCAAACCTGTCATCCACCCACCTTTCACATCCAGGCAACGTGTGTCCCAAAGGGACCTGGAACATAAGGTGAAGCGATTAGAAATCAGTTTACCAACCTCCACCTTATAAATCTCACCATCTAGGTGGAAGATCTGGAGTTCGAGTCCCTGACAATAGACCTCATGCAGGCCCTCACCCAATTCTCCAGGGAGACCTATATGCTGCTGTAATACTGAAAAGGTTTCCGTGGGCCTTCCACACTTAGACAGACTAGGAAAAAAGGCCCGATGAACTGCTTAAGAAAATCTGCCTGTGACAGCCCTGTGAATCAAAATGCTCCGTCCCTCTGCGGAAGGGATTTCCGCAGCCTTGCACCACCACCGTCCTGGCAGTCTTCACGCCGAGGTTGGCTGCGCAGTGAAGGTAAACCTTCTGCAACAGCGTCCCCTAGAACTAGAGAACTTTCCAGAGTGGAAGTCAACTCCACGAAGAGAACAGGTGCTCGGCAGAGGGCACCAGTCCTGGTTCTCAGCAAAGAGTAGCAACATCCACAGAAGCATCCTCAAATCAAACCAACATTGTTAAGCCATTCCCACAGCATTACTGCTTTTAAGGATGGAAAGAAAACTAAAGAAGTGGAAGTTTGATACACAATATTCCTCTGGTTCTTTGAGGCTTCCTGACACCCACACCCACCCCCACCCGACTATAATGACCCCTGTCCTGCCTTTCTGGGTAGACCGGAGCATGTACACTGGAACAGAGAAGAGCTCACAACACATGGAATCCAAGTCAGGTAAACCCCTCAGGATCAGAAAGGGGAGTAGCAATGCCATAGGGTAGGGAGAAGGTGCGAGAGGAGGGGAGGAACGGGGAACTGATCGTAATGATCAACACTTAACATATACCCACACACCCAGGGGCACAAACAACAAAAACATGGATGCCAGTGTAAGATATGAAAATAATAATGAGTTATAATTTTTCAAGGGGTCATGACAGTGGGAGGGAGGGAAAAAAGAGGAACTGATACCAAGGACTCAAATAGAGAGCAAATGTTTAGAAAATGATGATGGCAACATATGTACAAATATGCTTGATATAATTGATATATATTGTCATAAGAGTTATAAGAACACCCAATACAATGATCTTAAAAAAAAAGTCAGAAAAGTTCATCGCTGAGAGAAGCTGAGAGGTGGGTGGGGGTGGGGGGTGGCAAGGTTGGGGAAAAGTGAAACCCAATAGCCAACAAGTCTCCCCCGCCCCCAGCCCCCCAAGGATTGGAACCAGTTTCAAAGATGCGCACCAGCCTTCACACCAGTTGCCAATTCAGAACAACTTGAGGAAGGCGTCCGACAATGACAGGAAGGGCTGTTACAATGAAGGACACCCGGCTCAGTGTGGAAGCAGGAAATGACATGGCCGCTGTCCACCCAGCAGACCCACGCTCGCCCTCGGAAGGGCCGCCAACTGTCTGCCAGCAAAGAGAGCTCGTCCCACTGTGAAGGTAGTTCAATCACAGTATTGGTCTGATTCCGCTCTGCGCTAAGCGGGCACAGAGAAGCGAATCACACATTTGCCGCAGGCCTGCGTTCTTTTCTCAGAACAAGAGTGTACCTGGAAAGGACGGAACCTCCAGGAGTGTGCAAACTCCACCCTCAAAGCCCAATTCACTGCCCTCGCGGTCATTCAGACCCACCTACGGGGACCCTGTAGGACAGGGTGGGACTGCCCGCTGTGGCTTTCCAAGGCTGTAAACCTTTAAGGGGACAGCAAGTCTCATCTTTCCCCTGAGGAGCAGTTGGTGGTTTCAAACTGGCAACCATGTGGTGAGCAGCCCAATCCGTGACTCACTATGCCACCAGGAATCCTGAGAAAGTCCTTCTCCACACGCCTCCCAGAAAGGGACAGAAGGCTTAATCCAAACCTTCGTTAACATTCCTCTCTGAAGACCCAAAAGGTTTAACAAAGAAATTTGCTAAATCTACGCCTCTTCTGAAGGCGAATGTCAGGGTCAGCCTCATTATATATGGAGGCCCAGATACTGCCTAAGAAAATGTTACTGAGGCGGTGAACAAGGCTTAGGAAGACAAGATTCTTAGAGAAATCTCACTGCCATCGAGTCAATGCTGACTCATGGCGACCCCATGTGCATTTCCAAAAGCCCAGCCCAGTCTTCCGCCTGCAGAGCAGCTTGGTGGTTTCCAACTGCCTGCCTTGCGGATGGCAGCCCAATGCTAACCACTAACCACTGCACCACCAGGGCTCCTCTTAAAGAAATGGAGCAGGTCAAAGGGGGCTCCCTAGCTGACACAGAATATTCTTTGAAAGTACTCGACCAGTGCAAAGGGGCGGCTGACAGCCTGGGAGCCACAGGGCACTGGAGACTGCAGGAAGAGGTGGCTTGCAGCAGGCCCACTGCAATGGCAGCTGTGCAACACAGAGAAAGTGCTTTGGCATCACCGCTCCAGCTCGGGGAAACCTTACATGTGCCACAAGCTAAAGATTCAGGTTGTTCTGCGACAAAACAAAATAAAGAGGCTTTTGATGCACAGCCCTTTAACAACGAGTAGATTTACACAAGAACAGCTGTAGATAAGCCCGTGGTACAGGTAGGTGCACAAATGCACACACAGACAACCACAGGAACGCATTTAATGAGGCATTCCAAATTATTTTGATTAGTTCGCGTTGTCGAGGCTAGTGTGATATTAGAGATGCAAAGTTTCATTCATGAAATTTTAAATAATGGTGATAAGATTTATCGAGACACACAGCAGAACCTAAATATAAAGCCCATGAATAATAGAATGTGCATGAATTTTGAATGCTTATTTTTCCGGAAGAAAACAAAGAACCGACTGTGTGAATTCTTGGAGTCTCTATGTGTGTGCTGCATTTGCATTTCAATAGCCTTGCAAGGTAAGCTCTGTGAAATTGGTCAAATGTATAGACTCTCCTCTCGCCTCCACCCCAAATCAGTCAATTAGCTTCCAGAGAGAGTGGCAGGCAGAAGTTAATATCCGGCATCTCAAAATCTATTCCAGCTGATACAGATCAAAATCATTCCAGAGCCAGGATGCTGAGGACACAGCTGTGTGTGTGTGTGTGTGTGTGTGTGTGTGTGAGAGAGAGAGAGAGAGAGAGAGAGAGAGAGACACTTAATGGAACGAATTCTGGATAGTAAGTATTCAATCCCAGGAGCTATTAGCCCATGTGGTCAGCAATCACACACATGGAAATAGACAAGGCAGTTGCCCAATGTTTGTACAAAGAGGACACACATAAAAATCACCAAATGGAAAATTAACATACTGGATGGTTTTCTCCAGGAGGTAAAAAAGATGAGTCTGACAACTTTTCTCTATTTAGAACAAAGAACTTTAAAGAGGCCAGCCCTCCTCTATCGATTCTTATGGACAGGCTACAGATACAGGGTCCTTATGACCTCACTCCCCCACCCCGCCCCCATGCCATCACCATCCCTCCCCTGCTGAACCTCTCCTAAGGACCCCACTGCTAATGCCCAGATCAAAAGCCTTCCCCACCTCCCTTTCAGGTACTCCTTGCCCTCCATCAATTCTCTTATTGCCAAGGATTTACAACTTTTTTTTAAAGTTTAGTTTATTTATTTAATTTTTAATCGTTTTATTAGGGGCTCAAGCGACTCATCACAATTCATACACACATCAATTGTGTAGAGCAAATTTGTACATTCATTGCCCTCATCATTCTCAAAACATTTGCTCTCCACTTAAGCCCCCAGAATTAGGTCCTGGTTTTTCCCCCTCCCTCCCTACTTCCCCCTCCCTCATGAGCCCTTGATAATTTATAAATTATTATTTTGTCATATCTTGCCCTGTCCGATAAGGTGGAAAAAGTATAGTTCCTACTCAAATATTACATAGTGAAATGATCAATCTATCATGTCTTTTCAGTCATGGCATTTTTGCCCTGAGTGTGATTAAAAAAAAAGGCAGGGTCTTACAGAGCATGGTTTGGCCCCACTTCAGGAGAAAACTAGTACCTCCTCTTATTTGCTGCTTTCACGCTGGTCATTTCCTGCCTTATCCCACCATTCTTCTCTTCCTGGAATGGAAATTGATTCTGCTAGAAACCCCGAGGTAAGTCCGAAGGACAAGGTTTTAGGCTTGGCTCCACAGGACGCACTCAAGAACTAGAAATGGGAAACTGAGCTTAAACAAACGAACGCATGAAGAAACCAGCAAACATTTGGCTGGTGTGGGGCACTGTGAGCTAGGCATAGGGCTGCTAACAGCTAGGTCAGTGGTTCAAACCCACAACTACTTCACAAAAGAAAGAGGAGCTGTCTGCTCCCATGAAGATTGATAGTCTTTGGACCCCTGTATAGGGTCACTATGAGTCAGAATCCACTTGATGGCTGTGGGTCTGGTTTGGGTTTCTGGTGGCATAGTGAGTCATAGCTCAGTCATTAAGGGAAAGGCCAGGAGGGGTTCGAACCTACCAGCCACTCTGCAGGACAAGATGTGGCAGTCTGAGTTACAGCTAGGCGAGATGCATGCCTGCCTCTATCGTTGTGCTTACAGTAAGTCTGCCAGCTGAGATTAGGGATTCTCATATTTCACAAAGGGAAACTGAGTCTCAGAAACATTTAAAAAATCATTTTATCAGGGGCTCATACAGCTCTTATCACAATCCATACACACACCCATTGTGTCAAACACATTTATACATTTGTTGCCATCATTTTCAGAACATTTTCTTCCTACTTCAGTCCTTGGTATCAGCTTTTTCCCCCCCTCCCTCCCTCCCCCACCTACCCTTGATAATTTATAAATCATTATTACTTTTTCATGTCTTACCCAGACCGATGTTTCCCTTTACCCACTTTTCTGTTTTCTGTCCCCCTGGGAGGGGGCTATATGTAGATCGTTGTGATCGGTTCCCCCTTTCTCCTTTCTCCTCCCACCTTCCCCTTCCCAACCTGTTACTGCTACTCTCATTATTGGTCCTGAGGGGTCTATCTGTCGTGGAGTCCCTGTGTTTCCAGCTCTTATCTGTACCCGTGTACATGCTCTGGTCTAGTCGGATTTGTAAGGTAAAATTGGGATCATGATAGTGGTTGTTGGGGGTGGGAGGAAGCATTAAAGAACTAGAGGAAAGTTGTGTTTCACCAGTGCTATACTGCACCCTGACTGGCTCATCTCTTCCTTGTGACCCTTCTGTAAGGGGATGTCCAGTTGCCTACAGATGGGCTTTAGGTCTCCACTCCACACTCCCCCTTATTCACATTGATATGATTTTTTGTTCTGGGTCTTTGATGCCTGATACCTGATCTGATCAACATCTCATGATCACACACACAGGCTGGTGTGCTTCTTCCGTGCGGGCTTCGTTGCTTCTCAGCTAAATGGCCGCTTGTTTATCTTCAAGCCTTTAAGGCCCCAGATGCTATATCTTGTGATATAGCCAGGCACCTACAGCTTTTTTCACCACATTTGCTTATGCACCCACTTTGTCTTCAGCAATTGTGTTGGGAAGCTGACCATCACAGAATGCTGGGTTATTAGAACAAAGTTTTCTTGCATTCAGGGGGTACTTGAGTAGAGGCCCAATGTCCGTCTGTTACCTTAATGCTTAATATATAAATATATGTACATAGATCTATTTCCCTATTGTTATATATAAGTAGATTTACATATGTACACGCCAGTATTTAGACCTCTATAAATGCCCATACATTTTTAACCTGTTCCAGTGTTGCCTTACCTAGGATATGGCAAAACCACGTGGCACAAAGGAAGCAGGAGAGAGGCAGGAGAACTCAGCAACAACTCACGGCCATGGAGTCGAGGCTGATTCAGAGCAACCCCACTGAGCGGGGAAGAACTGCCCCTGGGGCTTTCCAAGGCTACAACTCCTTAGGAAGCAGAAGGCCCTGACCTTCCCCGGAGGAGCAGCTGGTGGTTTCCAACTTCTGCTCTGGCATCTGCCCACCACAGCACACAGATATCTTCACATCCGCAGACACCACACCTCCATGCCTGACGGGGTTCTTTTACCTCCTGCTCCAGCATCTCCAGGTGCCATCAAGGCGATCCCACTTTGTGGTGACCCCAATTTGTGGTGACTCCATGAGGGTCAGAAGAACTGTACCCCAGAGGATTTCCCAAGGCTGCGTTTTCTAAAGCAGACCAGCCTTTTTCTGAGGCATCTCTGTGTAGACTTGAACCTCTAACTTGGTTAGCAGCTGAGGGTTTTCACTGTTTAAAAAACTAAAGATTTATTTTTAAACATGCATACCTCTTATTTATCATTGCAACATTCCCGGGGGGTGAGAAGCACTCCCATTTCACTGACTGGAAAGACGAAATTTAAAAGAATGCAGCTTTCCCAAGACAATGAGGTTAACAAGTGATGACCCTGGACTGCAGCTACAGGCATCAGGAGAAGCCTTCGCCTTAAATCTTCCCCATGGGCTTCAATTTGTCTTAATTTACCCACTTCTACAATAGGACATTGACAGGGAGCTGCCAGAGGTTCAGGCTGGATTCAGAAGAGGACGTGGAACAAGGGATATCATGACTGATGTCAGATGGATCTTGGCTTAAAGAGGAGAATACCAGAAAAATGTTTACTTGTGTTTTATTGACTATGCCAAAGTATTTGACTGTGTGGATAACAAATTATAGATAGGCTTGAGAAGCACATTTCATTGTGCTCATGTGGAACTTGTATGTGGATCAACAGGCAGTTGTGTGAACAGAATAAGAGAATACTGCATGGTTTGAAATCAGGAAAGGTGTATATCAGAGTTATATTCTCTCACCATATTTGTTCAATCTGTATGAGGAGCAGATTATTAGAGAAGCTGGATTATATAAGAAGACTATAGTATCAAGATTGGAAGAAGGTGTATTAACAACCTTCAACGTGCAGATGATACGACCTTGCTTGCTAATGAAGACCAAGGATTGCGCATTCAGTAGGAATTACAACTCAATGTGAAGAAGACCAAAATACTCAGAACTAGACCTATAGATAACATCATGACAAATGGAGAAAGGTTGAAGTTGTCAAGGATTTTGACTTGCTTGGATCCCAACCAATGCTCATGGAAGCAATTAGACAAGAGATCAATCGATGTGTCACATTGGGTAAATCTGCTGCACAAGACCTCCCTAGAGTGTTGAAGAGCAAGGATGTTACCTTGAGAACTAAGGAGTATCTGGCCCAAACTATGTTTCTTCCATTGCCTCATATGCATGTGAAGTTGGGCAATGAATAAAGACCAAAGAAGGATGGATGCATCTGAATTGTGGAGCTGGAGAAGAACACTGAAAGTACTATGGACTGCTAAAAGGACAACCCGATCTGTCTTGGAAGAAGTGAGGGCAGAGTGCTCCTTAGAGGCAAGGATGGCAAGACTTTGTCTTACATACTGTGGACATGTTGTCAGGAGAGAGCAGTCCCCGGAGAGGGACATCATGTTTGGTAAAGTGGAGAGGAAGCAAAAAAGAGGAAGGCCTTCAAGGAGATGGATTGACACCGTGGCTGCAACAATGGTCTGAAGCATAGGACCAATTGTGAGGATGGTGCAGGACTGGGCAGTGTTTCATTCTGTGGTGCATGCGGTTGCTATGGGTTGAAACCAACCCAATGGCACCTAACGACAACCCTACTACCACCACCGCTGTGTGAGCCATTTCTTGACATCAATCTCTTCCCACCTGCGTATTCATGCCAGCGTCACTGGGTTTGCGTCTCCAGAGAACCCAGCCTAACACACCCTCAATATTACCTATCCCAATATGTTACCTTTTTATTTCATTTCAAATAAAATAAAAATACTAAAGTCTTAAAAAATATATTTTCTGTTTTCCACAATTACTTGGAACTCATTGTGGCAGATTCTGCCGTTAGGCCCCCATTTCTTTACTGGAGATTTCATGTTCTCAAAACATTGATAGGCAAGAAGGCAGAAAAGTATTACAGTTAAAGATAAGATTAGATTCTCATTAGCTATAAAAACAAACAGGCTCGGTGATTTTATTTTATTATCACTATGATTTAATGCCTTTGTGTACACACAACCCCAAACACAGAAACTGGAAACTGTCAGAAAATGAATAAAAGTCTGTGTTTTTCATGTACCTTTCTGTTGGGATCCCTTATCTTCAATTACAGATATTCCATTCAAATGGGACAAAAATCTTGCCTGAATTTGATATGATCTCACTCAGGTTTTAAATTCACTCACTGTTTCACACAATATGGTACCAACCTCATCATCTTCATTTGAGAATGAATTGCTTTTTTCATTACAGACCCTATGTTGAGATGTTTCATTTGGCCTTTTCAAATTGCATCGGAATGAGACTCGTAGGCAAGTTGTCAAAGTTGGAAGCAAATTTGCAAGAAAAAAACCCTCTGTGTGTGTGTGTGTGTGTGTGTGTGTATGTGTGTGTACACACACACACAGTTTTTTTTCTTGCAAATTGCTTCCAACTTTATATATATATATACAGATCTTCAGAATTGGATACATTATTTTCACGGCCTAACACTAAGCCATACAAGTACTTTTTCTATATGATTTTAACCAGCCCTACAAAATAAGTGTTAAAATACACACTATAGTGATTCTTGAAAAACTATTGTAATGGAAAACTATTCATCTGGGAGAAATTGCATTTTTGTTTATTCATAGTCCACTGTTTAAAGCTGATCAACTTCAGAACCTCTTCCCAGACTTGACCTCTCTGGTTGAAATCCATCCATACAAAAGCTTAGGGGCCACCTCCACCTAGCCAGCTTCAAGGGACACTTCAAGCTCAAGACCCACCACACCAATGGATTATCTTGACGCCATCGGTCACTTCCTGCTCTTATTTGTTTCTCGTCACTAAAGTGATGAACTTCTCCTTAGGGTTTTCTTTTCATAACCTCAAACCACCAATCTTCAAAAAAACCTTACTGTCCTGAAGTCAATTCTGACTCATACCAACTCCATACAACTGAACAGAATTGCCCACTGGGGATTCTGAGGCTGTACATCTTTAAGGGAACAAGAAGCCTCATCTTTCTCCCTCAGAGAGTCTGGTGGGTTCAAATCGCTGGCTGTCTGGTTAGTAGCTCATTTGTACAATTTTTACTGCCATAGAGTTGATTCTGAATCATAGCAACTTTATAGGACAAAGTAGGGCTGCCTCTGGGTTTTTAAGACTTTAACACTTTAGGGGCGTGGAAGCCCACTTGCAACCAACTAGCACTACCAATACTGTTGCTGTTGATGCCACGGAGTTGGTTCCAACTCAGAGCAGGCCTGTGCACACCAGAACCAAACGCGTCCACTCCTAAGCCATCCTCACAGTTGTGCTTAGGTTTGAGCCCACTGTGGCCGGCACCCTGTACACCCAGCTTGTCAAGGACCTTCCTCTTTTTGGATGCTTCTCCACTTTACCAAGCAAGGTGTCCTCTCCAGGGACTAGTCTCTACGACAATATGTACTAAGTATAGAAGACAAAGTCTCACCACCCTTGCCTCCAAGGAGCACCCTGGGCGTACTTCTCCCAAGTTTGTCCTTTTGGCAGTCCATGGTACTCTCATCTTCTTTGCCAGCACTATAATTCAAACGCATTAATTCTTCTTCAGCCTTCATTAGCCAATGTCCAACTTTCACATGCAAATGAGGCAATGGAAGCTATCAAGGCTTGGCTGAGGAATACATTAGTTCTCGAGGTAACATCCTTGCTCTTCAACCCTCTACAGAGGTCTTAGCAGCACATTCACCCAACGCAACTTGTCTTTTTGATCTCTTGACTGCTGCTTCCACGAGCATTGATTGTGGAGCCAAGCAGGATGAAAGCTTTGACAACTTTAAATTTTTCGCCATTTATCATGATGTTATCTACTGGTCTGATGGTGAGTTATAATTCATACTGAAGGTTGAAAATCCTTGATTTTCATAAAAATAACCCACCAGTTGGTCACCAAAATCCTGTTGTCATGCAGTTAACTTTAATTCATGACTTCCATTCTCCGTGTATGTCAGAGCAGAACCACACGCCCCGGGGTTTCAATGGTTGTAGTCTTTAGAGAAGATTACCAGGCCAGGCTTCCACAGGGCTGCTGGGTAGACTTAAACTGCCAACCTTTGAGTTAGTAGCCACATGTCAACAATTTGTGCCACTAAGGGACCTAACCTAGGCTGGTCACCGCCACCTTGCACTGTCTTTACTTACACGCTCGGTGAATATTAGCATCACCTCTGACCTCTTCTTTCTAACTTCCTAGCTGTTTACCCTGTTTATTTTTTTGGCCTCCCAGTCATTCTCTTTAATTGTTGTCGATTGCCAAAATAATTATCTTAGCTCTGCTTACAATCCTTCAATAGCTTTCTACTTCCAATACCACAGGGTCCACATTTCTCCACATGGACTCTGCTCATTACCTGCTGCCTCTCACATGCACCACCTTGAAAAGAGTTCACCTTTGCACACACTGGTTTCCCTACCTGGGATGCAGTCTTCCTGCATCCCCTCCTGGCCATTCCTGACAAGGCAGCGGAAACACTCCACAAAGCCATCCCTGACCTCCTTCGGCAGGGCTGAGCACATCCCAGATCCCCTGCAGTGGGACTGGCATCAGTGGTGGTACTTATTTTTGCAGAAATTGCTGACTGTCACCCCACCCCACCCCCCCACCCCCCCTCAGTTACAAACCTCTCATGGGTCCGTTCCATACTCCACTCACACATGGTTGTGCTGCTATCGTCTGGGGAGAAAGTGCAGTCATAAAATTTTAAGATACAAAGTATAGTCTTTAGGCATAAGTCTACTCAATGTCTGCTATCACGAATATTTTTATTATTCCCCTTGTGCATTTCTCAAAAGACAAAGAAGCTCTCATGGCACCGTGGTTAGCTCCTGGCTGCTGCTCCCAACAAGGTGAGTAGTTTGACCCCACCACCTTCTCTGTGGGAGAGAGCTGTGGCCATCTGTTTCTGTAAAGATTACAGCCTCGGACATCTCACCAGGCTCTTGGACCCTGTCCGACAGGGTCACTAAGAGTTGGAATCGACTGTGGCAATGGGTTGGGTTTGGGTGAAAGCAAGGCCAAGAATGGCACTCTCCTTCATGACATGAATGGAAAGCACCTGCCTTCCCCACACAAGTAGAAATAATGAATGTCTGCAGAACTCAAACACGGACACACCAAAGAGTATCTGCGATAAGGCCTCCAGATCTCAGTATGCATAACTCGGGCATTAAGAGACTGCTTCCAAGGAACCCC
>NW_022111373.1:84737406-84773041 GCF_000313985.2 Echinops telfairi
TGTTACACCGCACCCTGACTGGCTCATCTCCTCCCCGAGACCCCTCTGCAAGGGGATCTCAGTGGCCTACTAATGGGCTTTGGGTCTCCACTCCGTACTCGCCTCACCCCCCACCCCCGTCCACCTTTTTAAAGAACTATATACACTCATCCGGTCTACACGCTTCAGTAGGTAGTTTAGTAACTGTCCTTTTCTCCCTTGACTTTATTGTCAGCACCCCCATACTTAAATAACTGACAAAAATATAATTTTAATAATGCCTTTATCATCTAGCATGTGTGTTTGTTATATTCCAATCTCCAAACCTTTGTTTTCTGCCAAACAAAAATCCGTGCTTCCTCAGAGAGATGCAGAAAGCTCTGGTTGTACTCACAATTTATGTGAAATGGGAGTTTCAAGTAAATGCACACGCCTTCTTTGATTTCATTAACTCTGGTGCCAACGATCAGATGATTGGTGGCTGTGTGCACATTGATCTTGGTAAGTTCATGTAATTCTCCATTTTTATAGTTTATTGGGTGTATTGATCAGCTAGCCTTTTAGGCCCCTTTTGTCTCCTTCTGTCGTTCTTTTAACTAATTTCCCTGTTTCTAATTCAACATTATTGAAGTTCTAACTAGGTCCCTTCTACGTAAGGGATCTTTTGGGATAAGTTAAGCGTTTTTTCTTTTTCTTTTTTTTAAGACATTGTAAATAAAAACTCACAAATTTTCAAATCAGACACCGGCAGCTAAGTAGCAAAGGGGTAGGAACCACCACAGGAGAACCTGAGTCCGTTCTGAGCAGCTCGGGCAAAAATGGAAAGACACAGGCGAGGTCACACAGCTCTGGTTAGCTGATTAAAAGAAGCGAACGGGTTCGTGTGGGGCCAGAGAAACATTTTTAGCACTGAATGAACACTAGGTGAATGTATCATGTGGGCTGAAAACACGAGACCATGCAAACACAATAAATGGGGCCTGACAACAAGCCGCATCATGTTCTCTTATGGCCACTTTTTTAGCAACCCTCTTGAGGAGCCAGGGCCCTGCGGGGGAGCTGGAATTCTGTAAGGGAATTCTAGAGGAGCCAGACAGGGCGGTTGGGTGGGGGAGCACCCGCTGCTGGGCGGGCCTCAGGGAATCACTGGGACAGATGGTAAGAAGTCACGTGGGTTCCTCCTCTCACCACTGGCCTCTCCTCTCGAGAGGCAGATTGGGCGAGCAGAGCAGATCAGAAGTGAGACTTGCAGCGGCTGAAGTGTAGGGTTTCCCGCCTCATAGATTCAAAGAAAAACCGTGTGCTTAGATAGGAGTAGGAGCCCTGGTGGCATAGTGCTTACGAATTGGGCTGTTAACTGCAAGGTCAGCAGTTCAAAACCACCAGCCACTGTGAGGGAGACAGCCACGGCTGTCTACCCCTGTAAAGAGTTACAGACACTTGGAAACCCACAGGGGCACTTCCGCCCTGTCCTACAGGGCTCTGGCAGTGCGTTTGGGTTGGCATTTGGATGGGCATGTAAAGGGGGAGGAATGCAAACCGAAGATTTCAGCCTTTTACATGAATGGCACCCTCTCAACAAAGAGAAACTAAAGGTCGACCCAGAAGCAACACCATGACGAACAAAGAACAGTGTGACACTGGCAAGGATGACATTTTACCGGCATCCCCCATCAACGCCCATGAGGCAGCAGTCCAGAGATCAAAAGGATGTGTTGCATGGGGCAGCTCTGCTACCAAAGACCTCTTTGAAAGTGTTCACGAGCAGAGATGTCCTTCTGAGGACCAAGATGCGCCTGACCGAAGTGACGGGACTTTCAATCCCCTCCTGAGCACGTGAGAGCTGCCCTGTGAGCGAGGACGATCCCCGAGGAACTGATCCTTTCAACGAGGTGCCCCTGAAGGGCACTCAGCACACCCGGCACGGCCAGAGGCAGCAGCAATGCGGTCGTGGGACAAGTACGGCCAGAGTGCTGCACAGACACGGAGATGGCAAGGCGTGGTCGTGTCACTTCAGACATGTCATTGAGAGGGAAGAGTCCCTGGAGAAGGCCATTTTGCTTTGTCAGCTAAAAAACCAAGAGGGTGATCCTCTGGGAAATGGATTGTCCCCGTGGTGGCAACAATGAACAGACTCCAAGATATTTGGGCAACAACAAATGGTACTTGACTGGATTCTGCCGGAGATCATCTTTCAGGATCTTAAGTTGTCCTTGGGGAAACTCTGGCAACAAGGATGGGAAAGGAGTAAGATGCACTGAGTAGGTGCTGTGCAGCACACAGTCAGAGAACACGAAGAGAGTTCCATCCCCTTGAGCCTTGAAGGAGTAGGACAAGGCACTGAGCTGCTACCAGGAAGGATGGTGTGCGAGTCCACCCAGAGGGGCCCCACTCAAGGGAAGGGCCTGGTGACCTGCTTCCAAAAATTCAACGACTGGACAATAGCTGTCCTCTGACATACATGGGACTGCCATGAGTCAACAACAATGGCATTGGCTCGATCCTTAAAACACCTCGTAGATGGTTTCCTTTCTGGCCCCGTTGCTCCCGGCGGCCTCTCAGCCGTGTTCTGAAGTCACACAGTGCTGTCCTGTGACGGTGGGGGGAGGGGGGGGAATAGAACCGTCCAGTGGGTTCCTCTCTGTACAACAGGAGCAAACAGTACCCGGTCCCGTGCCATCCGCACAGACGCTTGCTGGCCCTAACGGCACCTGTTGTCCGTCTTCCTCCAGCCTCGGAACCGACCACATTCGGGTGAGGGGCAGTGCAATTAACACAAATAATCAACCATCCTCATGTGGTTGTTACGTTTGGGCCCTGGTTACAGCCACCTTGTCCATGTCAGGGAACATGGACATATCACATATCACTCTGTGACCACATGTTTGGTTCCCCCGCCACTCTCTTCAACAGGTTTGTCATTTCAGGGTAAGAGTCTCAAAAGAGAAAGAATTTTAAAAGAGTGCATTGTGCTATATCGGATGAGGCGGGCAAATAAGTCAGATCAATAATGCCGGAACGATGAGAAGGTTTCAGAAATAATTAGAACACCCACAGGTAGCTAATGAGAAGGCAGAATCTGGGCGAGATAAGAACAGGGCATCCAGCATAGGCGACGAGCCTGCTGACGGCTGGAAATCCCACAGCATGCTGGCCATGGCAGCGGCAGAACACGGCTATAGAAGGCAGAGAGTTGAAGACAATGTGAGAAAAGTAGACTGGGCTTAAACTGGGCCCTATGAACTACAGGCTGCCTTTCCACTCTAGTCTCAGTTTGGTAATAGAGAGAGTGATATGGGCATGTAAGCCGGCCAGCAGGATGTCCACCAGAGGAAGACGGCCTGGACACAGGGTAGCAACAGACCTTTGGGTAACCCGGGTGGAAAAGAAGAAAGGTCTAGACATTTCTCCTATTTCAGAGAAATAGAATTAGAGGCACGGTGACAACGAGCAAGAGATGGAGAACCCACAGGTGGGGACTTGGAGAAGTATTTCATGGACCGAAATGAACAGATGTTAATTTTCTGGTTTATCAACAACTACACCAGAGGATGAGGGAACGCAAAGGAAAAGCTTAGCATTCAAATTAGTTTATTTTGCTCTGTTAACAAAGTTTTCCAAGAAAATTTCCAGAGAACAAGTGTTAGAAATCTAACGAGGTATGAAATGTTAGGGATGTGGCCCCCTTCTACCCTGTCAGTCAGGAGACTTGTGGAGCTACAGTGCTAATGTCTACAGGAATCGCTCAGACCCAGAAATCTACCTTCTCTAATGGATGAGAAACCACACGAACAAACGGTGCAAACACCACCTGGATTCTTTCTATCCCACCTTCTCTATGCTGTTTTAGAACTTCTGGAGAACAGGAGATTCTTGTCATCCTAAGTGTTTCCATTGTAATCATCTAGCGTGGCTTCTTTTTCGTAGCGACTCGGCCTTCAGGGGAACCGGGAGACAAAGACTCCCACATCATGCGGCTATCATATGTGTAATGCTGCTATCATATGTGTAATGCTGCTATCATATGTGTAGTGTAAATACATCATAATCCCATTACTGTTGGCCCAGAAGACACCCTGAGACACTAGGCGTTGAAGGACCTACAGTCCAGCTCCGCCAGAGAGAAGGATCTGATACCTGGTCAGCACAGAGGAGTCCAGAACTGAATTCCGGAGGAAGGCCAGTAGAAACCTCAGATTATTTGCCGCAGGAAGAAAATTAGTTTGTTGTTGCTTTAAGTTATAAATAAAATGATGTCAAGGAGAGGAGAAAGAGAAGCAAACCAGACCACAGCACACATTTCTAAGGCCAAAGGGCAAGGATTTAGCACAGTTCTACGCTGACATACATGGGGAGACATAGCATACAGGTCAACTTGATGGCAACTGAGTGTTTGTTTGTTTGGATTTACTTGTGTTTCTAACTGGATCAAATGAGTGGCTAGAGTTAGGAAAAAGATTTCCTGAATTCCCAGGGACACATAACCCTCTGGAAGTAGACTGAGATGGCATCATTTAATGAACAAGGAGAAGCAACAGCAGATGTGGATACCTGGCACAACCACGCCCATGAGGCAGGGAAGAGAGGATTCTGGGAGCTCTCTCAGGATGGGCCTCCTGCTCAGCGTGGCTCCTTCCGGCCCTAATGATACCTGTTGCTCTTTTCCCTCCAGCCTTGGAGTCTATCATATTAGGGTTAGGGACATTGGCATCAAAACAAATAAATGGGAAGCATATACCAGAAGTCACCGAAACAATTAATTTCCCTGACAGTTAAAAAATATGATCCATGTAGGAGGGATATTAAGCCCGAAAGGAACCAGTTATCCTTTGACGAATTAGAGCTGTCCAGAAATTCAAATTGCCCCAAGTCCAAGGTCTGCCCAAGCCCATCCATCCGTCAGAATTCTCCATGTTTTGAGATGCAATCTAGAAAGTTCTCCACATTTTCACAGTAGAAGCCAATGGGGCCGCTTTCTCTCATTCTCATTTCAAAGGCAGTGATTGAAATGCTATCAGCAGTACCGGAAATATTAATACAGTCCACAGGAAAGATGGAAAAGCACAGTCACTTAAGATGAACAGTTCAGTTGTGTTGCCAATTTACGAGGTAGCCACTCTCTGAGACCGTTTATGTTCTGACGAAAAAGAATTCTTCGAAGTCTGAATTGTTGCAAAAACAAATAACTAAAAGCACCATTAGTATAAGTATGTTTTAAGAGATAGAGGTATGGGGTTATTAAAAGCAGATTCATCTCATACTAAACACATATAAAATTATTATCAAATTAAATCTTTTTTTTAATTAAGCCTGTTGGTGGGCTATCGATATTTGACACAAGGTTTTAAATTATTTGAAGAAACATTCAGTTCCACCTATTATGCATCTATTCAGTGGGAGAAAACTCTCTTTTAATATTATAGTCTTTCTCAGTCACCTATCATAAGGATCCTTGTAAATCAATTCCATTCACTGTCCTCACACAATTGCTGTAGTTTAAAAGTAAATTCAAAGAGTAAAAACACAGTGACTCTATTTAGTCAGGATGGGTGTGAAATATTATAAAGAAATCAACCCTGGCTTTGCCACATAAAAATTACTAAGTTAAAAAAATTACTGAGTAAATACTACTCACTTTATGTTTCTTGTGTGGCCTTCAACTTTGACAAAACTCAACTATATCTATTTCCTGATTCAACACACTCAAAAATCATATGCTAGAGGGTCTGTTTGTTGGCTTGCTGGCGTGTTTTGCCAGAAAAATAAGCAGGAACAGAGAGCACGCGACATGCTCAGGATTACCTGGCAACGCAAGGTCAACAGCCCACACGTCAAACAGCAGGTTCCACGCGGGCCTCCCGAAGGCAGGCAGGCGTGCCTCGCCTGCAGGTTGCCATGTACCGCTCTCCACAGTGTCTGTCTCTGCTCTCCCTCCATTCTGAAACTCACCAGGTGGTGGTGTTCCCACGCACTGAACACTGACACCTCTGGCCATACACATGAATACTTAACTTGGGCGTTTTGTAAATGTTCAATTTCTTACAGTAGAAGTATACTGGAATAAGACAGCTACTCTGTATATGTGATGCCTTTTTTCCCCTCCTCTCCTCTAAACGTTAGACATAATGGAGGTTTTTTTTTTAAAAAAAATAGGCTTTTTAAAGCCCAAGTAAAGTTGTAGCTATGGGTAACGGAACTTTTAAGCACTTTCCTACTGCTATTTCTCACAGCATGCAGACTTTTATCTCACTCCTAAGAGAAAGCAGACAGTTTCTATCCATTATATAGTAGATGATGGCAGGTGTGGAAGAATACGTTAAGTACAATAAAGATCAGCACTCTAAGCACTATATTAGCAAGTTATGCTTCCTTTGTTTTGTTGGAAATCGCTTAGATGGAAAATAGCAATGTTATTTTTAAGCAACCACAGTAACCATTCCTTTCTTTCTAAAATTAAAAGACCCATGAAATCCATACCCTCACAATAAGCCCCCTACGTTCCAACGATCTCCTCTCAAGCTGTGACTGTACACATGTGGTCATAGAAAAGGATCAAAACCCACGAGGAGGGGCTTTCTTCTTTAAAAACAAACAATAAAACACTTATCAGCACGATTAAAAGTGGATTCGGTGATGGAGAAAACTCTCAGCAGACCTGCTGGCCAGTTGTGGCCATGTGAACTGTGCGGAGCGTCCTGGAGTTTATACCACCTTTTTAACCTAGAGCTTTTCCAGATTTTCCCAGTGACCCCAGAGAGGACGTGGACACACGGAACAGCTGTGCATTACTGAACTTTATAGACGTGGTGGAGACAAAGGAAAGGAAACCCCAGCAGTGACTAACCCTCGCTGTACATTCAAACACAATGACCACACCGAAAACCGCCCAGGGGGCCCTCTGTTTACTTAGGCTTGGAACAATGGATGACACTGAACCCCAATTTATGGACCCCCTTTTGGGTTTACTGGCAAATGAGCTCCACGCTGGCCTTTCCCAGGAAAGGATGCCAGCGAGGTGGGTATAATTAGCAACGGACACTTTGAACAAAAAAAGCTGGCAGCAGACTACCTTGACAGAACTGAGGGTCAGAGACCATTCTCCAAGGTGCCCTTAAACACTTTTTTTTTCATTTCAAAAATAATGAATATGAGTTGGCTAATGATCAGATCTTTTTCACAAAGAAAAATACCCACTAGGCACCGGGGGTAGGGGTAGAAAAGTTCTTGATGAGTGAAGCACACTCATTTTGAACATACTGATGTTTCTGACTCCCTTAAACTTACAAACTGCCAGGCAGATGGTTTTTGGCTGCTGTTGTTGTCCCCGCCTCCCCGCAATCCCTTTCTTTTTCAAGTTCTGATTTGCCAAGTTTTTAACTTGGAATACACGTGTGCACGAGAACCTTAGTGATTTAATCAGTGCGACTTGGGCACAAAAAGCCAGGCGGTGAGCTACATTAGCGTTCCTCCCCTCCACACAAACCAGTGGCAGGGAACTTTGACGGAGCCGCCAACACAAACTTTCCTTTTCCTGACCGGGAGAACGCTCCGCAGCTGCACACATCTGCCGAGTAGGACAGATGCTGCCGGGCGGGCCAGCGGAGCGCCATCCCGGCACTGGATGGAGTTGCTAGCCAGCCACCGACTTCCAGACTCTTGGACGCACACCCACTCAGCTCATCAGCTGTCACTGACTTGCATGGTTTAACTATTCTTGAATAACCGGCCAGAAAAAGAACTAAGCGCCCACCGGAGTCTCCAAGTCCAAGTCCTAGCCATTGTCTGCCACCAAAGAGCAACTCCTCCAGGGCGCCCTCGGTACCTAGAACTGGAGACTCACTCGGCCCATCACCGAGGCCAGGTCCCGAACTGACAACTGCGCGCCCGGACCCCTGGCCCGGAAAGGATGAAGCCCAGGGGCAACTTTGAAATCCGCAGCGGCTGCCCCCTGAGCAGGCTACGTTTCAAGAAGGGAACGATCTCCTACCTGGAGCCCTCTTCTTCTCAGAATGCTGGACTCATCCATCTTACCCCCGGCTTTCGGTGAGCCGCTCACCACAGCCTACCCATGCTGTACTACCTCTGCTGGGCGCGCGCCCCCAGCCCGGCAGCTGCTAAACACTTACATCACGCGCGCGCTGATTGGAGCCCGGAGTCAGCTGGTCCCGCTTAGTTATTCACTCCAGCAACTTCGGAGGAGCTGGGGATGCTGGCAGTTTGCAGGGAGCGAGCAGCAAGTGGGAGCCAGTCTCCTAATGCCTTCATGCGGGCGGCGGCTGGAAGCTATCACAGCGGCAATCCTTGGACCCTGGGGTTTGGGTTTCTTGTTGTTCCCCCCACACCTCCTCCACACACCTCCACCACCACCCTCTCCCTGTACACAATGCAGGCTCGGAACGGCTTGCGTCAGTGGATCTGAAGGAACTATAAGGTCAGGGTGGCTAAGTAAATCAGCGGTGACAGACACCTCTGTAAGAGGCAGCCACTGAGAGACAGGGAAAAACTAGGGCACAGCTGGCCGGTCGAGCAGGACCACCAAGCCTGCCTCTCGCCCTTTTGGATGGCATCAAAGACAAGGAAAAGGTAACAGAGCAAGCCAGCTCCGCGAACAGGAAGAGGGAAGGCTAAAGGCAGCCACCCTCCACGGCTGGGAACAGCTAGCTACACCTCCCAGCTGGAAAGCCAATTCATTTACATAAACACCTGGCTAGCAGATCCCCACTCCAAAGAAAGAAGCATTTGAGATTTAAATTGTCCTTATGACAATAACTTACTTCCGTGGTTTACCAGACCGACATGAGAAAGGGGGAGAGAAAATCTAAGAGCCATCATTAGTTGAAATATTAACCTACTTGTAGTCCATAAGCAGCCAAAAAGAGGGAGAGAGGAAGAAGAAAAAAAGATTCCCATCATGTGCAATTTCACAGTCTGTTTCAGCTTGTTTACTTTGCTCACCCTCATCTTATTTCAATTCAACTCAACCAAGAGATGAATATTAAGTTTTCATTACTGGCGTGGCACTGAGTGACAATATAAGATACTACCAATTTCTAACGGATTATTCTATTCTACAGATATTTAAATGCACACTGAAATGGAGAGACTAACTTTGTCCTGAGGGACACCCACACAGGACCTGCTGTATGTGGCTCCTCCTTTACACTGCATCAAGCCAAGTCCAGCTCTTCCAAGAAAGGCAGGTTAAATTCCGAAGCAGGAGGGATCCCTTCCTGGATCTTACTTAATGATTTCTAATTGTGGGGGTGGGGAGAGAACCTTCCCTTATAACACCTACCCACTGTTCTGCCAGCCTTCTGTCTCTTGCTAGCTGTCAACACACTATTAGGCTGGCTATCAATTGATTAGATTGTGTCATTAAAAATAGTTCAGGGATTTACAAACCTAACCCCTGAGGAAAACGGATTGTGTTCCAAGTTCCCAAATGGTCTTTTGCATGAACCTCCAGACCTAGTCAAGAAACGCCGGCCTGGCATCAGCAGAGAAGTATGTCAGGGGTTTTGTTGTTGTTGTTGTTGCTGTTGTTTTCTATCTTGAAGTGGTCACTGGATACCACTTACAGAAGGAAAAACAACAACCCAAACTTTCAAATGGTATCAAAGTCAATACTGCCTCCTAGCCACTCTATAGGACAGGGTAGCACTGGCCCTGTGAGTTTCTGAGACTCTAACTGTTTAAGGGAGTAGAAACCTCCATCTTTCTCCCTCGGAGCATCTGGTGGTTTCAAACTGCTGACCTTGCAGATCGCAGCCCACCATGTAACCACTATGCTACCGGGCCCAGAGAATTCTTAGCTCACACTCGTAAGTGGGGTAAGGTCATCTTTAAAAGGAAAGCGATGCCCCAACTGGTCAGTGTGCAGAAGCAAATGTACTAACAAATTCCAGCACCAAAAGGTTTTCTTTGACAGATCTTGAAAAACTAGGTTTCAAAAAGATAACATCTGAACCCAAGGGCTAGGGCTCGGGGAGTGGAGGAGGTGGGAGGGAACGAAGTCAGCTTTCTAACTGTCCCTGCCCTTCTGCAGCAGCACTGCTAAGAACCCCGCCCCACCCAGGGCCACCTGGACGGTCATCTTTTCCTGGAAGAGCACACCTCACTCTTCCGTACAAATGGCAAGAATGGCCAGGGCTGCCCCCTCTCAGTAGGAGTCCCAGGTGACACAATTGGCCAAGCACTAGACTAACAGTGGAAACTAATAACCCCCTCAGGCCACCCTCTGATGGGAGCCAGTGGCTTTCAAGGTTGGCTCCTGCAGACCCAGCGTGACCCCGTGCGTCAGGACAGAACTATGCTCCAGCAGCCGGTCAGGGGCTGAGTTCTGGGAAGCACATGGCAGGGCTGTTCTTCTGGCTGCCCTTGAGTGGACTACCACCCTGGAAATGGACAGCCGGACACCTCAACCATCTGACTGCCCAGAGGCTCCCCAGAGCACCTGAGAGAAGAGCACAGGGCGTTCTGGGAACGTGAAGTGTTGTCTTAGACTCAGCGTTGGCAGCAGGTCAGGATACACTTCCTCACGGGCAGTGCTACTGTCACGTTCCCTCCAAGGCACGAGAGAGGGCTCCATGATTTTAAAGTCACTCACGGAGGACCAGCTCCTTAAAACCAAAGCCAAGCAGGGTTTCCTTGTTCTCTGCCTTGGCTCTGAGGTCTGCGAAGAGTCCCCGGGTGGGGTAAGCAGAGCCCTTGGTTGCTAACCAGGTCTACCCAGAAGCACTTGAAAGAAAAGCCTGGAAATCTACTTCCCCCCAAATGGCTTTACTCTGACACAGCCAGGGTCCCCGGGGGTGGAAATCCACTTGCAGGCAACTGGTTGAGGACAAAGGTCTTGACAGTGCTGCTCCTCTTAGAACGGGTCCCTAAGGTCTCACTGGCAAGCGAGGAGGTCCTCTTGCCGTGAACAGAACAGAGGGGAGGAGGAAAGGCCAGAAGTATCTTTTCTGTGACGAATCCAGGAGGCTAGTTGGAAGCATTATCAGAAGGCATTTTGAGGGCACCCTGTCTCAAAGT
The DNA here is from genome assembly GCF_000313985.2 of Echinops telfairi. NCBI lineage: Eukaryota > Metazoa > Chordata > Mammalia > Afrosoricida > Tenrecidae > Echinops > Echinops telfairi. The sequence continues at coordinate 84,748,417 of NW_022111373.1, forward strand.
CAAGTGCTATGTCTCCCAGATTAGGAAACTCCCTGCTGCGTCTCAGGCCCTCTGCAGGTGTCGAGGTGTTTGGGGCCTGCAGGGGCAGGGAGGGAGGCGATAAAAGGATTCAGACTGGGGATGGAAAGTATGTTTCTTAACAAAGGGATATTTTGAGATAAAAAAATCTCCGCTAGTATTCACCCCTTAACTAAGTCTGAGATGAGGATGAAGGCCATCGCAGAGCCAAATCCAGTCTGAAAAAGTATCGATTACCTGTCCAAATGTATCACTTTGAGAAGTGATACACATACATTCTAAAGAAATAAAATCAGCCAGAGGCGAAAACATTTGGGACAAAAAAAAATGAAAGGCTGTTGAAAACTAACACCAAGTAATAATGGCTCGGCAGAGGGAATAGTAAAAGGAAAATTGCTACATATACCCTTTGCTCTATATTTTCTCATCAAGAGAAGCCATGTGTTAAAATGCAATAAAAACTTCCAATGATGACACTATTCACAGGTAATAATTAGCATCTAGCCCAGTTTCCATTAATAAACTCATCTTTCTCCTGCAATTTTATACCTATACCGAATCTATTCACAACATTGTGAGTTAATTTGCTAAGTACCAACCTCGATACCCATTGCTTTTACATGTGTATTCAATAATACAATCTGGCCGGCTTTGTCATTAATTGTAATTTAAAGTCAGGGGCTTTGTGGCCGTGGTTTGATTTTTTTAATTATTTGTACAGATACAACCACGTGCCTCTTCTACAGTAGGCATAATTTACTGCGTGGCATACTCAAAATCCATGCAGCTCTAATTTGAGTAAAATTTGAATTTTAATAATAATTATTACAATAAATAGCTCACAGAAAAAAACATTTTAATTTCTAAGTCCTAAGAAAAGTTGGGGGTGAGAGTAGGGCATTGATCTGGAGGTGGGAGGTCAGGTGCACACAATCCCACAAGATCCGTTCACTCATCCGCTGCCACAGAGCCACTGTGGGCTTCCCAGACTGCAATTATTAGAGAGAGAGTCCAGTCTTTCTCCCTGGGAGCTGCTGGTGGTTTCAAACTGCCAACCATGAGTATCGATTGCAGCCCAACTCGTAACCACGACGCCACCAGAGTGCCCACAAAAGGTTCGATCATAGAAGAAATGCTTGCAAGTGCTGTCCATCATAATGTCGCTTGGCAGAAGGATCCACAGGCTTGCCACCTGTTTCTTCACAAATTTAGAAACCAGTTACTACCTCTCATCACTAGTTCTATGTTGCTAACCCAAAAGTAAGTTCATCTCGTAATGTTACTCACTCATCAGTAACTAAATGTGTCTTGAGGATAGACTGTGAGAAATACTGCACAGTTTAAAAACAAAACCAAACAAAACCAGAGGTAGGGAATCCCCAGGCCCACCTTAGCCTGGTAGACCGCCCAGCTGGCCTAACCCAACCCCGGTCCAGCAGCTCTCAGCCTTCAGCTCTTACTTGCCCATCCAGCGGCCGCAGGAGCTGACGTGTGAGGGTAACAGAAGGGCCCCTTCTCCCTCCACCATCGGCCCATGCCAGAGCCAGGGAAGGCTGAGGGGAAGCACAACTGCATCCTCATACTGGCTCCATGGCACCTCCCCCTCTCAGTCAGGTCCCCAGCGTGCTGGAAGTGGGATTGCTAACACCAGCCCCACAACCTGTAGTAGATGTGCCATTAACTGCTATGTCCGTTATTTTCAGGCAACGGGCTGCGGACCCCGTGTCTCACTTAAGCTCATCCACAATAAGTCCATATAGTCAGTGAGATACACTCTTTGTTCAGTCATTCATCATTTTTTCTGGGTTTTTTTTCATATGTTGAATTTTAGTTCTTTTTTTTTAAATTATTTTATTGGGGGCTTGTACAATTCTCATCACAATCCATACATACATCCATTGTATCAAGCACATATGCACATTTGTTGCCCTCCTCATTCTCAAAACATTTGCCTTCCACTCTAGCCCCTAATATCAGTTGCTCATTTTCCCCCTCCCTCCTCCCTCATGAACCCTTCATAGTTCATAAATTATTACAGTTTTGTCATAAGTTACCCTGTCCAGTGCCCCCCCCCTTCTCTGCTGTCCATTCCCCAGGGAGGAGGCAATACTTAGATTCTTGTAATTGGTTCCCTCTTTCTACCCCACATTCCCTTCACCCTCCAGGCATTGTCCCTCTCACCACTGATCCTAAAGGAGTCATCTATACTGAATTCCCTGTGTTTCTGGTTGCTATCTGTACCAATGTACATTTTTTCTGTTCTTACTGGGCAATGATTATGTAATTGGCGGGGGGGGGGGGGTGTTACACAAAGGTAATAAAAAGTTGCAAAGGAGACACAACCTACTCATGAAAATACATACAAGTATCCATGATGGTGATGATGATGATGCTACTTTCGTGTCAATATAAACAGTAAAAGAACCTTGAGCCCCAGGAACTAGTATGAATCTGAGATTTTTCAAATATACATTTCAGTGCTTATATTTCCACATTTAAATTGTCTCTTCTTACACTTTATTTTCTTTCCTGCTTGACTTTTAATATTAATAATGCAAAACAAACAAACCCTATTGGACAGAGTAGAACTGGCCCTTTGTGTTCCTGAGGCTGACAATCTTTGCAGGAGCAGAGAGCCTCCTCTTTCTCCCAAGGAGCGGCTGGTGGATTCAAACTGGTGACTTGCAATCAATGGAGCAGAGAAACCCATCATGCCACCCCAAACAAAGGAAGCTCAGTACTGCTGAGCTGATGTCGACTCACCGCCACCCTACAGCACAGGGTAGACCTGTGATCTTCTAAGACTAACTTTTACGAGACTAGAAAGTCCTGTGTTTCTCACTCGGGGTTGAATATCACAGCTAGCCAACATTTACTGATCACATACATAAGCCAATCGCTGTTCTAAGTCCTTGACAGGAAGCATCTCCCTGAAGCCTTACAATTGCCCTACAAATGCTATAGTACTATAATCCTCTCCATTCTACAGATGAGGAAACTAAGACCAGAGAATGAAGTAACTTCCCATGACTGTGTCACCCAAGAAAGGCAGAGCTGGGACACCAACACTGACAGCCCGGCTCCAGGGTCTGGGTTCACACAATCCCTGAAGAAAAAGGCAAGAAAAAAAGCTCTTACTGCCAACAACTCGGTTCCGATGCTCAATGCCCCACACCTAGGGTTTTCAAGGATACACCTCTTTACAGGATTGCATGGCCTACTTTCTCACAAGGGGTGGCTGGTGGGTTTGAACTAGTAACCTTGCTTCCCCAACAGTACTACCAGGGCTCCTTCGAGATGAAAAAAGGAGGGCAGCCCAGGATGTCAAAGTGAAACAGCCTGTGAACACCATCCGATGATAAGGTCTCAGAGGCAGGGCATCGGGAACTCTGATTCCATGTGGCCATGCACCTCCAAAGGAGCTGGCTGTCAGCTGCTTCCAAAGGGAGTCATCTGGGCCCTCAGGACAGAGCGCGTGGAAGAAGCAGGCTGGGCACCTAGAGGGGTAGCCTCGAGTCGCTCCACCAGGTCTCCGAGCCTCCAGGTCTCCACTCTGCTCGAAATAGAACCCATAAAGCCATCTCGAATCTACCGAGAGTAGGTTCCAAGACTCCCAGTGGGTGCTGGGAACCACAGAGAGTCCGAGTTGAGCTGCTAACCACAAGGTCGGCACTTCGAAACCACCAGCCGCTCCACGGGAGAACAATGAGGCTTTCCACTTGCGTGAAGAATTAGTCTCAGAAACCCACAGGGGCAGCTCTACCTTGTCCTACAGGCTCGTTAAGAGTCAGCATTGACTCGGTGGCAGTGGGTTGAAATTCTGGGAGCATACATGCACAATGTTTTTTCCCAGGCATATATCTGATAAGCACCCAGAGTGCTCATCCTCGGGCTGTGGTTCCCAGACTCACGCCAATGGAGGATACAAAGGCCCGCAGCAGGGGGTGACAGGTGAGATTGCATGGAGCCACTCAGAAGAGCATAAGAGTTTCAGACCTGGGTTGGCCATGGGTAACTGAAACCTTGGCTATGAAAACTACAGTAAAACCACAAATCCGGTGGTGAGCTGAAATGTTCACTTACAATCCTGTGAACCCCACAACCATTAAAGACACCCTTTCGGCAGTCATGCCCACTGAGCTGGGGGGCTTTGGGCAGCACTTCATCTTTTAGCCTGATCATCTGAACTCTTGTGGAATTTATCACTGCTGTCCTCTCCTGATCTCGCTTTTCCTTTCAGATGACATGACACAGGGCCTACCTGCTGCCACTTTGGCCCTGGATGGCCTTGAGCCAGCCTGGCTGCTCAGCTGGTTCCCAGCAGTCCTGGGAGGAGAGGGGATGGGGAAGCCCCAGCCTGAACACCTCCCCTCATGAGCCATGAGGCATGATTCCTGGGCACATGCAGGAAAAGAACTGACCCAGCTTTTCCAGTAAGACACCTGGGGAACTGGCAGGTAACTCCTGTTAACAGGTAACTCCCGGTAAGTAGGTAACTCCCGGGCGCTCCAGTTTCTCCTCTGTGAAATGACAATTCTATTGTGAGATGATGAGCCAGAAGCTGAAGAAGGAAGTAGGCAGAGGTCTGATCAGAAAGTAGGAAACGGGTCCCAGTGTCCTCAAGGTAAGAGCAGCCCAAGCCCTTGGCTTTCCCAGGTGGCCCCATCACCGTCTCTAAACTCTCCTTCCTCCTCACAGGCAGTTACTCTCATCTCCCAGCGCCTCTGCTTCCCACAGCCGCTCAGTTTTCATCCTGGCTCCCAGGCGCCTGTGTCCTGCCCAGGAAGATGCCCAGAAGATGACGATGGAGCTCAGTTCCCCATCAGTCCCTCCTGGTCCCCATGCTCCTAAATCAGAGGGCAGAGTCCTGAAACTGGCCGCACTGAAGCATGGGTACTGTGTGGAAAGACTCAGAGCCCCTGCGTTAAGTCTGACTATGCGCATGGGCGACACCCATGGGCAAGGAGGATACTGCCTCATCCTTAGTACTGTAATAGAACACCATAAGAGCATCATACAAGTACTGCCTATTGTTCTCACAGGCTAGCACCCTACATGATTCCTGTTTGCTGAAGTAAAGGAGCCTTTGTGGTGTAGTGGAAAACACATTGTGCCGCTAACCTCAAGGTCAGCAGTTCGAAACCACCAGCTACTCCTCAAGACCAAGATGAGACTCTCTACCGCCATCAAGAGTCATGGGCACTATAAATCACAGGGCCAGTTCAAAGTTCCAAAGTCAAACAACAGCTAGAAATAGGCTCCACCATGCCATTTAACACCCCAGGAGATGGGACCTCCAGGAACAAGCTCTGAAGCCACCAATCCCCCTTTCCTGTTTTCTTTAGGGAAGCATTCGAATGTATCAAATAAAGTTCTTAGGAGGATTAGCAAGGGAAAAGAAATAGCAGTCAACACAGGGTCTCTTTCTCCCCAAAGGGAGGGGAGGGGAATTAAAACCCTGCCAACAAGGGAAGAGACTGAAACAAAAGACCCCCTTGCCCTCAGGGAAGCAGGGATGTTTCCCACTTAATAGAAAAAAAGAGGCTCTCACCCCTCCCACAATCCACCACGGCCTGAATGGATCCAAAGAGCTGAATTTTCTAAAACACGGTTCAGTTAGCGACAATGGCAGGTGGGGTCAGGCACAAGCAGGACCTGCAGAGCCCGCTGCATCCCACACCGCCTTAGCTTAGCTCCACTTCCCATCCTGCCTGCAATCCCCAGGCCTCTTAAACCTGTGCAGGCGGCGATGTTGACCACGCATCATGCTTGGCTTCACGGAGCGTTTTTCGCAAGAAAGCTATGTTGTCCCTGCGCTGGCATCACCTTCTTGATCTAATTATTTCTGGCATATTAGCCATCAAATCACTACTGACAATCTGACAGGAATCATGGTACTGAAAAAATTACATCCCAGGAAGAAATAATAAAATATAAATCACAGACATAATTTTCTTTTGAACATTTTAACAATGACACCCTCATATACATATGAAATATCACAGTCTATCCTCATAAATGCCCCAACATCCATCACAAGGGTTGGAGAGCGAAGGCGGGGGGGTGGGGGGGTGGGGAGTCTCTACTAGGCTACCAAAGGATCCAACAAAATCTAGCATTTGTAATAACACTGGATAATACAACTTAACTTTTTTCTTCATACGAGAGCATTTATGAAGCTCTGGCAATTGGAAACAGCACTAGTATTCTTTTTTCAATCATATCCCTTCATCTCCAGATGACACACAGCGCACACTGGCCTCATAAATGAATATTTAGCAAAATGGCATTTCCCATCAACATATAGATTAAGACAAGTGCAGAGGAGCGGTGTGATGCTGGGGGCATTGCTGCTACAGGCTAACTATCAATTCACGTACTTAAGAAATGAGCATGTTGATAAATACTACTAGCATCAACTTAGTCTATTATACGCTTCTGAAACAGCTATGCCTGAAGTAATCCCTAAAGGGGCCAGATATGCCTAGAAGAGAGAGATTCAAGAACCAAAAAACTAATCTCACTACCATCCAGTCAATTCCGACTCACCACAGCCTGACAAGACAGAGTAGAACCACTCCCTAGGGTTTCTAAGGCTATAAACCTTTCTTGGAGCAGACAGTTAGCCTCATTTTCCTTCTGTACAGTGGCTGGTGGGTTTGAACCTGCGACATTATGGTGAACAGCCCAATGCTTAGCCCACTACTCCACCAGGGCTCCAAAAATTCAAGAACAGGATGATTAAGCAATGTTTTTTAACTTGGGCCTCTCTTCCAAGGCCACTATGAACCCCCAAACAGGAGTACACGCAGGCTGCTGTGCTCTTGCTGCTACGGCCGAAGACTGCGGACCATCACGGAATGCTGCCTCACCCTCCGCGCCACCATGATGGGTTTCAAATCAGCCTGTGGTCGCCTCTACCTATGAAAACTCATCCCCCCCACCCCTACAGGGAGGAGAAGCTCAGTTCTAGTCAAAGGGACTGCTATCTAGCTAACCTGATCAAGAAAAATTAACCTGGGGCTAGAGAGGAGCCTCGAAAATCTCCGAAACAGAAAAACAACACAAGTCACCTTGGAATGTAAAAGCCGATCGATGACCCCGAGACCAGAGCCAGCCTGGCAAATGAGGTTAGCTTGTGATTCCGTACATAAATTAATCCAACGGTCTTTCTGGGGATCACTGACATCCATCTGACAACAGAGACCAAAGCAGCCTTTGCAAGCGAACACCCTGAAGCCCCGGGTTAAGATCACCCCTTAAGCCTGAGTCTACGGGAGACACTGGGGCGAATGAAGTCACTCATTCTGAGCTCTGAGTTTGACACCTCAGCCTGGTCTTTTCCTCCTGAGGCCCACTGACCACTCACTTTGACAGCGGCTCCTGAGCAGCCCAAATCCCACAAAACACACTCACAGTCATGGAGTCCCTGCTGACTCAGAGCAAGCCTACTGGATGGGGCAGGCCCGCTCCTATGGGCTCCTGAGACTGCAGCTCCTTCCAGGAGCCGAAAGCCCCATCTTCCCACACCCAGCCAACAAACAGATCACCAACATCACGGGGTGAAATGTTCAGTCACCAGCTTTGTTTCAAGCAAGACGACTGAAAGAAGTCGGGGGTTGCCTGCATCCTGTCTGTGGTTTGCAGCGCCCTGTGTGCGGGTTGGCGTTCTTTCCCAGCACGCTGCACTAAATGTCATCCGGCTCCGAAGGGCACAGAATGGGGACTGCTGCCGAGAGCCTGTTTGGTGAAAGGAGAGGCCCACGGAGCTCGGCAGCACTGTGGGCCCCGCGCCGCCTGGATGTCCACTCTGCCTTCCAGCTCCTCCCAGGGACTCTTCAGAGAAACACAAAATGTGCTCCCGATAAGATCTCATTAATCCTCATCAGCTTGTTGTGAAGTAGCAAAGCAAGAGACTGGGCCAATTTACCCAAGAGGAAAGGGAGACAGGGAGGTGAGAGGAAGAGTCCAAGGTCATGAAAACAGTTAACCGGCAGAGCTGGCAGCAATGCAGGCTCCTCAGACCACGGTCCTGCATCCCAGACAGCAGCCATCTTCCAAATACTTCCCTTTGCCAACACACTTCCATAGCTCACCCACCACCAACACCAGAGTCAGTCACAGGCCAAGGCTGCTTTATGACACTCTGCTGGTCCCGTGTCTCTCTAACTTCATGAACACACACACACACACACATAAAACCAAAGGCGTGTGCATATAGGCCCCCGCGTGTAGAGGAACGGAGAGACGTGTGGCATGAAAGTCAGACCAAGGACTGACACTGGTGCAGACATCCCACAAAGCATGACTGTGATGGCCGGTGTTTGCTAGCTGTCTGCCTGGTGCGGCAAGGGGGTGGTGGCCGAGCACAGTGTTCAAATCACAACTGCACAGACCGTAGGTACCTCTGTCTTGGTTCTTTCTTTTTTTTTATTGTTGGCAAGGTCTCTCTCTATATATACTATGAAGCACACAAACACATCTGCACTAATATTCAAAATACCACACAATGCCAGGATGCACTTCCCGTTTTGCCCACGATTCTTTCCTAAGACTTTGATGAGTGGGCTTTTCTCTCTCTTTCTCTGTCTCTCTCTCTCTCTCTACACACACATACACACACATACCACCTCTGAGCTCAAGATAAATAAACACTTGTCCAGTTTCCGTAATAACATTTTCTAATTCTAAAGTAAATCGTTGTCTACTGCCAAACAACTGGAATCTATAAGAACGCTGTCAAGTCATATTTAGATTTCATGAGCAATGATGTGTCCCCTAGATACACACACAGACACACAATTTTACACATACTAAAACCAAAAGCCAAAAAACTAAAGTCATTGCCAACGCATGGTGACCCTGTAGGACAGGATATAATTGCCCCTGTGGGTTTCTGAGACTGCAACTCTTTACAAGACTAGAAAGCCCTATCTGCCCCTGCAAAGCAGCTGGTGGTTTCAAACGGCTTGCAGATCGCAGCCCAAGGCATAACCAAGGTGCCAGACACGTGGCAATTTCAAGAAGTTGTCTTTAGCGCTGAAAGTAAAACTAATCGGTGGTTCTTGTTAAACTGAAATCAATATACAACAATCTTCCCCAGCAAATGACTCAAACAGCACCTCACCGCCATCGCGTTCATTCTGACGCATAGTGGCCGCCCAGGACAGCACAGATCTGCCCCTGTGGGTTTCAGAGAAGGCGAATCTTTATGGGGTCGAGAGCCTCCTCTTTCTCTCCTTTGGAGCAGCTGGTGAGCTAGCAGCCCCAACCCTGTGGTCAGTGACTCAGAGTGCAGCCCACGATGCCACCAGGGTGAGACACTGGATCCATCTGATCCTTCAAACCAAGCTCACTGCTGTTGGGGCACTTTCAACTCCTAGAGACCCCATAGCACAAGGTAGGGCTGCCCCTGTGGGTTTCTGAAACGCTTACACTTTATGGGAGTAGAAAGCCTCATCTTTCTCCATCAGAGCGGTTGGTGGTTTTGAACTACTGATCTTGCAGTTAGCAGCCCAATGGGTTCACTAGGCCACCAAGGCTCCTCCAGATCTGTCTGATTGCTGATTTAATTTCTTATATGTATTTTTTTTCTTTTATTCTATATAGGAATTCAGCAAGGGTCCCTTCATGTCATTCTTAAAAGCAAAAAAAAAATCAAGGAAATCTATCTCAAGTTCTACTGACTGATATAAACTCACTATGTTGTTTAAAATCCCCAGCTCATTCATTAATATTCATTAATCTTAATGATATCATTAATGTACAATGTGTTTCACAGAAACTAAATTGTATTTTGCCAGAATCAAACATTAACAATTATGCCTGCCATTATCACCTAATAAAATAAAATAAAAGTTTAAAAAGCTCAAGCACGTTGGTGAATATTTTGGTATGGTAACTACTTTGCATTCTTAATGCTACAATAAATTGACCACATTATTGCCAATTAGATAAATTAATATTTCTTAAGTGTGGCACTGGGGAATGCTTCTGTTGGCGATCGACAACACTTCCACTCACTTCCCCGAGCTCCACTGAATGCAGGCTTAGCCTCCTTTGTCCTCTTATCTAAAGCTGGCTTTTGTGACTCCAGCTAATGCCATACAAGAAGACATACTCCTCTTTACTTTTTATATACTTATCATCGCTCGAAGGAAAGACAGGAGATTACCAAATCTATATTCTCCAACGAAAGGAAGAACTGCCACAGCTACGGGGGCCACGAGCATGCCCAGCGTCGGAAGTGCACAATCCGACTGCTTTGAAGCACAGCAGTACTGGAGATGCGTTTCCCCTGGGTCAGCACTCAGAACCTAGTAGGAGCCAAGGATGGGACTGGACGTTGAAGACAGGGAGAGGAAGCCGTTTGGTCCACCATGCATGGCCCAGGGTCCCAGAACACAGGAATAAAGAGACAAAACGCAGCAAACTGGGTACAAACAACAAGCTGGGGCAGCAGCCTGTGAGGGAAGATTAAGTCGGAGGAGTGGGTGGAGAATAAGGAAGGGTTTCCTTACGGGGTAAACAGATCTGTCCCAAGTTAATACACATGCTATAATCACAGGACAAGGCGCAGGCCATACCCAGGCCATTGAAAGCACACTCGCTGGACATGAGAGCCAGACAGCAGACATTATTTTCTGACGCTCCCTCCGCAGAGAGGCTGGGGACACTCCGTCTCATGCACTTTGGACATACTATCAGGAGAGATGGGCGGCTGGAGAAGGACAGCATGCTGGGTGAAGTACAGGGGCAGCGACAGAGAGAGAGGTCCTCGAGGAGATGGACTGACACTGTGGCGGTGGCAATGGGCTCAAACGTGGCAACAGAGGACAGCCCAGGGCCAGGCAGCATTTCTCTCTGTGGACACACGGTCACTCTGAGTCCAAGCCAACTTTGTGGCACCCAACACGACCGGTGATTCCAATAAGCAGAGACGTCTGAGAGCCACCAGGCTACAGGAGAACTCAACGGGGTGCTGCAAAGGATTCGGCCCTTGCCCGCTAACCCAAAGCACGACAGTTCAAGCCTACCCCACGATCACAAGCAGTGAACAACCTAGGGGTGCGGTTCTACCCACAAACACACGGAGTCACCATGAGTAGAGCTGACTTGATGGCCACAGGGGCAGTTTGGGTCTTGGACTAGAAGGAGGAGGAATTCCAAGGAGAACAGAGTGTGACTGGACAGAGGAATGTGACAATGGTGTGTGGCCGCATCCAGGGCAGTGTATTTGGCTCCTAAAAGCAGTCCCTGTCTGGAGGGTCACAGCAACTTGGACTTCCAGACCCACAATGATCTACAGAACTATCAAGTCGAGTCAGACTCACAGTGTGGAACTGCCTCTGTGGGTTTCCGAGGCTGCAGAAGCCTTCATCTGTCTCCCATGGAGAGGTTTTGAACTGCTGACCTGGCACTGAAAAGGCACCGTGTAACCCACGCCGCCACGTAACCCACGCCGCCGCCAGGGCTCATCCAGCCCCCACAATTCTGTCACCTAACCTCTTCCCAAATTCTCAGAGTGCAACATCCAGCTACTAACCTTATACATTATTGATTGTAGGTGCCACCGAGTTGGCCATGACGCACAGCGACCTCGTGTACAACAGAAAACAACACTGCCTGGTCCTGCAGCATCCCCCCCATCATCCCTATGCCCGAGTCCATGGTTGTAGACACCGTGCTGGTCATTCTTAGTGAGGGGCTTCCTTTGCGCCGACCTTCCACTTGACCAAGCCTGATGCCCTTCTCCAAAGACTGGTCTCTCAAGAAGGCATGGCCATAGTTTGTGAGACCACATGTAGCCATCCTCACTTCTAAGGAACCTTCTGAGCAGATGTCTTCCATGGCAGATGGAGTGGGTCTGGCAGTCCCTGGTACAGTCAACATTCTTCACCACTGCCATCATTCCAGATCATTCATTCTCCTGTCTTCTTTAGTCAGCATCCAGCACGTGCACGCCTGGTGAGGGGACTGAATAAAACAAGGCCCGAGGCAAGCACATCTCAGCCCTCAAAAGGCCACCTTTGCTTTTTTGAACACTTTAGAGAGGTCTTTTGCAGAACATTGATCCGACACGATATGCTGTTCTATCGCTTCACTGCTGCTTCCGTGGGCGTTGATTTGAGGAACCTTTGGCTACTCGACCCTTTTCTCCATGTGTCCTGATGCTGTTTAAGGGTGTGGGCATCTCTGCTGTCTGTATGCTGAGTGGTAACCCATCAGAAAGACCGGAGCCTTTGACCTTCATCAGTAAGAGCTTCAGCTCCTCCTTGCTTTCAATGTAAGTTATCCAGAAGATTTCTATTCGAGCCTCTTGTGCTGCTAAGCACCAACAACCTTCCTCACCAGTGATTGTAAACAGGGACAAAGAAAAGGGAGCAGGCATAGAGGGGAAGAGGATGTCTATAGAATTATATCACTTCAATCTCTTTTCATAAAGATAAAGTGTTCTCATGAAAAAGGTACTCTTCCTACTGGCGTCTCTAAAACAGAAACTAGGTGTCCTAAAAAGTCCTTACCAAACACCTTACAAGGCTCCAACGGGATTCTCTTTTCCTTCTTGCAGTTTCTGCCATGAGACCAGAGCTCTGCTTACAATTTCTCCCTCACCTGATGACCCTGAGCAGCTCTAGTGGAGCAGTGGTTAAACACTTAGCCACAAAACCAAAGGTCTGAAGTTCAAACCCACCAAGTGCTCAGGAGGAGAAAGACATGGCAGTTGGCTGCCATAAACGTTCACAGCTTTGGGAATTCTGTACAGCAATTCTACTCTGTCCTGTAGGCTCAATAAGACTGAGAATTCCACTTGACAGCCATCGGTTTGGTTTTTTGTCTTAGCAACCTCGAATGCCTGTTGCCACTTCAGTCATAGACAGTAGAAGGGACACTGGCAAGGAGACTGCTCACTGAATTCAATGGGCCTCTACAGAAAACACAGTGCAATAGAATAGAATGTGTGGTGCTTTATCATTCAGTCCATAGACAAACGTAATAGATTGGATTTGCTCCCCTTTTGTAAAACTGTAAGAAGAGATTCCATACTCTAAAAACCATCAGCAAAACTATAGATTTCTTTCAGAAACAAAGGGAAACTATGTGTATTTCATGGAAGTGAGCACCTTCTTTGTTTTCAATCCTTGTTCACTTTCTGAAGCATATACCTGAAAGGATTTGGCCCCGTTTTCAGTGGGGAAACTTACACAAAAGTATCACTGGGGGGAGGGCGGTGGTTCCTTCACCTGCTACCTCCTCATCGTTGATGATAAAAACCATCACAAATATACTTGCAGCATGCAGCTGCTCCTTTAGATGTGATCCTGGATTGTACGTGCAATAAGATTCACTGGTAAGGCACACCACGGATGCAATGTTTCCTCCTTCAAGAAGAAGCTAAAGCTGATATGTTTCTTTTGTTTGTTTGGTATTTGAAGGAATTTCTCCAGCTCAAGAATTCACCACTTTCTGAACATAACTCTAATACATACATGTAGAATCTACAGTGGCTTTGATCCACTGGTCTCGAAAAGCCCCCAGTGCGCTCAAGTTGAACAGCACCCTCTATCTACCGCCCAAGAGTGTTGCAAAAATTTTTTTTCCATGTGACGGCATAAAGCATTTCCATCGCCACCACGCCAGTTCTTAGAGAAGGCCATGGTGCTTGGGAAAGGAGAGGGGCAGGGAAAAGAAGGAAGGCCTTTAGGAGATGGACTCACTCCATGGTTACACCAATGCCCTCAAACCTCCGATGCCGAGGGACGGGGCGGTGTTTGGTTCTGCTGAGGGGAAGTCAGCTGGCGTCAGCGCGAACTCGATGACACGGAGCATCGTGAACATTCTCTTTGTAACAGACACCGGGAGCACTTCGGCTAAGTGCTCAGCTGCTAAGGGAAAGGATGGAGGTTGGCACCCACCCAGCAGCTCCGCCGAAGAAAGGCCTGCACACCTTCTTCCATCGTGGCAGCCTCGAAAACCATATGGGAGCAGCACTACCCTTTCACCTAGGGTCACTGCAAGCCAAGAGTCGACTGAGGGCTCCTCCCACGAGCCTTTAAAACACCTTCCTGGGAGAGAAGTGATTCTAACTGTTCTAACAGCTCCGTTGACTGAAGGAGTCGCCTTGCACACCCGATAGACCTTTTTCTTACAAACCGAGGTTGGCAACCCTTTTTTTTATGCCATTATTATTTCTTTTAATTATGGACAAAATACACACAACAAAAGATTCCCCACTTCAACGACTTCTACAAGTATCATTCAGTGCTATTTATTATTTTATTTGTGTTGTGCAACTATCATTGATATCCCTTTCTAAAATATTCCACAACCATTCACATAGACTCAATGTCCCCTAAACTAAAACTCTTCCTCGTCCACCCAAATTTGGTTTCTCTTTTTTTTGTTTTTAAGTCATTTTCTTGATGTACTACACTTTCAGTTAAATCGCTCTTAAAAAAGTTGTGTATACTTCATCACAATCTGTTCTAATGTTCCCTCCCCGTTCCCTGTATGCATCTTTTTTATAAACCCCTCCATGTAGGTCTCGCATAGGAAGGAGTGCCCATCAACTAAGAAGGCAGGGGTTTGGTGGTGTTTTAGATTTGCCACCGTGCCACCTAGTGGACAAAATACCACAGTGTTGGAGTCCACTCTGCCCGCGCCCAGCCTTTCCATTCTTGATTATCTGTGTCAAACTAATTTTTTTGTGTGTGGGAAGCTAATCTATCAGACACAGTCAATCCTGTCCGGGTCTTCCAGAATGTGATGCTGTGCGTGACCTCCATGAGAGTGCTGCCATTTGCAGGGGGCTGATTTGAAGCAAGGATGGTCATTCCCATAAGACCCACATCAGGGCACTGCTGGTTGTGGCCAGGACATAAGTGCCCGTCCCCCTCCCAAGCTGCTCGTCCACAGAGAGCTCGCTGCCTCGGAACAGTGACAGAATCTGGCTGTTCACAAACATCACTCCTGCAGGATCACAGCCGAGATGCACACAGACATACTGACTTCATAATTTTTTTACCAGACCAAGTAACATCGCAAAACTCTGCAGAACGATTTGAGCTCCCAAACAGGGCTCCTATGGAGTTAGATAACCTTTTCTTCAAAACCCCGTTGAGCCTGCAGAGCAGTTCTTTTGTGAGTATTTTCCAGAGATGCTTTGACGAGAGCGGGTTTCCTAATCCCATAGAGGTACCAGCATGGAGACTCGCAGGAGCAGTTCCACACTGGCCTATGGGGTCACTAGGAGCTAGCTTGGACACAATGGCAGGGAGTTTGCTTTCCATGGTTTGATGCTCACAACACAGCTAGAATCAGTGTCACTTCTGTTACCAAATATAATTTGTCTCTACAGTATAAAGTATTAGCCCCCTCCTGACTCTTTTTGATAGCCCCCAATAAACAGTGGTCTCGGAGTACTTGTTTTCTTATAAACGAGGGCTCATGCAATATGTGTCCCTTTCTTACACAACATTTTGTCTGCCATAAACAATATACTTATCCAGCATACTAGCGATGGGACTTGGAAAGAACATGGAAGATGGGGACGGAAGGGAGGATGAGGAGGTAGCCAAGCATGACCAACGGCAGCAGCTCCCCAGACCCACTGACATTGCCCGCAGTGACCTGGCTTTGCTGAGCTCCAAGGACAGGATGGAGCACTGCCCTTCACAGGAAGCCGGAATCCTCCATGCTCAGAACACCCCTTTCCTCTCCGCAGCCTTAAGTGCCCCCAGTGCAAGCATGCCCAGTTTTCCTCTTTGTGGATGATTCTATTAATGCGTCTTCTTTATTATTATTTAACACCGGTTCTATCTGAGCCAAGATCTGGCCCCGCAAACGCAGCTTCCCGGTACGTAGCTCTGCCAGAGAATCACTCACTACGCAAACACAGCCAGGATGCCTCCCGAGGAAACAGCGGACGAGTTTTACGTTTCCACAGCCCTGTTTCAAGGTTTGTATTAGAGATAGGATTTCCTCTGTTAGCCCGCTCTCTGGCTTAAGGAATACAAACACTTTTGTTCATAGAGATTGTCTAAGGCCACTTTCAGAATCCTGGAATCGATAAAAATCATTTTCGTGGCAGCATATTAATTTTCAGTAAGACATCTCTTATTGATTGATTCGTTGGCAGACTTCCTGAGCTGGGGTGTCTCAGCAGTCAGCTCCGCACCCACTTGCTTTTCTGTAAGGATACTCATCGACAGTGTTCTAATGCAGAACAGCCAACCAGCCTGCTCCAGCCTTCTGTCTTGTTGCTTGCCGGCCCTGTCTCCGGACTCAGGCACAGGCACGGGGAGAAAGAACGTGGCGAGAAGCCCTGCGCCGGCCGCCATCCATTGTGTGCTTTGTCAAACCAGGGGCCTCGGGAACCCCTCAGGCAAATAAAGCGGTCTGAGGTGACACGAGATCCCTTCCCAAGTGGTCGTGAAGTTGGATTTGTAGGTAGGGCGGAACACACATGCCTGCAGTCCTGTGAAGCCTTACTGCATATGGCAAGGCCGGCCTTCAGAAAGCGCCGGCTGCTCCTCGGAAGAAAGACCGGGCTTTCTACTCCCGTAAACGGTTACAGTCTCTGTTTTTCTGTATTTGAAAGTCAAGAAAGGTCGACCTATGGAACCAGAAACTGGATAAATGGCTCCTTGGGGGTGTGGCAGGGGAGGTGAGGGGGAAGTGAGGAGCTAATAATGATGAGTAGAAGAATGAAAAAAAAAATTCTAAAGCTGATTGTGGTGACGACTGGACAACTCTTCTTGATGGGACAGAACGATTGAATTGTATGTTATGCCAATCATATGGCAATAAAATGGTTTTTTTAAATGGGGGATTAATTAATCGATCAACTATTTTTAAAAAGAATGAACAATTTCAGAAACTCACAAGGCAGTTAGCTGTGCCCTGACCTAGAGGGTCACTCAAAGTTGGAATTGGCTTAATGGCAGCGTGGTAGTTACATAATCTCCCATCAACTTGAATGTATTGAGGGAAGGAAGGGCTGGGGGTTAGCCTGTCAATCAGTTCACAGTTTGATGCTGCCTCCTTGTGAGCGTGACTTCTCATGAGGAGGATTCTGGGTACTTCCTCTCTCTCGCTGCTTCACCTTCCGGTTGGCAAGACACATGGAGACCTGCGCCTGCCCTGTGATGCTTCCACCGCCACTAGATCCACACAATCTTGCACCCACTGGCCTGTGATCTTCCTGCATTCTGCATCATTGCGCATGCTGCGTGAGTCTGAGGAGACAATTGTGGACTACTATCCGACTTACGGGCTAATATCAGATTTATGGACTTGCTCTAGACTGGGCTGGGGTGTTTTCTTGATATACAATTACCCTTTGAGAGAAAGCTCTTTCTTATACAATATGAGTGTCCCTGTCTCTAGTTAACTGGGTCTAACACAGAAGTGAGTCTGCTTTTCTGTTTGTAGTGCCAGAAAGTAGCCCTGGGGTTGTGCTGGGTTTTGTGTTGAGCTTCTAACCAAAAGGACAGCAGTTTGAGACCACTCCGATAAAGAGCTGCAATCTTGGGAAGCCACAGGGGCAACTCCATTCTGTCCTCAGGTTGCTGTGAGTTAGTTAGTGCAGGAAAGTGAGTTAGTGCAGGAAAGAGCCCCGCTGGCAAGGCGGCCTAAGCAATGGGCTGCCAACTGCCACGTCAGCAGTTTGATCCTCCCAGTCAGGCTAAGGGAGAAAGATGAGGCACTCTGCTTCCTTAGAGATCTACAGCCTCGGAAACCCACAGGGGTGGTTCTAGTCTGCAGGAGGGGATGACGGCATGGCAATGAGCTAGTGGGGAAAGGGACTCAAAGTCTTGTCTGATTTCACAGCTGTGCCGGCAGCAAGTGGAGATGACTGTGATGAAGCGTTTGGGGTGTGTGTGTGTGTGCCCCCCACGTGTTCTTGCAATCATTTCGCATGAGGGAAAATTTCCATAACATTAAAGGGCAAGTACAGGCCGGCCCTAAGCTGGATGTTTGCATGGTTCGACCCGAGGGGCTGCCTGTACCTGGCGATGTCCCGGTGAATTATAGCCTGAGTATACAATTACTGTATTGATTGCTACAGTCACCAAGTCTCTGTCGGTCCTTGTTGCGTTTGCAGCTATCTCTTTAATATCTTTTCTCCTTCCTGAGAAAAACGTCCAAACCCCTGACAGGTCCCATTACTTAGAAAGCAGACACCGGGAGGAGCCCAATAGGTCCTTGGATTCCTCTGCATGTGGCCATTTGCCTCCTCTCCAAACTGCCATACCACAGGCCCGCAGAGGACGAAATCACGATGCTCGCCAGTCACGCATGCTCGGCATGACGATGGACGAGGCAAATGCTTCACGTCACAGACGCCAACCTGCCCTCGAGGTATTGCGTGTTCTATCAAGACATCAGAAATACTCAGGGGCTTGCCCAGCTTCTGAAATGCATCCAACTTATTTTGAATAAACACTGGGGGGGGAGGTGTCAAAGGAGGGGAGGCAGATTGTCCAGGAACAAGGCACCTAGGTTCACATGTTTCCTGGATCCAGTGATCAGTGAAAGTTCCAACATGCTCAGATGTGTCTGTCTTGAAGAATGTGTTTCTCACACTGAAGACGTATCCACACACCAAGATCATAGCTGCGTCCTGAAACGCTGCCGTGTGAAGGAGGAAGGCAAAGAGGACTGAGCGCACAGTCTATTATCTCCACTAGCTCTCTGAGGCCTGGGCTGCACGTGGCCTTAGACGCTCCATTCGTTGCCACAGCTGGGCCTGAGGCCCCAGCAGCAGAGCCAAGGGGCAGCAGAGCGTGGCTGATCTCTCTTTCCAGCACCCAGGGACCATCTGGGAGGGAGCCCACGTGGCGGCAGGAGAGGCCAGAGCTTGCCGCATCTGCCCAACAGATTCCCCGGGCCTCTGCCAGCACCCACGTCCAGCCCCCCTCTATGCTGGCCCACCTCCAGTGTGCATTCAGTCAATACCTGGAGAATCCCCGGTGGGTTAGAGGGAAAGGACAGGGGCAGGTCTGAAAAGGGAGAACACCATTCCCACAGGCTGGGCTTCTGCGGGCAAATGCTTGGGGGGACTCGGCCGACACCGTCCCACACGATTTTGCCCCTTCTATTCACGTTCAGCCGCACATCTGCCTTAACCTCCTTATCCGTGGCCAAGGCCCTACAATGGTCATTAAAGACTGCAGGGCAGGGTCTGCGTGGAAAGGCAGAAAGAACTGTAGGCAGGGGATGGCAGTGGACCCAGCGCCCAGAGCTTCTCTGGAGAAGATGCAGCCAGCGCTCCCACCCCGATGAAGGATCTGCTCTCGTTCCGGTCTCTGGCAAAGCCTGGCTACCCTCTTGGCCACCAAACCCACTCACCTTGGTGTCTGAGGACACAGACTCACTGCCATTGAGCTGATTCCGACTCACAGTGACCCTATAGGGCAGACAGAACTGTCCCTGTGAGTTTCTGAGACCGCCACTCTTTACAGGAGTCGAAAGGCCCCCGTTTCTCCCATGGAGCGCCTGGTGGTGTCAAACTGTTGCCCTTGTGGTGAAGAGGCCAATGCATCATCACGCCACCACCAGGGCTGTTAGCGGGCCAGCCGGGCAGTGGGTCAGATGTGAGCCAGTGGGGTGCATCACGTCAACTCCTAGGCCAGTGTCTTGGGACCAGACCCAGCTGCAAGCGCCCGGCACTCTCCCCACCTCTCTTCCACTGTGCCGCAGCAGGATATCGACGCCCAGGGCGGCCTCGGAACTGACAAGATGGCAGGATTTCTGACCGCCTGAATCCCTCCATTGCTACATGGAGTTCAGAACCCCTGGACCCCAAGAAGGACCCCTTGGGGTGTCGCGGGTATGTGTTGGGCAGCTAACTGCAAAGTCAGCAGTTCAAAATCACCGCTCTCTGGGCGAGGGGTATGGAGTGAGGCTTTCAACTCCCTTACGGAGTGACAGTCTGGGAAGCTCGCAGGGGCAGTGCTACCCTGTCCTATAGGGTCACCATACGTCAGCATGGAGGTGATGGCAGCGGGTTTGGTTAGGGTGGGTTTGGTGGCGTAGTGGGTAGTGGTTATGCTTTGGGCTGTGATCTGCCATAGCGTATCAGCAGTTCGAATCCACTAACTGCTCCTGGGAAGAAAAAACGGAGCTTTCTTGTTCTTTAAGGAGTTACAATCTCTGACGCCCCCAAGGGGCAGTGCTACCCTGTCCCATTGGGTCACAATGAGTTGACATGGACATGACAGCAGTGAGTTCTTTATATACATGGAATCGTGTGGTTGTTCGGTGTTGACTCCGGGTGACCCAGTGCACCATAGAAGGAAACACTTCTCGGACCTGTGTTAGTCTCTTAATTGTTCTGACGTTCAAGGCCATTGTTGCAACCACTGTGTTAGTCCATAAATAAGTCTGGACTAACCGGATAGATTATATCTCTTTCTTACATAGTACATGCACCAAACCAACCAAAACCAAGCTCACTGCCATCGCGTCCATGCGCACTCACAGTGACCCTATAGGACGGGGTAGCACTGCCCCTGTGAGTGACTGAGACTAACTTTATGGGAGTAGGAAGCCCCACTGTTCTCCCAAGAAGCTGCTGGTGGTTTCGAACTATCCACCTTGTGGTTAGCAGCCCAACGCATAATCACGATGCCACCAGAGTTCCTATTACAGCAAATGTATATTTGAGGCTGAACACTCTTCTGCATATGTTTTCAACTCTATCCTTTCCCCCTTCACAGTGTTTTGACTCAAAAATCAACACAGTGACTTTGATTTGGGGTTGCCTATTTGGTATCCGCAGTCAAGCGATTTGCAGAACACGTAAAACAGAGCGTCACTCGCAGGGGACCACCATAACTAGGAGACCATGAGCTGCCAGTCAGTACGTCCATTCCTAAATGGGGCCCCCAGTATTTCCATGTGCTCCTGTGAGCAGTCCTTACAAAAGGAAACGGATAAAGAAAAAAACCACCAACCACAGACCTCGGGCTACATTGTGTTCTTAAAGCAGTTTTATTGGCATGTAATTCACATACTGTAGAATTCAATGGCTTAAATATATTAAAAAGAGCCGGGCAACCCTCAGGCTGCCTTTCAAGGCAATGAACTGTCTGCACAAATTCCCGCTGGAGCGAACATGACTGCGTTTACACCGGGGACGTGGCAAGTTGATCGCTGAGAGAAGGAGCCCACCGAAGGGTGGTCTTGGGTACTCTCACCTGGTGACTCTCTGCAAAGCTGACAGCACCCGGGAAAGCGGAGGACGGAGAAGGGGAGGCACCATCCTTTGTTTTCACGCTTCTCTAAGTTTTTTTGTGTGAAACTTGCCGATTCTTTTTATTTTAAGTCCTTTTATTGGGGGCTCATACAACTCTTACCACAATACATACATACATCAATTGTATCAAGCACATTTGTACATTCGTTACTCTCATCATTCTCAAAACATTTGCTCTCCACGTAAACCCCTGGCATCAGCTCCTCATTTCCCCCCCTTCATCCCTGCGACCCCCTCCCTTATGAACCCTTGATAATTTATGAATTAGCATTTTGTCATATCTTACACTGTCCAACGTCTCCCTTCACCCACTTTTCTGTTGTCCGTCCCCCAGGGAGGAGGTTATATGTAGATCCTTATAATCAGTTCCCCCTCTCTACCCCACCTCTACCCCACCCTACCAGTATTGCCACTCTCACCACTGGTCCTGAAGCGATCATTGTCCTGGATTCCCTGTGTTTCCAGTTCCTATCTGTACCAGTGTACATCCTCTGGTCTAGCCAGATAGAGGAGGCACCAATCTAAAGAACAGAGCATCACACTAAACATCTTCCTTGGGGTGGCTGGCAACTGCTCTGTTCTCAGGTAGCCTGGAGGCAGAGAGAGGTGGCTGCTGCCATCTAGAGCTATCTGGGGATATGGGCTTTGATAGGAATGCAGCCCGCACAACAGGCCTGGGATGGGTGGAAAT
This sequence comes from Echinops telfairi, assembly GCF_000313985.2. Lineage (NCBI taxonomy): Eukaryota > Metazoa > Chordata > Mammalia > Afrosoricida > Tenrecidae > Echinops > Echinops telfairi. The sequence goes on from NW_022111373.1 coordinate 84,770,388, forward strand.
GAGACACTGTAGGGCTGTGTGGAAGCAGCTGCCGGCGGACAGATTCTTTCAAGATTCTGGTGTCTGGCCTGTTGGAGCGGAGGGGTGTGCAAGGAGGAAATCCGTAGCCAACCAGCCAGCCGGAGCCAGAGGTCTGCCAGCTCCCCAGTCCCTGGGAGCAGGGGCAGCTGAGCTGTGTGAGGGTATGTGGGCAAGGAGGGAAGAGAGGAATGAGCAGGAGGAACCGACAAATTCTTTAAAAAACAAAGAAAATTTTAAAAACAATAAAACAAGACGAGAATACAGGCAGGCAGTTAGGGTTATAATAGCTTGGACGCCCAGACAAACGGCTAGAATGTGCTGAGTCCCTCCTGAGGGATAAGCTTCAGAAGTGCTTAGGGACAGAGAGATAGAGGACGGGAGAAATCAGAATCGGAGAAGAAACCGGAGATGACAGCAGGAAGCTCCGCTTCGGCAAGACTGACATCTCGGGGAAACCCAAAGTTTGTGGAACACTGAACAGGCGGAACTTGTAGTAGGATACAAGAAAAAGAAAATAACGTCTCTCTTCAAGAGAAAGATGTTAAGAATGACTGAATTGTTATGCATGGTTCTTATTCTGACCCTAACACAAACACACACAATCCTCTAATGCAGATTTATCATCTTCATAGCAAAAAATGATTTTACCTTTTTAAATGTGATTTGGACACCCCCCCCCTACCACCACCAAATGATCTAATCCTGAATTTCCCAACTGATCGAGTGGATGCAAGATTCCTGAAATAAAATTCTCCCCTGATCCAAGAAGTAGTCGTGTTTGCCCCGGCACTGAACCTGCATCCTTCTCTGGAGATCACTCAGCATGGATGGGCTTGGACCGGGGTTACAATTCAGAGGCCGCTTTGGGAGGTTCTTCTGCCTGAAGGCCAAGCTAGAGGCTCGTGACTTTGGGAGAACTGTTGGCACCAGCAAGTTCAGTGGGAACTAGTTAATTTCCTACCCAAAATATCAGCTTTGTTTAACATGCTAGACAAGTCGGGCGCATTCAGTCCAGCTCCAGCCTCTCCGAGGGATCTGAGGGAGTGTCAGGCTTGATGGATGAGGGGAATTACTCCTTGCGTGCTGTCAGCTCCCATCCCCTGTCAGCACATCCTCCCCATCAGCACAAACATCCCAGTAAAGGCGCTTTGGGAAAACACCAGTGCTTCGCGATGTGGTTGTTGGCTTTTCATTTCTCCTTTTGTTGGCTCTGTGGCTTTGCTGGCAAAAGAAAGCGTCTCTTGCAGAGAACATCTCTAGAACACACCTGGCAACCGGGGACAGGTAATATTTGAATCAAGACACTTTGGGCTGCGAGTAGCAAGGTCAGCAGTTCAAGGGCACCAGCAACTCTGAGGCAGAAAGATGAGCCTTTGTACACCCATAAAGATTCACAGCCTCGGAATCTTAAAGGGACAGCTCTATTCTGTCCTGTTAGGTTGTGATGGGTCAGAATCCACTCGATGGTGGGTTTGAGGGTTGTGATATATAATCTCTTTAGAAAATATTTCTTTGGTCATTCTTAGAGACAATAAAGAGGTGATGGTCAGAGATAGATAACTGTTTAAATGAGAAAGTCGTTTCAGCGTAACTGGAAATAATATTTCACTATTTCACAGTTAGAGGTTTCCTGGCTAGTGAATGTTAAACACACTAGAAAACATTAGTAATCAGAACGTGACATAAATGCATGATAATAAAATTAAAGAACAGAAGAGCAACATAAAATAGACCCATAGTGAATTTAGAATTTATTATATACTTAACGATGGTATTATACATGAGTCGGTATAGGAAAAAGAGGGGTGCTGGCCTGTTAACTGCATGGTCAGCAGTTCAAACTCACCATTAGCTGACCAGAAGATAGATGAGGCTATCAGTTCTCATAAAGATATACAGTCTCGGAAATCCTATATAGATAAGGCCACTACGAATTAGAATGGACTGGATGGCAGTGGGTTTGGTTGGGGGGCGGGGGAAGAGAGAGATTAGCTGGCTAGATACTTGATAAAAAAATAGGCTGGTTGTTCTTTTAGTCTTTATACAAATTTAAGTTCCCTCTTAAAGATTTAAACAAAGATAGTCAGAAAAAATAAGACAATATCATTAGAATCTGAGGTGGGGGAGTAAAAAACATCTTCCTAAGCATGATATGAAACAGATGCTACCTAAAATTAACAAAATATAAAAACCCCTTATGAAAATAATCAAGACAAAGGAAAAAAGCGAGAAGACACAACTAAATGAATCCAGGAATGCTGTGAGCAATTTTAAACAAAGTATCCAAACTTTCATTCCATTTAAAGAATCACACAAAACTATCCAGAAAAAACCCTAGTTTATGAAACAAAATCGCAAATAGTCCTATAAGCCTTAAGATATTGTTGTTGGAAGTCACAGAGTGGTTCTGACATTGTGACTTCGCAACCCCATGTACAACAGAGCTCCACGCTGTTTTCCAGCCCGGCTCCCACTGCCCGGTCCCGCACCATCCTCGCCACGGCTGCAGCTGCGACGTCCATCCAGCTCCTCACAGGGCTTGTATTCCACCACTCACTATTACTCCTAGCGATCCAAGTGCGATGTCTTCTCTTCACTATTACTCCTAGCGATCCAAGTGCGATGTCTTCTCT
>NW_022111373.1:84774209-84788343 GCF_000313985.2 Echinops telfairi
AGAAAGACGTATTCTTTCTCCTGACAGTCCATACTATTTTTAATATTCTTCACCACCCACATCGTTCAAAGCCATGAATCTTCTCTGGGTTTCCCTTATTCACCGTGCAGCTTCCATGTGCACACGAGGCGTCTCAACAGACATGGCACATGTCGGGGCACCTGAGTGCTCAAGGTGACATCTTTTAAAAAAAAAACAAAAGCACTTGAAGAGATTTCTCCAATGAAATGTACCGTTTGGTTCCTTGACTGTGGCTTCCCTGAGGATTAACTGTGAAGCCAAATAAGATGAGATCCTTGGCCACTTCAACATCTTCTCTCTGTATGATGTTGTTACTTACCGCCCAGACAGGAGACTGGCTTTCCTTACGCCCTATCACTCCCTGTCTGTCGCCACCTGCACAGGGTGGTGGGAGTGGGGGTGGTGACGTCTATTTCCCAGCTCCCCGATTTCAGACTTAACAATATGACTTTCTTTAGCTAATGGGCAGAAGAAATAAGGTGCATTTCTAAGCCTAGACCTTAAAATGGCTTCTGCTTAGCCCTTCAGGAATTCCCAACTTGCAGTCAACCACACAGAAGTGCTTTCCCTTCAACGTCAACACAACATCCAGGTGTGTACTGGAGAGAGGCATGCGGCACGACACAAAGCTGATCTGTAGTTTGGATGCAGGCCAAGCAGCCCCCAGATGCACAGGCCACAGCAAAACCACCTCAGACAACCCACACACCCCCAAGAACGAAGAATTGTGTGTTCATGTTAGGGTGCATCTCAGAGGTATTATGTCTTTGGGGTCACCTCTTGAAGTTGTGCTACACGTTTTTCTGTTTTTCAGTAAATGAAGCCCAGGATTGAGGAACCTCTAGGGACAGCAGTGGAATAAGGATTTCAGGGGGGGCGGGGTACATTATTGGGGGCGGGGGGGTAAAAGGGAGATGATGTCAAGGAGTCCAGAAAGAAAAAGCATATTTGAAAACTGATTGTGGAAGTAATTGTACAATTCTGCTTGACGTGATTGAACTATGGAATGATACAGGTATCAACTCCCAATTAAAATTTTTTTTAAAGAAAGAAATGCTTACTGTTGTTTGCCACTGAGCGAGTGTGGCTGATTACTCAGGATCCGCTGCATAGCAGCTAACAGATTTACCCCCATTCCTGCTGTTCTGCTAACCTCACGTGACCCTGCACCAGACAAAGATGACACAAGAAAGCAAACACACAAATACACATATAAGCAGGATGGCAAAGTTATAAACCAAATACCAGCGTCCTGAATACAGAAATTGGGTTTAAGGTGCGTTCTTTTTTTTTTAAATCATGTGAGACTAATGATCAACAACAGATGTGGAAAAAGTGTTTGCTTTGTTTTAAAGGATCTATGTAAACCAGGGACATTTCTTCACCTGAGGAAGAAAAACAAGCAAACCGTATAGCATTTATCATACTTAGGAGTAAAATGTTGAAACCACATCCTTTATGATTAACAACAAGACAAGAATTTAGGATATCACTGCTTTCATTTAGCATCAGTCTATCAGTGAAGTTAGAACATTAAAAAGAAATAAAAATCATACAGCTAGAGAAGAAACAGAGCCATCATTATTTGCAGATCATCTTTGTCTGTCTACAAAGAACCTCTCTCCTCCAAACCTACCCACAAGTAAGAGCTAACAAGATCGGATAATTGAAAAATTAAAAAATAAAAGCCAGTTGAATTTTTAACCAGCAGCAAATGGTTAAAAAGGTTTATTTTTAAAGGATGCCACCCACAGTTCCTAAGAATAAGTCTAGCGAAAGATGGGTATGACCTTTCCGCAGAAAATCAAACCACCTTACTGGAAAACATTCAGGAAGTCCTAAAGAAGTGGAGCAAGAGACAATGTTCTAGGATAGTGAAACTCAACGTCCTAAAAATGCCCAAATTGATCTACAGATTTAAAGTAATTCTAATAAAAAACTGCAATCAGCTTGTGGAACTTCACAAACCCATTTATATGGAAGATCAAAGTGTCAAAAAAGGCCAATACTCCTGAAGGTCAATCACATATGGGACCTTTCTTGACCAGACATTAAAACTTGCTATAAAACTAGAGCAATTAAGAAAGTGTGACAATAGTACAGCGACAGACAAACTGACCAACTGCAAGATAATCAATCCAAACCCCCTGCCATCCACTCAATTCTGACTCGCGGAAGCCATACAGAATAGAGTAGAATTGCCCCATCGGATAGCCCAGGCTGTAATCTTTCTGAAATCCAACTGCTACATCTTTCTTCCATGGAGGAAGGTGGTAGGTTCCCACTGACTACCTAGTGGCTGCCAGCTGAACACTTTAACCACCATGCCACCAGGGGTCCCACTAATTACAAGTTAATGCCCATATGGACTTACATATACGGAGGCATACACAAAGGACAAGCATCATGCCTCTTAAATGTTAGGGACATTGTCAGGATTCATCATTCCCATTTTAATAATAAAGTTCCAGGAGGTTGAATGGTAATTGCCCCAAATTACAGAACCATGAAACGTCGATGCTAGAATTTGTTCCTATATTATCTAAGCCCAGATATACCAGTCCCCCCCCCCCAATCATCTGCCAAGCTTTGAAGAACAGTTAATAGATAAAGTACTAATTTGATACTTAGGCTTTAATCCAACTGCGGTGGGCCAGGAGTCTCCCAGGAGACAATCTAACATCGTGTGGTCAACTCCATGATGGGATCCTTTGTGAAGCAGCCAAGTAGATAGTTAATCTGGTCATGGTCTTGATAGAACTGAGAGAGGTTCGTTCAGGGTGTGGCCCACTCTGAGTATAAACTGACAGTGTGCAGAAGCTGGCTCATTTCGACTGCTGGATCTGGACCCTGCATCTGGTTCTTGGACCTCCTGTTATATTGTCTGCCAATACCAGGAGTCATCAGCCGACTGCCGACCTCAGACTCATTCAGCTTTGCATCCACACACCTGCTTCCTCCTCCTTCAGCTTACATCTGACCCACCACCTTAAACAAGGCTGGACTTATACCTACTTCTACGATTCTGTGCGCTTTTCCTGCATGTAAATCTCTTTCTATACACACACACACACACACACACACACACACACACACAAGACTCGCTAGTGTGGCTTCTCCAGAGGACCCAGCCTAACACAGCGAGGGGTGAAGAGCACCGTGACCACTGAATAAACATCTTAGTGGGCAAACATAGGGAGGGCACCCGGGCAGGCAGGGAAAGCCACGGGCTAGATAGTTGATGGGTGTTGACTTGGGTGAGATGGATTCCCACAAGAGGGAGAAGAGAAATCAGGGCTTGTGTGAGGGGAAAACGATTGGGGGTTTGATGAGTGGCTTCAATGGTTGAGTACAAAGTTGACTGAAATATAAGCTCCCAACTATTTACAATGAGACAAATAACTGTAAACTTTTTAAAAAGATAAAGGTATTCTCAAGTCTTAGAGAACTACGGTCCCTGCTCCCAAAGTCTTCTGAGTCACAAGGCGGTGGGACAGAGGCAGGGAAAGCAAGTGGTAAAACAGGAAGAAAGAGACATCCAAACTGCCCATCAGGGGAAAGACAGTCAACTCTCAGAAGCTATGTAGGCCGAACTTCCATCTCCAAAGACAGACCCCACAAACCACCGGGCAAAGGCATATTTCACACAGCACATATGCAACAAGGGCATTGGATGATTTACAGTCAGCCATAGATATGCTATTTTTTAAAGAACTGTAACAGAGGGTAAATTAGGAACACCGCGTCCCATAAAGTTTGTATCCAAAGAGCTGTAATTCTCTGGTTAGGCTCTCAAATACTTAGTTTAGTTATGTGAAATTCCTATTAAAATGTTTTATGTTCTCAGCTCACTTAATAGCTTGATTTTTCTACCAGTTTGTTTATGCCCAGCTTCCATGAATACAGAGAGAATCATGCTTTAAATAAAAATGAAACACAATAAAATATGCCATTTTAAAGAACGGAAATCAAATTAAAATCTAAATTGCAAATCATCTAATATGTGTAAGAAAGTTAAATTAGAACTCCAAGAAATGCTGAAAGGGAATCTATTTTTAAGGGTCATAAACCAAATGATAATATTAATTGCAATAAGAAGCCTTATTTAAATGAAAAGCCCAAAACTAAGGATTTCATAAGCAGCGCTCCTAATTTATATGCTTAACATGCTAGCATTTGTTTCTGCCTTTCACAGAGCTAACCAATTAAGAGTGTATTTCTAAAGAAGCAATTTTATTTGTTGGCAATTATTTGTTATCTCAGCTATAATTCAGCAACTTTTCAAGCAACAAATGCATGTCTTACATCTGGAGAAGAAAACACAAGAAGTGATGGTATAGTGTTTGAATACATGCAATTACTGGTATGTTACATCCTAATTAACATAATTAGCTTTGAAACCTCTCTCACAATAACTGTCAACATTTGTGTCAATTTAGTGGCGGTTAATGACATGTGTAGTGCAGATCTGCTATTCCCTCCACTTTCTTAAACAGAAAACATAAACCTTTCCGAAGAAGCACAGCTGACAGGCAGCCTCACTGAATATTCAAAAGTCTTTTTAATCAATAAAGTTCCACTCTGGGGTTCCGAAGTCAGACCCTGGAGTCTAGAGGCCCACAAATCGGAAGAGGGATAGCCTAGGGGGACAACATAATCAATTGGGGTTTAGCAAAAAAAAAAAAAAATTCAAACTTCAGCTTTCATTTTAAAATCTGCTCTGTTTTTGTACCTATAATACTCAGCTGATAGGCTCTGGTCCTGGGGGCAAAGATATCGAAGAGTGAACAGTCACATTGCTTTGAGTACAGCCCGTTTTCTCCCAAACAACCCCCCAAACTCTCATGATGCAGCAACTACATGGTTAACACCAGGTAGCAAAAGGGTGAGGAGAGGCCTCCAGCCCCTGCTGCAAAATTACAGCAATATCCTGTTAGGGTTTCTTGCTAGAGGTATTTTGAATAGCACCCCTGGAGACATGCAAATTGCTTAAAAATAAATTCATCTAGAAGGGCTACAGATTCAGAAATGTTGTACCCATAGGTAGGCCAACAAAAACACTAGTCCAATGACATCATCAGCTAATTTCGTTACACCTGGACTACCCCAGAAAACCCAGCCAGGACAAACAGATGGCAATGTTAATAACATGCCCAGTAAAAATCTGTTAATATTCTAAAAGCCCACATACGTACGAACTACAGTAAGTAAGCAATTCGCAAAACATCCACTTCAAAGAAAGGGAGACTTCTGGGCGAGCTATATGTTTTTGATACAAAAGAAGACCAATCTCTTGTTTGTTTTCATCATTTTATTGCGCGCTCTTACAGATATTATAACAATCCGTAAATCAATTAGATCAAGCAAACTTGTACCTATGTTGCCATCGTCATTTTCAAAACATTATCTTTATACTTGGGCCCTTATTATCAGCTCCTCTCCCACTCTTGTGAACCCTTGATAAATTATAAACTATTATCATATCTCACACCGTCTGCTGTCTCCCTTCACCCACGTTTCTGTTGTTCATCCCCCTCGGGGCTGGGGGCGGGGATACATCCATCACTGCTATTGGTTCCTCCTTACTCTCCTTTCTCTTCCCCTCCCCCTCCCCCTCATTGCTGTTCCCATTACTGTTTCTGAGAGGTTTGTCTGTCCTGACTTCTGCGTGTCAAAAGTACATACTCCGACTAGCAGGATTTGTGAGGTAGAACTGGGATCATGCTAGGGGGGGGTGGGGGAAGCATTAAAGAACCAGGGAAAGTGTGTTCCTAGATGCTAGACTGCACACTGGATGAGTCATCCCTTCCATGTGACCCTTCTGTGAGGGGATGTCCATTTGTCTACAGATGGGCTTTGGGTCTCCACTCGGACCCCTTTCCTTTCCATCAATATAATTGTTTGTTTATGGTCTTCTGATACCTGATCCCATCAATACCTCATGATCACACGGGCTGGTGTGCTTCTTCCATGTGGGTTTTGTTAATTCCCTGCTAGATGGCCATTTGTTTAACTTCAAGCCTTTAAGACCCCAGGCACTATATTTTTAATAGCCAGGCACCATCAGCTCTCTTTACCACATGTGTTTATGCACCTATTTTGTCACCTTCATATCAGGAAGGTGAGTATCACACAGTGCCAGGTTATTAAAACAAAGTGTTTTTATGTTGAGGGAAGACTTAAGTAGAGGCCCAATGTTCATCTCCTCCCAATGTCCATCTCCTACTCTCCTTATTTAACATATAAATAAATGTACACAGAATACCCCTATCCTTATATACAATGTTCATCTCCTACCTTAATACTTTAACATATAAATAAATGTACATAGAACTCCCCTATCCTTATATATTAATATAGTTACATATGTACATGCTTATATTTATACCTCTCTACATAGCTTTTGCCTCCTAGTTCTTTCCTCTGTTTCCTTTTACTTTCCTCCTGCCCCACTATCATGTTCACCCTTCATTTGGCTCTCAGTAAATCCTCTTGGCTCCATTACAATTGATCAAACCCCACCAGGCATTCTATAATCTCTTAGCTGTCGATTTTAGATCCCTTGTTGTTCCCTTGTCCCGAATTTGTTGGCCCTCTGCTCCCTTTCCCCCAATCTCCTACTCTCCCATGTACCTCCACCCCCTGAAGGTCCCATTGCTTTCTCTTTGGGATTGTTTATCCTGCCTATCTTATATAGATAGACATATAAAATTAATTTTAAAAATTGCAAGTAAAAAAATAAAAAAGTAATAAGGGGAAAAATTAAAGCCTATAAATAATTCCAGCTCTATCAGCTGAGGTTTATGAATTTCTTCTAACTAGGTCTGATGAGCTGCCAAGTGCTGAGTCAGAAACCTATTTGGGGATTCCTGAGGGACGTCATGACTTTGCTCCCCTTGCTGTTCTATTGTGTTCCCTTTGTGGTCATCCCCACTGTGGGGGTTGGGGCGGGTATGTGTCCAGATCGGACACACTTCCTGCCCTGTGTTTCCAGTGTTTGACCTCCATAGCACTGTTGGCTGGTGAAGGGACATCATGCCTCCTGATGGGGCCGGCCCTATGGCCCTCTCTGTGCATTGGCTGCTCTGAGCAGGGATGTTGTCCTTGAGGCTTAGTAGACCAGGATGAGGTTTGTGTTCTCTCTCTCTCCTTCCCTCTCAGTTTGCTCCTGTGTGGTCAGGACAAATCGGACACCCCCCAGCCCATATCTTCAGTGCTGTGCTCTCGAGTACATTCTTCTAGGGAGGGGTCAACATAGCTCGGATGCAGCTGGCCCTGCAGTCACCTTTTTCATCTTAATTTTAATGACATCATCCCTTACAAGTTATTTCAGAGTGAAATGCCCCACTATCTATTCCTTGATCACCTCACCTTTCTAACATGCTTCATGCATTCCTTTTAAATGACTCAGGCAACATAGTGAACCTGTAGTCTTCTGGGAATAATCTATGCCAAGTTTAAGTATACAAAATCAGCTCTGTTGTGTAAAATGCTAAACTGAAAACTTCAGAAATTCACTTACTAAAAATTAAATTCCTTGGCTTATTTAATACATTGGTACATAAGGTCCCCCCTCTTTGATAATAATAGACAACATCTATTGCTCTCTTCCTATGTGTTCCAAGCACCTTACATGTTCGATTGGACACCAGTAACAACCATGTAAGACAGGGACTATGAATAGGCCTATTGTGACAAAGCACAGGACCGCTACATTCCTTGGCCAAGGCCACAGACTTTGTAAGTGGCACAGTCAGTATCCCCACCCAGGCAAGCTGACACTAAAGTCTATGTTCTTGTTGCCTGACATGCAAGTGTTTCACCTGGAACAGCCCGGCCAATGCGTCCACTCCATGAGAGAGGAAGAAGTGGCCGTTCTTATTGGAAGGGGTACACCAGGGAGGAGGTGACAGTAAAGCAGGCCTCTGTGGTGTCCCGTTTGAAATCAGAACACATAGAAAACCCAGACCTTTTACATGGGCGTTTACACTTTGGGAGTCACGTATAGATGTTTTCTATTCATGTGTGTTTCACAGTAACCGTAGGGCACGGCTGCTGACCATGAGTAAGCAAACAGAGCCATAAGGTTCTTTGAGTCCTACACCACTTTTAGGAGTTCTTTATTGACTGACTAGGTAGCAGGGCCTCACTTTCATCTACCTACCTAATTACTTACCTACCTACCTATGGACTTAACACGATGTTATTGACATATAATTAATGTACCACACAATCCAATGATTTAAACATACTAAAAAGAGTTGTGCAAGCAGCCCAGCTTTGAATCACAGACAGATAAGTAAGACTCTCAGAGCTTTCTGACCCCTCTAATTAACATCGAACCTGTTTGTATTGGAGCAATTTATAAAAATTCCATAGAGACTGCATTAAGTGAAGTACCTTAGGTTAACTGCATTTAGTAAGGAGAATTTTTTTAAGACCACATTAAGTAAAATATCTTAGGTTACACTCTTAAAACATTAAACTGCCTGTGGTAATTAAACTCTAAATCAAGGGCTCGTAAAAACAATCAAAATTTAGATAAGGATCAGTGCAGAACATGATCTTTGGGCAGAAGGAGATTCGTAATCCAAGATCGGTTCCATCCATAAAGTTCTCCTGCACCAGGATTCATGTTCCACAAAGGCAGACTCACCCGACATTTTAAATGTGGACAGATATGCTATGGGCGTAACCTAATTTAAATCCAAAACAACTTCACCTAGGGTAATTTCTGATAGTCTTATCCAAAGAAGCAGTGTAAACGCCTATCTCCATCAGCTCCAGCCCATATTCCTACTGGGCTCCTTCGGGAATCACTCCTTTGGTCTTGAGGAGGGGAGGAGAAGGCAACAAGCAGAGATCCTTACAGTCCGATAGGATAAACGCCTCACATCAGATATGCACAATTCAGAGGTACTTCTGGTACCAAATTCTCAGTTTGTTCAAGCTTCCATATAGAAGCTGCACAAGTATTTGGGGGTGGCTTTATTTTTCAAGGGCTCCCTGTTGGCTTATCGGTGATCAATTGGGCAGCTAACCACAAGGTCAGCAGTTTGAAATTGCCGGCGGCTCCTGGGGGGAAGACGAGGCTTTCTACTCCCCTATGGAGTTATAGTCTCAGAAAATCACAGGGGCACATCTACCCTGTCCGATAGGGTCACTCTGAGTCGCATCTGACTGAATGGCTATTTTATTTTCTCAGTTTCAGAGCTGAATTCAGGACGCTGGCTCAGAGAAAGGCTTGTGTCTCTGGGTTGGCTCTGGGGGTGGCCTTGTCTCTTTTCAGCTTCTGGTCTTTGGTTTCTGGATGATCTTTACATGGCTGGTATCTCCCCATTCATTTGTATGTCCTTACTTTTGTGCTCAATCTGCACACCTTACATTGCTATCCCTCATTACCATAACAAAGAAGCCCTGACTCCAGCACAGCCTTACATCTACTGGGTGGCAGTGCTGGTGGTGGTGTTAGGAGCCATCAAGTTGGCTTTGACCTGGTATGGATGGTATGCATAGCAGAGGGAAACACTACACAGTCCTGCGTCATGCTCACGATCGTTCCATGCCTGAGCCCAATGGCTAGGCGTCAGGAATGCAACAGCTAATTTGGAGGTCACAATTCTTTCCACAACAATGAGGATGGGACATAGCATCGAGGCTTCGGAAGAAGCAGTGCACAAACTAAATGTTCAAGTCCAAATGGTATCGGTCCCCCCCAAAAAAAATGAGGATGGGGAGGTAAGAGGAGTTGGGTAGTGAAGAGTTTGTTTCCAGAAAAAAGCAAGGCGCGGGAAGAAGAGGTTGATGCCCTGGGATGAGCAGAGCGGTCCCTGTGACCAACGCAACCGAAACAAACTTCAAAAGCACTAAACGCGCCAAACTCTGACCCGCCAGTCATTGAATCTGTGAAGGGATGTCATTCAGAAAAGTCAAAATCCAAACTTGCTGCCATCAAGGCAATCCCCACTCCTAGAGACCCTGCAGAAGAGAGTAGAACTGGCCCTGTGGGTTTCTGAAAGTGTACAAAGTTATAGGAGTAGAAAGCCTCATCTTTCTCCCGAGGAACTGCCGGTGGTTTTGAACCACTCACTTAGCGGCTAGCAGCCAAATGTAAAACCCACTATGCCACTGGGGCTCCTTCGTCTTCCAGAAAGTAACGCAAAATTATATTCTTTGAAGGTTTTTTTGGTAGATAGTTGGAGCGTATTTGACTTTTGCTTTAATAGGACTCAGCTTTGTTTTGTAGATTTTCTCTCTTCCTGCAGTGAGAGGATGGCAGACCCTCTCGCCATGGTATTTACACACACACACACACACACACACACACACACACTTATAAGTGCACATGTATATTGTGGGGTACCAGCCCCCACAATCGAATGGGTCCAAGGAGCGGTTGTGTCATTGAGGGGTAAAGTTAAAGAGACTCCAGACAAGGGAAGGCGTGTAATTGCTCACCTCCCAGTCGGCCGTGATCTCAGCTCTTTGAAGTTTTATTAATGTCTTTTAATCAAAGGTAGATAAAATGGGGACAAAATTATATTCCTGATTCATCTCATTTATCAGGGTAAAAGACCACCATCGGTATCTCACGCCAACCACACACACGTAACTAACCGGCACTTCAATAAACCAATGAGGAAAGAAACAGCTGAGCACGTGGGAGGAAAGCATGAGGCGTCTACCACGAAGGAAAAGCAAACGTATTTCATGTAACGAACACATATTTTGCAATTAGGGATTCCAGAAGCATTCATCTCGTATGGTGGTACAGTGGGGGGGTGTCTAAATATATTGTGTTTTCTTGGGTCTATATAAATCTACCCATTTATTAGCTGCCGACAAGTTAACTGCGACTCACGGGGACCACAGAGACAACAGAAGGAAATGCTGCCTGGTCCTGCAACAACTCACAACCACCTGCACGTACAAGACCATCATGTCAGCCGTCCAGCCAATCAGAGGTCTCCCATGCCCTCGCAAGCCTTCTGCTTCACCCAACGTGATGTCCCCCCACAGTGAATGATCCTGACGACGTGTCTCAAACAAGAAAGTCACTCAATGCTCTGTTGTGACCCACTAGGTTTCCATTGGCTAATTTTCTGAACTAGATGGCCCCAGCCTTCTCTCTCCATAGTCTGTCTCCTCCTGAGCTGGTTTTTTCTCCATAAATTGTGTAGCCTCGTAAGCCGTGACCTCTTGTCCTTGTATCTAGCACAATACTGTACAGCCTGCAGAACGCCACGGGACTGACAGTGCCAGTAGTGGTGCTGAATGTGCTCCCAAGAAGCAGAGAAAAGGCAATACAGTAAAAGAAAGCATTGCGTTGCGTGGTCTGTCCCCCAGCTGGAGGTCTGCAGCTGTTGATGGCTGCCATTTTCAGATAAAGGAACCCAACACAAAAACCATTGTGAGAAGAAAGAAATGCCTGAAACCATCACGACAGCTCTGTCAGATCCCCACAATTAGACCCACGGCATCCAGTCATCCGATGCAAGGTAGACCCCACCCCAGTCCAAGAATTTCAGAGACCGTAATGCTTTCTGGGAACAGAAAGCCTCATCTTCCTCCCAAGGAGTGGCTGGTGGTTTCAAACAGCAGACCTTACAGTTAGCAGCCCCCAAACCTAGGCCTTTTTACAAGCTACCTTTCTAACCTCATATGAAAATGTGGCTTTTGTGTGGGTGCAGTCAATAATATAAATAACGTAACACGCAAAATATGTGTTGAGTGTTTATGCTATTGCTAGTAACTAAACGTGAGGGTGAATGAGATGCTACAGAGGATTTTCGGCTGTGCTGTGAGGGGTCCGTGACCCCAGACCTCACAGTGTTCAGAAGTCAACTGAACACCAGCTGGAGAACAAATAAGAGCTTAATGCTAGATCATATTTGAAAAAAAGAATGAAGTGATAAAGGTGAGGGGGGTGGAAGACAGAAATGCGGACTTTGAGAGAACAAAGGTGCAGAAACACCCAGGCTTGGAAAGAGGACCAGGGCCGGTGTGCGGCCAGAATGACCCAAACTCGAATTTATGTCTTTGCATGTTCAGAGTCCGTGGTTTCTCCTTCAGCTTAACACCTGCTGGTCAACATCCAGAGACACGGAGGCTGATGCTACCCGAAGACTAAAACACAGCTCAGTGGACATGTCGCAAGGGACAGCGAAAAGTGAGGGAGGCCTCAGAGAGCCGGACTGACACAGTGGCTGCAACAATGGGCCCAGGCCTGGGAACAACCCCGAGGCTGGCGCCGGACTGAGCAGTGTTTCCTGTGGTGGCACGCAGGGTTGCTGTGAGTTAAAACCGACTGCCTGGCACTAACGCTGTGTCCCACCCAGCCACGCCTGATGTTGCCTCAGGACCCCATCTCCCACTGGAAAACAAATGAACACGCTGGTAGATTTCAAAGACAGATGATATCCAAACCCCAAGGGCCATTACCATCGAGTCACGACATCTGTAGAAAATAAACTGATTTCCTTCTGGTTCAACCAGAGGAAGGTATTTTTCGTACCCGCGCTTCTTTCCCCCTGACCTGAGAGCTGCCTGAGGAGCAGAGAGAGCAGCTGCTGAGCAGCAGCTTCTTCCAAGGGAGAAACCAGTCTGTCCCTGGTCGGCACGAGAATCCAGGTTCCCACACGGCCCTTGGCCTCCCTGCCAATTCTAGACACATCGAGTCAGGAAGCAGCATCGCTGTCTGCCTTCCTGTTCGTGGTCCTACCCCGAGCCCCTCCCAGAATGTGCGCTGTGGAGCAGGCAGTGGGAAGCTGCCTGACCAAACCCATGCAACCTCGCCCACTCTCGTCAGAGAGCTCTCCCAGAAAGCCGCAGCTCGGGTCATTCCTCTGCTACTCTGAAGTCGCTCAGCTGCAAACTCTTCAGCACGTGACCAGCTTCCGGTTGGCCGTGGTTTCGGCGCAATCACTTATTTCCACGAGCTTGTAAGCTCCTCAGATGCAAGCCCGGCTGTCACATCCTTCCCATTCGGGAGCCTCTCTGAGCTGTATAAAAAGGGAGGAGTCCTGAGAGCACGGTGGGTCAGCATTGAGCTGCTAACAGAAAGGTGGGTGGTTCAAACTCACCATCTGCTCCATGGGAAAATGGTGTGGCAGTCGGCTTGGCTAAAGATCTGCAGCCATAGAGATGCTATGGGACAGCTCTACCTTGTCCTGTAGATCCCTCCAAGGTAGAATGGATTAGAAAGCAATGGGGTGGGGGCTTGGTATAAAGGGACCCATTCATTGATAAAGGAGCATAAGGGGGAATTCACTGCTTCAGGGCATTTCTGGTGCTATAGAGCCAGGAATGAGTACAGTTACCATGCTCCTCATTATCCTAACCACCATAGTGTGTCTAGAGATAGGCAGGAAAGATACTGAAGCATCAAGAATTTCTTAGAAAGCCTCTGAATCTACATGGCAATTTTTCATTTTTCTTAACATGCTAAATCCCGCTCCCTGCCCTCCCCCAGCCCACCGTCTGATGACTGTGGCTTTTCTTCTTTTCTCCAGAGTGGTAAAATTCTATTGACAATAAGACGATAATCAGGCATCTGCATCACTATCATTTTACCATGAGGACAAAGGAGCCAGAACACCAAATTGCACTACACCAGTATCCACCAGAGACACACCTTTCCACGAGAGCCAGCTACCACGTCCACGGTGGCACCCGTGGTGGTGTTGTCAACTGTATCTTCCTCACTCCCTCAGACAAGGAAGGCAAGAAGACCTCTTGGAGCCCAGTCAACTAGCACCAAGGACTGACTAGCAGCAAGAAGCCTCCGCAAAGGACTGAAACTTAAGACTTCCCCACCAATCCTTAATAAATGGACAGTTACTAAATAACACACACCTACCAGAGTCCCATGGGGGGGGCAGGAATAGCGCGCGCGCGCACACACGGATGCTAATGGGAAGCCCATCTAGAGTGCTTTGGAAGAAAGAACTACCAATCGGGCTGGCAACTCAGCCACTGCAAATGCCAGAGCCCTGTTCTTCGTTGACACACTCAGGGTCACCATGGGTCAGCATCGACTCCATGTAATGAGGTAAGCATGAAGGGAGCTTTAGAAAGTTCATGGAAAGGGCCTATTATTATTATTATTATTATT
>NW_022111373.1:84790194-84791331 GCF_000313985.2 Echinops telfairi
TATTACTGTTTAAATAGTTGTGTTTTAATATTTAGTGCTTTACACAATTGATGTGTGTATGGATTGTGATAAGAGGTGTATGAGCCCCTAATAAAATGATTAGAAAAAAAAGAAAGAAAGAAAGAGAGAAAAGAAGAAAGAAAGAAGCCCGTCTCTCCCCAAGTATATGGCTCTTCATCCATTCTGTCATGGGCCGGAGCGCAGTGACACTCACGCGGGGCCGGCTAATTATCCTCAGGGCACCCAAGAGTGTTTCATGGCGCGACCTCCGTTTATCGTATCTCCTCACTGAGGCAGTAGTCGGATTAGAGCAAGGCTTTTATAGTTTGTTTTTAAGCTGTTCTTTGATTTACGAACTCGCGTTATGCCAGCTACTCTGTGGATGGGCCCAGGTGAGCCTGTAATGAGATTTATCTTCGTGGATTAAGCCTGACCTATAATAATCTGCTCAGGGCTCCCTACTGCTATTTCAGCACTGAGATATGAAAATCCAGCCCTCCACTATAAACAGAACCCAGCTCAGAGGGTAATAACTCTGCGATGTATGACTCCTGGCATACAGGCACTCCTGAGACTCTGATTATAATGTCCACAGCTGAAGGCACTATTTCACAATTGAGAGAACGATTTTGCAGACGAAAAAAATTCTCAACTGTGGAAGAATGCCGTCAGCTACATACATTGTAATCACACTCAGCAGCCTTGTATCCCGAGAGCAATACGGGTTACCAAGGGTTGGGATGGCAAACTGATTTGAGGGCCAGGGAAGGAGAGGGTTCAGGAGAAAGTCCTTGGGTGAACAACACAAATTTCACATGGATGCTTTTGCCTGTGATCTCCAAGTGTCCAATAACTACACACCTTCACAGATATTCAAATATAAATGTAAAACAGCTGTTGTTTTTTCAATTTAACACGGTACCAGGGTTTTGTTGTTGCTGTTTTTAGTTCATGTGGTTTGGGTTGGTTGGCTTAGAACACTACTGAGCACTAGGCAGGGCGTATTGAGATGCTTCTTTGATATGTTGTCAGCTAGCACCAAACGGGTTCCAGGTCATAACAGCTTCATGGATAACAGAACAAAATGTTGTAAGTCAGCCTCGTGATCACTGGTATGCTTCACGCTGCAGCTACTGC
>NW_022111373.1:84791776-84800558 GCF_000313985.2 Echinops telfairi
GCTATCAGGACTCTTTCTGATAGAAGGAAGTATAAAATTCCATGGCATTCCTGGAAACACTTTGACAAACACTCCTGAGAACCTCAATCATGCGCATATCCTTTGCCCCAGGACGTCTCCTGTAAGAATCCACCCTGAAGAAATAATTAGGAGCCAGCCAGGATTTATTCCAAGCCTGCTCCTTACAGCTTCATAAGTAATGGGGCAAACAGCATTAACCTATAGGGGCCCATTGTTGAAGCCACTGCGTGGATTCATCTGGCTGAGGGTCTTCCTTTTCCCTGCCCCTCTACTCTATCAAGCATGATGTCCTTTTCCAGGGTCTGGTCTCTCCTGGGAACATGTCCAAAGTGTGTGAGACGAATGTGCTCAAACGTAAGAGCACTTGTCAGGACGGTACAGGGCCTGGTGGCGTTTCGCTCTGTTGTCCACGGGGTCGCCATGAGTTGGGACGGGCTCAGTGGCACCCACCAACAACACTGTAAAGGGAATCAAGGCACTCACTGCCATCATGTCCATCCCCAGGGATGGCAGTGACCCTTAGAGGCCAGTAGAACTGCCCTTGTAGGTTTATAAATCTATGAATCCTGCTACAAAGAGAAATTCTCATCTTTCTCCTACAGAGCAACTGCTAGTTTGAACTGCTGACCACTCGCTCAGTAGCCCAATGTGTAACCAACCCACTTACCACCGGGGCTGTAATAAATTATGCTAAATCCATATATTGGAATATTACACAGTCTTTAAAATGCATCACAGCCATTGTGAAGAAGTGCTAATTCATAGCCGTATTCTACAACTTATTCTGTTGTTGTATTCTGTTCAGCAACTTATTCAAGGGTATTAAAATTGTTCACACATCAATATTTAGCAGATACTCTTTTAGAGTTAACTAACTGGACTTCAGATCAAGTTTTTATTTTTCAACTATGCCACTAATGAAATATTGTTATAAATGTTAAATAACTTCAAATAAAATCTATGCCCTAAATAAATGATGGTATTATGTTGGTGCATTCTGAATGAATTAAAAAGGAAAAATGCACTTTTGCATACATTTATTGAATTTTCCCTAGCTCCTCATAATACATTTTTGCAAATAGAAAGATGAATATTCATTGAGTCCCTTTGAATATATTACTGTTTAAATAGTTGTGTTTTAATATTTACAGAACATCATGAAATATAATTCTCCCATTAAAAGAAATGGAAACAATGTCAAATGAGTACCACCTTAGAAACATAAAATTATGCCACTTAACCTAACATGAGACATCGGAAAACAATACTTGAGAGAATTTCTCCAAATCTGCTACAAAAGTTGTATTGACAGTGTTAAAAGCAAAGATGTCACTTTGAAGACCAAGGTTTGCTGGACTCAAGCCCAGTTAATTTTCCATCACTCCATTCTCATGCAAAACTGGACAGCGACTCAGAAAGCCCGAGGGCGAATGAATGATTCTGAACGATGGTGTTGGTGAAGGATATTAAATATGCCCTGGGCATTCAGAAGAACAAACACAGCTGTGCCGGCCGAAATGCGGCCAGGATGCTCCTTAGACGTGAGAAAGGCAGACGCGGTCTCGGGTTCTTCACGCCTTTCAGCAGGTTGCACCGGACTTGGGGGAAGGAATTCGCGCTTGGTAGAGGGTCCGTGAAAAGAAGGAAGCCTTTGAAGCAGATGGACTGACACAGTGGCTGCCACAATGGGCTCGCACATACCACCAAGTGGGAGGAGAGGGAAGACTCGGGCAGTGTTTCTTTCCTTCTGTGGTACATAGGAACCCTGTGAGCCAGAGCCAGCTGGAGGGCACCTTCCACCAACAGTGTCACCCCCATAGTTAGAGATGGTAGAAAGATGTCGACCGGCTTCCAGTTTATTTGGTTGGCGAATGTTGAGTGAAAATGAGGAAGGATGAACAAGCTGTTCCACCATCATGGGATGGAAGGAAAACACGATGAAAAAACCACCATCAAATGATCACAGGAGAAAATGCCTCTTTCCCTCCCTTCTGATAACGTCAACTGGGCTACAGTTGACCATCACCATGACACACTTTTCCTTATACCCCCAATAACACAATGCCAGCAATTCTTGAGTGGCAAGCCCTGTGGGACCACCTGCTAAGGACTGATGCGCGTAATTCCCACGATAACCGTATCAGGTGAGTGATACTCAATCACGGTGGCCCTCTGGCCAGACTCCCTTCTGTGATACTCAAGTAAGTCTCGACTTCTGATGCCTGTGGCTGCGGCTCAGTTGGGGAGAGCACTGTCTGCTAACACTGAATTCTGACCTTTGTAGATGGTGTGAATCAGACCGCATGCTTTGTTTAGTGGTTATCTTAGTCATTATCAGTTACAATGGATGTAAGGAAGCATATACTCCAGCTGAGAGGAGAAAATCACTGTTTCTGGAGTGGCCTGGGGAAGGATCTGGCTGATTAAGATTAGCAGAAGGCCAATGTTACTGGAAGCATCTTGCCACAGGTCCCAGGTCATAAATGCATAAATAAGAATCAGTTCAGGGGTAGAGAAGAGAGTATGACACTTGGGTCAAACTTGATTTTAGCATGTGACTCTCACCAAATAGCCTTTCCCTGCATGGGTCTGGTAAGGGGGTGGGGGGGAGGCTAATAGGATTCACCTGTGAATAATTATGAACAGGATTCCCTGCAATACATCCTGCGGCTTGTCAAATGAGTCCACTTAGAAGCAGGAGTTGTGATCTCATAACCAGCAAGAGCCAGGAGTGCAGCGTCTGGCTTCCCCCTGCCTGACGCTAGGGCTTTGGACTAAACTGCCCTCATCAACACGTGAGAGCTTTCCTAGAACCAGTTCCGTGGATGCTGTTGTGACTCACAGACCCCAGAGGCAGGAGGGACTACACTCAAAGCAGGGGACTAGAAATGAAGCAGACTAGTGTCCTGCAAGAGTTGAACCTTGGTGACTTTTTCAATCTCCAACTTCTTGCGACTACATAGGTATTATTTCTAATAAAAGCAAATTTACCACATCAGGTTAGTCCCATCTCACAATCAGGTAGAAACTGGTTTGACCTCAGGAACCCCAAGCTTTCAACCACTCAGTTTTGCCCCTGCATTCCCATTTTCCAACTACACAACAATTGTAGTGTAGTTCCTGAATACAGTTTCCATAATTCACTTATCTCTGGCTTGATGAGTAGCTTCTTAATTGGGTTAAATCACACAGAGCTAAAAAATTAATCACAGATTAAAACCTAGGAAAAAAAATAAGCAAGAATCAGTTCAATGGTACTAAAATAGGAAGAAAGGAAATCTACCCATTTATTGACCGTCTACTATGTGCTAGGAGCCCTAGTGGCACAGTGAATTAAGCACTGGGCTGCTCACTGTCAGATCAGCTGTTCAAAACCACCAGCTTCTCTGAGGGAGAAAGGTGAGGGTTTCTACTCCTGTAACGACTGAGCCTCAGAACCCCCCAGGGGCAGTTCTAGTCTGTCCTCCGAATCCCATTCGGTTGCTATGAATTGGGCAGTTGAGGTTCAGTCCTATGGACTTGCTACTCCAAGTGTAATCAATGACAATGAGGGGCCATCACCGATCTTTTCTGGCTTCTCTATTGCCACAAGGCAAGGGTCAGACACAACTCCACAGTCCCTCCTTATGGACCTATTGTGCCACCAACCACTCCTTCCACGTCACTCTACATCTATGTTGGGTTTTATAATTCACTGCACTGGTCACACAAAACTCACAGACAACGCTTAAATTAAGGGGGCTGATTAGGGAAGTTAATAGTTTCCCACCAGTCAGGATTATCAAACAGTACTGATATAGCCATTAGTCTCCTCAGCAAGCCGCTGAGTCTCTTTTTAGTTCACAGGCTCTCAACCACATGGTAGCCAAGTCTCTCTCCTGTATTAGTCTCTCAGCCTTGTGGTTCCTTGGCCTTTGCCACCATGGGCCAGGAAGCCAGTCTGCCTGTCACTCTGTCCCTGTTCCATAGCCGAAGGTCTGAAAAGGAGAAAGCAGCCCACAGTCTCGGTGCTGTTGTGGGTCTCTGTGCCACAGTGGTGTGTCTGGTCTCAGGAGTCCCCACCACTTCAGACAGAGATTTTGAACATGATCTTTCAAGGTCATCAGGATTTATCTCTTCTCCACTGCTGCTTCAAAGCTGGCTCAAACCCCTCACAGCTAAGACTCAGTGGTAACAGAAATGGAGTCACCCCCTCTCAGTGTTACAACACATGCCCTGCTTGCAGAGTGCCACCCAATCCTTGGGAGGGGGGGGAGTGGGGAGTGGCAGAGACTTGGGCAGAAGAGCCACAGTATGAAAACACACTAGGTGCTGAGGAGTTAGTTGGGGGTTAGAAGTGGAGGTGGAATTTCTGTTCTAAAGAAAACTTTAAGGAAGTAATGAGATAGCTAATAGATAAAAACAAGTGCATTGCATGGTGTATTGGAAGTGATAGAGTTATGGAGACACGTGAATCGAGGCAAGGAGACAAGGTGGGAATGTCTGTGAACAGAAGGTTAGAGAAGACTGTGAACGGCAACTTCAAACACACGAAAGAGAAGGAGGGAAACATTGGAAACGGATTTCCACTTTGTTTCTGCCACCCATCTATCACGGCGACGTAGAAAACAAAAACAACCCAAGGGGAATGCATCCTAGGAGGGTCGCACAGCCCAGATCTACACTTTAGTCCTCAAGGCCCCCGGCCTTATTCTCCTACAGAAAAATAAGTTACCCCAGTCTTGCCTTGGCCTCCTGAAATCCCCATCTTTCTTACCAGAAAGCAGCATCTGTATAAATCGGCCTGCTTTTGACGACTGTGACGTCTTTGATAAACTGCCCATGTGTGTGGGGAGGGACAGGAAGACGGAGGAAGCAAATGGGAAAATGAGTTTTCCCCTCTTCAGATTAATGTATATGAAGTATACATCTGACACTTCATCAGCACTCCCGGCTGGTGTCCCAGCAGGCAGACACGGCCTGAGCCTGTATTCTGCCAGCTACCAGGCTACTTAGGATGAATTGGCAACACGCCATTTATCTGAAATGCCCAACATGTCTGAGCGAGGGAACACAGCTTCATTTAGCATTGCCAAGGAGAACCAGAGACTTCGGGCTAGGAATCAATCTCCTCCTTGAGAAGGTGGTTAGCATTACCTTCCAGCTTGCCGGTGGCGTTAAAATCACTATAGGTGATTCATGTTCTAAAACCCACACCCACCAAAGAACGAGGCCTTCGTTTATAGCTCATATGAATACCCAGCATATTAATACCTCTCAAGTTGAGGGTCTAGACTTCTCTGGAATGCACACAGCATCGGCACTGGGCAGGAAGGTCTGTTAGATCAAGCGCCGTGCTGGGATTTGGCCTACGTCTCTTCTGGTCCTCAATTGTCAATTCTTCCAGACCGCAGCCTGTCCTCCCCTATCGCTTCAGCTTAGTTCTTCCTGAGCTGACAGCACTGTTTTCAACTGTGCAAAAGCAGATGCACGAAACACCCTTCAATGTGGATGTTGATCATCTCATCCCCAGCTGTCACCGGTTTTGAACTGCTGACGTGGACATAAACAGGAGTCAGCCTAGTACATGGATCTTCACAATGGTAAGATATTCCCTGAACAGCCAAGCCATAGAGGCTTTAGATGGATGGATGAATGGATGATCTTAATAGGCCACTCAGTACAGAATATAGAATTATCCCATCACTCTTGCCTTGCATCTAAATAAATATGTCAGTTTTGACATGAAAGATGATTCACTCCTTCAACCTATTTCTTGAATACGCAAGGCACTGGGATGGGAGGGATGAGGACTAGAAGGTCGAGGCAAACAGGTGTTCTGCCCGCGAGGAGCTTGCTGTCTAGCAGGGAAGTCCTGGGCATAGACTCTAGACACGAATGCAAGGGTGCATGTGATAAGTGCTCGGCAGTCAGGACGAGGCTGATTTACAGCTCTGAGGCCAGGAGTGATGGCAGGTGGGCGCAGGGACCAGGGGGAAGAACAGGTCAGAATGAGGCATGTTCTGCAGTACTAAGCACCTCCAGGAGTACCCACTTGTTTGGAAGATAAAGAAAAGCAAAAAGAAGTAAAATGGAAAGAAGGAATTTCTCAAAGAGCCGATTTCCACCCTTTTAGCACCACTGTCTACGGTGAGCCCCGGTGCTATAGCAGTCACAGATTAGGCTGCGATCTGCAAGGTCGGCAGTTTTAAACCACCAGCAGCTCCGAGTGAGACACACTGGGCTTTCTACTCCCGTGAAGAGTTACAGTCTCGGAAGCTCACGTGGCAGTTCTGCCCTGTTCTATAGGGTCGCTGCGAGTCGGCATCGACTCAATGGCAGTGAGTCTATCAACACTGCTAGTTCTGATACATCTCCTAGCTGTAAACAGGAAGGCTAACTTGGATCTTTCTAATCCAAAGGATGATAGTCAAATGGGCAAATGTGATGTCCCTGGAGCTGTGTGTTTCTGCCAAGGGCACCCAAAGCCAGCAGTGCCCTTAGCAGGCCTGTGAGTGATGTATAGGACTCACACTGGTGCTCCGCTGGTGCAGTGGTGACGCACTGGTCTGCAGATGGAAACCGCCACCCACTCAGAGGGAGAAAGACGAGGGGTTCTACTCCTGTCAAGGGTTAGAGTCTCAGAAGCCCACAAGGGGAGTTCTCCCTGAGCCTGTATTACGGTCGCTATGAGTCAGAATCAACTTCACCACAGTGCATTTGAGCTTTTGAGTCTTGCGTGATATACTGAAATGAATGCTAGGGCTTAGAAATCTCAGCAGAGGCAGAAGAACAAAATGGGAATAAAACAGTGTTTGCTCCCGCAGTCCCCCTCCTATTGCTTCTGCACGTCAAACAGCAGAAGGTGTCGGTTTTCCTTAGACTGCACAATACAGGGGCCCTCCGAAGGGGTTACACTGGCCTTCCCTGCAGTGAACAGGTAGTCACCTTCTGACTTTCATACTCATGCGTCATCCATTACCAGTTGCCATCAAGTCGAAGCTGACTCATAGCAACCCCATATGGGTCAGAGTAGAACAACGCTCCATCGGGTTTCCAATGGCTGATTTTCAGAAGCAGGTTGCCAGGCCTTGATTGTGAGGTGCATCTAGGTGGGTTCAAACCTCTAACCTTTCAGCCAGCAGCCAGCATGTTAACTATCCGTACGACCCAGAGACTGTATCCAAGCTTACCCAGGGTATGATGATCATAGCAACCAAACCAAACCAACTCACAACCTTCAAGTCAATGCTACTCATAGAGACCCCCTTGGTTTTCCATGACTGTAACTGTTTAAAAGCATGAAAAGTCCAATCTTTCTCCCCTGAATCTTAACAGTAGTAGTCATATTGTTAACATTTACTGAGATAACGTATGTGGTAGGGACCATTCTAAGTTTGCTCTACATGGCATTTCAGAATTTTCTCCAGGTTCACTCTTATATCAAGGTGCATAGACATAAAAATTTTCTGGTCATTAAGCTAATAATTTAAGTGAACCTTTAGTAAGCATGACACCTGACACATTTTGGAAAGCACTCTTCCCATATTTTCTATTGTTACTTCTCCTGGTTTGGTTTTGTTGTGCTTTTTAATTTTTTTTATCCTGTTTCCAAATGCCTGATGGGTCACTAACCCTAAGGCCAGCAGTTTGAACCCACCAGTTGCTCCACAGGGGCAAAAGGAGGCCGTATGCACCCGTTAGGATGCTCAGCCTCAGAAACCCTATATACATTTCCTACGAGTCAGAATCTGCTTGATGGTCCTGGATTCGGTGTTTGGTTGTTCCCAAATGCAATTCTGTCACCCAGCAGGCATCCGGTCAATAAACTCATCCGTCTCTATGCCTGAGTATATAACAGAGGGTCTTAGACAATGCGATCCAACTCTTAGTTACAGTGCTGTCAGTAGTGGAAGGGTGCTGGAGGGAACAGACATCCAGGATTACTATTTACACCTGAAGAGTCAAACTGCAAGGGTTGAAGAAGCAACTCCATTAAAAAACCTACAAACAGCAGTTTTACTCTTAGAAGTTTGTAAAATTACACATACACACACTCCCAGTGAGAGCGAAAGCGCAAAATATTCGGTAACTGTGTACTTTTCTTATTCATGCACTTTTCCTGTGGGTTCGAAATTATCTTACAAGGCAAGTCTAGAAAATAAAATAGAGGCTTCGAAGCATTACCTTATCTGTAGGGACAAGGACGGAGACCCGTGTAAAGGAGAAACATGAGGAAATGAAATGCCCCGAACCAAGTTCACACAAATACTCCCAAGTCCAGAGGGGTGGGGAAGGGAGGGTAAACTTGTGGGGAAATTAGCATCTGGACATCAGAATGTTCTCATTGCTAAGTTCACGTAAATTACCTCGAGGACACCCCAGTGAATGTAAATTGGTGACAAGGGAGCTGCCGAGATGGGGGTCAACCCAACCCTCTTGCGGGTGCACCCCAGGTGCTTGCCCGCAGTCACTCACCAGGCTGGCTGTGAGCGAGGGTGCAGACTGGCCCTGGGCCTGGCTGCGCATGCGCACGAGGTTGGACGTCTCCGTCGAGGTGGGCCAGGCCTGCCCGGCCACGGGGTTTGCAAGCAGGTACCTCCCTGTTGGGGTTAAAGAGAAGACAGCATAAGTGACAGGCAGACAGCAGTAGTTCTGTGGCAAGGGCGAATCTCTCCCAGGCCATTCTTCTAAATGACCGCTGCCATATTTAGTAATTACATTTGTTCTAAGCACCTCACCACACCCGCCTTCTCCATCACCACACCCCGCCCCCCCCCCC
>NW_022111373.1:84800658-84814733 GCF_000313985.2 Echinops telfairi
GTTCTGACCTGGCTCCCATATAAACCCACTCCCTCCTCTCTAGCTTTGGGCCAGGAAGATTGAAATGGGGAAGTATTAAAGATCTAGATAGATGCATATTAAAATACCGAAAGCATTCTCAACCTCACAGGAATAAGTGCTCACAGGCATAAACGTACTTTTCCAAGCCGACCGCATCTCTACTATGGAGGGCGATCTAGGAATCAAGGAGCAAGGGAACTACACAGTGGAGAGGGTGACCAACAAAACAGAGTGGGATGCTTTCAAGGTCAAAGGGGGCTGGTTTCTTTGTCTCCCACCACAGGTGGCTAGCCAACCATGTCTGAGGGATACATAACGGTTTTCATTTGCATAAATCAGGACATCAATGTCAGTCTAGGTTCACGGAGCAATTGCCATCAACCTTGAACTCTAAAATAAATGTGGATGTTTTAAAAGTCAAACAGCCGAACCAATTCACATTATCCTCTTTCCTGAGTAAGTACATGCATTACCACAAAAGAAATAAGGCTTTGGGGCTTCAGAAGAGTTTGGATGGATGTGAAGATTCGCATAACAATGAAGCTCATGGAAAGCAGGGGCCTTCATTCTTAACTGCCTCCCCTCAATACTAGCATAGCGACTACCCATAAACTCAAGATCAAACCCAGTACCACTGAGTGGATCCTGATTCACAGTGACCCTAGAGGGCAGAGCAGAACTGCCCCTGTGGGTTTCCAAAGCTGTCCATCTTCACAGGAGCAGAAAGGCTATGTTTCCTCATGGAACACCTGGGCGAGTCTAACTGCTGAGCCTGCAGTTAGCAGCTCATCCCTACCCACAATACCACCAGGGCGCCAGTGAATGACCATGGTGGGCGCATAATAACTACCGAATGAATGAAAGGATGAGTGGACATTTCCATCTCAGAAATCACATAGTGAAAACACACAGATGTCAGGCAAACCATAGGCCCTCAGGGGAGGGCCACACATGGGGCCTCCACCTTCATCCCTTTCGAGAACTTGCAGCATACCTGCTGATGTAGGAGAGGGAACGCCTGTGCTCCAGTTAGTTTTCCCGCAGGCCAGTCTGTGGAGAAGGTGCTCACTCCTATCCCTCACAACCATACCCCCACCTGATCACTAGCACAGGATCTGTGGTGTCCTCATTACCACATGTGCTAACTGCCCCACCCTTCAATGAATGGGAACTTCGGCCATTCCCCATCCATTTTCCATGTTAAGGGGTCTAACACTACAATCCAATTGCTTTCAAAAATTTAGATTTTAGTGGCAGAGGAAGAATGGCTTCTTATTTTGCTTATTTTGCCAAAATTGCTCTTTCGGGCTCTGGAGAAAAACTATAGCTGATCTTGAGGTCCTTTTGATATCCTGACCTATAACTGAATGGCCTTTGGGAAGGAAGAAATTAATCCCTCTGGGCTTTGGTGTTTCCACTTCTAAAATGGAGACAGGAGGATCTACTATACACTGCTATTGAGGAGATTACAGGATTTTCTAAGGGAAGCATTCAGTAGAGGTGCTACAATACAGTAAGCATTCAATAAATGGGAACGATAAAAATAAAAATTATCTTTTGTGTGCGTGTGTGTGTGGGGGGGCAGTTTCCTTAGGTTTAAAACACAAGCAAAGAGAGGGGCTTTATAAATTTCCTATAAAAATTCCATTTTTTCCAAGGATTTTGTAGAGCCCCTTCCTATACAGAGAAAAAATTAAAATCACACAGTAATCACACCAGAGATAACCACTATCAATATCGCAGTGACTTTTCTCCAGAATTTTTACTATAACTTAGGTTTCCTTATGAAATGGAATCATACTGACTTTTGTCACGTGCTCCCCACCATCACCACATATTCTAGATTATTACCCTTTCCGTGCAAATAAATATAATAAATGTCAATCAAATGAAGCATAAACACTGTCACTAAAAATTCACATATAATTACCCGTTTGGGGCCTGTCACCGCCTTTCAAACACTGGGCCATATTTTTGTGCAGAGCATGTTACACTGAAAGGCATGACTTCCATTTTTTCCACTCAAGCTTTATTTTGGCGCATGAACTACAAACTGGACTAAGGGGGACTTTGGGAAATCTGGCCCTTTAAACCTTTGGAACATCTTAAAAACCCAGCTCACCTTGGAGTTGATCCCAAACTGCCCAGGGGATTCCAGGCCGTAAGTCTTTAAGGAAACCAACCGCCAACTCTATCTTGCCGGGAGCAGCTGGTGGCATTGAACCTCCACCCTTTCGGTGAGCAGCGAGCCCTTTAACTATCGCACCCCCAGATTCCCAAAGGCAAAACATAAACAAGGAAGGACAGGAAAAGATAAACTACATTTAGGGATGTCAGCGTTCATTACATAAATCAATGATTTCTTCAGAAGGACCTCACTTACTGAAAATCTGCTAACTGCTAGAATTCTGAACCCATGGATTTTGTTGTATTCCTCCTGTGTCTTTTCCCATATCTTCTATTCCATATTTTTCTTTCTTTCTTCACATCTTAGAAGAGAGGTATGATGGGAGGCTGAACAGTTGCATGCTGTCAGGTGTTGATATGATCGAAAGACCCCACACTCTGGCCTTACTGCCTCTGATGCTTTGTTTTACAGAAAACTACAAGTAGATATAAAAACACTCAGAGAATGTAATGGCCGCGTTCTCTGTTATCAAGTAGATTCCAACTCTTAGTGATCCTACAGTACAGAGTACAACGATGCCCCTGTGGGTTTCCCAGGCTCTTTACAGAAGAGGAGAGCCTCATCTTCCAACCACAGAGGGCCTGGTGGCTTTGAACAATGCAAACCCCACAAAATGTGCCTCTGGGGCTCCTTAAGGACATGGAGAAAGGTGAAGGCCACACATTTCGGGTGACTAAAAGTTTCTCTCCTTCCTTTTTGCTTTTCCTAATTTAAAACCTTTATAACCCTCCTGAGACGAAGAGTGAACAGGCCTATTCGTTTCTGTAGCACAGAACCTGGCAACAACTAGCACTTAGTAATTACTCACTGCATATTTGCTGAAAAAAAGGAAGTCAAACCACACAATTTGAAGAATATTCCTTCTGAGTCAAAAGAATACAAGTGAACGAGATAATTTCTTGCATCTGATGTGTAGGTATAGCAGAGTACCTAAAATATATTGAGCCGTATGCACTGGGCCCTGCCAACTCATGGGGTAGGAATTCGAATCTCCACCTTACCGTCGGCTGGTTACAGAACTCGGCCAGGGCAGCAGCTAGCAGGTTAGACAAAAGAAGGACGTGGATTCCAAGGGTACCAGAGGAAAATACTTATCTCACACGCTTAGGGGAAAAACAAGTATTAAGCTAAGATGATTCTCTCTCTCTCTCCCTCTCTCCCTCCCTCCCTCCCTCTCGCCACATCTCTATGTAGGCTACATGTTTCACACAGAGAAAATCGTCTGGAAAGAGAGAAATCAAATGAGCATTGGTCTGGAACTGGGTTCTTATTTGCTATTTGTAGTAGCGGAGTCCTGTATTTAACCTCCAAGCCTCAAGAGCCCCATCTCTAAAATGGGAAAAGCCCTTATATAGTGGCAAAAAAACAAAAACAAAAATAACTTACTGTCATTGAATCAATTTTGACTCATAGCAACCATGGATTATGAGTTGAACTGCTAATCCCAATGTCAGCTGTTCAAAACTACCAGCTGCTTCTCAGAAGAAAGGTGAAGCTTTCTACTCCCATAGAGATCTGCAGCCTAAGAAACTGAAAGGGGCAGTTCTGTGCAGGCCTAGAGGTGACCCACTCTTGGCGGGACAGTCCCAATTTTTGGCGTTTTAAAAAAGTCCTGATTTTTGGAAAGAATGCACGACAAGCTAGGGAACGGTCTATTTGGTCCATATAGACCAGATTTTTCATCAAGAACTCCCCCCCCCCTGCCCCGGGTCAATGGTGTCCTGCTTTAAATCTAGTCACCTTAAGAAGGCTGCTGTGAGTACACGGACAGGGTCAAACGAGACGATGCACCAAGTCCCTCTTGAGACATTGCAAGCAGGACAATATATTACCGCTCTTAAGGTTTTCCTAAGAACTTTCTAACTCCTTGGACATAACCCCCACACAGCCACAAAATAAAACATGGCAAATAGGTTTCTCAGGCAGAGCACGAAGGAAAACAAGGTGTAACACTGAGAAGTCCGGAAAGAAAGAATGGCTGTTCTCCATGGAGATGAAGAAACAGCACACTGGGTACTGGCGCTCTCTCTGGGCAGACACGGGACATGGAGTCCAGGAGGGACACTCAGATCTATGTTTTTAATTGTCAAAAATATTTGCAGAGAATAATGAGGGTCTGTTGGCTGAACTTAAAAAGTTTAAATAAAGAATTCCAGTCTTGATTTGTGGCTTTAATAGAGTTCGTGTTAAAATTCTTCCAGTAGCTGCAAACAGTGGCAAATATTAAGCTTTTTAAAAAATCATTTTACTGGACGCTCATACAACTCTTATCACAATCCATACATAAATCCATTGTGTAAAGTACATTTGTACATTCGTTGCCCTCATCAATCTCAAAATATTTGCTCTCCACTTAAGCCCCTGGCATCAGCTCCTCATTTCCCCCCACCTCCGCTCCCTCCTCCCTCGTGAACCCTTGATAATTTATAAATTATTATTTTGTCATGTCTTACACTGTCCAACATCTCCCTTCACCCACTTTTCTGTCGTCCGTCCCCCAGGGAGGAGGTTATATGTAGATCCCTATAATCAATTCTAGAACTGCATTAAATTATTCTCTATCAAGTCCTACAAATGATTATTTTATTATATGGCTTTCAATGATCCCACAGAAAATATATTTCATATTCTAGCATGGCAAACTAAGCAGAAGTTCATTCTTCCCACCCCTCAAAACAACAGTGTGTCAGGCAGGGGTCAGGGTGATGGAGGGGGACCAGGGGCTGGGGAGGGGCTCAGCGGGAACAAGGGGAAGCACAGCAACGTCTCCACAGTCTCACGGTCCAGTCACACAGCAGCTGCCCCTGGATAAGGCGCCCTCTCTGACACAGGGTGGGCGGTGTGGCTGCACGGGGCCCAAACAAAACAACTGTCATCGAGTCCATTCCAACTCATGGTGTCCCTGAAGGACAGCGCAGAACTGGCCCTGGAGGCTTCGGAGACTTAACGGCTATTCACAGGAATGGAAAGCATCGCCTTTCTCCCACCGAGCGGGGCTGGGTTGGAACTGACCTTGCAGCTCAGCCCAGTTAGCAAACCACTCCACCGCAGACCCTGGATAAATGCTCAGTTCGGGATATTTGAATCAGGATTCAGTGTCAAAGAGATGGAGTATGTATGTATTAAACAAAAGTTACACTTTCTACCAAATTGAGAAGCAGGGCTGAGGGAGCAAGGAGAGCCATGGCCCTCTCTTGAGTATTCTAACCCACCTTTGGATGCCTCCAGTTTGATTAGCTCTCCCAGGGTGCTTCAAAGCCAGCAGAAATCACTGCTAGCAGGATATGAGCACCGTGTTGTCCTTCTCTGAAATCACTCAGTTTAACACCATACATTTTCTTTCTTTTTTTAAAAAATCATTTTATTGGGGGCTCGTAAAACTCTTATCACAATCCATACATCCATCCATTGCATCAAGCAAGCACATTTGTACATTTGCTGCCACTGTTATTCTCAAAACATTTGCTTTCTGCTTGAGCCACTACATAACAAGGACCCTTGATAACATGTGCTGCTAACCACAAAGTCGGAAATTCAAACTGATCCGCCTTTCCCCTGGAGACAATTGGGGTTTTCCCTGAGCCATGCATAACCCAAGGACAAGCAGGTGGACTCTGGGCTCCCACTTAATTCAAGCCCCAATCCAAGCACAGTTACCGGTAGTTCTTATGACCGGCCCAGCTCAATGCTTGCCTGATACTTGCCTTCATGAAGTGATCACTGAAGATATGGATGTTACAGCAAAGCATGGTGAGGAAAGCAGGTGGTGCCCAGCTATCAACTGGAATCATGTCTGGGGTCTAAAAGGCTTGCATCCCAACAAGTCACCTAGATGAGGTGTCAACTAAGTCCACATGGAAGAAGCACATCAGCTTGTCTGATCCAACGATGATAATAACAAAATTCAAATACGATAAAGGGAAAGGTATCAGAGAATAAAATATGAACACCCAATCTGTAGAAGGCTATGGAGGGCAGTAGGAGGCCCAAATCCATGTTGATCCAAATGTATCTCTTTGGATCCCTTCTGTCCCCAGGAGAGGGAAGAGAACAGCTTTAAGATCAGACCAAGGTGTTTATAAACTTGAGGATGGTGCACAGAACTATGGTATAATATGACACCTGGTCAGGTGACCTCCTCTTGACTCATCCTGAATTTGCTCTAGGCTTAAATATTTCTCACTTGCTGCAAGAGAGAAAGTTTCTTTCTGGCTTATTTTAGTATTGCTGGTGGTCTGTCCCCCCATCCCCACCACCCCCCACTTTTATTTTTCCTTTTTTGTTTTGTTTTTGTTTTGGTTTTTATTGTTTCTGTAATGTTTCCCAGTTTATGAACACAGAAAGAGTACTGGCATAGAGACAATGACTGATGGAATAGATTATCAGGGATGGGGTGGGGGTGTGGTTAAAAGGGAATTAAGGACCAAATAATGAATACAGGGGGGGTACACTAACACTTATTGTGATGGTGTATATACAACTCTTTTTAAAAGTAAATTACCTATTGATGTTACTTTTAATATATGAAATTTTAAATCAGTAAAACTATTGGGGAAAATGATGGAGTTTTCTGCTCCCATGAAGAGTTATGGTCTTAGAAATTCACAGGGGGCATTTCTACCCTGTCTTACAGGGTCACTATGAATCCGCATTGACTCAATGGCACTGAGTGTCCTTAGATTTGGCATACATTTACTAGATCCCTCACGGCAAGGTCATCGATTTAAGACCCATCAGCCGCTCTAAGCAGAAAGGTGAGGCTGGCTGTTCCTGTAAAGATGTATAGCCTTGGAAACTCAGGAGGGCTGCTATGAGTTGGCATCAACTCAGTGGCAGTTCAAACATACATTTAGGCTGCCCCATGTGTAAACCCAATCTTGGAAACAAAACCACAGGTGTGCCTTCGGTTCATTACTAATGACTACAACAGAAGAAGGCAGGCAACCTGATGCTCAACAGCTGATTTGGCTTTAGCCCATAGATGCATGTTAGACTCTCTTCAAACCCAATAAGCAAAAAGGTTCTTGGGCAATCAAAACCAAGCACACTGCTATCGAGTCAATTGCAATTCACAGTGATGATACACTTCAGAATAGAACTGTCCTGTGCGTTTCCAAGACTGTAACTCCCTATGGGAGTAGACACCCTTATCTTTCTCTCCAGGAGCGGCTGGTGGGTTCTAGCTGACCTTCCCGTTAGCAGCCCTTAGGGGCAATTGTGAGGCAGCTGCACGACTGTGCAGTGCTGCCTTCTACCGTGTACACAATCGCTATGGGTCAGCAGCACCTCAGTGGCACCCAACAGCATGCCACAGGGATCCTTTGCTGTTGCCAGGCATCTGCCAGTGAGTGCTGACTCCCAGTGCCCCCGTGTGCAACAGAACCAAGCACTGGCCAGCACCGCACCCTTCTCACGATGGTTGTGTGTCTGAGGCCACTGTGGCAGTCAGTCTATCTCATGGATGGTCTTTCTCTTTTCCAATGTCCTTCTCCCTTGCCCTTACTCAGGTGAAGCTCAACTGCTTTAGTTGTGGTTCACTTTAGAAGCATTCTGGCTGATTCCAAATGGGTTCCATCATGTAGTCTGTGAATTTCTGCTGTAATACAGAGGCAGGTGCAGGGGATGATGACAAAATGTAAAACAGGAAAGATCATAAAATGAACTCTCAATAAATACAAACATGTTTTTAAAGAAAAGAAGAAGAAAAACTAGGAAGGGCTATCACCAGACACCCCTAAAATGCTCAAGAAATAAAATTGTACTGAGCTACTGGAAAAATAATAAATCAGGAAATACTTCTACACATATGTTTATAAACCTTTGACAGTTAGGATTTTTGATTTCAATATTCTTACATCAGTGTTATCCGAAGGAACAGTATGAATGTTAAAAATTGTAGGGTCTGTTAACACAACACATGCGGTATTTTATTCCTGGCAAACCCCCCATTAGTGCTAATAGGGGAGCGAGGACAGCAGATGGATGTAAGGCGGTCATTAGGAAGCACTAACGTGGTACCACCAGAGTTGGGAGTGATTACATCAAACTTTATATAAATTTCCTTTCTGATGACTACCAAGAGCCTCTAAAAAGTGTGTTGCTGTTGTATTTATGCATCATTTGCTGCCTACGATTTAAGAAAATTAGCATCTGTCAACTGCATTATTCAGCTGCACAGGGCGGAAATTAATGGATAATACCATTCTTAATTCATTGTATGAGAGGTGAGCTGGCCTAGCAATCTGGCTGCTAGATTGTTCTACTCAATTGCTCTTGTTACCATTGGAACTTTGATCAGCTCTGTGCTCCTTGGACACTTATTTCTAAGCTTCGAATGTGCTTTATGAACACATGGATTAATATATTTGCTACCGACACAACGAGACAGAGGCAATAATGGAAGGCCCCTGGCTGGAGTCTGTGAGGACCTGCGGGGTTTCCGCCACATTGGCATGGGTTGCTTGAATGGGCTGTTCTTTTAGGTTTGCGTGTTTTCACTGGTGACTGTCACTGTTTTGGCCACAGAGCCTCTCCTTAACAGAGTGACAGAGAGAGTATCTGCAGCCTTTTAAGAACATGTACAAGAGGAGCCCTGTGGCGTCAGGGATTCCATGTTGGGCTGCTAAGCACAAGGTCAGTATTTCAAACCCACCAGCTCCTCCTCGAGAGAAAGATGAAGTTTTCTGTTCCAGTAAAGACATACAGCCTCGGGAACCTCCAGGGGCAGTTCTTCCCTGCTCTACAGGGTCACCGTGGGTCAGAACTGACTCGGTGCCAGTACATTTGGTGTGAGCTTTAGAATGGGGTTCATTAAGGAGCCTAGACCCAGGTCTGTGCCCAAGGGCTCTCTGGCTATAAAAGTATTTTCGTTCCTAGGCTCCCTAGCACCATCCTCTGTTTGTCTCCTGAATGCCAAGATTCCAGAGTCAAGAATGTAATAAATTCATGTCTCACATGAGCTACTTTTTGTTTTCATTCCATTTATTTACTTGCTTGTTTACATATCTATTTACCTCTTTTACCGCCAACTCTATTTCCACTCAGCAGTCGATACACATTTTGCTTCACGGCATGGGGTGCAATGCTCGCAATGTCACTGCCCACTTCCTCCGCAGGTTCCCCCGTCTCGGCTCATCCTTCCGGCCAAGGAGATGTGTATTTTCAACATACTCCAAAGCTTGTGGTATCCTCTGGAGTGGGGAAACGCCCGTGGGCAGTCATTTTCACCAAATGGCTATATAAAGCACTAAAGATCGCCTGTGGAGACCTACTTTAGCATCGGGGGATAACGGTGCTGAAGGAGATTTAAAAGCTTCCAGTACAGAAGCCCCTATTACCTGAAGTGTAACATAGATTTTTCCCGGCACACCCACCATCTGACATTTTGGGTTCTTTCTCTCGAACCACAAACAAGGCATCAAAGGAAAAATGACAGCTCTGTAATTGTAACTATGTAACCAGTCACGCTCGGCTAGACACAGGATTCAGGCTGGAGCGCTAGTGTTGTGATGGTGAACTGTGTGTTTGGAGCTCAGCTGCTCACCCAGAAGTTGTAGGGTCGAGCCCACCCCATGGCGCCCCAGGAAGAAAGACCTCGTGACGTGCTTCCATCAAGATTACAGCCTAGAAAGCTCTATGAGACAGATGCACTCTGCCACATGTGGTCCCGAGACACGGTCAACTCAAGGTCGCCAATCAACAACAAGAACAACTCAGAGAGCTACTCCCCCTCTTGAAAGGTACTAACCTGGCCACACGGGAGCTGCGGTGGCCAACGCATTGCTCACAGGGTTTCCACGTAGCAGGGGCGCAGCATGAGGGGCTCCCTTCAAAGGAGGAGTAGGGGTAGCATAAGGTGACCAGATTTAAAGCGGGACACCATAGACAGGGGTTGGGGGGGGGGTATTCTTGATTAAAAGTTTGGTCTATATGGACCAAATAGACTGTTCCCTAGCTTGTCGTGCATTCTTTCCAAAAATTGGGACTTTTTCAAAATGCCAAAAATCAGGACTGTCCCACCAAAAGCGGACGTCTGGTCACCTTAGGGTAGCAGCACACTGAGGTGCCCAGACAGAGCCACATACTCAGTGGGAAGCCTTCCTTGTTTCATCCAGTGTAGTCCCCGTTTGGCTCCTAGCCTGCTGCCCCCGAGCATCGGCTGGAGCTCCCCCACCTCTCTCGTGAGAAGAAGGGCATGCTCCTCACGCCCCCTGCTGCCTGTCACCACCAGGGCTCCCTTTCTCTGCCCAACTTGCCCTGCCATCCAGAGGGACAATGGCAGGGCCCTTCTCTGCTGTCTTGGAGCCCGGGGCAGCTCGACTCTTGTGCTCCAGCTTCGCACGGAGTTAGAATGGACACGGCGGGAGGAGGTCTGGTTTGTGTTTGTTGCTGCCCAGCGTCCCTGGGTGGCACAAACAGTTAACATGCTTGGTTGATAACTGAAAGGCCGCAGATTCAAGTCCACTCAGACGAAAAGCTTGTTTGATCGACCTCCAAAAACCTGCCATTGAAAGCCCAATGGAACCCAGTTCTCTGACACACCGGGAGTCAGAATCAACTTGATGGCAACTGGCTGGGAGGCCTTTCTGGGCTAGCTTGTTTGCTTGTCATGTTCTTGCCCCAAAGGAGGGAGTCACATGAAAGCAACTCATTGCAAATTACACTCAGTGCCGTCAAGCTGGCAAAATCTAACTGCATTAAACAAGAACGCATCAGGCTTCGGGAATGAATGGGAGGCGAGAAGCCGGGCACATCACTGGCTGAATCGAGGAGGCTGAGTGCCCAGGTCAGCAGCATCCGCCCTACAACGTCCTCCAGCCCTACCAAGACAGTCTTCTTCTGGGGCTCACCGAGCTCCCCTACACACGACGTCCGTACTCCCGGGAGAGCTTGGCTTCCCTTCCGTCGTGCTCAGCAGTGCTGCAACGTGGAGGCCCCATTCCTTTTGTCTTCCCTCTCACACGGGTGAGTGACTTCCAATTTCTTGTCCCCACTGCAAAAGAATGACTGTACCTCAACAGCCAACCACGCTGCCCAGTCATTCCTCTTGATGGCATAAATATATATAATGTGGAGAGCCAACAGGCCTGTGACCAGAAAGTGCTGGAGGTCACTGACGACTCCATTGAGCGCAGGCCTGGCCTTCAAACATCACATTGAAAAGCAGTCCGTGCTCATTCAGAGAAGAGAAGTCCACAGCACCGGCTCATGCCCTGCCTACGAGTCAGTGAAGGCAGTTGGCTGAGCAGCTGGGAGCTGAATCAGGGAGCACACGGTCTTTGGGGAGAACAGTAGTTGGAGCCTGGACATTCCAGGAGGCACGAAGGCCTTGGATCAACCACCCCAACGCAGCAGGCTCTAAACTACTGTTTGTTTCAAGACTCAAGTCCTTTGGAGATGCACAAAGGCCCTTTCTGGAGCCTTAGCACCAGCACTGAACATTGGGGAAAGCCAATAGGGGAATGCCTTAAAAGGGAAACTTGTAATGAGGGGGCCATGCATCAGAAGGCAACGGTTCCTTTAGGGCAACTCCATACCACCTGGGCACGGAAGGGATATTGTCACTAAGTCCGTTCTGCGGGTGAGTGGCGCACCATTAAAGAAAATACCAGGAGAATGAGCATGTCTCTATTACCAAAATCACAGCCTTTGGATAAACAGATGCTGGCGTAGTGGTTATGTGCAGGGCTGCTAATCGCAAGCTCAGCAGTTCAACCCCAGCAGCTGATCCTAAGGGAGAAAGGTGGGGCTTTCCTGTAAAGAGTTACAGTCTCAGAAACCCAAGTGGACAGTTATGCCCTGTCCTATAGGGTCAGAGTTGACTCAATGGCAATGAGTTTGGTCGGTTTTTGTTTTCATTTTTCGGGTTGGAGTTGGAGTAGAATTTGAAGCGGTCTATGACACCCTAAGCAATAGTTGCAGTTTTAAATCAATGGTCTTTTCAAGCAACCGAAGGCTACTCTGGCCATTGTTTGATAAAACAGCAGTACCCACACAGAGATTGCTTAAGCATGGGAACCCCTCAAAGTCACATCCACAGACACGTGCACTGGCCTTTCCTTTCTTCCGCGTTCCCTTTACGTGCTCTCAAATCAGTCTGGCTTCTCATCTCTCAGGATTATCATTCCCAGTCGAATGCTCACGAGGGCAGGCACTAGGACTGAAAGAAAGAATCAACGAGGCCGAGCCAGCGTGCGGGCAGCTCTGCTGTTACATTTGAGTTGTGAGCTGTTATCCAGCTTGTTTCAACTCAGGGCAACCCACGTTCAAAAGAACAAATATAGACCAGTCTCGCGCCATCTGGGTGGCCCCCAGTATACGGAAGTCCACATCTGCAGCCATTTCTCACCTTTGAGAGCTTCTCAACCCAGGGACTCAGGGCTACCATTCTACTCAACTCACTCATGACTGTTGGGCTGATTCCAGCTCACAGCAGCCCAGCAGAACACAGTAGAGCTCTCCCCCCCTCCCCATGGGTTTCCAAGACTGTAAATCTTTAAGAAAGTCTCATCTTTCACCTATGGAGCAGCTGGTGGTTTCAAACTGCTGACCTGGTGGTTAGGAGCCCAACACAGAATCCACTACCCCACCAGGGCCCCTTTCTCTAGTATGATAACACACCAAGCTCTACTGTGATCAAGAGGATTTTTATTAGTTAACTTTTAGAAATAGATCACCAGGCCTTTCTTCCTAGTCTATAGTCATCTAGAAGCTCCATTGCAACCTGACCACCATGGATGGCTCTGCTAGTATTGGAAACTCAGGTGGCATACCTTCTAGCACCACAGCAATACACAAGCCACCATGGTATAGCAAAGTGACAGGTGGATGTGGGTTCCTATTGTTATAACGATTCATATCACTGGTTTCAGTGAACCACTGCTATTCCCCCTTCTGTAAGGAGGCCTAGACTCAGGCAGCAAGACCACCAAAGTCCTATCCCTGAAGGAGGTGTCATCTGGGTTTCCCATCCTTCTCAAAAAAACCCCAAAAATCACTGGTCGGGCCCTAAGCCCTTGCCAATGGCTAATGCGACCACTTAAAATTGATTGTAAAGAAGTATTACAGGGAGCTAACTGTGATTCCAGCCTGGTAACGAGGCTCTGAGACCAAGCGGCATTGCTGGGCGTGCCGTCGGAGTGAGGGCACAGAGGAGTGTGCTGGAGGCAGTGTCTAAATGCGGCTGGGCCCCAGGTCAGAGTCAACATCTGCAATCTGGCCTCCCCGCTCCCGTGGATTGAAATATAATTCAGGAGAATGAATTGCTAGACATGTCTAACCCCCCTGGGAAATGACAGATATTGATGAATGCTGCTGGCAAGATATATGGAAGGAAACGGCAAATAAATAGAACCATTTTTTCTCAGAGTCAGCTTGAGGATGTGTGGAAAAGCTGTTAAACGACTTGTCAGCTCCCCATTCTGTCTTCTCTTTCCACTTCCCAGATGCCCTGCCTGCCTACACTTCCAGACATCCCCGAGGACCAGCTTTCTGCCCTCTTTAAAACAGCAATCAAATAAATAAGGGCTGTAATCTCTTCCTCCTCCTCCTGCTCCCTCTGTCACCGTCTATTCAGCCTCTACATAAACCAATTAACAGACCCATAGTTCACTCCATCCTCTCTAGATCTGAGAAACTGCCCCCATGAGTTTTCATGACATCTAAACTCTTACATTTAACTTCATTGCTCGTTGACCCCATTCAGGAGGCTCAAATCCCAAATTCAAACCCTAACATAGCATAACAAGCAGCAAAGTCAGCAGTTCAAAACCACAGTTGTTCTGAGGGAGAAGGATGGGGCTTTCTACTCCCATAAGGAGATTCAGTCTCCAAAGACCAGGAGCAGTTCTACTCTGACCTATAAGGT
>NW_022111373.1:84814855-84827998 GCF_000313985.2 Echinops telfairi
AGAGAGAGAGAGAGAGAGAGAGAGAGAGAGAGACTACACCACTGAACAATGTACACTTGGCATCGCCCTTAGAGGGGTGGGAGGGTGGACTAAGATCCCTACTCAACAGCACGGGCTCACACTTGATTGAAGCAGCCAAGTGTCCCTGGAAGCCTTGAGATGCTACACCTTTCTGACAGAGGTCAGGTGAGGAGTATTTGGAGCGGGGGTGTTGGGTGAAGAGTAGGGGGGGGATTCAGAAACCAGGATCAGACACGAACCCCAAAACAAAACAAAACAAAACTCACTGCATTGAGTCAGTGCCCACACATAGCCACCCTATAGGGCAGGGTAGAGCTATCCCTGTGAGTCTCCAATATTTTAATTCTTGATGAGAATAGAAATCCTTATCTTTCTCCCTCAGAGTAATTGGGCTGGTGGTTTCGAACTGCTGAACTTGTGGGTAGCAGCCCAACATGTGATCACTATGTTGCCAGGGCTCTTAGAAACCAAACAAGTTACCACCCGATGGATTCCAGTGCAGGACCCTCGCTGGTCAGAGGAGCACTGCCCTCACTCGGTTTCAATGGCCATGGGCCTTGGAAGTGGCTCTTCCGGCCTCTTTTCTTACGGCGCCTCCAGATGGAGATGAATCTCCAAGCTTGAGGCTGGCAGCTGAACATTTAGCCATTTACCCCAGCCAGCGATTCCTCAAGCAGTCATATAACTCGAAAGCAAGACAAATTCGACTGGAGTTGTCACCCAGTGGGTTATGCCCCATGAAGGCCCCCCACAGACTGGAGTAGAACTGCGGGTTCACCCTCCATTCACCCACAGATCACCCAGGCTTTCTTCTAAGGTGCCTCGGAGTGGCTTTGAACTGAAAACCTTTCAATCCACAGCCCAGCGCTTTTATCCATCTGTGCCATCGCGGTGGGGGTGAGGGCATGGGGGAGGGCACCGCAGCACAAAACTCCCTGAATAAAGCTACTGTCACTGAGTCTATTCCAACTCAGAGCAACCCCATATCAGTTTGTAAATCAGATCCCGTAAATCTTTATGGGAGCAGTTAGCATCCTTTCTCCCTCAGAGTGGATGGTAGCTTTGAACCACTGACCTTGAGGTTAAGAGTCTAATGCTTACTTGACAACACCACTAGTCATTAAAAAAACAGAAAGGCATTGCCTCGAGTCAATTTCAACTCATAGCAACTCAGTAAGGTAGAGTAGAACTATCCCATACGGTTTCCAAGGCTGTAAGTCTTTAAAGAAGCAGAGAGCCACCCTTTGCTCCCAAGGAGGGACTGGTCTGTTTCAACCACTGACCTCGCCTCTTACTTAGCAGCTGAGCACTTTAATCACTGTGCCACCAGGGTTCCTATAGCAGCTATACTCACTCACTGTCACTGAGTTGACTCTGACTCACAGTGACCCTATAGGACAGGGTAGAACTTCCCCCTGTAGGTTTCTGAGACTGTAACTCATCTTTCTCCTACAGATTGGTTGGTGGTTCAAACTGCTGACCTTGTGGTTAGCAGCCGAATGTGTACTCACTAGCTCCTTATGCAAATCTATGCAGGAATTTTCAGACAAGTTCAAATTTCTTAAAAACTTCTCTAGTTTTATAATATCTATGATCTAATCTACATAATAGCATATTTACACACGTACACACATGAATAGTTTCTAGTCCCATGTTGAGTTTTACTCCAAATGAATTTCAAATTTTTCCTCCTCAATAATCATGTCTATGGATGCTCCCTAAAGAATCCAGTATTTTTTGCTTTAAGAAATGTTTGTTGATGCTGATTCATGAAGAAGACGTCTAGAATATAACCGTAAAATAATTCATCAAAAGTACCAGAGTCATCTCCTCAGCACCTTCAAATGGCAAGGTGTTCAAGGCGGCTGTTTCCGCATGGGGAGATCTCAGTCAAAGCCTGTATCAGCTGTTCTTCCCCTCCCTTACCAAGAGCTGACACCAACCTCACCTGGCTTAAAAGCCACAGGATCTAGCTCACTGTTATATATATTGCAGGCCTATTCCCTGAATTAAACCTTTAACAAATTGATAAATGCTTAAGAGGGAGAAATCCCTTAACATTACCCTTGTTTTTAAGGGAAAAATCAAAACCACGATTAGCATCACGATGATCACAGCACTGCCTGGAGATTAGTGGCCAGTGTGGGGCGTTCAGGCTACTACTGCCTGACAAGTTCAGCCACGGACTTCTGAAAGTCCAGACGACATGAATGGCGGAATGCAGGCTCAGGGGCTCATGTTTGAAGGAACCGTTCTTTTCCAGGAGACTTGACACTCCTCTCTAGAAAGCCAAACCAAGCTTATGGGGGAATTTATGGTGCTATTTGGTTATTCCAATAGCCTTCCAAACGATCATCACTCAGGACCGAAGGCCTAGTCATTTTCTTCTAGGAATTCCATGAAATCCATTCCTTTCCACATGACTTTTTTCTTAAATCATTTGATTGGGGGCTCCTACAACTCTGATCACAATCCATCCATCCATCCATTGTGTCAAGCACATTTGTACATTTGTTGTCATCATCATTCACCATACCTTTTGTTTCTACTTGAGCACTTAGTATCAGTTCCTCATTTTCACCTCCCCCCTCCACCTTCCCTCCCTCCCCCACGGACCCTTGATAATTTATAAATAATTATTATTTTTTCATGTCTTACACAGTCCTTTATCTCCCTTCACTCACTTTTCTGTTGTCCATCCCCGGGGGTGTTGGGGCTATATATAGGTCCTTGTAATTGGTTCCCCCTTTCTACCCCACCTTCCCCTTCCCCTCCTGGTATCGCTACTCGCATTATTGGTCCTGAGGGATTTA
The DNA here is from genome assembly GCF_000313985.2 of Echinops telfairi. Taxonomy (NCBI): domain Eukaryota; kingdom Metazoa; phylum Chordata; class Mammalia; order Afrosoricida; family Tenrecidae; genus Echinops; species Echinops telfairi. The sequence continues at coordinate 84,817,690 of NW_022111373.1, forward strand.
TCTGTCCTGGATTCCCTGTGTTACCAGCTCTTATCTGTACCAGTGTACATGCTCTGGTCTAGCTGGTTTTGTAAGGTAGAATTGGGATGATGATAGTGGTGGGGAGGAAGCATTAAAGAACTACAGCAGCGGTTCTCAACCTGTGGGTCTTGACCCCTTTGTAAGGTCAAACAACCCTTTCACAGGGGTCACCTAATACATCCTGCATATCAGATATTTACATGATGATTCATAACAGTAGCAAAATTATAATTATGAAGTAGCAACGAAAATAAGTTTATGGTTGGGGGATCACCACAACTTGAGGAACTGTACTAAAGGGTCACGGCATTAGGAAGGTTGAGAACCACTGAACTAGAGGAAAGCTGTATGTTTCATTGGTGCTATACTGCACCCTGAGTGGCTCCTGCATGACTTTACTCCACAGGCAGCACTGTGGTGACAGAGGGAACCACATGGTACCGAGGCACGTGCGGGTTCTCACATGTCACAGTTTCTCAGATCTGTTTGGGGTTAGCCCAGGGATGGTCATGCCTCCAACATGAACCTGCTGCAGGAGAGGGAAAATGAACTGTCAGAAGAGATGAATGTTATCAGGTCTATGTGGAAGGCTCTCACCTAGTGTTTTCATGCCATGGGCAAACGTGAGGCATATCTGGACATAACCCTGAGGTACAGGCCCATCCCAATACTTCCTGACAGGGCTGCCAGGGTTAGCAAATACAATTCAGGGTGCCCACATGCATTTGAGACCCAGATAAGTGTAAGTATACCCCAAGTGTTGCATGGAATACACACACACATGCACAACGGTGTTTATCTGGAAGCCAAACTTAACTGGTAATCTTTGTTTTCTATCTGGAAAACTATGCAATATATGAAGCTTTGTTTTGAGGGTAAATCTTCAAAGGATTCATGAGCTAGCAAACAGGGTGACAGGTACACAAATAATAGGGAGTAGACATGATCTATAAGAAAAGAGAAAAACGGATGGCATTCACAAGGAAGGAGGGAAGGCTGGCTGTGGGAGAATCAGCAAGAGGAACTTGAGGTGTTCAAACCATGGCTTTGAACTCGAGGAAGGGCCTTTGAACAAAGACTTCATGCTCAGTTCTCTACACTTGAGGCTTGGGGGGTGGTCTCACCACCAGTGGAGTGTGTAGGTACATGACTTGTTTTTTCCCCCAAATTTTTCAATAAAAGGTTATTTATAGACAACATAGCAGCCCAAAACTACTGAAATGAAGAAAAGGAAACCCTTTACACCAAGATTTCTGGCAACCAAGGAAAAATAGAAATAAAAGAATGACTACTACTGTATCAGAGGTGGCCTGGTAGCCTAGTGGACTACTCCTTGAGCTGCCAACCACAGGGTCAGCTGTTCAAACCCCCATTCCCTAAAAGGGAGAAAGAGAAGGCTTTCTGAGCCCATAACGATTTATAGCCTTGGAAACCCACAAGGGCACTTCTCTGTCCACAAGGCCATTGTGAGTCAGCACTGGCTCGGGGGCAAGAGTTTTGTTTTTGTTTTGATTATTGAATCAATCCATCTAGCTTCCTTTTATTTCTGTTTCCGAGCTCAGCGAATTCTCCCTTGGAGGTTTGAATCAAATGGCAATGTCCAACACAGCCGCCCTGTCCTTAAGGCAGATGTAGGAGACTATGCCCTGTACCCTATAACCACGGGGCCACGCGTCGTGCGCGCTCACTTACGCAGGTAAAGAAGGCCCAGGAGCGCTCTGTGCGCATGCACATATGCCGCCCGTCTCGCCTCCCCTGCACAGCGACAGGGGAGCAGTGGGGAGCTTTGCCACTTCATGCAGAGTCCCTCCAAAGGCCCATCCGGGGCTGTGCTCTCAGGTTACAGGGACCGTCATCCCACCGCTCTTCTTACCAGAAATTGGAAAACAGACATTTCAATAAGACCCTCCATTCTCTTTTAAAATCTACTCCCAGGACATGAGCCAGCAAGGAGTTAAAGCCCAGGAAGAGGACTTTGCGGGAGCCCTCCCTGCAGGCCCTGGTGCGATGCCGGAAACCACCACGCTCCTGTCAAAGAACAGAGCAAGTATCTAGCTCGGCAGACACAGGAAAATAAATTTAGCCCTGACAATATGTGTTGATTAAGTACTTGAATGACAATGGAACATGACAATGACAAATGCAGGCTACCACCACCAGAGTCATTAATATATCAGAAACACTAATTTTTATAAATCTTTAAACTTCCCAGTTGGCGGCATTTGCATTTCTGTGCACGGTTTTCCCCTCCCTCCTGTGGCCTTGGCATCAAGTCCGCTTCATTTGCAGTTTCCATCCAGGAAGTTAAAAAAACGTGTACTTTCCGATCGTTGATTAGCCACTGAAAATGAGCTTCATGCCAGAGATGGATGGCCTGGCGGGCTGGGCTTCAGGGGAAGCTGACATGATCCCTAGCTTATGGCTTCTCGAGGAAGTCAGGGGAGGGGGACTTCCTCAAGCAACAATGGAGAGTACATGTGTGCGTTGGGGCATGGGGAGGATTCGAATATTTTAAAATTTTAAAAAGGAAAGGCTTCTCACCTGATGTCAACTCAGTCATCTTCTGAGATGTCGTCAATGACGTAATAAGGCCCTTCTAGCCAGCATCTCAGGAGTCCAGGTGATGGAGCAGGTTATGAAGGGCAGCACTTTGAAACCACCGGCCTGTCACCCACCCGTGGGTGGAACCCCAGGCTTTCTACTCCTGGAAAGAGTTACTGTCTTGGACCCTGCCCGAAGGGTCACTATGAGTCAGAATCGAGTCCACAGCCATGAATCTAGTTTGGATAGCAACCTCATTTGTAATCATCCCGTTTGTGATGTGCTGCAAACTCTCGCTTCTGTTGCCTATGATTATAGTCCCATTGTGGGGGGAGTCAGCTGTTAGAGGATCAAAGAGGATCTGTATCTTTGGACCCTACTTTACTGGACAGAGGAAGCCCAGGTACCATCATGGTTACTCTTCAGGCCAATGACCACCAAGTCTGCAGTTCAAAACCACCAGCTGCTCTGAGGGAGAAAGACAAGAATTTCTACTCCCATTAAGAGGGACAGTTTCGGAACCCCCCAGGGACAGTTCTACCCTGTCCGTGGTGTTGCTGTGAATCGGAATCAACTCCGTGTCAATGAGTTTGGAGGGTTTTTGGTTTTGTTTTACTAGCGAGTGTGACTTAAGTCACAATCCTTTGTTTTCCCTGGGAGTATGGTCAGCTGAAAGATAAACACCACCTTGGTAGAGAGTCCTGGTGGCTTAGTGGTTACACATTGGGCTGCATTTCTCATGGTCAGCAGTTTGAAACCCCCAGCACGTCCTCAGGAGAAAGACTGGGCTTTCTACTCCTGTCAACAGTTACAGTGACCACAGGGGGTCACTGTGAGTCAGCACTGGTTAGAGAGCAGCGAGTTTGTTTGCTTCTTTAGTAAAAGCAAGAAGGCCGACTTTAACGTTGGGACTCTTTATTTGGCTGTCGGCTCGGGATCTTGTGCTTGCCTTGCCTCTGCCTGGCCTTCAGATATGGGAGTGAACTGCACGCACCGCCATGTGAGACACTTCCTTAAAGGTTTGTGAGTTCTGTTGGATGTTGCAGCAAACGGCAGAACACAGGCACACGAGGGAACATGATAAGAGGAGAATGAGGGAAATGGAATGGGATAACATCTCGTAAAATGTGGACATGTGGGCCATCTTCAATCTCCAACTCCATGGGACTCGTGCGCAATTAATTCTTCTGAAAGAAATTATGACCCCCATCTTCACGTTAACTCTGACTCCTGGTGAACCAGTGTGTGTCAGGAGAGAACTTCAGGCCAAAGGCTTTGCAGTGGTTGTTTTTAGTGTTTGTTTGTTTTGAAGTATATCTCTGGGCCTCTCTTCCAGAGTAACTCTAGGTGGATTTGAACTTCCACCTTTCAGTGAGCAGCTGAGTGCATTAACCATTTTTTTGACCTGCCCAGTGCTTCCTTGAACTTGGTAGCTAAAAGGACTTACTGCTCAAGCTCTTAGGAGCCTAGAGAGTGTCAGGTTCAATCCACGCATTTTGCAGATGAGGAACCTGAACTCCAGAACTGAATGCAGGATCATCAGAAGTTGGCTTGAGGCTCGAATGGGGCCTCCGGTCCCAGTTCTTGTTCTTCCCATTACACATTGAAATAGTGGTGCTGGGGGGCCTCGAGAAATTCCATCTCCACTCACTCAAGTTTCTGGATCTCATCTTCACACTCCAGGCAGTTTAACTCAGGGTCCTCTTCTCCCTCTACTGTTCACCCCCCAACCCTCCCACTGGGATTGCATCGTATCTACCTCATGCTGCTCCTGTCTGGAGGACTGACTGACCCATGTGATCAGATCGACCAGTTCTAGCGTGTGAACAGTTAGCACTGTATATGGGAAGCCTGGACAGCAGGGAAAAGGTGGCACCTGAGGATTCAGTGTTCTCACGTCCACCTGTGCAACCAGGTTTCAGGGCAGCATAAAATGGCATCCCCACATCTTCTTCTCCCAGTTCCATCTGCCCCCTCCTCAGCAAGTCAATGAGTGTAGCAGGGAGCCAAACAGGCAATCCACTGATGCTCTGTTATTCAAATTCATGTTTCATGCTCTTAATTTTAATATCATCAATTCTACGTTGTGGCTGCTTCAGATATATTAAAGTCTCACGGGGAGTGAAAATGACTGCGTCGCATGTAGGCTGGAAAGATGGCAGCTCCTGCAGCCTGCTTGGACCACTCCTGCAAGTGGACCATGCCCAAAGTAGAGGGAAAGCAGCCCAGGCCGGCCCAGGTCCCTGCAAGTGGACCATGCCCAAAGTAGAGGGAAAGCAGCCCAGGCCGGCACAGGCCTCTGTGTGCCCCATCACAATGACACAGTTTTTCAGGGAGATCCTTACAAAAACCACCATCAGAGAGAAAACAAAATGGAATATGATTAGGACCCCTTTACACAAAAAATTAAAAATTCTTACTCCTTGATAAAATGCTAAAAATATATCAAAATCCAAAGATGAAATCAAAAGGCCAGGCAACTCCCTTTAGATCTCTGTGCACTTTCCCATTCTAAAGAGCATTTTCAGGACAAACAACTTGAAATTTTTATATGTGGATTCAAAAACTTCATTTTTCTCTCAGTATGTACTGAGGGGGAAGAAATAAGGCAAAGAGAGCGAGAAAATGGGGAGACAGCAGAGAAGAGGGGAGATGAAGGAGCGTGGGGCAGTGTGGGTTAGGTGTTCGACCACTACCTGCAAGGTGGGCTGTTCAAAGTCACCAGTCGCTCAGCAGCGGGATGAGGAAGCTACTCTCTGCTGCAGTAAAGGTTTGTAGTCTCCAAAACCCCATGTCAGGCCACGGTGATGTGGGGAAGGAAGGCGAGAGAGACAGAGAAAGGCAGGAACACTGGAGGCCAACAGTGTAAAACTAGCAGCTGCTCCGAGGGAAAAGAGAAGAGGATTTCTACTCCGGTGCAAAGTCAGCTCAGAACCCACAGGGCCGGTTCGGTGCTGCTCTATGGGGCCTCTGTGAGTTTGGTTTTGCCTGGATCCTGCTGTGCTTTGGTTGTCTTTTTTCTTGTCCAGTGACTTATAATTAATCTAATTGGACACAGAGACACACACCCCCTTATATAAATATATTGAGACACAGACCACTTTTTAAGTAACGCCAGTGGAGATGTTCACTGGCCTCCAGCCTCTCTCTCAGGCTCTCCTGGGAAGAATTTCAGGTCCTGGATTTGGTGTGCCACCTCCAACATCCACTGTCAAGCCGGCCAACGTATGCGAAAGAGGACTGTGGTGTTTCGGTGTTGTCTGACTTTCCGTTCCTAGACCTTGAACTTTTTCATCTGAAGCTAGGTACATGCCATGTTACTTTTTGCTCTGCAGATGGCACTTCAAGAAACGAGTTCTCCTACCAAAGAAGCCTTCTCCGAATTAACGTGTGGGGACGACTATTTAACTTCCCCAAGCCCTTCCTGGTGTAGAAGTATCAAACAGATGACTGAAGACGCCGAGGTGCTGATCCAGCAAGGCTTCCAGTGCTCTAGGGCGCCCACGCCCACGTCAAAGGCAGCAGCTCGGTCTCTCATCTACCTCCCTGGGTCCGGGAAAAACACGCCCCGCGCTTCACATCCACATCCAGCCTCTCTCCTCCGTTCACTCTTCATCACACCTGACACCACTGCATCTTGGGATAGCTTCCCTGGTGCACGTGCCTGAAGGAGTGATCTGGGGTTCAGAGAGTACACTACAACTTGGGCCGGGACAGAGTGGCCCCTTGGCAGTTCCTACGCAGCCTGGACGCCCCCGCTATGAGTCCGTAAGAGGAAGAATGAGTCACTCGCAGACCATCTGCAAGGGAGATGCGCTAAAGCAGAAGGCTCCCCGATGGAAAGCCGCTGGGAGGCAGCATCTGCCAACGGAAGCGGCTAACAGCTGCCCGTCCCATTAAGGCTTGGCCTCCTGAGAGCCTTCTATGGAGACAAGGAAAAACTGCAGACACTCACTAAAATACATCAAAATATTCATCTTCTAATTAGGACATCTCGATAGCACTCAAAATGTCCATGCGTAAACTGCAAAAGAGCTGTAAGTACAATAGATGGTTTTAACCAGCATCTCAAAATTATGTGCCTTCACTAGGAAGAAGATGCTAAGAGCGTTGCCTCTTTATGATCAGATGTCTCAGGAAAAAGAGGTGGAGACATAACCTATTTTTTAAATGAATGACACTATTTTACAAGCTTTACAACAGAACACTAAACTAATTTAAAAGAATTCCTGCCCTAGTTAGGTGCCTTCAGGGTAAAACTTTTATTCAACCCCCCCAAAACCACACATTGATTCTGACACATGATGACCCTTAAAAGTCTTTAGGGTGGCAGCTATAGCCTCATCTTTTCTCCCACAGACTTCTGCTGGATTGGAACCACTGACCTTCTGGTTACCAATGATTACCCAAGGCATCATCAGGGCTCCTGCTTGAGAACTTGTAAAACAAATAGAAGCTGGATTTCTAAGTTAGTAAAACCGTATGATGAGGTATCTGTGGATGAGGGTTTGTTTGTTTCCTACTGTATTGTCCAAGAGGCAAGAACCCAAGAGAGCACCTTTGAAAGAACTGCAAAGACTTTAGCTCTGTCGTGGTCTTGAAAATTGGCGTTTGCACTCAATTCTGGCCCTAAATCTAAAAACAGCTAGTTCATATGACATGTTGCTCGCCCTCATGAAGAGTATGAGTATATGGGTGCCACTGCAAAGTGTGGTGGAGAAACTATATGGGGCCCAGATAACAGAAAGAACAGTGTCGAGGGCCTTAAAGGCTTATCTTCAAACAAGTGGCCATCTAAGTGAGGTGTCAACTGAGTCCACATGGAGAGCGTACACCAGCCTGTGTGATCCATGTAAAAAAGAAAATTCAAATCTGAAGGACAGAATGGTATCAGAGCTTACATTAAGAAATGCCTTGTATGCAGAAGGCTATGGATGACAGTGCATGCCCCCAAACCCATCTGCAGGGCCCACGCATGGACTAAGCCTCCAGTGACCCCTCTGACCACAAGCTCAGGGAGGCGAATAACCTTGCTGTCAGACAGCGAGTATTGTACAATGGATTATGGCAGATGTGGTTAGGTTAAAATGTAATGTCTTATCATTAGATCTCCCTCTTGCCGAATTTTAAAGCTGTTTCAGGTTTCTGTTTTGTATTTTCTAAGTGAAGGGAAATACAGCCCCTGGTGAATCCCTTCCACCCACAGAGGAAGGATGTGAGCAGCCTTGCTGTAATAATGCACAATGCAACGGACGCTAGCTTCATGCAGATGCAGGGAGGTGAAAATCAACACCTTATCATTGGCGTTCCCTTTTGTCCCCTTTAAAATGTCTCGTTTTTAATAGTATCCGGTCTCATTTCAATTGAGGTTTTTCTCTGTTCACTTTGCTATTTTTCCTGGTTTCTCTTTTGTTGTGTAAGATTTTCGGTATAAGAAATCTTATATCGGTATAAGGTAAATCTATAGAGACAGTAACTGGATTCATGGTTTCTTGGGGACATGGCAGGAGAAGTTGGGGTGGGGGGAGATGGGGAGCTAATAACATTGAGTACAAGAAAGAAGAAAATGTTCCAAAATTGATTGTGGCGATGATGGTGCAACTCTAGTTAATATGATTGAACTATTGAATTGCATGATAAGTAAATTACATGTCAATAAATCTTTTTTTTTTTATTGATTTTTCAGTCAGCATTCAAGAGCTGGTAAGTCACACACAGACCCTGCATTGCTCACTCACTCCCCAACACACCATACACTCATTTTCCTGCGTCTGATCCACTGACCATGCAGCCCCTGGCTTTGGCTATGTCCCTAAAATGCCCACCTTAGGCACCAAACCTTCCTCTAATTCCTAAACAGTTCTACCCGCCACCCCCACAAAACACACTCACACAGAGACTGCTCTTGGCTCACCCAGGGACAGCTTCTTTGCTTTGTTCAGTGGAGCCAATGATCCCATTACATACATGTCCTCATCGCTGCAACTTTTCCCCAAAGGGGTACGCAGGTTTCACTCTCCATTCCAAATCTCACCCCTTAAATGGGCTGCAGGCACTTCTAAGAAATCCGATTCACTAAAATTATTTCATGAATTCTTCTCTCCTCAACGCTCATCAAACTTTCCCCAACACCCGCTGGGTGCTTCATAATCCACTGAGAAAAACAGAGCCACCATCTCTGTTAAACTATCTGCCTCTGCATCTTTCTCCTCCTCTCCCCTGTTCCAGTGAAAGAAGCCCCCTCCCCTTCTTTCTACAAAAGGCCAAAGCCCTTCCAAGTACTTGGCTGGGATATGTTGCTCCCTTCCTCTCAAGTACTTTACAGTTTGGGTTACCAGCTCCCTCCTCTGCACCACCCTCAACCCCTTAGGAAAGGCTCTCCTGCTGGCCACACTCTCCTACTGGCTCTCACTGGACGTCTCCAACTCTCCCATCTGGGGCCCATTTTCTCCAAAGAGCTATCAGCACAAAGTGCCTCTGATTCCTTCCATTACCACTGGCCCTCAATGCCCTCTACTCTATCTCACGACCCACCTCAACCTCTCTCAGAAGCTGACCAGAGACCGGCTTATTGGATCTGATGACACCTGCCTCTTCTCCTATTACTCATTGGTCATTCTCTCCTTCTCAAAACATGCCTCTCTCCGTGTCTGTGAGTCCATGTCCACCCGTCGTTCCTGACCGCTCTAGCTAGCATGCCTGGTGAGCACTTCCACCTTGACTCATTCAGAAGGACAGTCACCAGATCCTGGGCCTCTAATCTTCTTTCTCCCCCAGTGTCCCCCAGCCAAGGTAGTGCCATACTTCCTTCCCCCTGCCGTCTTGTGGGGTTGTCGCTTGTTAGCCAAAGCCCGACTGGGGACTCTATTTGCTAGTGCTTTCCACACCATCACTAAGTTTGCACTCAGCTGTGACCACATGACAGGCTCTCAACACCCACAGACAATGTATGAATGCAAATGAAGTGTGTCTTTGCTAGGCTGGGACTTTTAAGAAGGAAAATTGCCCCTCTCTCTTTCCACTTCTTGCAGCTGGAAGCGGAGTGCCTGGAGACCCCAACCAACAGCACAACCAGCAGCTGGAATAAGGAACGCGCACCCCTGGATCACCGAGGGAGAGAGCTGAGCTTTAGACCCAAACCCCGCTTTGGACTGTTCCACATGGAAAAATAAACCACTGCCGAAGGAAGTCATTCATACTTTGTTGGATTTGCATATCATAGCATCGAGTCTGACCCTAACAATGCTTTTACACAGGCGTTCTTTGGGTAGCATCCAATAATGAGGAAACAAAGGCAGCAAGGATTAAGCCGAGGTACGATATTTGCTAAATGCCAGGGCTCCCTGTGACAATGGCCATGGCTTATTTAAATGTGCTTGACGCTGAATTTCTTTAGACTTGTCCACAAAACTAAGGGGCCCTCAGAAGGAGAACTCTATTTTAAATGTGAGTGAGCACTGCACAAACACACTCAAATGCTGGCCTCTCTGCTAATTTCAAAAGAAAGGATGTTTCCCATGATCGCTTTGTTTGTTTTTCTGTTCTGTAAAACTCACTCAGAAATGCCATCACCGGATGATATTCCAATTGGTCTCCAGTCCAAAAGAGGAAATCCTCTCACTGGTTCGAATATACATTAGACTAGCAGAATTCTGAGTTCCCAAGATCCTCATTTATATCGTCAACAAACATCCTTCCCCATTATTTCATGCACTTACAGTTATAGGGATCTACCTTTTTTTTTTCA
>NW_022111373.1:84828131-84845093 GCF_000313985.2 Echinops telfairi
TTGCATCTCAAGAAGCCAGGATTCAGAATCCAAGGTTCTCAGCTCATTCTGCAGCCCCTCGCTGTGAGCTGTCAGGCATATGACCACATCTCCGGGCCTGATTTAAGGGTCTGTATCATGATTAGAATAAACATTTATCTTCCTCCGAGGGGGCTCTATAGCTCAGTCCATGTTTACCCAATGCTTGCAGGTGCCCATTTAGAAAGCTTCGGGCCACAGAGGCGGGAGACACCTCACCATCCCAAGCAAAAACAAACAAAAATGCACTCTATCGGGGGCATAAAAAGCTCCAGGTCTGGCAGCTCCTGGCAGCCCTGCAGAAAAAAAGGAATTAAAATATACCTACCGGTATTCCTTTTATCTAATCGTTGCTGCTGCTGCTGTCATTATTGCCATGGGGGACTCTGCCTCGTGGCTGCGGAGTGGACCTGCTCATGGGTGTTCTAGGCTAGGGGGACCTTGCAGAAGCAGATTGGCAGGCTGTCTGGTGGCACTGCCCATCTTTGGCTATAGTTAAGTGTGTAACCGTGGACCCCCTTCACACCCCACTGAAAGCATGGCCATGGCTTCAATTCCACCCCACAGGGACCCCCCCTGGAGGACAGGGTAGAAGGAACCCTGCGGATTTCCAAGACTGTGACTGTGGACTGGAGGAGAAAGTCTTCTCTTTCTCCTTCAGAGCAACTGGTGGGTTTGAACCGCTGATCTTGCAGATTGCAGCCCCCATGCACAATCACTACGCCACCAGAGCTCATTTAATCCAATACCTTTTGTGATTTTTCAAGGGTGTGTTGGGAAGCAAATATCAAAATATTAACGCAAGGCGTTTAGGGGTGGTGGACTGATGGGCTTTGGGTTTTGTTTTCTTTCTAGTTCTCTGTAGCCCCCAAATTGTCTACACTGAACAAATAATTACTTTTATAGTTAAAAAAAAAGGTAAATGGAAATCTTTCCGTGCAAAAGAATAAAAATAAAGAGCCAGGGAGAAAGAGAGAGGGGGAGGCTAACTATAAGAGACTGACTTGTTGATCCCAGTAGCTCCATCCTCCTGTGATAGTAGTGTTACGGACCTACCCCCCTGACCAGGTGCCATGTGGGATGGAGGGCACCTCCCACTGGACGCTCGGCTTGACCAGTGACTAGCTTTGACCAGTAGAAAGCCAGCAGGCCCGCCACTAGCAGAGGCTTAGGCTGCGCCTGTGCAGATTTTCCCTCTCATGAGCTTGTCTGTTTTTAAAATCAATTTATTGGGGGCTCTTACAACCTTCCATACATCAATTGTATCAAGCATATTTGTACATATGTTGCCAACATCCTTTCCAAAACATTTTCTACTTGAGCCCTTGGAATAAGCTCCTCTTTTTGCCCCTCCCTCCCCGCCCTTTCACTCTTGGGAACCCTTGATCAATTACATATTGTTGTATTTTGTATCTTACACTGTCCATTGTCTCCCTTCACTCACATTTCTGTCGTTCATCCCCTTCTGGGGAGTGGGCTATACATCCAACCTTGGGATGGGTTTCCTCTTCTTCCCCCTTCCTGACCATCCCCCCACACTCATGATATTGATACTCCCACTACTGTCCCTGAGGGTTTATCTACCCTGACTTCCATGTGTTGAGAGCCCTTATCTGTACCAATGTGCATTTTCCAGTCTAGCCAGATTTGTAAGGCAGAACTTGGTCATGGTAGTGGGGGGTGCAAGGAAGCACTCAGGAACTAGAGTAATGATGTGTGTTTCATCGATGCTACCTTGATTTAATTATCCCTTCCTGATAACCCTTCTATGAGAGGATATCCAACTGTCTACAGATGGGCTTTGGGTCTCTGCTCCAAACCCCCTTGTTTGCATCAATATAGCTATTTGTTATGGATCTTTTGATACCTGATACCTGATCCCATTGACACCTCATGATCACACAAGCTGCTGTGTTTTTTCCATGTGGGCTTATTTACTTTCCTATTGGACGGCTGCTTGCTTAACTTCAAGCCTTTAGGTCCCCAGATGCTGTATCTTTTGTTAGCCGGCACCATCTGCTCTCTTCACCACATTTGCTTATGCACCCAGTTTGTCTTCAGCGATCGTGTCAGGAAGGTGAGTATCAAAGAGTGCCAGGTTATTAGACAAAGTGCTCGTGTGTTAAGGGAGGCCTTGAGTATAGGTTCAAAGTACTTCTGCTATCGTAATACTTACCACATAAATATACACAGATTGGCCTCTATCCCTTTCATTATAAATTAATATAATGAAATAATACACATATTCATGCTCATAGTTCCACCTCTGTAAATAGCTTTTGTCTTTTACTGGGAGATGAAGCCTTCCATAGCAACTGGTCCAAAGCATAACACGCACACATGGAGACCACCTGGACTCACACTGTACACTGGTAGGATGCCCAGCCCCATGCACACTGGGTCCTGCACACCCCAGCTGACCTGCAGCCACGTGGACAGGAAACATCAGTAATGGTCCGTGAGTCGCATTTTGTGACTATGCAGCACTAGTGCCACTGACAGACACAAACCCAAATGTCACCGAAGACATGAGGTAAAAAATGTCTTACAGGTTGAATTGCAGGATGTATCAAAAGCCCAAGGCTTCCTTCCTATCCCCATTTACGTAGCCTCCAGTCAGCCGTCGTCCCAATCTGACAGAACTCCTTAGCAGTTAGATGTGCCATTATTCTACTCTGAATGTATTAAGTCCTATGAAAACAGACGGGCTACAAGAAGATCCATCACGAGGACATCACATTAGAAATACACTGTAAGCTTCTTTCAATTAAAACATATTATTTCATAACATGATGTTTAATGTTTTTGCCATTTTTTCATTTTATGTGTATACTGTGATCTGTTGAATACATATTCTTCTGCCAGATATTTAGATGATAGGCAATTTTAACTCTTATAAATGTGCTGCTCTAAATATAACTAGAGTTAATTCTCTGTACATATTCATGATTATTTTCTTGTGCTGAATTTTAAGAAACAGAAATGCCGGGTTAACCAATGTATAGATGTTAAGGTTTTAAATATGCCTTAATTGACAAGTTCTAATTTACTCTGGTAATTAAGGGACTAACGGCCTCACAGATTGAGTCAGCTCTACATATTTCAACTGAGCTAAGATTTCCCCCCTCCCCCCCTAGAATTCACCCCCATTAATCCTCCTGGAATGTGGAGCTTATCTGACTTGTTTGGTGGTGACTGTGCAAGGGGGAAGCATGAGCGTTAGAGGATGGCTCTGGGGCCACACTGCTTGGGTTTAATACTCTACCACTTCCTACCACTTCCATTGGGAGCAAGTTCCTCACTCTGCCTGTGTCTCGGAGCCCTCATCTGTCAAATGGGGATCCGAATGCCTCCTACCCAGGCACACAGGATCAAGTATGTCAAGGAACACAATTCCCTAAAAAGAGTGCCCACCACAGTACGCTCTGATGGTTAACTACTCTTAACATGACATACATGACGAGATCACACCTACCCCGCACAGGGAACCGGGAGGTTAGTGAAAACGGTTCAAGATGAGTGGGTGGTAACATGTCCAAATGATAATTAGGTCTTCACCGATTCTCTGTCTCACGGAGAGCAGAAGAATGCTATCAAAGAAAAGATCCTTGGGCTAGCCTAAAGGCAACAATGGCAAGATGGCTGATCTTTTCAGTAACGGGCATCTATCAGGCACAGACTACTGAGGGCAAAGCCAGCTTGATGTAGGTTTAGAGACAGGGTGTGGTTCCGTGGTCGGATGCCGGTCTTCCGTGCGGGAGACCCGGGTTGGATACCCAGGTGGTGCCCTTCCCATGCAGCCAGCACATCTGTCTGTGGAGCTCTGCTTTCTGCAGAGCCTCCTTCCAGACCATGGCAGGCTGGGAAGAAAGGTCGGTCAGGCACTGTCCTCCAGCCACGCAGCCAGGAAAACCAATGGATGACAACCGGCTGATCCAGGACTTAGGAAGCCGTTTGTTCCACTGTGACTGGGGCTGTCTTAAGTGGGAAGCCAACTTAATGGCGGTGAATGACAACAGCAGATCTTGCTGTTGATTGAGAGAGAGCATTGTGGTTACTGGTATTTGGGGAGTAGCTGCCCATTGGTGCCTAATGCACAGAAGAACCTCCAAAGGGAAGGAGGCCAAATGCAATCCGGCAAACCCAAGCCTGCCGCCTACTCCAAACCCCCCAAATGGAGTCGGTTTATGGGCACAATACTGACAAACCAACCCACTGCTACTCGGTCAATTACAACTCATCGTGTCCCTCACAGGGTTCCCCGGGATCTGTAGGTTTTTATGGGATCCCACAGCCTCATCTTCCTCCCTCAGAGCAGCTGATGGGTTTGAACTGTGAGTTTCTAGCCAGCACCACCAGGAATCCTATAATCATGGTGGCTAAAAAGTCTAAACTCACTGCCATCAAGTTAATTCTGACTCATAGCGACCCTGTGAGACAGATTAGAACTGCCCTGTGGGTTTCCAAGACTGCAACTTTTGACAGGAGTAGAAAGCCTCATCTTTCTCCCAATGGGGCACCTGGTGTTTAGAACTACTGACCTTTCCATCTGCAGCCCAATGCATACCCCAAGACACCATCAGGGCTGAATTGACTCAACAGCAACGAGTTTATAATGCCAGCAGCCACCCATTATGGGGCTAAGTTGCTTTGCATACATTATTTCATTTAATCCTCAGCAACATTATCCAAAGGACCAATTTAGAATGTTTTCTTCATTCTCCAATGAAAATTTCAAGAAACTATTTTTTAAAACAGGCTGATAATTCACGAGATGTGTAAAGATCTTCTAAGAACTATTAAACCATTAAAAAATTATCTGACTGAGGATTTGAATCACTTCAAATAATTGTTCAGCAAGCTAATTGCACAAGGATCGAATTGCTAGAGCTGTTAAGATAAAGAAATGGGTATCCAGGTTTTTTTCTTTTTTACTAATGGCTAAGCGTCACGTTTCAAGTCACACACTTGCAGCAAGAACCAGAGGGTCACATGGCAGCATGCTTCCAAGTGGGTGATCCTGGGCTCCAGTGGGGTGGGGGGTATGGGAAGGGGTCTCTGCAAAAGCAGGGACCTACACTTTATCTTGGATTATGGGCTATAGTATAAAAGCGCTCATTGCCAGGGAGTGTTGAGTACTTTTTTTTTCCCCCTTGAATAAGGCACAGTAAACCAAGTAAGTTTGGGAACTTAACGCATTAACACTTTAAATAAATCACTTTTACAGAAATGGTGAGAACCATCACTGCGCCCCACCCCCCACCCCACCCTCCAGTCAAAAACCAGTTTAATCAGAGCCAGTACATTTCCTAAGTAAAATTAAAAAGCAATGGAGTGAGATTTTAACTTCTAAATATTAATTTTCCCACTTACAAGTGATACACTAAATAATCATTACCTCTCTCGTTTAGAAAAGCAAGCAGTGTCTGTAATGGCAGAGTGAGTTATGTGCATTGGGCTGCTAACCTCAAGGTCAGCAGTTCGAGGCTATGAGCCATGAGCTACTCTTTGAGAACAGAATACGGCTTTCTACTCCAACAAAGAGTCCAGTTTTAGAAACTCACAGAAGCCGTTCTACTCTGCCCTACAGGTTCTCTCTGAGGCGTGTAAGCTCAACGCAGGGCGTGCGCTTGTCAGTGGGGACACTGGCATGTGAAGCTGCCAGAACTCATCAAGGGCCATGTTTAAATTGTATGTGACTGTGTGTCAACTGCATGGGAGTGAGTAAAGATCACCCCTCCCCCAAACGAACCACAACAAACAAAGGAGCCCTCCCTGCCTTGAGCCCTTTTCTGGGTTGCAAGAGACTGAACCCACCTTCTGCGGGTGGAGGCCCTGGGTCTGCAGATTGTTAAGGGCCCAGGTCTGGCGGACAGACAGGCAATTCAAACCTACCCCAAAGCCCCCGGGAAGACAGCCCTGGTGACCCTTCTCCAACAGCGGATGGCCCTGACAACCTTGTGGGGCGGTTCTCCTGGGCACACCGTGGGGTCGTCATGAGTCGGCAGCAGTGACCACTCACGCAGCCTGCAGATGGGCCCCCCTGGCATGCAGAAGCCCAGCCATTGCTAACCCTCTGAAAGAAGCAGGCTCCATGAGAAGTACAACTTTCCTCTAGTTCCTAAATGTTTCCTTCCCGCTCCCACTACCATGACTCGAATTCGATCTTGCAAGTCTGGCTAGACCAGAGGAGGTACACTGGTACAGATAGGAACTGAAAATACAGGGAATCCAGGACGGATGAGCCCTATAGGACCAGTGGTGTGAGTGGCAAAACAGGGAGGGTAAAGGGAGAATGGGTAGGAAAGAGGGAACTGATTACATGGAACTGTGTGTGACCTTCTCCCTGGGGGACAGACAACCGAAAAGTGGGTGAAGGGAGACGTTGGACAGGGCAAGATATGACAAAATACCCATTTATAAACTATCAAGGGCTCATGAGGGAGGGGGGAGCGGGGAGGGAGGGGAAAAATGAGGACCTAATGTCGGGGGTTTGAGTGGAGAGAAAATGTTTTGAGAAACGATGTTCAAATGCGCTTTACACAATTGATGTGTGTATGGATTGGGATGACAGTTGTATAAGCCCCTAATAAAATGTTAAAATAAATAAATAAATAAAATAAGAATTAAAAAAAAAAAAAAAAGAAGCAGGCTCCTTCCCTGGCAGAAAGCCTCTCCGGACTCACCAGTGAGCGCTCCTCCCAGACTCCCTCGCCGCAGCTGCCGTCCATCCTCGGTCAGCGATCTTTTAAACTTCAGTGACTTGCCCAGGACCGAAGCCACCTCCGGGTTGCTGCATTTCCGAAAGGGCATGGGTGGAGGGGATAACATGTGATCCAGCTGCAGAGAGAAGAAGAAGGACATCGCTTGCTAAGGATTCTTCCTCAACACGACCCCGAACGAACGGACACACCCCGCCCAGTCACTCTCCCTTCCCTCAAGCCCTGTCTTAGGGTGGGAGAGTGGGCGGTGGGTCTGGGATTGCCACGCGTGTCTTCCATCTGGCTCGTGACAAAGTCTCAACAGCTCGTGTGTCAAGCGGCTGGTCGCAACCCATCCGTGGGCCCTGAATTCACCCCATAGGACATGGCGTCCAGGAATGTTGAATGCAACACGGTGACAATGTTTAGTGCCCAGTGAAGGACCAGACATGTTTGATGAATATTTCTATTCAGTTTATACGTGGATGTGCATGGAGCCCCAGAACGACACATATATCTTTCTAGGGGCCACAGTTCCCCAACCCTAAAGACCCTACTCCATAGAGAAGCAAGCAGTTACATCTTCAGTTGTCCACAAAAGAAAACGCACCAGCCTTCTGCGCTCACACATGTGTGTCAGGGCGGGAAATTTCTAAGCTCCACAGACCTTCCTGGGGATCAATACATTGCTACATCACAGCACGGCTTTGTAAAAGCAAGCCTGTCGCAAGCATCAGAGAAACCAAAGTGACTTCAAGAGACAGAATTCTACAAAAAGAATCCCTGGTGTCCCAAGACGTATTTTGAGATCTGCCATTCCTTCAGAAGAAGCCCTTTGCCACGAGAATAAGGCCATCTTTTCTCAAATGCTCACCTCCAAACCGAGACTGCCGGCAGCTCTCATGTCTGCAGGGCTGTTCACGGCAAAATATGCACACGCATCCACTGTACATTTCCCCAGAGAGTTATCAAGGAACAAAAGGAAACATAGACATCTTCAAACACCCAGAAAAGTCCAAATGCCGGGAAAGAGGGTCCACTTTGTAGACATGTTAAAAGACTTGGATAACACTGCTCAAAGGCAGACATCGTTAAGGAAGATGAATTGAGGTTTTTCTTTGTTTTGCTTTTGTGGTAGAGAAGAGCTCACCTAGCTTATACACACACACACACACACACACACACACACACACACACACATATATCTTCTTAAAGAATAAGACTATAAAAGAAGAAATGTGGAATGTTAGAATATTGATCTATCCAGTTACATACTGGGGCATACTCAAAAACCAGTGGCCCCAAATGAAATTTGACGGCACCTCTGGGTAGCTTCCCCCAAGTGACTAGAGATGGCATCACAGGCTTAGCTTTCTGAGGATCTCAATCACCCACTAAGCTCAACCGAAGGCATTGCTAAAGCCAACCAACTGTCATTCAAGCACTTGTCAATAAGGACCATCTCAAATCCGTTGCCAGTTAGCATCTATTAGCTGAGCATCGGTACATCCATATTGCCACTTGAGCTCCAGTTCATATGTGCGCAGGTTTATTCTAAATGCATCAACACGGCTCTTCGATCAGTGGATGGCTGAAGACAAGCTGTCTTAGAGATGCACCCGTCTTAGTCTCAGAAGGGTGTCTTACCAAAAACACGCACTGCCTAGAGATTAGTTAGCTAGCCCAAGGGCTGATCTCCAAGTCTCGTAAGGAAGAATGACTGCATAGAAGACGGTTTTATGGAATGAATCAGAACCAAGAGCAAATTTATCCAGAGGGTAAGGTCCAAATAAAACATAAATAAAATTTAACTGGCTCTGCGGAGCCAGTTAACTCCAAAGCAGAGAGGTCTAGTCTGATGGGCTTGACCATGTTTTGCGTGTGGTTCCAAAGGCATACTTAGATTTTCTCAAAGGACAACCATGGGGTTTTATGAGGAAGGTGTTTTAAAAATTGGCAAACTGTATTGGTGAGAAGAAAGATATGTACATTGTGCCAATAAAAAGGTTTTCTTTTATTTTGGTTGGTTTTCTCTATCACAAGAGTGCATCTGCTCATTCTTCAAGGGTAGCAAGGACTGCCCTCCTAGAATTCCCTCAGACACCTTCACTCAATCCACCCTAATCCTGATCTTGACCTGTCTGGCTTCTTCTCTTTGCCCAAACTCAGAAAGCGTTGACAAGGAACATGATCTGAGTCGCGCAAGAATGCAAACACTGATGTTTTGGCGTGATGCAAATGGAAGACCCCAAAATGACTTGGGGAAAAGTTAGCGAGATGGGAACATGGCCACCTCCCGATGTCCAGGGCAGCTGGAAGACACGTTGAGATGTCTTAGCTTCACCATTTGTATTTAATAAAGCTTTCTGTGATTCTGTAGCAATATTACCCTCATCCTTCAGAGTGAGGTCCTGGAGGAACAGCAGTCCCTCCGTCCTGGATCAAGCTAGATAAGCAGGAACAAGCAATTCCAGGGTGTGCTGTTTAAAGAATCCACTTCTTCAAACAAGGAGTTGTACTTATTGTCAAATTACTTTATGAGCCCCTGTTGATTACATCAGTGTCCTAATTTGGAGCATCTCTGGAGGAATCTCTGTCTAGTCTTAGAGAACTTGTCCTTCAATCTATGGAAAATAAATTGTAACCAGGGAAATCAGGGCAGTTACACATCAGCTACCAGAAAATGATGAATCAAATCAGCAGTCCAATCGGGTCAGGTTATTATTATATATATATTAGAGAGAGAGAGAGAGAGATGCCTCTTTCTTGCTTCCATTGTATGTCCTTTCTCCAATTGTCTCTTTCTGCCTGAATCTTTTTACGTGGTTGAAAATTTTAGAAGAAACGACAGTAAAGCACCGCTACAAAACTCTCAAGACAAACTCACTGTCAGTGAGTTGATTCCGACTCATAGCAACCCTTTAGGACACAGAACTGCCTGCCCCTATGGGTTTCCAAGATGGTAACTCTTCACAGGAGGAGAAAGCCTCCTCTTTCTCCCTTGGAGGCAGCTGACGGTTTTGAACTGCTGACCTTGTGGTCAATAGCCCAAAGCGAAACTCACTACACACCATCAGGGCTCCAGGAAAGTCCCACAATAGAACAGTTAAATAAATACCCAGAATCCTTGACTTATCTTTTGCTACAATGCTTTTGCTGTCTCTCTGCTCCCCTCTCCTCTCTCTCTCTCT
This sequence comes from Echinops telfairi, assembly GCF_000313985.2. NCBI lineage: Eukaryota > Metazoa > Chordata > Mammalia > Afrosoricida > Tenrecidae > Echinops > Echinops telfairi. Next base: position 84,838,042 of record NW_022111373.1, read on the forward strand.
CTCTCTCTCTCTCTCGCTCTCGCTCTCACACACACACCAAGTTATTTGCAGATGTTATATATCTTCATCCTTAAATACCTCTATTTAGAGGTATTAAAGAGCGAGGCAACTCTCTGAAATCCTCCTTATTTTCTACATAACCTTATAAAATGTCTCAAATCCTCTGCAAGTAAGGTCAAGTATAAATATTAGCAGAAATCTGACTGATTGCATGCTGTAGGGTTAGTATTAACAGGAGCACTTCAGCGGGCCAAGAAAGACTTGCAGCCACAAGGTGGCGATGTGCTATAGACATTGAAGAAAACCATCCTTCAAGCTAGGAGTCTTTGTAAGGACACCAAAGATGGGTGACCTCCCTCCGCGCCACAAGCAAGAGAGGGTCCATCCTACTTCCAGCTCCTTTGTCTTAATTACTAGTGGCAGCTGCATAGAGCACAAACATTTACTGGTTAAGGTTCATCAGCTACTGGCACTTCATCACCCCAAGTTCAATGTTTCGGTGGGTGGATTTACAAGGAATTACTGTGGGGAAGATTGTTAATATTACAAATTAACAGAGGGTGGATAATTAAGCAGAGGAGAGAAGATAACTCCTAAACAGAAATTATGTGATTTCCTGCAGATGCCCAACAAAGCCATAAAGAATATGAAACACACACGGAAGTAAAAGACGAAAATCAAAGGGAAAAGAGTGTGAGCGTGTGTGTGTGTGTGTGTGTGCGCGCGCGCGCGCGCGCGCGCGCGCGCTGTTGGGGGGGGAGAAGGGGCTCTATTCCATCACATATCTTTAGCCACAGCTATTAGTTCATGATCTCCAGTGTTTAATCAGAATCCCAACCCCATGAGGGGAGTATGATTTGAAATCTGGGGAACTGAGGCTGCGAATGTTGCAAACACAATGGGAGTAGAAAAGCCTAGAAGCCGAGTGCCATGTTCCTGGATCCTAGTTCCTTCTTCCCATCCAATCAGCTCCCAACAGGGCTATCTCTAAAGAGATCATTTTTCCAAATGTGCCATGTTGTCAGTGGCTGGACGAGTCTTTCTGCAATTAGTCACAGGGTCTCAAAATGGTTCACTGCAGTTGGGAGATTTAGTTTTCATTTTTTGTCCAAATTCAAACACCCTCGACCCCTTTAAAAGCATTCCATCACACCCCAGAGCTTATTGTCGACATCAAACCTGCCACTTCGGACACTGCCTTGTGAATGATGTCCACTTAATGCTTTTCAAGTGTTTACATTCCCACAGTCTTCGTCCTACAAGGACTTCAAGAGACAAAGATTGTTTTTGGACGGTCACTGATGTTTCAGGGTCTCACAGCCTGTGCTCATTACACATGGCTTCCAACAGGAGTGGCTGCTGAGAGACCCAGGCCCTTGCCACACCTGCCCTTTGTGGCACACTGCTAGCCAAGAAGGATCCTACCTGAAGGCCACTCTCCAAAATACGACTCAAGACATTCACCAACAGCAAATGTTGATCTATGCTGAATTAGAGTGGCTCAAAATGCATGCTGTTCCCGTATTAGTTTCTACACCCTCCTGAGTTTTAAGACCCCTAGAAAAGCAGCAAGGTGGGGAGCGGGCTTGAAGACGTGCACTTGACGTCTGCATTATTGCAATCATTGTTGATGTGAGTTGCTGCCAAGTCCATTCCAATGCATGATGACTGCGTACTAGCATGGCTCTGACCCGCCCCAAGCAGATCACCAAGACGATCTCACGAGGGGCCTTTTGGGATAGCTAGGTGTATATCCCGCCACTTGTCTGTCAGTCTGTCATACCATGGTGACTTGTGCATTGCCCTAACACTGGAAGCTACATCACTGGTATTTCAAATGCCAGCGTTGTCACTTTTCAGCAACAAACAAGGACATACACATGGACTTCCCCAGATGAAACAGAGAAAAATCAAATTGACTGTACGTGTGGAAAGGCAAGATGAGCAGCTCAGTATCAGCAGCTGAAGCCAGATGCAGGGCTGACTGTGGAACTGACCATCCAGTGCTTAGTGCTCCCCACGGACTAAGTTGCGCCTGACCCAAGCCCTGGCATGCTCCATCGCCTCCTCTGCATGTGAAGCTGGACACTGAGTAAAGAAGACAGAAGAGCTGCTGCACTGAAGTATGGTGATGAAGAAGACTACTGAAAGGACCGTGGACTGTCAAAAGGACAAACTCATCTGTCCTGGAAGAAGTAAGGCCAGAGTTCCCCTTAGCAGAAGGGATGGCAAGACTTTGTCTCACATACTTTGGACATATTGTCTGGAGAGACCAGCCCCTGGGGAAGAACAACATGCTTGGTAAAGTAGGGCAGTGAAAAGAGGAAGTCCCTCAATGAGACAGACGCCATAGCTGTCGCAATGGGCTCAGGCATAGTACGACTGTGAGGACCATGCAGTGTTTCATTCTGTTGTGAATATGGGCTTGGTATGGTTCCTAACAACAATGGAGATAAAGAAGAGTATGTCTGGAACTCAGGAGGTTCAAGGTGGTCTCTAGTATACCCATGTCCTGTGACTAAAGCCAATGGTGAACTATAGCGATCCAATCCTGACATGACGACTAATGGCCCAGATTCTCCAGAAAGGAAGATTTGGGTTCCCCCACCATGCAAAGCACCATGACCAGCCTGGTACTTGCTGAGGGCAAAGGGGATACAGAATGAGTAGAAGAAGAAGGTAAACACCAGCTACAGCCACATGACCAACTGCAGAAACAAGGGCTGTATTTGTTGTTTCCTCTTTATGTATGCATCAAATGTTTTTGCATTGTTCACTTATAAAATATAAAACACAAATGACTTTGGATGTTTTCAGGAGCCCTGGTGATGTAGTGGTTATGCACTGGGCCGTGACCCGAAAGGTCAGCAGTTTGAAACCACCAGCTGCTCCGAGGGAGAACGATGGGGTTTTTTACTCCTGTAAACAATTGCAGTCTCAGAAACTCAAGAGGCAGTTCCACCCTGTCCTCTTATAGGATTGATATGAGTTGGCATCAACTTGATGGCAGTGAGTGAGTTTTTGAGGATATTTTTCGGTTGTATGTATATTAGCTGTATCATGTTAGGCACACATATGACTTTATTACTGTTTTTGTTTAGAGACTGTATGATTTAAGAAGATGTGTACACATGCCAAGTTGACAAGGGGTAGACTGTGATAGTCAAGCTCTGTCGACTTGTGTGGGCCAGGATTCTCCTCCATATGACCTAACAAAACATGGTCAACTCCATGATGGGATCTTCTGTGAAGCAGTCAAGCAGTGAACATCAGATCAGAGTTTTCAGACAATTGAGGGAGGGTTCATTTGGGGTGTGACCTACACAGTAGAGACCGACTGTGCAGACCCTACCTCACTTCTGCTGGCTCTAGACCCAGCATCTGGTTCATCAACCTCCTGTCACATCGCCTGCCAATCCCAGTAGCCTTCAGCAGACTGTCAACCTCAGATTCGTTCAGCTCTGCATTCACTATTGTGTGTCTTCCTACTTTATCTTCTCGCTTCCTGGTTTGTCGGCCCCTATACCTACTTGGGCTGGAAGAGGCCTCCGGCTCACCATCTGATCTACACACTTGACCTGTACTGGACATACTCATTACTACAGCTGTAAAAGCCATTTTTAAATAAAAATATCTCTCAACTGCATAAGTACCTAAGCTTCACTGGCTTTGCTTGGCTAGAGAACCTAGCCTAATGCAAGCATAAACTCTAAATTTTATCAAAATTTCTAGTAACCTATTCCCCACCCCCCCACAGCTCCAACCCCAGCACAGTAGCTACCACATATAAGGACCCCAGTAAATAAATGATGAAAGAATAAATTAATTATAAACTTCTAGTATTTCATCCAGGAGCCCTGTTGGCGCAGATGTTATATGTTCAGCTGTTAATCCAAAGGTTGGTGGTTCTAATTCACCAGTTGGTCCATGGGAAAAAGATGTGGCAGTCAGCATCCTTAACATTTTACACTCTTGGGAACACTATGGATCATTGGTTCGATTCTGTCCTACAGGAATGCTATGAGTCGGAGTCAATTTGATGGCAACAAAAGGTTTTGTGGGGGGGTGTTGGTGGTGTTTTGGGTTTAGTTTTAATCAAAAATATAACATCACAAAAAATTGAGAACACAAATGATGGAATTTTATTATTAAAATAAAATAGAATATAAAATTATATTAAATGTTCATTCGAATGTCTAAATACTAACAGAAGTCTCTAGCATTTTGGCAGACTTGAGCAATTTCTGTATGAAAAAGATCCTTACCTTGTAGCTGACAGCACCTTTTCCAAGGATCTTTTCAACATGCCAAGTGAACATGCAAATATTTGCATGGAAGTACCTCTAAAGGTGATTCCTAAATAATAATTTATTTGGATCCAAACTAGCATATTCACTTGCCTTCCATCAATCCAAGACTTTCCCCACTTCCACTTCTTGTTTCTATAATTCCTCGTGCATTCCCCAAAGGTGGTGCATGCATTTTAAACACACATCCAGAATGCATATGCCCTAAGGCCAAAGTTCATCAGTTCAAAGGGATCACCAATGTCACCTGCATACATAATAGGAACTCACCACTTAGTGTTTCCCACTCAGAACAAACGAGACCAGTAGAATAGGTTGTGAAAGCAGGGTTCTCTTATTCTGCCAGTAAACATTAAACATTCTATGATACTGGACACATAAAAATACTCCTATACCTCACTTAACAGTGATCTCATTTCCAACATTTCATATTCAGAACCGTGAAAAACCTACGATCCCATTATGTTGAGCATTACACACCTACCTCTAATGGTTACAAATGCTGAGGGTGAGGTGAAAACAATGCTGCGTGAAAGGGTAAAGTAGCATCAAGCTGGCCAGACCATGAGCCTCCGTGTAAGGACGCTGTTCTCCATTGATATCATTTTGTGTCTGACATGGTCAGCTTCCATTTCCACATACTATCAATCTTAGCATAACAACCTGGTCTTTGGAACCTAACCACGTTGATAAGTAAAGAGAAGAGTGTGTATGAATAATTATAAAATAGTATCAGTTTTGCTTTTAATACAAATTAACTGCTCTATCCCTCCCCAAAGAATCAAATTGATAACCTAAATGACGTAATTGCCTCTCAATATTAGGTTTTATTTCTTTAACAACCAAGCCTACATTCAGTATTTCAAAATGTGACAGAACAGAGTTTTGAGAGGCGTACATTTAAGCTGAAAGGTTGGAAGATTAGGGATAAAGGGGGTTAACTCTCCCAAATGCCTATGCTAAATGAAAATTAGCTGGCCATGCCACAATAAAAGAGTCATGAAAGAAGTCAGGCACACACTACACACCCATGGGGACAATCCAAAGCTGGGTAGGCACAGGCCAAGGTCACCTAGGCACAGGTGAAGGTAAGCCAGGGCATGCACACCAGGCACCAGCAACATTAGGTCACACATGCACCGAAAATCAGCCACTAAGACCGTGGTTCTCAACCTGTGCCTTTGGGGGTCGAGCGACCCTTTCGCCTAATTCATAACAGTAACAAAATAACAGTTATGAAGTAGCAACAAAATAATTTTATGGTTGGGGGGTCATCACAACATGAGGACCTGTATTAAATAAAGGGTCTTGGCATTAGGAAGGTTGAGAACCACTGCACTAAGACCAACCAATACCCTCAACCACGCTCCCTCCCCCCACAAATGGGGGTAGAAGGGCATAGACAGCAGAGACTGGGGGCAAGCATCTCGTTTCAGGGCAGAGGGGGAATCTCTAGCTTGTGCGCAGCACAGGCACACGTGCCTCTCAGGGCTTCCACTCTCTCTTCTTTTTTTCAGTTCTGGGACTCCTCTTTTGATTCTGTGCACGTCACGTGGTTTTATGTGCTCCCCCATACCGGCCATTTTCAGTTGAGAACTTTCCCATGGCCCCTGCCATGCAGCCTTGAGAGCTTGTACTGAGGCTGTCTGACTTGAAACTTCCTTTTCCCTCATAAAAGCTACTTGAATGTACAAAAGTGTGAATTCTTTCAGCGTTGAGAAGCAAGAACCAGGGAAGACCATCCCAGAAACTTCACAAAGCCACTGGGTTTACACTAAGAGCTGTTAAGAGCTCAGACAAGCTCTAGTCCGTACCGTCTGTGTTACCCTGATTATGATATTGAATGACCGTACATACTCGAGTATAAGCCGAGGCACCTAATTTTACCACAAAAAAAAACTGGAGGGGATTTTTCAGCATAAAAAACTGTGCTGACATACCAACATGAAGCAGGGACCAGTAGAGAGGTCTAAGGGGCCCCAACCCAACTACATGGACAGCTGCCCCTCCCTCCAGAAGAATTTACTTCAGAGGACAGCGCTGAAGCTACAGCTCAGGGAGAGGGACATGTCTGATCAGAGCACACAGCAGCAAATGAAGGGGGAGTAGGAGAGAGTGGAGCACATCCTGGTTCACCAAGCCTTGAGGACGATATCCCTGCTCAGAGCAGCCAATGCACAGAGAAAAACATATGGCCAGCCCCACTATGAGACATGACATCCCTCACTGACCCATAGCCCTACAGGGGACAACACTGGAGACATAGTGTGGGAATTGCCCCTAATCTGACTCCACTCTACCAAGGCAAAACACTAGGGCGTGCAACAGAACAGCAAGGGGAGCAAACCAAGGAAGTCCCGAGGGAGTAACAAAAATAGACTTTGGGGCCAGGGTTTGGCACCCCATCAGACTCTATCAGAAAACACTCCTAAAGGTCAACAAACAGACTTTGACCTATTTACAGGCTTTTCTTTTGTTCTGTCATTGACTTTTTGTTGTTGTTTTGTTTTCTTTTGTTGCTTTGTTTTGTTCTGTCTTGTTTTTGTGCATAGTATTATCTCTGCAGGTCTATCTAGATAAGATAGATGGGACAAACAATCGGGAGGAGAAAACAACGGGACCAACAGTTTCAGGGGGACATGGGAGAGGGGAAGGCGGGGAAAGGAAGTGGTGTTAGCAAACTCAGGGACAAGGGAACAACAAGTGATCCAAAATCAGTGGAGGAGGGTGTAAGAGTCCTGGTAG
>NW_022111373.1:84846042-84870712 GCF_000313985.2 Echinops telfairi
GGGAGAGAGGGGAAAACTGAGGCGCTGATACCAAGGGCTCAAGCAGAAGGCAAATGTTTTGAGAATAATGATGGCAACAACTGTACAAATGTGCTCGACATAATGCATGGATGTATGGATTGTGATAAGAATTGTATGAGCCACTAAAAAATGATTTAAAAAATTTTTTTAATTAAAAAGGGCTGAAAAAACTCGGCTTATACTCGAGTATATACGGTATGTCTGGGTCTTCGTTTCCTCATGCATAAAGCATTGGTTGCAATAGTGCTTACATATGTGCGAGGCTGTTTTGAAGATGCTATGGACTCATTCACGTAAAGGCCTGGAGTATCCTGTAAGCGCACAATGGCGTGAGCTGGCTGTGAGGAGTCCCCCTGGATCTCCTCTGGGCCACCTGTCAACCTTAGCTAGTATGCGTTTCAAGCCTGTGACCTTGCAGAAGCAGAGCAGTGGGCCTTCTTGACCGACGTACCTCTGGGTGGGCTCAGACCACAATCGCTGCTGGCCTAGCGCCCTGGGCTTAACCCTTAGTGCCACCCCACTCAGAACCATTTGGAGGGCAACAGGGTGTATGGCTATTGCCAAAATCCCTCAATAGGAAGTTGCCTCCTTTGTGCTCTAAGCAAACATTCTCTCAATCTACCTCAGGTGTGCAAAGAAATGAAACTGGTTACCATTGTGCCACTTTGGTTTTCTTTTTTCTTTTTTCTTTTTTTATTTGATTTTACAGCTAAAGTGAGAGTTTTCTAAAAAGTGCTTGAAAAAAGATTTCAGATGACAATTAGAACTCTAGAACTGGGGTGGGGAACTTTGTTTCTGCCAAGGGTCACTTGGGAATTTAGAACACCATCTGCAGGCCATACTGAGCACACATTTAAGTAACTCTGGGTAGTGGGGAGGCACTGCTCTGCTAACCAGAAAGTCTCTAGTCCCAAACCACCAGTCTCTAGTCCCAAACCACCAGCTGTTCTTCAGGCGAAAGAAGAGTTATAGTCTCGGAAATCCACCAGGGCCGTTCTACCCTGTCCTAGAAGGTCACCATCAGTCAGCATTGAGTCGATGGCAGTGAGTTGCGGTGGTTTTCAAGGTGATGGCCGGAACTGCTTCGCTCTGGGGAGGTGTGGGATGTTAACTGGTAGTGATGATTTTGTGGGCCTGATGTGGCCCGTGGGCTGGATGCTCCCCACCCTTGCTCTGGAACAGGGAACTCTTGAGACTGAGGGCCCACATTTTGAGTGTTGTCCGGGTGCACCAAGTAGAACAGTTCAAGGGGTCATGAACCCAGGTTCTAGACCCGAAGGATCAGGGACAGAGGTCCAGCTCCATGTCTCAGGCAAGCTACTTAATTCCTCAAGGACAAGCTTCAGAGGCTGTAAGCGTGCAGAGGGACCGATGCAGGAGAAGGGCTGTGCAGGTGCGCGTGCGCGTGGTGCTCAGCGCGCAGAAACACTAACTCATGAATGATGTTGGCAGTGATTTACCATACTTACCCTGCAGTCAACTCCAGGCGGCCCTTTCCCTTAGCTTTTTTGATGGCAAAACATGTGACTCTGTTTTAACTCTTAATTCACCACCAGTCAAAGAACACAGGAAAGAGAAAACCTTGAATATGCTCAGCACTGCCTAAAGAATAGGTGGCTCCCTCCCCAGCATCCTCACCCCAAACCATGGCTTGAGTCAGACCCCCGAGAGAGTTACAGTCCTGGACCACATCTGGACTGGTGACCACTTCATTGCGTTTGCCACCTAGAACGCATGCCCACATTTAACAACACAGTAGGAAAGCGCTGCATCGATCTTTCTACTGTGTTCTCTAAATGTGTTGAAGGGCTTACAGTACACCATGTTCACTTTGTCGAGATCCATCCTGCTTGAAAGATACATATTGAGCAGCTCCTAGGGGTGCCAGGTAGTGCTCAGGGCCAGCAGGGGATGAAACAACCGCGAACAAAACACAGCCATCCCTTGGGTTTGGGAGCTTTGCTCCAGAGGAAGGACGTGCCTGGAGGAAATCCTTTTAATGCTAACAGTCAAAAGCGAGTTGTGCTCTGTTGGGCTACGGTTTGTTCTTCTCTGGGAACCTTGGGAGCCGTCTAACTAACTAATACGAGTTTCTCTCTCTCTCTGCCCCTTGAAGCCACAGTACAACATCCTGCTCCATCACCAACAATGGTGGCCAAGTCTCCGTTGAGAGTCCTTGGATGCTCCTTTTGAAAAGCTTCATTTCCCCTTACCCTCTCTATCAGCGGGATGCCTGCGTCCCGCCAGTAGTTAATGTGCTCAGCTGCTAACTGGACACTTGGTAGTCCCAGTACACCTAGAGGCACCTAGGACATCAGGAGTGGCAGCGGACTGCTGAAAAAGGAGACCTTCCAAGTCCCGAGCAGCACCGTGTTACTCAAAGGCAAGCATGAGGTCGCCATGAGTCACAATGGAATGGAGGCCAACTGATCCTTCTCATACATGCTTCTTAGCATGGTGGCTTTGCTCCCAGGGAGCAATTGGCCAGCACAAGACATGTGTTTGAGAGGCCATAGGCTCTGTGGGTAAAGCACCTGTGGTCAGCAGTTGGGACCTGCCAGTTATCCCTCAGGAGAAAGATGTAGATATCTTTCCAAGGATTTACAGCCCTGGAAACCCCACGGGGCAGAATGGACTTGACAGCAATTGGTTTGGGTTTAGAGACACTGTTGGCTGTTACAACTTGGGGTGTGTGTGTGTGTGTGTGTGTGTGTGTGCGCGCGCGCGCAACAGTGCTAGAGATATGATGCAGGAAGATGCTACTGAACACCCTACAATGCACAGGGCAACGACGTCCCAGCTGGTCCACAACATCCACAATGCCACCAGGGAGGACCCCTGCTCTCTGCTCGCTTCTTTTTGTCCTTCTTCAACAAACTTTAAGTTATTTATCTTGCCGTGTTATGCATGTTATAGGTCATCTTCATATCATTTGAGAACAAGGAGGGCAAACGTAGATAATCTCTTTTCATAACTGTTCCTGTCAACAAGACTGGGTAAGCAAGCACATTTCCGGGCAACATTCATTTACTCAAACTGTTAAGCTGCTGAATGCAATTCATGTTCTCAGAGAACAGCCAAATTTTTTAAAATCCCATAAGCTAGAAGCTCGGGTAGACCTCAATGTATCACTTTCCATGTTTGGCTCGCTAACTCATTGCTTGCATTACAAACTTCAATTAGGAATAGAAAGCATTTCAGAAATATCCTAAAATACATGATTGGATCCAACTATAATGGCACTTATCTAAACAGAGCTGTACCCCGGGTTTCATCTATTAGGGGAATTGATTTTCTTTCTTCCCTTCTGAGAGAAATGTGTAAATCAGGACTTTGATACCACTCTCTCACTTTTGTCTGTCAACTTCAAGAAAGTCAACTCCCTAGTTCATGAATATCTGCACCACACACGTGCACGCACACATGCCACACACATGTGCTGCCACCACCAGCCATTCCATATCCTCACAGCTCCAGGGGCAGAGTACCACAAAGCTGATATTCAGTGGAAACGAACTGTGATGCGGACACCAGGCAATGAATCCAACCGCCTTAAGATGTCTCAAAAACAAACAAATAAATAAAAACCCCAGTCTTGTATTACAATGTTTTAAAAACAAGCATGTGTGTATAGTTATAAGACTGTGACTCCCTCCTCCACGAGCAGTTGGCGCTGGAGAAAGCCATGGGGGATTAGCAATTTGACTTTGCATAGGTGTCACCTGCTTTCCTGTCACTTGCCTATTCTAGATGTTCCCTGACCTTTATTTCGGGCTCTAATCTATGCCTGGAGTTGTTGACTTATCTGAAGTCATTAAATTCCCTTGACACCAGCAAGTCCCTCCGCTATCTACCTAAAGGGTTCTAACCATGGTTAACAAGCAGGAAGTATCAATACTCCTGCCAATCATCCTTCCACCTTTGAAAGTCAGACAGGGAAATCCCCACACGACAGCACAATATGTGACCCCCCTCTAGCAAGCAGAGTCCACCCCCAGTTAGGTGCAAGGGAGCTTCAAAAGATTCATGAAAAAATGGAATGAAAAGATAATGGAGATTTCCCTTGAACTTTTCAAAGCCCCCTAGTAGTATTCCCATTTTACCAATAGAGAAGAGGACTCAGACATGCTCAGCCTTCCAAAGCGATGAGCTAAACCGGAGGCACATTCTTTCTTCTGCTCTGAGAGAAATATGCAAAGCGGTCCTTTGGGACCACTCTCTTACTTTTGAGACACAATTCGAATGCACCAATTCTTCTCCAGTCGTCCACATTCATTCAGGACCCAGACAATCTGTTCCCACAGATCCGGGATTAGGAAACATTAAGGGGCAGTCCTACTCTGTCCCTTGGGGTCGCTAGGAGTTGGAACAGAGTTGACAACATCAGCAAGAGATGGAAAGGAGGGGTGAAATGGATTTGGGGGATGGGAAGGGTGAAGCAGGGCCATGCATAGTATTTTTTTTAATCAGTTTTGGCTCTTATTATAGGGAAGGAATGGAGTTGGAGATGTTCAGAAAATAAAATGTCCTGCTCAACGCCCAAAGCACTGCACCCCTCCACTGTAGGCTGCACCCCACCACAGAACTTAAGACCAACCTCCCCTCAGAAAAATAACAAATATACACAATAGTAACTAAAGGCAAAAACAAGAACAAATACTTGTCATTGAGCTGAGAACTCAGTGGGTGTTTAAGTGTTCTACACGGTTTGTCTTCAGGGCTGTCTCTGGGTGGACCTGAACTGACAACCTTTGGATTAGCAGTCAAGTACATTAACCTCTTGAAACCCCAGAACCCAAACCAAACTCCATGTTACTGAGTAGATTCCAACTCTACAGCAACCTTATAGGACAGAGTAGAACTGCTCCTGTGGGTTTCTGTGACTGTAACTCTTTACAGGAGTAAAAACTAAACTTTCTTCTACAGAGTGGCTGCTGGATTTGAACCACTGAACTTGGGATTAGCAGTCCAACCCATAACCCACTATGACACTACGGCTCTTTGTAGCAACCAAGGACTCCACTTAAGACATTAACAACCCTTTATAAATAATTACTTTAAAATAAGCCCTGTGATAATAAATAAATCAATACATTCCAAGATTTTAACTCCATAGCTCCATGGGTTAGTACCAAATCCATCATACTCCTGATTTCTCCCTGCGCTTGGCACTGCACAGCCAGGGTGCTGTCCACTTGTCCACCCGACTCCCTTGGAACGGGCCCAGTTTGTCAGTGTGTTAGTCAGGGTACTTTAGAGAAACAAATCCACAGAAACTCATGTATAAGAGAGAGTTTTATATAAAGGTTAAGTGCACATCAAGAAAACATCACAACCCAGTGCTGCCCAAGCCTACAAGTCCAACATTAACCCATATGTCCAACACCAATCCACAAAGTCCTCCTCCATCTCACAAAACACACACTATGATGCTGACTGCAGGAGGAAAACCATATCAGTGAACGTGTAAGTATCTCAGTCCTGGCAGGGGTCTCCACACAGCTGCTACAGCACCTAGGGCTGCATCAAGGTAGGCCCATGTGGCTTCTAAGGGGTGTCTTGCAGGAAGTGAGCCTTGCCAGCTGAAGCAGGGACCTGGCTAAGGCAGCTGCACCCTGGGTCCAACCATCAGAAAGCAAGAGACCCGAGAACTAGAAAAGTGAGGCTCACTGAACCATTTATCCCTTTGCCCTTCGATTACCCCCACATGTGTTTATCGGCCAAGTTGGCACAATAACCTACCTCAGCCAGTCTCCTTGCCCCATTGTCCCAGATCTCAAAGCCTGTATTCCAAGGTTCTGCACCTACTGGTCTCTAGTCTCTGAAACCTAGTCTCCTGGGGACCCAACCCAGACCCTGGCACGGCTGCTGGGCTTCCCTGCCACCTGCCTGTCCACACTGCAACAGAGGGAGACTGTTGGGAGCAAGGGCCTAGTTGCTTTGGAACTGAGGAGCCTTGGTGGAGTGGCCAGCCATGTGGCGGCCAGCTAATGACAACATCAGCAGTTGGAAACCAGCGGCTGCTCTGCAGGAGAACAATTAGGCTTTCTCCTCCTGTACAGATTTACCGTCTTGGAAACCCACAGGGGCAGTTTTGTCCTGTCCTGGAGCGAATGTAGGGTTGCCATGAGTCACAACGGACTCCACAGCAGTTACACTTGGTTGTTTGGTTTTCGCACTCTGGGGAACAGCATTGAGTTTCCTTTTTTGAGTTCACACAATCCCTGGGATGAATCCCAAGCAGCCCTTCACTACCTTAGTGGAGCTGCTGGTCCCTGCCAGTTCCTCCCATGGAATATGAAGATGAGAAGCCAGGGAAGGAGAAAATGGCAGAAAGACATAACAGGGGGCTTCAAAAAGTTCATGGAGATGGTGTGAAAAAAGAATGGAATTTTCCTACACACATTAGGGAGCCGCTGCATTAGAAAAAGAAACGGGTATCGAGGAGGTAGCTGGGTCTTGCAAAGAGGAAGACTGGAGACAATGAGAGCAATTAAACAGTTTGGTAGATTCTACAGGAAATGAACCCACCTAAGTTTTCTCAACATTCCCCACTACTCACTTGCATTACGAACCTGCGTCTTGGCGACATTCATTATGCTGTCCTCTGAACCCTTCAGCGGACTACCCATGACATTTAGCATTCCCCGGGTTTTCATCGGAAAATGACCTGGCGCCAAGCAAGCTGGACTACTCCTTTCATTGCCAGGAAGACAATAATTCTCCAGGTTAACACAGCAAAGGACCAATCAAGATGTCCCCAGCAACCAAATGAGTTCTCGAGGTGGAAGACTTTGAGTACAGGCTCATAACTCCAAACCCAAAGATGTGCTCACCAGAAATCACCGAACCCAACCAAACTTACTGCCGTCAGGTCAGTCTGACTGATGGCCACCTGACAGGCCAGTGTAGACCGCTCCCTGTGGGTTTCTGAGGCTGTAAATCTTTGCGGGAGCAGAAAGCCTCATCTTCCTCCCTTAGAGCCACTGGTGGGTTTGAACGACTGATCTTGTCGTTAGCAGCCCGTTAGCCCACTACACCCCAGGACCCTGGAGACCACCGTGCTGTGAAGCAGAAGGGCACTCCCTGGGACTAAGGTAGAGCTGCTTACGTCAAACCGTCACAGCAACAGATGAAGAGTGAAGAGGCTTAAGAGTTTTATCATATTCCTTCTGCAGCATGTCTGTAGACAACCTTTTGAGACAATGCTTCACATTGCACTTAGCCTAGCTAAGGAGAGTCAGTCATTGGCTCCTTTGTCCCCGAGAAGCAAACACACGAAAACCTAACTCATCCACAGGAACTGCACCAGACAACCTGACAAGTGGCAGACAGGGCGAGCCCACTGACAGCAGACGGCAGCTGAAAACGGACTTAGGCCTATGGACGTGAGAGCATCGTCTGAGTCCGCGTGTGACCCAGCCCCGTCTCCCACGCCCAGGTCTTCCTGTTCCCATCCCTGCCTTCCACCCTGGTGAAAGGGCGCTAGGTAGAAAATACGCGGAGAGGAGGGCTGGAATTCAGCGACACAGTAAGAGGGAAAATGTCAGTTCTTCACTGGACTCTACCTGAGGATAGAGCCTCCACCCTCTGGGTACAGAAGGCCCTCCGAGGAAGAGACTGAGAGCTGAAGCCCATAAAAGCCCATAAAGCCACAGGCAGACCAATCAGCTGTCTTCCCCTACACAGTCTCTTCCACCAGGTGCATATTGAATTAAAGATTAGCAGAACTCAGTTTGCGACATGGCCATTCTAGCACAGCCAGGCTGTGTCCTCAGTGGAGCGACACATTGCCTTGGTCTCCTCTGGAGTTCACAGTCATCACAGCCTCCACCACCTCCCTCTACCCCGCTCATAGGCTCCATTCCCATTACGCTCAACCCACTGTGGCCACTCAAGGCTCACTTCCGACTTGCCCCATCACCGATATGCCAGGGTCACGCGATACACAGCAGCCTGTGTGTTACAGAATCTTAAGCATCAGCGCCACACTTGTTCCTTGATGCATGGCCGCCAGCTGCTTCTGTGCTACAATGGCAGAGCTGACTGGCTGTCACAGCTTGCCTCTGGCTTGATGTGCATGGACTCGGTTTTGACACATGACAGTCCCATGTGGCTGACCGAATGTCACCCTCGCACGGCCTTCTCCTGCAGAGTGACGTCTTGGGCACCTATCTCACAGGGTCGCTCTGAGTAGGAATTACCTCGATGGCCAGGACCTAGGAGAGGATACCACCACGTGCTTTCTCTGGGGAGTCCCGGGGTGAGTTCCCACTGCCAGCCCTTTGGTTAGCAGATGAGTGCTTACCCATTGCACCACCAGGGCGCCTTTCCACATCGGCCTACCATGTCGGAACTGTTTCCGATCTAGCCCTTCGCTCTGCGCCTAGGTCGGTGGCTGGAAAACGCAAACTCGCTGCCACCCAGCCGATGCCGACTCATGGCAGCCCTACAGGACAGGGTAGAACTGCCTCTGTGGGCTTCTGAGACTGCCACTCTTGACGGGAGTAGAAAGCCCTATCTTCCTCCCGAGGAGTGACTGGGGGTTTCAAACCGCTGACCTGGCGATTGGCAGCACCGCGCTTAACCACTAGTCCCCCAGGCCTAGAGCAGTGAGTAAAACCAAGCCCCTTTCTTCAGTGGGAACAGGCAGGGTGAAGAATACAGCCAGCGGAGGGCAGAGCATGAGGGGCACACTACCAAGAGAGATTGTCAACGAAGTCTGCTTTGAAAGGGGGACATGCGGACCGAGCCCACAGGGGAGAAGAGTCAGTCCAACAGGGGAAGGGGCGTCCAAGCCAAGGAGACTCCAAGTGCCAGGGCCCTGCATAAAAGGTGGCTCTGTGTGCCTGAGACAAAGCCAGGTGGCTGGGCAATGCCCCCCTGTGCCCAACAGCACAGTCTACCAGTCCTTTCCCCCTGAGGCAGAGCACTGTCCGGGCACCGGGCACCGGGCACCTTCCCAACTGCTCTGAGCACATTATCTCATTTAGTCTTTAAGCAACCCTCTGAAGTGGTAACTTCAGCTCCACTGGCCAAATAAGCCCGTTGAGGTGAAGGAACCGTAAGGGGTTGCCCAAGGTGCCTGAGCTAGTGGAGGTAAAGGCTGAGACCCACGGCTACCTGTCCTCAGACCCACGCTCTTGCCCACGGGATGCCCGTTTCAGCTTCCTGTCGGCAGCTTCACACTATCTGTCGCCCTGCTACAGGAAACGGTGGGCATTGCTGAGGTCCCTGGTCCACACTGTCCTGGGCCAGCTGGGCAGGTGGAGCGGGCTTCTCTGCTTCCGCTGCCTTTTCCACGCGCTGTGCTGAGATGCTGTTCACACCGAACGTCTCTACTCCCTCTCCCCTGACACCGGGTGTGAGCCGCAGGAAACCGCCTCCACGGCCACACAGCCCAGCCGTGAACGACTCACAGGAACAAAGACACAGCTCGAAAAAGAAGGCAAGAAGACGGGAGGGAACATTTACAGAAGGCTTCCATGCACCAACTACCCCCCACACTCTATCTCTAGAAGGTGCTATGTCCTGAGAAGCTCAAAGTCGAAAAGTGTAACATTTCGATTTCTGCACTTCACACTGCAGAGCATGCTGGCAGGGAGCTGCACCGCCGATAGGACATGGCACCTATCATTATCCAATGTCCTAAGTCAAATCATACAACATTCTACTCTTTCCTCCCTCAGAACGTGTTCTCGGATCCCCTCTGCCCCTCCCTTGGAGAGCAGCCTCGAATGCCCTGCTCACGTGGAGATGGTGTCCTGTGGATGACGGACTAGTTCTCATCCACCACGTGCTCACATACACACTTCATTCTTTCATAGCCCTAGGAGAACCCCGCTAGGTGCCCTGGTGGTATGGTGAGTAGTGGGCTGCTAATCACAAGATCAACAGTTCAAAACCACTAGCTGCTCAGTGGGAAAAATACAAGGCTTTCTACTCCCGCAAAGAGTTACAGTCATGGAATCTCATAGGGGCAGTTCTACCCTGTCCTGTAGGGCCGCTATAACTTCAAAGGGACTGCAGGGCAATGATTTCTGGTTTCGGTTTGAGGAGACACCCAGGTGGCGCAGTCAGCTCAGCATGCTGTCCCTAACCGAAAGGGCACTGGTTCAAGCCCACCAACCACTCCACAAGAGAAAGGGCTGGCAGTCTGCTTCTGCTGTGGAAACTCGGCAGAGCAATTCTACTCTGTCCTATAGGATCAAATGGGTCAGAATTTACTCACAGCAATGGGTTCGGGTTTGGGGCTTGAAAAGCCATCAGGTAAGTAAGAGTTCTGGTGGCACACCACACGTCGGCAGGTCTCAAGGCAGGGGTATGGATTAGGTTTGCCATCGGCTGCTACCCCAAAGGCTGGTAATTTACCCCCACTCATTCAAACAAGGGAAGCTGACTGACAAGCTGCTTCTGTAAAGATTACAGAATTCCACTAGTTTACTCTTCCACTTCATGTAGATTTCATCTGCTTGGATGCTATGATCATTTATTTGGGGATATTTGAAGGGTAAAGAATGCCTAAAGCAGTATTTTCAGTTGTGCTAATATTATTAAAATCCATGTACAACGCAAATTCAAGTCACTCTTGAATATATTAGCTCTTTGTTTAATTTTACAAACTATTGCATGCATGCTAAAATACATGATTTAATATTGAAGGCCTTCCTAAGATAAAGCAATACAATGAACAGAACCTATAACATGCAACTTGGACAACCACCAGCACCACGGCCCCTGGGGAAGAGTTCTCCTCTGTCTGACCTGGGCTGATCATGAGTCAGACTGACCTGACGCTCCTGGGGTCGGCTTTGGTTCAGTAGCCCTTGCTTTCCCTCGCAATGCTAAGACACTTGACTACCATTCATGACCAAGTTCGACACCAAGAGGCACTGTATCTCAGAGGTGTTATGTCAACAGAAGTCCCCCTCTTGAAGCTGGGTTCTATGCTTTTCCAAGGTTTGGTATACAAGGACTGAGGAACCTGTAGGGACAACAAGTAGAATACCGGCTTTGGGGGGCGAAGGGTACAGTGGTGGAGGGGGTAAAAGAAAGACGATGTCAAGGAGTCCATGTAGCGAAAGAAGGGTTGGAAACTGATGGTGGTAGCAACTGGGAAATTCTATTTGACGTAGTTGAAATATAGAATGATATATGTATTAAATCTCAGCTAATAAAAAATATTTTTTTAAATAGGCACTGGAGAGCATGGAGTAAATGTTAGCTCAAGGGAAAAAAGATAAAGGGAATGGAAAAGAACTTTGCTCAGTGGAAACTAAAATATACAAATGCCTTGCTCATTGCTCTATTTTAGCATTTGCCATGGGAAATCATAATTCCCTTGTTCTTGGTTAGTATGTCCGTTGCCCCCGCTGAATTCTAATCTCCTCAGAGCAAGGCGGCCACTTCATCCTTTAGTGCCCCACGAGAGAGGCTGGTATCCTGCACTGTGCCATTCAATGACGCCTCACACCTGAGGATGGCACTGGAGGATGCTTCCCCAAAGAATGAAGAGAAGCATCCCTGGGGGAGCCAAGAGCGGCATAGTGTAAAGTGTCTACAGATGTACAACGAGAGCTGGATTAGCTATTAAAAACAATACTTTCTTGGGGCCAGGACTGAGAGGAGACACCGTTATCTTACTTTCATATTGCCTTTCCGATTAACTGAGGTGGGCCAGTTTTATCCATCTCTTTTTCTCCCAAGGAGTCCTGCTGCAGGAAGTATAAAGGTCGAAGAAAATAAGCATGGTACTAAATCGCTGGGTACCCTTTGTGGGGAGAGGGGAGGGCTACAGTAAGATTACTTGGAAGGGTAAAATGATTTTAGCTTTGATGGTAAAGAAAAGGTACTCCACTTACACGGGAACTAGGTGCCATTTCCTGGCTTAGGGTGGAATCGGAATAAAGGAAAATGCAGGAAAGTCAAGCGGGAGAATTATTTTTGAAAACTCAGCCATGACTCTGAGCAGAGCAGGCAAACTTCATTGAGTGGCTGCCCATTTCCCCCCTCCTCCTCGATAATAAGGCACCCTTCGCCATGGTGGCTAATTAAAGCCAAAGAAAAATTCTACAGGAGAAGGACGATTAAAATATCAATAATTCATGATCTCAATGACTGCATGAAAAGAGGGTAGCAATCGATTCAGAAAACTTTCAAAGGATCCTTTCCCTTGACAACCTCACACAGTCACAATGCTTTATAACCAAAGCCGTCATCAGCCACACTGGAACATAATCAAGTTAGAAAGAAAAGGCCCGGGAAATTAGGCCCACGCCTTTATGGATGAGAAAATGACCCCCTCCGGCTTCATCAGGGAGAAGGAGCACACCCCTCCATGCCATCCCCAGGCCTCCGGGCACGAGGCAGAGGTAAGACAAGTCCCCACGCTCCATCCTCCTTCACTGCATACTGGCATCCCCCATTCCTCCCCCACAACACCTGACTTCTCTGTGAGGTTCCATGATCCACTGCAGTGGTCACACAGAACTCACAGATAATACGCACAATTATGCGGGTTATTAGGGAAGTTAACGTGTTACCATAAGCCAAGATCAGGAAACATTAAGGATAAAGTCACTGACCTCCGGGATCACCTCCTCAGTCAAGTATCTCTGGTCCTCAGCCTCTCAGCCCCACGGTCAATGGGCCTCTGCCTGGTCCCATGGGCTGGGAAACTTGCCTGCTGCTCTGTGACAGTCTCAAGGCTGCTGGTTTCAGCACTGCAATGTTGGTGGCCTCTGCCACCTTAGACAGGGGCCTCTCCTGGTGACAGCGCTTCCCTGGTGGTCCTAGGATCCTCTCTGCTTCTGAGATGGCTCTTTTATACACAGAGGAGTGGTGAAACGGACCAAGCCTCAAGTCAGAGTCCTCTACACTTCATTTGCATAGACCCACTCAATCTTTTGGTGGGAGTTATAGAGACACGGATGGAGGAGCCAGATTAAGAAACTTCATTTCACCATAATACACATGTTTATGAGCAGCCTAAAGTGTGTTTAAGGAGCCCTAGGGGCACTGTGGCCCAAGAGCTGGGCTAACTGCAAGGTCGGTGACTCAAATCCACGAGGAGCCAGCATGGACTGAATGGCAGTAGGTTTGAGATTTTGGTTTGTGGGGAGTGAACTTGGTTAAGTCTTGGCTGCTGACAGCAAGGTCATTAGCTGAAACCCACCAGGAGCTTCAAGGAAGAAAGAGGAGACTGTCTGCTCCTGTGAACATTTACTGTCTCAGAATCCCTACGGAGCATTTCTAGTCTGTCTAGGAGGGTTGCTGTGAGTGGCGATCTCCTCACCAGCAGTAGGTGGGCTTGGGTTTAAGAGCCGTTGGGGCCCTCACCTGCTAGGCATTTCTGGCTCCCCTGTGGTCCAATAGCCCCAAGTCACACGTTCTGAGCCAAACTGGTGTGGGTCACATCCAAGCAAAAGCACTGTAACCAAGAGCCCAAGGACACTGAATCTGTGTCACTTGCTTTCTCGGTCTGTCCCAGAGGGAAGACGAAACCTAGCCACATCTCTAGCCTAGGCCCAATGGAGACCAAGTAATGAAAAGTTGACTTTTACGCTTTGGAGGTTGGACAAGTGTCACAAAGTGTCTCCCCTTGTCACAAAGAGACCCTCATGTTGCTAGAGGCCTTCATGTTCATTCTGACTTACCGTCATCCTACATATCAGAGCAGAACTGCCCCCCACCCCCGTCGTCTTCCCACAAGCCCACCACCAGGTCTTCTCCTGCTGTGCTAGTGGGGGGTGCCCAGGGCCAACCTTTCCACCAGCAACTGAACACTCAAACATTGTTAACCCCGAGGCTCCCTAACCGACAGAGTGGGCACTCAGTAGGGATCTCTGGGTGGACAAGTCCAGTCCTCTCACAGTGCTCACATAATATGATGGTTTCTGAGGACCATCCATTTACCCAACTCACTCCACTTGGTACCAATTCACAGGGTTTTTCTAGTATTAAGGCCAAGACAGTGCTCTTAAGCAAAAGAATCCACCCGGGAGGACAGTTTCATTCCCTTTACCTAGCAGCTTCACCCCCTTCTTTCCTCATCGGCCCCTAGCAATGTTGGAAAGAGTTCTTTAACCCAAGTGATGAGTCAGGCACTGTGAGAAGGGAAAATGTAGCAAGAGAACAGTGCTGTCTTAAATGTGCTCTACTCAGAAGCTTCTGGAAGCCTAAGACCGGCTCTTGAAATAGAGCACAGGGCCTCAAGAATAAAAGAGCCCCTGGAGAAAGGAGGGTAGAGAAGGACAAGATCTAAGACAGTGGTTCTCAACCTTCCTCATGCCACGGCCCTTTCATACAGTCCCTCATGTTGTGGTGAGCTCCAACCATAACATTATTTTCGTTGCTACTTCATAACTGTAATTTTGCTACTGTTATGAATTGGGTGACCCCTGTGAAAGGGTTGTTTGACCCCCAAAGGGGTCGTGACCCACATGTTGAGAACCACTGATCTAAAGGAGAGGGAGGAGGAGGAAAAAAAACCAGATGAAGAGGGGCATACAGATGCCCAGCCTCTGTGTGGTCATTTATATGTTCAAAAAGTCTTTGATACTTCTCAGCTACAGAAAACCAAACTCGCTGCCAGCGAGTCGATGCTGACTCATAGCGACCCTTGCAGGGCAGGTAAAACTGTTCTGGTGGGTTTCCAAGATGCTCATTCAACTGGACCAGAAAGCCCTGTCTTTCTCCTTCGGAGCTGCCGGTGGTTTCAAACCTAAGACCTTGCTGTTAGTGGTCCAAGGTGCCACTACGCCACCACAGTTCCTCTGTTACAGAGCCAAACCTTTGCCCCAAAAATCTCACTGCCAAGTCCATTCTGACCTACAGGCCCTCGAGGGCAGAACAGACCTGCCCTCTGTGGGTTTCCAAGGCTGTCAAACTTCTCAAGAGCAGAAAGTCTCATCTTTCTCTCGTGGAGCTGCTGGTGGGTTCCAATTGATGTTGTATGGGTGGTAGCCCAATGGGTAACAGACTACTCCATCAGGTGCTTTTCTCTTCCTGATGGAGAACTAATAATGTATTAGTCTGGGTACTTTAGAGAAACTCATGTATGAGAGAGTTTTATGTAAAGATTAAGTGTGCATCAAGAAAATATCCCAACCCAATGCTGCCCAAGCCCACAAATCCAACCTTACCCATTAACCCATATGTCCAACACCAATCCACAAAGGCCTCCTCCATCTCACAAAAACAGATGCAATGATGCCGACTGCAGGAGGAAAGCCAAATCAGTAAACGTGCAAGCATTTCAGCCCTGGAAGGGGTCTCCACACGGCTGCTCTAGCACCCAGGGCTGCATCGGGGTAGGTCCATGTGGCTTCTCCTTGGGGATGTCTTGCAGGAAGTGAGCCTTGCCAGCTGAAGCAGGAAACTGCTAAGGCAGCTGCATCCTGGTCCGACCATCACAAAGCAAGAGACCCGGGAACTAGAAAGGCGAGGCTCACTGAATCATTGATCCCTCCGCCCTTCAATTAACCCCACATGTGTTTATCAGCCAGGTTGGCCCAATAAACTGACTAACTTAAGAACTAAGTCATTCTTCTCTGAAAAAGGCAGAAGTTAACCCTCCACCCCCAAGTGTGCCCTAAAGGTGGGCAAAGGAGCCCTGGTGGCAATTGGGTTAAGCACTGGAGCATTAGCTGAAAAGTCAGTGGTTTAAACTCATCAGCCATCTGTGTAAGAAAGCTAGGGCAGCTCCTTCTGTAGAGATGTATAGCTCAGAAACGCGACTCTGCCCTGGAAGGTCACCATGGCTAGGTTTGGTGGGTATGCTGAGTTTGTGCTTTACTTCAAAGATTTGCTTCTAAGGAAAACACAGAGAAATGGTGGTGCATAAATGCTAATACTTGTCCTTAAAATTTTTTTAAAGGTTGTGGCATAGGCAGACTACCGCTTTCTCCCTCAGGTAACCCATCTGGCAGAGGCCAACTGCCATGTCATAAAGACTCAAGCACTCCATGGGAAAGGCACACAGGGAAAGAAACTGGGGCATTTCATCAGCCGCCAGCACCCACACATCAGCCCTGTGAGTAAACCATTTTGGACATGGCTCCCCCAGTCCTGGCCATGTGTTCAGAAGACCGTAGTCCTGGCTGCATTCACATGAAAAGCTCTAGACCTGAGCAAGCTACCGAAGCTGAGCCCAAATTCTTGATTCCCAAAACTTTGGGAAATTCAATGTTTTATTTCAATTATTTTGTTTAAAGCTGCTATATATTGCTACAGACATCATTTCTTATGCAGCAAAAGATCATTAATATGAGGATATGCCAAAAGTATTGCTTTAAATCATAGAAACCTTTAAGTAAACAAAAATATCAAAATACAAAGCTATTGTTTCTTGAAATTTTTCTCTTCCTGGGTATACATTCTTCTAAAGGTGGTGTTTCTGTCTAACTCTTCCCCAAAGCATTCCGTACTCTCTGATTTACACCTCAGCAAAATGGTAGTTTTGACATTCTCCGGGGCCTCAAACCATGTTCCATTTAAATGGTCTTTGAGTTTGGAGAACAAAAAGAAACCTGAAGGGACATGACTGGGGACAAGGCGTAGGGTGGACGGGATAACATTTCCCAACAAAATTCTCCTTGCATAGCCCTTGCTACCCTGGCAGATAGAACAGCTGCATTGCCATCATGGGGTTAAACTATCCCCAACACAATTTTCCTGGCCTTCAACTCACCAAGTCAGTTTTCAATTTGCTTAAAATTTCTTCATAATAAGCCCTTGTGATCACCTTGTGTCTTTCAAGAAAATATATCAAGATTACGTCTTTGGAATCCCCAATCCAGTCACCACAACCTTCAGAGTGGACTGCTATGCCTTGAATGAACCAATTCACAAGTCCCTCAGGAATCAATGTTTTGATGGAAACATTTTAAAGGCACCTGGGTGGCTTCCTAGTTATACATTGGGCTGCAAACTACAAGGTCAGCAGTTCAAAACTGCCAGCCACTTCACAGGAGAAACAGAGGCTTTTTATTCCCATGAAGAGTTACAGTCTCACTAAACCCACAGGGGCAGTTCTACCCCCTCCTATAAGGTAGCTCTGAGTCAGAGTCAATCAATGGCAGTCAGTTTGCACTCTTAAGTTAATGAGACTAAGACAAGGATATTGCAGAGAAAGCATGTCTACAGCCACCCACTGGTCACAAAGACATGGCTAAACATGGCGCATTTTGAATACATCCACTTATGTAGCGCTTGAACTCTAGAAGCAATACTTTTGGAACTTACTTGCACATTCCTCTAGCCACTGCATGTGTCGTACGAGGGACGTGTTCACAGTGACTCTATGAAATGCGGTTCAGGTGTCCCAGACAGAGCTCTAAGGACACAAACATGTTTGACCAAAGACAGCATTCTCGTGAACAGCCTCCTGGAATTTGTCTGCCCTATTTACGTGTACAGTGGTAGTCCCTTTCACGGCTGCCTTAATCTTTTGAGAACAGCCTCCTGTGTATTGTAAGTGAAAATCAATTTCATTTCTTTACATGCCATCGTATCTTATTGGTGTTTCCCTTCGGTGCAACGCAGAAGGCATATGAAGAACTGCCAAGCAGCAAACCCAGGAGCAGACCATGGCTGACCGGGTTAGAATGCAAGGCTGTGGGTGAAGACTTCTAGCTCTATTGAGTTACAGACCCAGTTAGATGCACCCTAGAAAGAATCACTGTCCTTTGACCCTGACTCATTCCTATGGTAGGCAGAATCTCTGATTTTCTGGGTTATTTTACTATCTTAGTCAACAATAAGTCAATGACAAAGGAAACACTCAAGGAGATGGACTGACACAAGAGCAGCAACAAGGAATCCAATCCTACCACCCACTGAGACCGGGCACCCTTCTGTTCTGCTGCACCTGAGGTCTGCGGAAGTTGGAGCCAACTCCATGGCAGCGCGAAACAATGAAACTCAATGACTGACAGGTAGGATTGTGTCAGGCAACAAGAGAAAGACTCCCCCAAAGCCAGCAGGCAGAAAAGCACACACACAGAAAGAACAGAACAATCCACGGGGTTGCCACAGTATTCTCTCTAGCCCTGCACATATCTCCATCCTGAAGAGGTTCTTTTCCGGTCGGGAGTAAGAGTGAGAGCAGGAAGATGCGCGCTGAACAGTGTGAAGTCGAACCTCCGTGCCAAAACGATGATGGATAAAAATGTGTCCTGAATAAAGACACGAAAAGAGAAGAAAGGATATGAGAGCCAAGTACGGTTAAAATCAAGAAGGAGACGTGGTTTACAGTGGAGCAGAGAGCAGAATATTGGAAAACAAGGAGTGGAGAGGGCAAAGGTAACTCCCCCCGTCTGCTGAAACCCAGGGCTATTCGCTTTACAATGAAACCTCCCAACTGCGTAGCACTAACGGAGAGCAAACATCAGAAGCGCTGAAAAAAAGAAAAGAAAGGTCTTGTTTTATTTTGCCGAGAGAAAAAGAAAGGCAGTATGTTACCTCTGGAAAAAATGGTTTCCAACTCCATTCCAAACACCCTCACTGAGTGCTTATCTGTGCAAGCACAGTTTTAGGGAGGGGGCTAGAAAGACACACGTGGTCTCTGGGATCAGACAGGATACAATCCAGTAGGTGACTCAGATTTTGAGGGTCTCAGATCCTTTTGTGAATCATTTAAAAAGTAGAGATCTTACCCAAAATAATACACATTTAGATAAGTACCAAACTTTGCAAATAATCTCAGGCTATTGATAGAGTCTCAAGATCCAGGGAGCCCATAATATATATGCTTTATAGGGGAAAATAATATGCAGATTAAAACAAAATAAGATACATACAGGATACAGGCACTCAAGTGGCTCAGTGATAAAGAAACCACCAATCACTAGGCGAGAAAACTCCCTAGAGACCTGCTCCTAGGAGGATTGCTATCTAGGAAACCCCACAGGGGAGTTCATCCCTATCCTATAGGGTCACTTTGAACCAGAATTAATTTGATGGCACAACAATACATCCATAATATGTAACACAAGATAGTGGCTTGGCCTCCTATACCTGAAGCTAAAACCACCACCATCAATCTCATCTAATACCAAATATCTTACACAGGACAGAATGCAAACACATGTAAAAGTAGCATTTACCAATATTTCTGAATATCTCCTTTTACAGGTAATAGCAGCTGAACTTAGATAGAAGTCACCCAGAGCTTAAACACGTAGGGTCTTCATTTTTAAGCTTCATCTTTCCATCAAGTATGTTGTGGGTTTTCTGCTATGATTAATTCTGAATATAAAACATTTTCTGAGGCTCTAAGATAACCTGCTGAGCACTTCTCATTAATGTAAATGGTTTAAATAATTTTGGGTTATAATATCACTATAAAATTTAGTTATTTGAGGTTTTTCAGTTTTTAAAAAAGCTCACATTCTCTATGTAAACTGTATTTATGCTATCAAAAAGAAGATATAACTGGCAAGTGAATAGAAAATAAGGGATTTTAAAAAAAATCCTCTTCCATAATTGCTACAGTGCCTTCCAGAGACAGGCTCTAAGCTACAGTACATAGGATATTCCTAAGGATGGGCATGAAATGCTAACAGTTGATACCAGAGGGAAGAATTGGGACTAACTAGGAGAGAGAGAAAGAATAATACAGTAAAGGGTGGGGAGTTGGGACACAGCTTCTAGAAGGAATGACTGAAAACCCAAACTCACTGCCGTCAAGTTGATGCCAATGCACAGTGACCCTATAGGACAAGGTAGAACTGCCCCCGGGGTTTCCAAACTGTGATTGTTAATGAGAGTAGACAGCTCCATCTTTCACCCCAGGGAGTGGCTGGTGGTTTTGAACTGCTGACCTTCTGGTTCATAGCCCAACTCATATAACATTATGCCACAGGGGATCCTAGAGGAAGGAATGATAAGAAACAAAAAACGTGATATGTTTTCGTGTTTCTAAGATTGTGCTGTTCAATACAGTTGCCAGTAGCCACATGTAGCTATTCAAAGCTAATTTAATTAAAAATCCAGTTCTTCATTTTAGAGCTCAACAGCCACCTGTGGTCAATGGCTACCGTCTACACAATGCAGAAGAAAGAGCACTTCATCATCTCATAGAGGTCTATTAATATTACTGCTCCAGAAACCAGAACCCACAAAACATGGAGAATCTACTTACACCTGAACAGAAAGTATATAGATTTCAGAGGCAAACCACTTACAATAAAGGCTTCTATTTATAAATGGCCACAATTTAATTTTAAAAAGAGGGTGAAGACAGGGAGGAAGGTATATCTGTGATGTGTTTGCACGCGAGTTTGCACACATGCAGACCGGCAGCATTGCCAATAAGTCCTGGAAGAGCAGTCATGTTCCTTTTGTGTATATGTGAAGAACTGAATCTTTTTTTATTGTTCTTTTAAAACATTTTGTATGTGAATTGGGTAAAATACAGAATACATCCGTTTTCCATTCAATAATTCATACATACTTTGTTTCATAAAATTGACTACAATGACCACAATGGTCATATTTCTTAAAGAATAAAAAACAATGAGCATAAAGAAGTGGAAACACCCCTCTTCCTCCCCCTCCCCCACCCCCGCCGCCCCACCAAAAAAGAGGTGAAAACTAGGACTATGATAGTGAGAAAATGGAGGGGAACACAGTTGGGGAGGGTAGGACTTCCCAATGAAAACAGAGGTGGGGGGGAGATTCTCGCAACTCCTGAAATGATAAGCATTAAAACCAAGAAAATAAAAATTATATATACACATAATTCAAAGAAGAGGAAAGTACTCATTTAAAGTTCAAACATAAAAAGAGCTTTAGAAACCAAAATGCTGTAAACACTAAAGGGAGAAAATAAATGAAAACGAATCAACCACTTCACAAATGACACTGTTCTGGCCATCTGATTCACTTCTTTTCCTGATGAGCTAGAATGGGCTATAGTCAGCCATCTAAATGAGAAAGGGACAGTCCCTTCCTAACTGTTCAAACACATCAAGCCACTGAAAATCAGATTAAGAATGTAGACATTCAGTCTTACATTCACTGAATCAATGACGCCAACATTGACTACCTGCCATGAGGTAGGTATCAGGTGCTCAATGTTCCTCAAACAAATCCCTGCTATTTTAGACTGCAGGAAATTACAGTCTAAATCAGCTTCCTAAACAAATAACCACAGCACCATGTGGTAAGTCTTAGAATAGAGATGTGCCTAGGTGCTATAGCAAACCAAAGACACAGTGATTGGTTCTGTTAGGTCAGCACATCCTTCAAGGACAAAGATGCAAGACAGAAAAAGCTTTTCTATCTGAGGCAATAGAATAAGCAAAAGAGGTAACCTGAACATGCAAGATGAATGTTGTGAAGCCAGATAAGGGGTGTGAGAGAAAACATCCAGAAGGTGGGGAAAGCAATGGAGGGGAGATCCTGCTGGAAAAGGCTGGGATCAAAAGGCTGAGGAGTCTTCAGGCACCACTTACAAGGCCAAGCTTTGAAGATACTTGGAAACCAGATATTTGTAAGCAGAGAAACAGCATAAATTAGATACTTTCTACCAGTTCTCTGGCAGTTTTTTCACAGTGGTGGTTTGTATATCACCATGGGGCTACAAGTTATGTTTCCAGTATTCCCAGAACTCGCAGTCACTCATCATGACCAGGATACAGTGAAGCTTCCACACTAAAACAGACCAGGAAGAACAGTCAGGTGAAAATTAGCCAATTACTTCCAAAACTGAGCCAGTAACAAACCTACAGATCACTTAAAATGTTCTTTATAACCAATCCTTTTCTTATTGTGCTAGAAGACTTAGTCAAAGCTATCACACAAGAAAGGGAAACTACATAGAAAAAGCCCAAAGACCGGGCAAGAAAAATTACTCGATCTAATTGAAAGGTAAAGCACAGTGGCAGGGTACATGATCAACACACAAAACTTAGCTTAGTGATTCTTTTACCCTAACAAAGAGAACTCTGGAAAAGAAATTGGGAAATCAATACCATTTACAAGAACCACCTAAAGAGAAACTATTTTGGAATAAATATAGCAAGAGAAATGAAAGACTACTCAAAGAAAACTACAAAACACTACTACAAGAAATCAAGAGAGATATGTAAATGGAAAAATATACCATGATCATGGATAGGAAGACTTAACTTTGTGAAAATGTCATTACTACCCAAAGCAATTCATAGAGATAGTGAAATCCCAATTGACATTTCAGCACCATTCTTTAAAAAGGTGTTAAACTAAACACCAACTTTTCATGGAAAGGAAGGAGACCATGGATATGCAAAGCAGTAATAAAGAAGAGAAAAAGTTCAAATAGAAAACTTATGTATGATCCAGCAATCCTCCTACTAGGAAGAAACTTGACACACATACTAATATTCATCAAAACCCTATTCCGAGCAGCAAAAAGATGAAAACAACCTAAATGGAATACTACCCAACATCCCAGGGTAACAATGGAGCTGTGAAAGACCCCTAACGTAGATGAACCTAGAGGACACGAGGCTGAGTGAAATGTCAATCACAAAAGGATACATAATATATGAGGTATTATTATAACACGTTTAAAAAATGAATAACTTAAAAGCTCCTACGCATCACAATGGGGCTGTCTACTCCTATAAGGGTGACAAGCTAGGAATTTCACAGGGCAAGTCTACTGTGTCCTACAGGGTCATTATGAGTTGGCATCGAATTGATGACAGTGAGGTTGGGGGGTTTGTTTGTTTGTTTGTTTGTTTGTTTTAGGCATCACAACAGAATATAGTAATGAAAGATGAGCCCATGAACATAAAGGCAATGATCATATGAAAGATGGCACAGAACTGGGAAACAGTTCACTGTGATGTGCACGGGAGACTCACAGGGTATGTAACCACAACAGTCACGGGCACTCAGAAAGAGGACTACGGGACAGCAGAGCTGCAAGGCTAGCAGGAGAGGCCAGAAGATTGCTGAGCAATAAGGGCCTGCATGAAGGCAGTGGCAGCAGAAAGGGAGAGAAGCGGATTTGTCAATATTTTAAAAGCCAAGTGACAAGTCTTTGTGCCTAACTGATAGAAGGTAACGGAGAAGAAAAAGGGTTCTTACTTCAGGGCAGTGGAGTGTGGTTTTGTAGGGCAGGTGTGGGGATTAAAAAATTTCCCATAAACAAAATGAGTTGAGATATCTCTGCGGCACCCGGATGGCTATGTAAAAATAGGAGCTGAAAGCTCAGCTGTAAGAGATAAAGCAGGAACAAGCAATCAGCTAAAGACTCACCTCAAATGAAATCGTCTATCCAAGAGGTGATTCTGACTCATATCAAACCTTGTAGGACAGAGGAAGACTTCCTTGTTGGGTTTATAAGGTTATAAATTTTGATAGAAAACAGACTGCCCTCTCTTTCTCCCCAAACTGCCTGCCTGCGGTCAGCCACCTTATGCTTAGCCCCACCAGGGCCCCTCTGATTAGATTCAGGAATGCAGAAATAGTAAATAAAATCAGAGCATACGCTCTAAGAGGCTACCAGGCTAGAAGAGGAGGAAAGTTTTCTAGAAGACTATAAGCCAGATAAAAAGACGGCCTTTTATTAATAAGTTGGGAGAGAAATGAGGATAGCATGTTTTCCAAGAAAAAAGTTAAACGTTACAGCAGAGATGCAAGGATAGCAGGAGAGGTCAGAAGACTGCTGTTACAGGGAAGCTAAGTATATGCCAGTCTCAGAGACGAACAAATATAAGCAAACAATAACAGAAATGAAGGCTGTTCAAAGAAAAAAAGAGGGTAGACTCTCGTCGCAATGGATGTTCCTAAACCAGGATTCAAGCAAATTCCCAAGAAACGTGATGTAATTCAACTCTTGAGACACATTAATGGAAACACGTTTGCTCTACACACAAACGCCTGGCAGCTATACCCCAGTGCCTCTGCACATAGCAGCTGCTCTGATCTTGGGATATTGCTAAGCTGCACTCAATGCTGCCTTGGCATAAAGCATGTCTCGATGACACGGCAGTGCTATTATGCAACTGTGGGTGTGTTTGGGCGCTCCAAAATGCCTCTAAACAATAATGACTCACCTGTGGCATATCCATGATGTGCTTCCATTATGAAAACATAACCATTCTGATCATTTTCAGAGATGAGCTAACGCTTGTCTTCACTAGTACGTGTGTTCTAAGCCAAACCTGCTGCTACGCCACGGATCCAGACTGAGAGAGACTGGGATGACGCAGAGCTGCCCTGCGGAGGATCAGGGCTGTAATCTTTCGGGAAGCCGTGTGTCACATCTTTCTTCCATAGAGCAGCTGGTAGATTCCAACTGCCCGCCAGGAAGTAGACTGACATGCTGTGGTGGCCACAACGGGCTCAAGCACGGAACACGTGTGCGGATGGTGCAGCACTGGGAAGCGTTGCCGTCTGCTGTGCGTGGGGTCACTTGAGGCTAGAACTGAGCTGATAGCACTTAACAACAACAACACCTTTTGTTGCGGTTAGCCATGAGCCTGAACCTCTGTGACCCCAGGCCTCCTTCAAACAGTGCTCAGGATACACTTCATTAAGAGTCTGCTTACCTACCGCTTAGATCGTCATTTTTTATCGCCAGTATCAAGGAAATTTTGAACAACAACATCCTGCTCTATTCCCAGTTTTCCTTTTTTTAAAGTCTATTTTTTTT
>NW_022111373.1:84871164-84872894 GCF_000313985.2 Echinops telfairi
CTACAGATGGACTTTGGGTCTCCACTCTGCACTCACCCTCATTTACAATGATATGATTTTTTATTCTTTGATGCCTGATACCTGATCCCTTCGACACCTCGTGGTCACTTTTTACAAGGATTTGTTTCCCCTTTTCTTGAGGGGGTGGGCACACTGTTGACCAACGATGAGTCCAATACGTCGGGAGTAACACCATAGGAGATCAGCCTAAAGGGCAAGCACGCACACATGCTGACCAGCTTCTCCGGTCTACCATTTGACTCCCAGACTTTGGAAGGAGTTAGTTGCAATGTGGGCTATTCTGGCCCGAACTGATTAATGAGAGGAAAACGTACTGCCGTGACTACTGCTCCAAATCCCTTTAAATTACCACCGATCGGCAATCCGTCATCGGCAAATATGCTTATGTCAAATGCCCTTATAATGAGCTATCACATTTTCAAACATTCTCCTCCGTGACCTAACCAGGAAATTTACACAACATGTACAACCTACAGAGAGCAGAGGAAATGAAATATTGGGTCTTGGCTCAAAATGAGCAAACCCCATCATGAACCGTAGGGGGTCGGTTAGGGATGTATAAATCGAGAGAAGAATTACCTATTCATCTTCATCAATAGTTGACACCATCATCATTTGGCCTCTAAAAACAAAGGATGTTTTAATTTGCTGGGAAGAATACATCTCTTCAGGGAGGAGATCTGGGGATTTCACCAGGAATAATAATGAAGTGAGCAGACTTTGCTTCATATGTAAAATCCAGCGTCTAGCCTTTCGCTCCAAATGAGATTCTGTGTTGCAGGTGGAGGTCAGGGGGTTCCATTTATTTATTCCAGCCCCCGCGCAGGCATGCTTCATCCGTGGGAACCAGACCCACACTGCCTCTCACTCAAATTAACATTAGGACAAAAGGAGGCAGGAAAAATGATAGAATACCCCCATTTGTATCGGCCGGCTTGTCGCAACAACCTGAGGGTCAGAGAACAACGGCTGCTCCCAGCCCTCCCTTAGAGTGTAAGGTCCACTAAAAATCCTGCTCGGACTGACAGAACCCTCTTCATTACGCCACCCCTTCACTAAATGCAAAACATTCTCTCTCTTGGCATCAGCAGCTTGCAATAAATCATTCAGGCTCGTGCCAAAGCTCAAAATCCAGCACTGATTAATTTTAAATAAGTTCTGATACCCATTATCCATTATGGACAATGACACTATTTCTTCAGGCCCATTATTTGTTCTCTGCACCCCAGAAAGCTGAGACAACAAGACAGCTGACCTTTGGTGGCTTCCTAATCATGACTGCTTCCCAGAGGGGTGTTCCCCCACCCGACCCCTTACCCTCACCCGTTTTTTCTTTTCTTTAAAGAGAGTCTCAGAACATTATGCAAGTCAGGTAGAAAGAAGGCGAATCCTGCAGTAAAGCAGACTTAGAATGAGAGAGCCTCAATATGCAGCATCGAAGTGATGCATAAATCAATAGGGAATGATTAAAACACTGCTCGATGAAGGGCCTGCATAGTTAATATACATTTCATTACGAGAAAAGAATGCTGTCGTCAACCAAATGCATGTGTGCACAAGTAGAACAGAAGGGAAACTAGCACACGGTTTGACTGTACGGAATTCCATGGAATAGAGCTAATCAGCACCATCTTTTTCCTCCCACTCAAACAAAGCTCCTTCAGATACTTATGTGTGTGTGTGCAATTAAAATATCCATGTTAAAGTAC
>NW_022111373.1:84873238-84875871 GCF_000313985.2 Echinops telfairi
TCGGAGCAGTGCCAGCAAGCCCAAGTCAGCCGATTCATCAGAAGCAAATACTGTCCGGACAAAAGATTGTTCTCCAACTATTATTTGTCTGTGGTTGTTGGATGTTGGATGTCACATCCATTCTACATGATGGAGAGTCCAACCGCCCCCCAGGGTTTTCTAGGCTGAAATCTCGGCAGGTTGGAACCATCAGGTGTGGGGACAGTGCCAAGGGATTAGCCATTGGGCCTCTCACTCACAGGGCTCATAGGCGACTCTCAGGGTTAGACTGAGGACCTCGCACCCGAGGGGTAAAGGAAGCCGCATCACCGTTCCTAAGGAAGGCTTTAGCACCCTCTTCTGAAATAGAATGAGGTGCCTTCGCCCGGTTTCCACAGTCCTCTTCACCAAAACACAGTTGCTGCCAAGTCAATCCTGGCAGCACACAGCACTCACACAGCACACAGTGCCACTCACACAGGCAACACCAGGTGTGTCCAAGGCCAACCATGCTCCCCGGGGTGTTCAACGGCTGGTTTGATTTTTAGAGCAGGTTGCCAGTCCTTTCTTCTGAGGTGCTTCTGGATGGACTTGAAGAGGTCATCTTTCCTCCGTCAGCAGACCATTAACCATTTTGCATTACCCAAGTCTCCTTTTGCGTAGCAGGAATGTGAAATTTGACCTCCGTTAAAATTCTTCGTATGAAAGCCTCTTTTGCTTGTTTATTCTCCTGGACTGTGAATCGGAATGGACTTAATGGCGGTGAATTGGAGTTTTGTGTGGATGACTTTGTTAGCTAAAATGTAACCTTCACTGTTCAACAGAAAGCAATCCCTTACAGCCACGAATTCTCAGCATTATACAATATTTCATAATTGAAAATCATTATGCTCAAACCATCTAAAACGCACTAGAAACCTATCGTATAAATTGCAGACTCACTACCATCGATTCAGTAATTAGACAAGCTGGATTATATTAAGAACAATGTGGCAGCAGAATGGGAAGAGGCTGATTAACAACCTGTGATACACAGATGACACGGCCTTGCGTGCTGACAGTGAGGAGGACCGAAGCACTTGCTGATGAAGAGCAAGGATTGCAGCCTTCAGTATGGATTACAACTCAGTGTGAAGGAGACCAAAATCCTCACAATTAGACCAAAAGGTAACAACATCGTGATAAAAGGAGAGACGACTGAAGTTCTCAAGGACTTCATCTTGCTTGGATCCACAACAATGCTGATGGAAGCAGCAGCCAGGAGATCAAAAGACCTGTTGCATGAGGTCAATCTGCTACATGAGACCTCGTTAGAAAATTGAAAAGCAAGGGTGTTACTTCGAGGACTAAATTGTGCCTGACCCAACCCATGATATCTTCCATTGCCCCCTATGCATATGAAAAGTTGGCCATTGGATAAAAAAGACTAAAGCAGAATTGATGAAACTGAACTATGGTGCTGGCAAGGAATATTGAAAGTACCCTGGATTGTCAAAAGAACACGCAGATCTGTCTTAGAATGACCCTGAGCGGCAAGAATGGCGAGACTTCATCTGGGGCACTTTGGACGTGTGGTCAGGAGAGACCAGTCCATGGCGCAGGGCACCAAACTCAGTAAAGTAGAGGGGCAGTGAAACCGAGAAAGGCCCTGGACAAGATGGATAGACACAACGACTACAAAAATGGGCTAAACTCTAAGAACAATCGTAAGGACGGTGCCAGAGCAAGCAGTGGTCCCTTCTGTTGTACACAGGGTCACTAGGAGCCCGGACCAACTCAACGGCTCTTAACAACACAGCCGTCATGTCAATTCTGACTCATAGGGAGCATGTAACAACCATCCAAGTGAGATCACTGCCCAAACCCACGGCCACTGAAGTCAATGCCAACTCACAGCAGGCCCCAGGGCAGGGCAGAACTGATGCCCATGGTTTCGGAAGCTGTCATCTTCACAGTAGCTGAATGCCTTAGCTTCCTCCCAAGGAGCACCTGATTGGTTCCAAGTGCTGACCCTTCAGGTGGCAGCCCAACCTGCTAGGCCTCTGAGGTTCTTTGCAAAGAACCATTGCAAAGAAAAGTCAAAATACTTACCCTTGTACGTATGTATCAAGCTTACACTGTCTAACAACTTTGTTCATACTAAACAAATTCTGAGCATGCTGTGCTGCCAAGGAAGGGTCTTTCAGAAACCACCCATAAAAGCAACTTAACTTGGGGGAGTCTCAACATTCTGCCTTCCAAAATTCAAATGCATCTTTTTAATAGCACTTTTTATATCCTGTTAAAATTTAGAGCACACACCAAGGGAAGAATTTTATTTTGAATACAACCTATATAAGAAACTCGGGAAGACGCCTCCCTCCTCTGAGTTATCATTCAAATGAACAAGTCTGACTTCAGGAATAGTCTCCTTACATAAAGAAACCTACTGTGGTCATTTATTGAAATGTTTCCTACACTTAGGGTGTCACATACTGTACTTTTAACACATCTCATTTAATCGTCATAGAACAACTAAACCAGGTTGGGGATATCATTCCTATTTTATATCTGCAAAGCCTGAGGTGTTTGGTCAGAGAAAACCAACAATGGTTTCCAATAGAGGCCCCACTCAGAGCCACACAGCCAATAACCTCAGGCTATCAGGGATCTTC
>NW_022111373.1:84876721-84908323 GCF_000313985.2 Echinops telfairi
CCCAGTATCGCCACTCACACCACTGGTCCTGAAGGGATCATCCGCCCTGGATTCCCTGTGTTTCCAGTTCTATCTTTTTGCAGTGATATCCAATGTATTCTTTTACTGTAGGTTTAAAAAGTTACTTCCCTTCCATATCTTCAGCTGTAGCACACACACACACACAATGCTGCTGAATTTAGTACTTGCCATGCAGAGTCTGACACCTGCGCTCTGCTACTGCGTTCACCCCTTCCCTACTTCAGGTCAGCAGCTCTCACTGGGGCCATTAGAACAGTCTGCACACACTCTGTTAGAGTGCCCTGCCCCCCTTAAATCAACGCTCACCTCTTTGCCAGAATGACCTATTCAAAGTGCACATCTGACCCTGTCTATC
This sequence comes from Echinops telfairi, assembly GCF_000313985.2. NCBI lineage: Eukaryota > Metazoa > Chordata > Mammalia > Afrosoricida > Tenrecidae > Echinops > Echinops telfairi. The sequence goes on from NW_022111373.1 coordinate 84,877,098, forward strand.
CCCAATTTATAACTCTTTAGTGCCTCCCTTGGCAGGGACGACAAGGCCCTCCACCAGCGAAGCCCAAATCCCTTCCAAATTCATCCCCCAGCATACCAACTTCATCTACTTGTCAGGACAGCCCAGAGGTCCCAGTGTGCAGCACAATCGCTGAGGTAGCTGCTTCTCCCCTCAACCCCTCTGTTGCTCGGCTCTTCCCGCTCTTCCTTTGAGATCCCACTCGGGATCCCTTTTCTACAGAAAGTTTCCCAGAACTTTGAATGGGGCAAAGTGAGTCTGTCCCGCCCCCCCTGGCTAACTACACAAAGATTAAAAACCAACCAATAAAACCTCACTGCCACAAATGCTGGGCACAGTGACCCTACGGGACAGGGCAGCACTGGCCCTGTGGGTTCCCAAGACTGTAACTCTTTAAGGGTGCTGAGAGCTCCATCTTTCTTCCAGGGAGCAGCTGTTGGTTTTGAACTGCTGACCTTGCAGTAACCCACTAAACCACCTCACAAATGCGGCTTCGTTTGACAAGTTGGACCTGTGTGGAATCCCTGCATTGAGCAAGTCTATAGGCACCATTTTTCCAATAGCGAGGGTTCATTTCATGTCTCTGTGTGACATGTCTTTTGGTACTTCTCACAATCTTTCAAACTTTGTCGTCATGTTATAGCACATTTAATAAACCACCAAACCAAAACCAAACTCAATGCTTTTAAGCACACATACAGTCCGGTGTGCACATAAACTTTAAGACACACTGGGAAACAAAACAAAATTGTGTGACCGACTTTGAAATGCTGGTTGCTCTGTGGTGGAGATCTAGAACCAACTCCACGATACATCCCGGAGAGGCCTCCACTGTGTGCCCACCTCCTGCCCTGAATCATTTTTACTTCTTTCCTCCAGGTTTCCACTCACATGTCACCTTTTCAGTGGGACTTTCATGCCTTCCCTGGCCACCCTATCTAAAATGTCCACTGGTGTCACTGTCTACCTTCTCAGACCTTCTGCCTATTTATTTTCCTCTATACTTGAACGATCCAACATATGTGTGTGCACATATTCATAAAGTGTTCAGTTACAGAGGTAAATATATTTTACAGTTTACCTTATTTATTATCTGTCTTTACAACCAACTGGCCCATAAGAAGCGTTCAATAAACATTTGCTCAATGAACAAATGAGTGAATACCATTGAGATCAGAGACTGCAACTAATTTAACTATGATTCTCCAGCAGGTATTATATCACCTGCCACACAGTTGAAATGCAATCAGCTATTGCATTTTGGAAACAGGCAGTCACCTAAAATATAGCTTAATGTTTGCCCCATACTGCTATCAACGCAAGGAACCCAAAACAGAAAGAAATATAAGGGTAGGCAGGCCACTTCTGGCCAATAAGAATGGAGAAATCTGAGAGGGCACTGTAGGTAAAGTGTAGGCAGAACTTCTAGGAAATGTTTAGGCATCTGGTGCCTTTCGGAATTCATTACTAGAAACAAAGATATTACCTCACTTGACATGAAGATACAGAGATGAAGAAGAGGTTTTCATTTCCATGTTTTGGGCATTCATATTTGTTGATAATAAAACCGTTAAAGCTCTGGGGCAAATGAACCAGCAGACGTCTAATTCTTGTGGAAGAAAGAGGCTTATACTTGGTAATAAGTCATGGACACATCTAATATTTATAATCATTTTACAAATCAGATTTGGAATGTAAGGAGCATGATAAAATATGCATATGTTCTTGAAACTTAAGACTAAATCTCACACATGTACTTTAGCAATTTCTATTAAAACAAATTCGTGAACAATTCTTGAAACTGGAAGAGAATGTGAGTGCATCTTTAAAATTTTCCTTCTGATCAAATTAATGATTAATATAGTTATTCTAAGCAGAAAGTTGCTGTCTTGTCATGAAGATATATATTAAACAAAATGAGGAGAAATTCATAAAGAAAAGTCATACGACGAGAAAAATGGACATACTTATTTTTTAAAAAGATTCCATATTTCATTCAGAGCCAGGCAGACTTAATTGGAAAATAAGAAAACAACTGTTTGCATTGTTCTCATAAAAGAGATGGGGGTGGGTAGGGAGGGAGAAGAACGCTTAAAGAGACACAGATAATAATGAAGATCTAAAGAGGGCAGCTATGATTTGAAGACATGAACTAGTAAAATTCTATTGCAAAACTTCTGAAGACTCGCCTTTATAAATAACTTCACATTATAATGTTTTCACACTTTAAAATACACTGTCCTATAGCAAGGTCATGGCAACAATGCCCCAAATTCATAACTACTTACCCACAGCCAGAATTCCACCATCTGACTTCCTGTTTCCGCCTGCAGCTTGATCGAACCATGACACCCTGCCCTGAATTTCTCTAAGCTCCCGTCCTAGAAGTGTATTTTAAAATCAAACACCAAATTGCCAAGAATCAAAGAGTATTAAGTGCTATAAGGGAAAGATGAAGGAGTGAACCAGGACAGAGGTCTTAACGACTGACGGGATGAAAATTAATATTTTGCTGAGTAATTAATAAAACAGACCAACCACACGGAATCTACACAGTGTTTGGAAATGCGCTCAAACAATTCCATTAACAGTGATCCTTTGAAAATCCAAAACCAAGCCCCTTCTTATTGTGAGGTAGCTGGAAGTTTACACAGTGCGTTGGTTTTCCATTCAACGGCTCGTACAGGTTCTGCTATATGGCAATCGCCTTCCCACTCCGATTCAGCCTGCAGATCTGCAGATCTGCAGATCCACTCAAAGGTTATTATTGTAACTGTTACTGTAACAAGATTGGGAAGGGGAACACAAGTGGAGCCCTGGACCAGAGACAGAGGCAAGAATGGTTCCCTTGTATAAATGAGTGAAACGAAAGCTTAGAGAAAGTCCAGTAGAGCCAGCCTTCCTCTCGGAACAAAACTTTTCATGTATTCTAAACAGAATGGGAACTATATTGTGGACTACAGCTAACCTTCAGGCTTCCCCAGAAGCCCTTGCTACCTGACATCATCTAGTGGGAACAGAAGATGTCTAGACTGCACTTCCAGGAATTTTGCCTGTGGGAAGCTGCAGCACACACACACAGGTGAGGAAGCCAATAGAAAGCATGGGTGGGACTGGCTTCTCTCCTCCTGGGGGCTGCAAAAAAAATTCTCCAGCTTTGCCTCTATCTTTAACCAGAGTAAAATGTTCCTCTTGCTAAAGACGAAAACCTAATTCTGGTAACAGTAGGACTGCAGTATGGAACAGTACTTAAACTCTCCACAATAGACCACTCTTCCCACTGCCCTGAGTTGACCATTCCTCTTTCCTGTCCCTTCCGGTCTTCTGTCTTGTTCCCCCCAGCATGCTGCCTATTTGATGGGCTATGGTCGGCTGTTCTAAAGGGTCCATCACTCCCGGGTTCACCCGATAGTCCTATTGTTCGGTTGAAAGTTGAGCCATGGGTTGGGGGTGGGGGAGAGCTTTTTAATTTACTTCCCAATGACAATGGCCACAGGGTTGGGGTACCACCAGTCTCTATCAGACCAGTCAGCCTAATCTTTTTTATGATTGTAAGTTTTGTCCCACAGTTCTCTCCTATCCCATCTAGGACTTTCTTCTGTGACCCCGTTTGGAGCAGCCAGCAGTGGTCGCTGTGCATCACGCATTTCTTCTGGTCTCCGCCTGAAGAAGCTAAGGGTCACATAGTCCGTGGGTCCGGTAGACAAAGTCCCCCCAGGCAGCTTTGATTGTCTTCGCTATCCTTTGTTCCTCCCCATTGGGACAGACCAACAGCCGAAGCTGAAAAGGCCACTTTCATGTGTTTAAAACCCCAGCCACTGTTCACAATGGCAGGGTGGAGAACACTGTCTTTGAGGACTCTGTTATGCCAATTGACCTTGAAGTTCCTTGAGGGGATGATCCTGAGCCCCCAGGTCCAGTGACTCATTCCCTCTAGGGTGCTTATGGTTCAGAAATACTCATAGCTCTGCCCTCTGTATGCATTCCTATATACATTCCTATATTGGCAGCGCCTAGCAATACAAACAGCCTCTGGCAAACCGAGATATGAGGATGCAGTATAGTCCCACTCACCTTTCCACACCTGTTCAGTCTGCATATCGATACATCCATTCAAAAGGATTCCTATTACTGCGATCATAGATTGTGTATGTAACAATATTGACCGTGCGTGCCTTTAACTACTGTCTTCCGCCCAGTGTCTTTGCGTTCCTTGATCATTTTGTTCTGACCTTCTTCCTACTGCACATTGCCCTTCACCCAAGTTGATGTGGGAGGGGCCGTGGTTATGTGACGGGCTGCTAACTGCAAGATCAGCAACTCAAAACCACCAGGCAGGTCCTCAGGAGAAAGACAAGGCTTTCTACTCCGGTAAAGAGTTACAGTCTTGGAAGCCCACAGGGGCAGTTCTGTAGGGTCGCTATGAGTTAGATTTGACTCGATTGCAGTATTTCAGTGAGTTACCTTTTAGTGACTTGCCCTGCATCTCTCTCCCCACCCTGGTAACCTGCAAAGAACTTGAGATCCCTGTGTGTAAACTTCTTCTTGACTCTTTGTAGCAATGGTCACATACAACATTTGCTCTTTTGTAATGGACTGCTTTCGCTCAGCATTATGTCCTTCAGGTTCACCCACAGTATGAGGTGTTTTGCAGGTCTGTTGTTATTCTTTAAATGCTGCATAATGTTCCACTATAGCAATTATCGTTCCTTTCTTAAAAGGGACACTTTTACACTTTATATCCTTGAGTCAAAGTTTTGAACTATCGTCTCTCCTTCCCTGCAGTCCAGTAGTCCCAGAAATAATCTGGCCAGGAATTTGGGAAAGGGAATGAGATGAGATTATTCCAATGATCCTTAAGGAGAACTGGCCGGTTGCAAATTTCACCATCACTAACTGTTCTTTCAAAAGTATTTTTTTTGTTTAAAAAAAGATAAGACAAGCTAAAAGAAGTCAGCTTTATAAGGCATAATGTTTTAATAAAAATGTGAGTTGCTTTCAACTAATTTAGTCTTTTCCCTCTAATGACCTGATTAAGTGAGGAAAGTATTAGGTAATACTCACTGATTAAAAATGAAAAAGATGCAATTTGCGATCATTCTTGCAAAAGCATCCAAGTATCACATTCAAAGCTTTCCACAGTGTTGAATTCACAAAGCCAAAGAGTGCACATCCTTCATAGGGGGCAACCAATTTTCCACCGTTTATCTAATTAGTTACATCTCTTTGCAACACCAAAAATGAAAAATCTTTTTTTCTACGATTAAAGTTCTCTATCACTAAATTAAAAAGAAATCTAGGAGTTAATTCTCTGGACAGTTAAGGCAGCAGCACCACAGCTAAGCCTGCTTTTGGCCATTCGAGTGGGAGGCACTGTCATTTCTACAGCATTGGGACAAAGTTGGTTCTGGGCTATTTCTCAAGCCACTCAATAAGCCAGGCTTCAGACGCAAGACAGAGGAGAGAATTCTGAAATATATATCATCATATGTAAGGAGAATCAATATTCAATAAACAACAGAAAAACGTTCATAACTCCAAAATGTTTTAACCAGTGTGGGAGACAAATATGGCTTCTAAGAACTCACATTCTGAAAACAACAGATTTCTGATCTAAAATGGCATCCACCTAGAAATCCCTGGTGCCGAGTCTCTCAACTCTTCACTAAAATATCCCTGAAGATATAGAAAGGAGTGAATATTCAAATTACCACCACCAAAAACCCAAAACCCATGTCTGCCAAAAACATTAACTTATGCCAGATCTAGAAAGAATCAACTGTAATCATTCAGCAGAAATACACCCAGGCTACTGCTGACAGCAGATTCTCACTTCACTTCATTAATAGATTTTATTTTACAAGCTGGGAAAATGACTTCACAATTCTTCCATTACCTGCCTTAGGACCATCCCTTTTTCACCCAAATATTTAGCAACTGTCTCATTTCCCACCTCAGACACTGATCTGGGGTATCAAGCGTTCCCCCAGCCCCGGCCCTTGTATGGCCACAGCTGACTGCTCCCTAAAATGGCATCTCTCTTCATGCAGAAAACTCCCAAGCCAAGCTCACTGTCAACGAGTCGATTCCAACTCAGGGCGGCCCTTGAAGACATGGAAAACTGTCCCTGTGGGTTTCCCAGGCGGTGACTCTTACAAGAGTAGAAAGCCTGGTCTTTCTTCTCTTCATCCAGAAGAGACCACAAACCTCAGGAAGCGGCCAGACACTGAGGACAATTAAGAATGCTACACGTAAAATTAATAAGCTGCAGCCAGTATTTCTCACGGCGGAAGGCAGCTTCCAGCTCCTCCATCATTTGACTCACTTCAAAGAGGTGCCCAGCGATGGAGGCAACTTCGAAGACCAATAGTCCTTAATGCTGGATGGTGGTGTTTCAGGCCTGGTCCTTCCACTGAAGGAGGTGAGAAGTGACCTGATTTGAGGTAATGTTTGAAGGAAGAGCCACGAGAACTGTCCGATGATTACAATGCCGGAGAGAGGAAGCAGCCATTCACTAGGTGAGGGGAGACTACTGGCACACAGACGAGAATTGCGGCTGATGTCGGAATGCCTGTCAGACGAGCAATCGTGGCAAATACTGAGTCGGATCCACTAGTCTACATTAGGAGAGAGCGATGGGGGCGGGAGTGGTGGTGGAATCGTAGCTAGAGATACCAATGTGGGGGCTATGAGAACATCCGAGGTAGGTGAAGCTATGGTAGTAAGTGAAATCACAAAAGAGAAGAAGACAACAAAAATGGACATAAATCGGTCAGGAAGGCAAGGAGGACCCAGCGAACCAGAGGGAGGAGGAAAACCCGGTGAAATGGAAAGACAGCCGTGAGTTGGAGGTTTCTGAGCGCCAAGTACAGCGCATATGTGCAGAAAGCACTAAGCAGACCACACCAGAACCGACCACTGAAGGGGCTCCAGGACCCCAGGAAGTAACTCAGGGTCTTCACAAATGTCGCCTCAATGGCATAAGGGGATGGCAGTCTTATAAACTTGATTCAAGAGCGACTTCAGGGAGGTGATTTTGAGACTGAGGAGAAATAACTCTTTAGAGGAATTTAACCACAGAGCCGAGGGTTGAAATAAAGCATGTAGGGAAGGCCTGAGGGCAAGAGAAGGGTTATAGAAGACAGAGCTATGAAAGCATTGTTTTTTGTGAGAAGGAATGAACTCAACGGGAGAAAAAAATGAGTGTATTAGAGAGGAGGGAGCACTGATTTCTTCTGACTAGGTGAGAGGAGAGAGGCTTTAGGCACATGTGTGGGGCTGGCTTTGGCTTGGAGCATGAATAGTTACCTATGGCAACAAGCATGAGTCGGGGAGAGATGCTGGCAATGGAGAGATGAGCTGGGGGGAGTCTCTGGAAGCTCTCTTCTGATTATTTTAATATTCTCACTAAGATAGGAATCAAGGAAATCAGCTAGGAGCAAAGAAGGAGGGAGGAGTGTTTAAAGTTTAAGGACAGAGGAGAAGGTGAGAAAAAAGTCATCCAAAACAAGTGCTTTCATTATTAAACAAGGAAATAGAATATTAGATTATTCAACTCAACAAGCAGAAAAAAAAACAACACCAAATAAACCTTGGGAAGCAAGAGCAAAAAATCATTAAAAAGATAAAAGCAGAAATTAAAGGATTAGAATATAAACAGTAGAACAGCTGGTTCTTTGGAAAGATCAATAAAATATATAAACCTCTTGCAAAGCTCATCAAGAAAGAGTGAAAATACAATTATACAACATCGGAAATAAGAAAATGGATACAGTTAAGGAGACAAAAGAAACGTCATGCAAGTGTAAGGGGAGATGTACAATTTCATGCTAAAACTATGGAGCAGCAGATGAAAGAGATGATTCCTAGGAAGATACAAATGAGGAAAACTGACTCAAGAAGTCGACTCTCTGAACAATTCATGGAAATTGAAAAACAATAAATTTACAGGGGAGCACTATCAAACTTTAAGGGTTTTTTAAAAAAGTATTACGTTGCATATAAAGTAAAAGAAAGCATCCTACTTAATTTTTAGAGTATAAAATAACCTTGATATCAAAACTTAAAGAGAGCACAAGAAAGAGAAATTCATCTCATTAATAAATCTTGGTGCGAAAACTCTAAAATTATTACCCAACCCAAAACAGCTACAAGGTGCTTACCCTGTTGGATGCCCAAACTGAGTTTGAAAAATATATACAAAAGGGCATGCCTGATAGAAACTTTAGTAAGTACACATTAACAGTGTCTCCTACTAACCAAAATCTGAGATCCTGTTTTACAACGAACTAATAGCTAGAAACACAAGGCACAAGCTCAATCAGGGTTAGCTGCTCTATCGCTGCTACTCCTACGACATTAAAACATGGTGCCTGCCTCACCCACTGGCGTCCAACATCTCTATAAAGGGCCCTCTTCCTGGTTCTAGGGTCCAATGTTTTGAGTCAATATTTGAAAGCACCTGGACATAAATTCAGAAATGCTGATCTCCAACATTTCTGAAATGTAAGACAAATACTCAACGTGTGGGTGGGAGTGGGGGTGGGGGTGGGGTGGGGGGCGCACCTGAATTGTCGTACTCTAGTGGATCTTGGTGTTTGTCCAAATTTCAATGAGTTAAGGAAAGCCAATTTGCAAAGCACCAAGCGGCGAGGCTAGAAGATTTCATTTCATCTCATTTTGTAAACAATTTTGGATAATGTACGACCCATTCAACATTTGGTCTTAATGGTTGCTCCGCTGATGGTTTACACTCTCTACAGCACAGGAAATCCTTCACTTAAAAGGAATAAGGAACTGAAAAACTTGAAAAACAAATCTTGCTCCTGATTTCACTGTCATATCCTATTGCGAAGAAGGCTCATTAGGAGTCAAATTAACAGGTGTCTATTTCCTCCAAGAAGAACTTATTACACCTTTCTTTGCAACTCTTTTGGTTTCAGAAAGCTTATAAAATCCATAATCTAAGGGATGTATCCAAAGTGGTGTTTTTGTTTGTTTTTGTTTTTACTGAGCAACATTTATCAATGCCAAATGATAGTTTATTTTCAGTATGCAAACCTGTAGGCACCCTCATGGCAAAGTGGTGAGAGTGCCCAGCTGCCAGCCCCAACGCTGGCACTTGAAACCCACCAGCTACACTGTAGGAAGAGAGATGCCGCGGTCTGCCTCCGTGGAGATTGCAACCGTGGGAATCACACGGGACAGTTTTGGGTTTTCAAGGTGGGATTTTCATGGTAGTGGTTAGCTCCGGTGCAAAGCCACGTCATAGAGGCCTCTCTCAGATGACCTCTCACCCGCATTGAAGACTTCAGACGGTACTTACCAAGTGGCATGTACAAGATTATCCGTGGGCCCTTCAACTCATTCTGCCTTTCAAAGATCTCCTACCGCTTCTCCAGAGAATTCAGAACCTCAGCTGTTTCTTGATCAATGCTACAGTATGAACATGGTATTACAGACCAAGAAGAAAAAACAAGGAAGGCGATGGAGTGTTTCAGAATCTAGACAGGCAGACGAGTGAATATGCAAGATAATGATAAAGGAGCACAGGTACTTAATAAAAATGGAAAACTGTATTGAAGAGCCCGCCTGAGGCAAAGTAAAGGGAGTGGAGAAAAGTTGACAAGTAAATACAGTCACTCAGAGGGAAAAAGACCTGACATGCAGGATACAAATGTGTTGAAAATTTAATCCAGTTCCGAAAACATTACAGTCACCTGGTATAATCCAGGTAACCTTGATGAGGTGGTGAGCTGGTGAAAAATTCAAGGGTTGGCATTTATTGAAAGAGTTAAGTTGTATTGTGTTCACAATCAGCAAACAACTCCACAGTAGACACTTTGAAGGTTGCCCACCAACTCTAGCCACTTTCCTGAATGCCAGAGAAGGCACACGTGGCAGGTGGGCGGGCATCCTAACCTCTGGAGGCCTGATCCAGACCATCACGAACATGCAATGGGCGCTCAGCTGTGACAGGCTAAGACTAGCCTTGGATGTGGAGGCTCCGAGAGCTTTCTCACTGGTGAAAGACCTAAATGCAGGCAGGAGAGTAGCATGCTTCTCCTCGGGATATGCCAGTTCCACCATGGGGACCCTTCCAGACCTTTCCCCACTCTTCCTGTCCTTATGACGACGCTGACTTATAACCTATTCTAACAGCGGATCTCTGATCCTAGATGTCATGCTCCATGTCTCCTCTGTGAGTTGTTTCAGGGAATTTTCCAATCCAAAGGGGGAAGGGTCATGTGGCCTCTCAAAATTGCAGCTGGCATCTGCCTATTCGGCAATCTCCTTTTAAACTCGTTCTGGTGGCTAGGGTCAGAAAGCATGTGCCACACAGGCAATGGGTCTCAGCAATGATCGACAAGCAGGACCCCAAGCCAAACTCCCTGCCACTGAGTCGATCCAACTTCACATGAGCCTCAAGGACGGAGTAGAAAGGTATCCTGTGGGTTTCTGAGGCAGCAGGTCCCCCGACAGTAGAAAGCCTCATCTTTCTCCCACAGAGCACCGGGCGGCTTCTAACTGCTGGCTTAGTGGTTAACAGCCAGGGAGGGAGAGGTAAGAACACTCCCAAAGAACCAAACTGCCAGGGAGCCGAGGTCTACACGCAGTTACCCCACAGGACAGGGTGCAACTGCCTCGCTGGGTTTCTGAGACTTGACGGGGGTAGAAGCCCTGCCTTTCTCCCACAGGCCCCCGGCAGTGGGTTTCCAACTCACCCCTGCAGCCGCAGCCCGGCATGTGACCTCGCCACCACCAGGGTTCTGTGAGAGGTGGGAAAGTGGGGACTAAATCGGCGTTGTTTGTATTCATCTTGGTCCTCAGTCATGAAGTTATGCACAGCCACAAAATCCCCTACTAAACGAGCAGAAGAGGCCACAGGTCTGATTTGGTACTAAGAAGTGGCAATAATGTTATAGCTTAAAAGAAGGTTTTCAAGAACGGTGTTAAAAATACCTTCAAGCTTGACAAACTGGATGAATGTATGGATTGTGATAAGAGATGTAAGAGCCCCCAATAAAGGTATTAAAAAAAAATACCTTCGAAATCTTCAAATATGGCCTTTTCTTTTTTTTTTTCCCCATCAATTCAGGTAACATTATTTTTTTATCATTTTTTAAATCATTTTATTGGGGGCTAGTACAATTCTTACCGCAATCGACCCATCCATCCATTGTGTCAAGCACATTTGTACATTTGTTGCCATCATCATTCTGAAAACATTTCCCTTCTACTTGAGCCCTTGATATCAGCTCCTCATTTTCCTCCCTTCCTCCCCACTCCCCCTTCCCTCATGAACCTTTCATAATCATAAATTATGATTTTTTTCATATTTTACATTGTCCGACGTCTCCCCTCGGCCCCTTCTCTGTTGTCCATCCCCCAGGGAGGAGGTTATATGTAGATCCTTGTAATCGGTTCCCCCATTCCACCCCACATTCCCTCCACCCTCCCAGCGTCACCACTCTCACCACTGGTCCTGAAGGAGTCATCTGTCCTGGATTCTCTGTCTTTCCAGCTGCTATCTGTACCAATGTACATGCTCTGATCTAGCCAGATCAAATATGGCCTTTTCATTGGCTTGTATTTTATTCCCTTACCAAAGCTAAGAGAAGTATATGCGTATATGTAATTGAAAACAAACGTGTCCCTGTGTGTGCTCACACCCTATCAACCCCCATGGATACGGAAGAGTCTTTGAAAGCAGGCCATTTTTCAAAGCACACAGGATGTAAGCTTCTGTGCGGTGGCCAACAGCAACAAAACCTTGTCCGAAGCAGAAATGCAGTCCCTGAGGTCCCGGCCAGAGCTCTGGGATGGAAGAAGATTAGCAGCTGTGCAAGGTGGTGGGAACTGGACCTACACCCAGAGGTCACGCAGCCGCCACTGTCTTCCAGTGGTTCACAAGGCTCTGCCTCCCTGGGGGTGACCAGGACATCTAATGCAGGAGGACCATGCAAAGATCAGGGTCCGACCACATGGACTCCATTCCAGCTAGCAGCCAGAGACAGTCCTCTGGACACATTGATAAATAGGAGCGCGAAGGTGATTCGAAGCAGCACAAAACTGAGGCCAAGGGAGGGCGGGGGGAAACACCTTTCACAGAAATGTTAGAAAGAATTTTCCTAACATGGAGATCTATTAAGTGCCAAGCTACCTCCCCAGGGAAATAGTAGCAGAGTCACTCAGAGTGGAGAAAGAAATTCATTTCTGAAAGCCTCTCTTCCAACTTGGGAAATTTAACTCTATGCCTTTGTAATCCCAAGAGACTGCTTGGCTGAGGCTGCACTGGGTGTAACCGCATGTCAGAATGAATACATTGGATATGCTACTCACCCACAATTTGCTAGAAAATAGTCAAATCTAGAAGTCCCAAAGGAGGCATTTTTGGTTTTTTGTTTTTCTCTTCTTCTTCATTTTCTTATGGGTAGAAACCTAAGCTCCAACTTTATCATAGTAAAACTATCTACTCTGCACTATGCCTATATCAGAAAAGTATTTAAAGACCATAGAAAGAGCTATCTAATTTATGTTTTGCTTTCTTAGGGAGAAGGAAAAGACTGACTGCCTCCCTATCTTAAAAGCCCACAAGCAAATCCTTCTTCTTTCTTCCCCAAACCATACCACACAGAGAAGCCGCTTACCTCACCTGACAGCCGCCTTGGTCCTCAGCCCCAGGCCTCAAGTCAGGCACAAGCCAACCTCCCCCAGGAAGCCCGCCTCCTTCAGCAGCCAAGGCTGTCATGGAAACGTTGATTTCCCTCTTCCTTAGTGCTTGTCACCTGCCACCAGAATGCCTTGTCTTCTCCAACAGACTGAGCCCCTTGAGGGTGAACTCCATCCATCCCCCCTGGGTGATGCATGCTGCAAACACTGAGACACATTTGGTGAATGAACGTTGGTGTACTGGGCATTGAGTTACCCCCAAAAAGCCCAAACTGCAACCCATCAACGTGAGTGACATCTGGTCATGGGCCCCCACTATATTGATTCATATGATTACAGGGGTAGTATCAACCTCACTACCAAGGTCACATTCTTTGGAAATGGGGCCGAAAGATATTTTTGCTTCCAAATGCCTGAGAAGAATTCTGGGCAGGGAAAATATGTGCCCCTAACACATTTTAAAGTTAACATCTAAAGTTGTTCACTATACATTTAAATAGTTACAAGAAATGGTGTCTGGCATATTGTAAATATTGGCACTTTAAAATGAAAGTTCACCTATTGGGACAGCAAATAGAATAAGGGTTTTGGGTGGGGGGTGGTAAACACGGATGGTGGTGGTAGGTCATAGGGAGACGATGTCAAGGAGTCCAGGAAGAAAATGAATGTTTGGAAACCGATTGTGGTAGCAATTGGACAATGCTGCTTGATGTGACTGAACTATGGAATGATATGATATAGTAACTCCCAACTAATCGCAAATTGAAATAAATAAAAATGAAATTGCTTTTATTCAAGATTCTAAATGTACCCACCATAATCTCTATGTCAGGGATTTGATATCCAAAATCCATATAAAAAATACCTGAAGCTTTGCTTTTGCCTACTCATTTTTATATTTGTAGTTCCTTTTATGCTGATAGCTCGAATCCATTTTGCTCACAGAATTTCATCCCAATGTACTATTTGTATTTATAGCTATCGTTCATCAGATTGCTCTATAACAAAAAGGTATAAATGTTTTTGTTGCTGTTTCCTCTGACCCAATGGTGCTAATTGTTTAAAAACTTAATCTGGATTCAGTTATCATTGTTGTTGTTGTCATTGTTAGAGGCCCTCAAATTGGTCCCAACGGAGAGCACCCCTCTGTACTGCAGAACGAACCCCGCCCAGCCCTGCACCAGCCTCCCACGTGCTCATAGCCCGAGCCCACTGTGGCAGCCCCTGTGGCCGTCCACCTCAGTCAGGGTCTTCCTCTTCTTCACGGCCCCTTGCCTTTACCAAGCCCAATGTCCTTCTCCAGGGACCGACCTCTCCGGAGGACATGTCCAAAGTACAGGACTTCCTCCAAGACAGAGCTGTTTGTCCTCTGAGAGTCCATGGTACTTCCCCCAATTATCGCAATGACTACCAATAACAACCGAACAAATCAAACCTCTAATTTTATAGCAATTAGAGACACACTAACTTATGAATAACTGTGTTTTCATTAGACGTGCATGTCTCAATGTGATGGATTAGGAAGGTGTAGGTTTTTCTAAGTGCTCCACGTGTGCAAAGATGAATTTTTTTATTGATGGATTAAAAAAGGCTTAAATAGTAGTTCTACTCCACTTTTTTTTACATTAAAATGTGATCATGAAGTGTCAACGTGAAGAGGTTTCAGATGTTCAAACCCACGCAAGCAAGTCAATAAAAACGCAACCAACTCAATGTGAAGGCGCGTGGATGCAGTAGAGACCCAAAGCTCATCTGCAAAGTAATTGGAAGGTCCCTCTCAGTAGGGCCACACGGAACATGATAAATCCAGGGTGCAATAGGACACCAATGAGAACTATATAAATATCCTCTAGTTACTCAGTATTTCTCCCCTTCCTATTAAGGTATTTATTTGTTTTATCTCATTAATCATGTTAGATTCACATTATGCTTATTTGTATACGTAAGATTGCTTGGTATAGGAAAATTAAGATAGATAACCCTTCAGAAACAGTAACAGGAGTAACGGCTCCCTGAGGGTACAAGAAAGAGGGTGAGGAAGGGGGGCCACGGGGAGCTGATAGCATTGATGATTGTATAACTCCTCTCGAGGTGACTGAACAACAGAATTGAGAATCATTTATGAATAGACATATTGGGTTGTGTAAGATTATGTCAACAAAACTATTATATTAAAAAAATAAAATGTAAGTAAAAAACCTTCTTTGATGTAACTAGGTTGATGGGAATGGAAGTTGGTTGAGTTTACTTACATTTTTTTTTCTTTTTTTTATAGCAATGGCATCTAACAGGCAATAATTCTCTATAAGAAGTATCAGAGCATATCTCTAGGATGGCTTTATATCCCAGGAACATGAAAGTTTATCATTAGTAAGGCAAAGACTACAACAAACAATATTCTTTTAAGGATCTTGATCCAACTGAAAAAGAAATGCAGAGAAAGGGGGAAATAGTAAGCAATGAACTCCAAATTTAATAGAAGATTATTGGCATAATATATTCCAAATGATGTCTAGTTTGATACTAGGTATCTCCCCAGGCAGGGGAACGAAGGAATCAGGGAGAGAGCACTCCAGGGGTCCACGCTGCTTATTTTCACTTCCAAATCAAACCTGCGCCTCTGTGGGGACTTCTCCTACTTATATTCCATGGCCCCCATCATTCCCAGCACTGACAACTCCCCTCCGTCCCCATCCAGCCTGCACCAGGAGATTCATGTCCGCCAGGAAAGGGGCAAGGGCTGCGTGAGGCAGAAGAGCTGAGCTGGACGCTTCTGGCTGAGTTCGTGTGCCCAGAGCAGGAGCCCAGTCTTAGTGATGGTGTCATCTGGTGATACGAACAACACAAGATGGGGAAAAAAACAGAGCAAGAGCAAAAAACGAAACAGAAAGCACCCTCTTTCCCAGGTCTGGAGAGCTAAAACCGAGGGCAGGGGAGTGTGTGACAAAACTTGGATGAAGAAAAAGGTGCAGTAGGGCACAGGCTTTTGGATGAACCCCATCAATACGGTTTCCAGGTAGTAGGAATTGTTTTTCTGACTAAGCTACTTAGGGGAGTTGTAAGATCACTGGTAATGCACATCAATTTCCCCAAAAATATCGGCATCACAGAGAAGCCCTGAAGGGCACAGTGGTTATACACTGGGCTGCTCAACACGAGTTAACAGTTCAAAACCACCAGCTGCTCCTTGGGAGAAAGAGGAGGCTGTCTATCCCTTAAAGAGCTTGTCTCAGAAACCCACAGAGGCTGTCCAATGGGGTCCCTATGAGTGGCAATCGATTAAGCAGCAACACATATCTGTTAAATAGGCCTCACTAAAAGGAAGGCTAAAGAGAGGCAAATCCGGCCCATTTTTCAAATGTTTTTCATCCTCTATGGATAGGCGTTTACATTATGGAGAGAATATTCAGAGACACAGTCCTTAAGTATAAAGAGTAACAAACAATATGGAAGTCAAAGTAACAACTTTCCCTCACCTTCCCAACACAAAAATGCCCTTTGTTCCAGAAAGTTCAGTCTATTCCATGGGATTCTGTCTCTTTCAGGTGCTGTTGCATTGATTCTAACAGCTACCTGACAGGTTAGAGAGTAAAATGGGCCGCTGGGTTTTTTAAGGTTCTGGAAGCAGACTCCACACCTTTCCCTAACAGAGTGGTTGGCAGGTTCAAACTACTGATGGTTAGCACCCAAAGTCCTCAAGCACTCAGACCACCAGGGCTCCTTCCGTGGGATGTTCAGAGGGCAGGATTTCTAGGTGGGCACCCAATCGAAATCTGTGCGTATGGTGTGTCCACCAGACACAAAAAGATAGACACCAGAATGTTTACGACATCCTGACTCATAGCAGCTCTGAACGGAAAACAATACAAATGTCCATCCACAGTGTAATGGAAAAAGTCAGAGATAAAGCCACATGGGAAACTCTTGTCAAACAAAGCCAAAGTAAGCAGACCCCAAACCTTTCACCTCATCATCTGCCACGTGATTCTCCAAGCAGGATCCGTAGTTCATTTGATGAGAGAAGGGTTTTGGGTCCAACAGTCTCTCTCTTGACTCTTCACATAAACACACTTGGGAAAGCGCTGGATTATATACAAAGAACCTCACATGGAAGCCATCAGGAGGTGTCATTCTGGAACATAACTACCACACCCAAACTATGCTCGATCCCTGAGGAAGACACCCTGCCCCCCCAAAAAAAGCGATGTATTTCAGAGATCAAAATTGTATTTGCTGTACATCACAACAAATGCTATATCCATAGCAAACCAGTATAAAATGCAGGTTAAGTGCATTGATCTGAGCCAGACAGTATGGGTAAAACCCAATGCTGACACCTCCTTGGCTTGGATTTATTATCAGTAAGATTCAGATGATGTGGAGTCCAACCCTCACAGGGGCGTCACGTGAAGACTATCAAAACGAAAACAAACCTGGTTCACAGTAGGTACTTCAGACATATCTACCATTGTTATTATAAAACTCCCTCAACTTCTTTCATTTAAATGTCACCTGGAATATTCTACGTGACAATGCATGATCTTCAACAGATTGCGCTACGTTGCCCTCTGCACTGGTTGTCTTCATGAGCACATCTCTACAGAAGAAGAATCGATACATCTGAATGATGGTGCTAGCAAAAAATATTGACAGTGCCATGGGCCGCCCAAAGAACAAACCAGTCGGCCTTGGAGAAGTACCGCCAGAACGCTCCTCACAGGTACAGATGCTGAGCCCTGTCGTGCAAACTTTGACAAACCGTCCCCTGGAGAGGGACAGCATGCCTGGTTCCGCAGAGGGGCTGCGACAAAGACGGCGGCCCTGGACAGGATGGACGGACACAGGGACTTCAACAGTGGACAAATATAACAACAGTCCCCAGGAGGGTGCAGACCGGGAGGTGTCTGTCCTGTTGTACAGAGGGTCACAAAGTCAAACCAATCCCACTGGACCTACCAACGATAACAGCACTTACTTTGCTGTATTTTACTTGATCTTTTAACGGTTGTTTCCCTGCTATCACTCCTGTTCCCTCATCCCTGCCCAGATGTGCTTTTCATAATCAAGAACTGCATAGGTTCAAATGAACTAGCCTCACCATCTACACATATATATATGTGCATGTTTGATGGGTCTATATATGAATGGATGGATGGAATACACCAGTTACTTGCCCCAGGATAAGTGTCTTAAGACAAAACCAGCAAGCCTATACTTTCATTCTGAGCCAGCTGAGGGAAACCAGACAGGAGACCCGGTTACCTTATGATCGGTGGGAAGTTGCTTCGTCTGCTGGGGTGGGATGCAAACAGCACAAAGGCTATCATGCTTGCAACCCTTCAGGCGGAAGCAGCTTACCAGCACCCTGACCTGAACCTAGTGACAGTGCTGCTGGTCTGCGGAGGCCCAGACTGTGGCCGGATTCACGAGCGTACTTTTTTTTTTTTAAACAAGCTCTGGCCAGTTTTATTAAAGAAAAATATTGCGGGATTTATTTTTCACCAGTCTGTTCTGGCCTGCTTCTAATGATATCAGAATCCCCGGGGTCGATGATGGCCAGCGTGCACACCCTATAGGACTTGCCACATGCTGTGCCCAACTCCATGTGGCCGCTGGAGTGATGGACACCGGTTTTGGCCAACCTGGCGTAGTCCTCAATTTCTGATTGCCTCCAGGCCAGGCACCTGTTGGCCAGGATGACCAGTTTCGCTTTGTCTTGCCTGCTCATCTTCAGCGTCTGCTTGAAGCCCAGCACGTACTTCCCAATTTTCATAACGAGTTGGAGCCGCAAGTTGATGGGCTCCAGCAACTTTTTCGTCTCCTTTGCGGCCACCACCTTCCTGTCTTCGGTGCGGACGGCCGGGCAGGGAGAAAGGAAGGAAGACCCCACGAGCGTACTTTTAAGGCAGTGGGCACGTGGTAATTGGCTGTAGTACCAAGAGACACCTTACGTGACGAGACTCTACAGAGAAACGCGAGAGAGCAAACACGCAGGGTGAGCCTCGCAGGCTCAGTGTTTAGTAAATGAGGCAAAGTCCCATCGTGCTACCTTCGGGGGACACGCACAGGAAGCTCAGAAATGCACAGAGTTAGAGGGGGGCAGTGGTGGGTCACCTCTGGGGACAGGAGCGGACTCGGAGTGAAGGGAATCCAGGGATGACCTTCTCTTTCTGACTAGGGGCCATGGAATGCACACACAGCCAAGGCCAAGTCCATCCAATTGTACATGCATCACGCCCGCCTTTGTCTCCACCTGGACTAGGCATCAATAAGAGGTTTTATTTTATTTTTTAAATGACATTGTGGAGCTCCTTGTGTTATCATCAGACTCGAATGAATCATACAGGAAATCCCTCTTGGGGAAGCGATGCCGGGGAGCAGCCCCGAGCTTGGCTATCCTCACACACGGAGGGAAGAGAAACGACGACAAGCCGCAGGGTAGACCCAGGCAGGCTGTCGATAAGGAAAGCAGAAGGATTTGCTATCTGACCAACAAAACGAAATGCTGCTTCTCACAGGTATGTGTACCCCCCAAAAAATATTCCATAACCTATCACTGGTTTTCATTAAGAAAAAAACACCCTCGCCTTATAATTTGACCCTAACACAAAGAGAGTCAGAACTCAGCAGCGGCAGCGGCACAGGGGTTGCATGGCACCACGGACAGACCCCTGGCGCCGGCACCTCCACAGGGCAGGAGAGAGATACAGAAAGGACAATGGCCCGGGAGACTGTCCTGCCCACTGAACACTGGCAAGATGCTGCTGCAGCCACTGCTGCTTTCTCTGTCGACAGTGCACTGGTGCTTCGATCTTTACCTGGCATACATTATAAAACCCAACGCCAGATTTGACCTGGGTAGAGTTTAAAACAAACCTAGGTACATAAAACAATCGTTCCCAACCAGGCAAATCAGACATGGCCTCCTTCGGAAGCGTACAATGGATCTACAGGCAAAGGGTCCGCCTCTCTATCGTTGAGCAATGAGTCATTCCAGAAAAAAAGTCCCTTCCTAAGCATGAAGCACTGTCAGCTGGACTGAGGCAGCATGGAACACGCCAGCGCCACGGGTGGCGAGGCCAGAGGGAGACGGCGGGAGGAGCCTTCGCCTTCCCTTTCATGAAACCACCCAAAGGTCTCAAGCTATGTGGTGGTCAACAGAAAAGCCAACGTGCAAAGGAGGCCGTCGCAAGGATGGAAGCACTCACCGGCCACCTGCTGGCGCGCACCCGATTTGGTGCCCTCCTTTTCCCTCAAGCTTAAAATCCAACAGGTGCCAAAGGCGGCAGAGAGGTTAGACATCGATCGCAAAGCTAGTAAATCCTAACCTAGGGATGGAAACCATCTTGTGATTCTTTCTTCCACGCTTGCCCTCCGGTGACACAGTGCCAAGGGGAATCTGCAAATCTGGGGCTGGACTTCATATTACAGTCAAACAGCACTGTCAGACATAAAATAAACTTTTGAAAATTAGAATTACTTGAATGCACAAAAGTAAGCGAATGTAAAATTTTATTATAATAATAAAAAGAAGTGGAGGGATAGATAGGCCAAGAGTCTTTTCTGGCATTAAAAATTCAGTTAAGCCCAAAATATACAAAGCTGACCCAAAAAGTATGGCTACAAAAATCATTTCCCAGTCATCACAAACCTGCAGGGCAGGGGAGACCTGCCCCGTGGGTTTCTGAGACTGTAACTCTTTACAGCAGTGGAGCATCTCACCTCGCTCCCATGGAGTGGCTGATGGTTTCAAACTGCTGACCTTGTGGTTAGCAGCCCAGTGCAAAGCCCATTATGCCCCAGGACTCCTTCACAAAATCACAAAAATCTTTACTAAACAAAAATATACACATGGGAAGTTCCTGCTGCTCACGATGGCCTCCATTTAGTCTGCTGGCGTCTGAAGGCCGAGTGTCCATCTTCCCTCCAGGATCCGATGCTCTCGGACGTACCCACCACGTTACAACAGCACAGTGGGATGCAAACCGCGGGTCTTTTTAACGCTGGTGTTTGGTGTGGTTGTTTTCAGGTTAGGGAACAAAAAGAGGTCTGAAGGAGCAAAACCAGGGCCAGTGGTAGATGGAGTTGGGTTCCCGCGGCCATTCTCTCAGGGCAGTCCCTGCTGCTTTCAAAGAGGAGCCGGGTACAGGGTTGGGATGTAAAACCTTCCCTGGGGCAACTTCCCTGTTCTTTTGCTCTTTAGAGCAGTTTTCCTTTTCCTAACATCTTCCAAAGAAGCCCTCCAGATTTTCTTGTGTCCTTGGGAAACCTTTCTCAAGAGTACCCTTTGGCGAGCCCACATGACAGTCGCCATGCCCTCCTGCCTGGAACATAAGTGGCCCGGCCCAGCCCCTCAGAGGACACTGTATGACTTGGATCTTCTTTTGTTAAAACATTCTAATGAGAGTGAGACAAGTTTTGCAAGTTTTAGACTAAGGCATATTTTGTTTGGAATAAAACCATGTCTGCATGGACTGCAAGCCCAGTAGCAGTACTTTGGGACTCACTCTCAACTATGCTCTGCTGTCTATAGGGTAGAACAGGGAAGGCGTTTGGAGCTTAAAAATAAAGAAAAATAAAAGCAACAACCACAAACTAGGAATTGAGGGGAGGAAATGCAAGCAAAGCCCAATGTCAACAATCCCGGAATCTAGGAATGTCATCTCCATGACATTCGTCTGAGCGCTACTCTGGAAACGTCGATTCTTCCCTACTCCCAAGAGAAGGAAGACAATGTAAAGAATAGCACAGAAAGTTCTATAAAACTGCCACCTGTCTGACTGCTCGGGGAGCCTTTGGAATAATGAAGCAACGGACACAGCAGGAGGCTCCTGTGTTGGACAAACCAGTGACGTCCCAGTAATGGGAATGAAGCAGGCAGACCTCAGCGACAGGGCATGTTCGGTTCCAGCGCACCACAGTCAAGCCAGCATCACAATGAAGCAAGTTGCACAATTACTCTGGCTTCCCAGTGCACATAAAGGTTATGCGTACACTATACTGTCGCCTATTAAGCGATAACAGCACTGAGAGCGAGCTGGGAGTACTGTGAACATTAGCAGAGGGTGCACAGCAACATGAAGCGAGAGGGAGCACATGCTTTGGGGAAAATGGCGTGGACTGACCTGCTGGATGCAGGGTTGCTACGATCCTGCTTGCAAACAAAACCCCATCAAAAAACAACGGTCTCTGTGAAGTGCAGTAAAGCAACGCACGGTAAAATGAGCTACACATACATGTATACGATGCTGGCTCTCCACAGCCCAAATTAGCCCACACTGTACACTGATATTAATATCCCGTGTTCTAATTACTGTGGAATTTCACTGTTCTAAATGCTGTGTCTTGTCCCTGATGATTTTTGCTTTCTGAAACACAGCCACCACCTCAGGAAATAAATTAGCTTATGGTCAATAGAAATGCATGGGAAAGCCTAACTCAATTTTTTGGCTGTTATGCTGTTGTTTTATATGATTAATGGCCAACAAATGGGTTTGCAACAGACTGTCTATCTGAAACCCTAAGAACGGCCAAATATACAGCTCGCTATCACCAGGGGAAAATGAATGGTTCACATCCATAATACCAGAAAATAGAAAGCCAAGTTTAGACCAAGCAGACAGCCAACAGCAAGCAGTCCTGAGAAGGAGGTCAGAACTGTCGGCATTGGCTATTTCATGCCAGGCCCTGCTTCCCCTTTTAGAAAATACAATTAAAGCTCACGGGTCAAGGGGCTCATCCAAAATCTGTTAGGTGCGAGGTGCAGACTGTTTGCATAATAACATGATTCTGGCGTCATAAACAAAACTCAACGTGGTTGAGGGTTTGCTGAGACTCTGAGAGACCCACGGGCTGCCATCTGTCTCGGAAGAAGTATAGCCAGAGTGCTCCTTAGAAATGCGAGTGGCGAGACCTTGCCTGATGGTCTTTGGACTTGTAATTCAGAGAGCCCAGTCCCTAGAAAAGGACCTCATGCTTGATTATGAATCCGGTCTGTGAAAAGAAGACAGTTCATGAGATGCATTCATACAGTAGTTGCAACGATGGGCTTAAACATAACAACAGTTGTGAGAATGGTGTAGGACCAAACTGTTTCCCTCTGATGTACAAAGGGCACTGTGAGTGGAACTTGATGGTCCCTGACAACTATACCAACTTGATGGCAACTAACCACTCCAGCATTTCCATGCCCATTTAATCCTTCCAGCAACTGGTGCTAGAGATATTCCCACCACCACCATATGACCAATCAAAGGACTGGAGCTTCCACAGCACAGGTTTTAAACCCTATGAAGCAGTCTTACTCGGCACAAATGGCAGATTGTGTGTCAGAAGTGACTCCAAGGCCACCAACAATTCAAACCATAGTGGCAAAGCCAAGACATGCAACCTCAAGCCCTACAACTTCCACAAACGATAAAGGCAAGTCTGCTATCAAGGGCACATGGGGTTCTAAAACAGGGCAGCCTTCACACAGCTGGGTTTGACTTTTACTTGGTAGTTCCAGGAACTCAGAAGTTTCTTCATTTCTTTGAATTTCTGTTTTCTCCTCTGTAAAATGGATCCACCAACGCAATCACCTCCTCTAAGGACCAGAGCCTCTGTGTACACCAGGGTCCTGTTCACTGTCCCTGAGACCCGTTGGAGGGCTGGACTATAGTTTAAAAAAAACTATGAACAAATTCCTATGCACACTGCTCATGTCTTATTCTGACGTAAAAAAACACCTGGCGGGCCGGATAAATGTCCTCAGCGGGCTGCATGTGGCCTGCAGGTCACAATTTGAGGATGCCTGGTATAGAGTAGTACTCCAATAGTAAATCCAAAAAGCTCGATCCCGCTCCCATGGAGCTGATTCTAACACATGGCAAGCCCGTGCGTTGCAGAAAAGAACTGCTTCTTAGGGTTTTCTTGGCTGTCATCTCAAAGAAGTTAGTCACCAGGTGTTCCTTCTGCGTCCTGGCACCAGAAAAGTGGGCTATGAGTCAACTGTTCACAAATAACTGGCTATCTGGAGTCTGCCGTGTCCCAATCATTCAAACATTTCTACAAAAAAACTAATATCGTTCACCAAAGCAAACTGTCAAATGGCCGCCGAGCACATGAAAGATTGTTCAGCATCATTAGCCATCCAACCAAAGAAAACTCACTGCCATCAAGTCCATCCAATGCATGCAGACCCTACATGGGGTTTCCGAGACCGTAAATCTTTTTGGAAACACACAGTCTCATCTTATTCCCAAAGAATAGCGAGTGGGTTTGAACCACCAACCTATGGGTAGCAGTCCAAGGCTTACCTGACATCGCCACCAGGACTCCTTATCATTAGCAGTCCAAGAAATGAGCATCAAAACCACATTAAGATATAACTTCATTACCAATAGAATGACTAAAACACACAACAACAACAAACGGTGGCAAGACTGTCTGGAAATTGGAACCCTCGGTTACAGCCCGGGCTGCTATTTTCAAGGTCAGCAGTTTGAAACCACCAGTAGCTCCACAAGAAAAAGATGAGGCTTTCTACTCCCAGAAAGTTACAGTCTTGGAAACTCACAAGGGCGGTTCTACTCTGTCCTAAGAGTCTCTCTGAGTCAGAATCAATTTGATGGCCTTGAGTTGTTGGGTGGGGGAGCTGCTGTCAAGCATATAAAAGGGAACCCCCTCTGAACTGTGACTCGGAGCAGACAGAGTAGGCTCTGGCTGTGGACATCAGCACAACCATTGACATTGCTGTTCAAGAAATTACCATGGACGTCCATTCCAATTTATAAATGCCAGTCTCTCTCTCTCTCTCTCTCTCTCTCTCACACACACACACACACACATTTTTTTTTACCAATAAAAGACCATTAACTTAAAAATATTTGTATGCAAAATGGTACAGGTATTGTGGAAAAAAGGGGGCGTGGTTTTTGAAAAAGACAGAAACCAGAACTACCATGTGACGCCGCAATCCCGGCCCTAGGCACTCACTCAAAGGACTTCAAAGCAGAGACTTGAAAACCAACATTCTTCAGAGCCCTGTTCACAATCACCAAAAGGTGGAAGCAACTTCACTGGCCATGAACAGCTGAATGGACAGAATGTGGTACGTACATACAGCGGAGTGCTACTCAGCCGGTAGGAAAAATGAAGTCTTATGATATGAAACAAGAGAGACGAGTTGGAGGTCATTATGCTGAATAAAACAAGTCAATCAAAACAAAACACATATGGTATGAGCACACTTATATAAAAAGAGAAGAAAAGGCCAATGTAGACAGACCACAGTTGATTCGTGGCTGAAAGGGGAAGGGTGGGGACAGGTGATGATGGATCCATCGTGGTGATTAAGGGGAGGGCTGCACAACTGATTACTGTAAGTTGCACACCTAAAAAAAAGGTGAATTGGAAGGAGGTGAGCTTCATTTTACAAACTGGACTGTGAGCTCTTGTGTTCTCTTTGCAGCCCGTGATGGGCATCTCCCAGGACATTTGGCATAAGCTCCACAAGACCGGGGGCAAGAGAAATCCTTACCACAGAAGTGGGAGTCTGAGCTGGAAGCCCGGCTGGCAACACTAAGCTTGGCCCCCGCCACATCCACACCGTTTGCATAAAAGGAGGCAACAAGAAGCACAGGGCCTGAAGGCTGGATGCAGGGGGCTTCTCCTGGGGCTCCCAGTGTTGCGCTCAAAAGACAAGAATCATTGATGTTGTCTACAAGGCATCCAAGACCCTGAAGAAGAACGCCTCATGCTCACTGATAACACACGGGCCGCCGAGGGAATGAGCCCCACTATGCACTGCGCTTGGGCCGTGAAAGGGAGGCTACCCTGACTCTCGAAGGAGGAGAGAGATGGAATAAAAAGCAATCGAGTAAAATTCAGAAAAAAATACGATGAAAGGGGAAAAGAATGCAAAACCCAGCAGCCTCGTGGCGGAGCGGCTCCGGCAGAGCAAGCTTGGTGCGTGTGCGGCTTCGAGGCCAGGCCAGGGTGGCCAGCGCACCCGGAGCTGGAGGCTCGCTGAGAAGTCCAAAGCTCGAAATGGCAAGTAAATCCTCTCATCCTAGAACATGTATTACATGTGTTTACTCTAAGGCTTGTAAAAAAAAGAAAGTTGAATTGGCAAAAGTTGTATGATAGATGTGTGTGTGTGTGTGTGTGTGTGTGTGTGTGTGTGTAGGCTAGCGCTGCTTGTGTGCAAGCAAACACACCTAATTGGATTGGCTTTCTTGGTTGAGGGGTTTGGATCATGATTTCAAAGGACATTTCAATCACTTGGCCTAAGCAGGTACTAGTGCTTTTGTTGCACTTCAAAGTTGGATAGGTAGGGCCTGGGGTTGGCCTTCAAAGTGTGTCCACGTGGACATCCTGGGCACAGTCATTGGTCTCTCGTCACCTGCAGCGACAGAAAGAGGATAATCGGGAATAGGAGGAGGATATGGCTACTGCCTCCACAGCCACTGCCTCCCCTGCCTGGAATCCAGAACTGACTGGCGCTGGGCTATCATTCCTGAGCATGTGACCAAAGATCTTTGGGAAGAAACCGGGTCAACAGGCTAAAAGCGCAGGGCAGAAATTCAAGTTCTCATGGACTCTAGACCTCCTGAAGTCAGGGAGGTTGGATGAATCCTGCAACTCGCGTCTAAGACAGTCTCTAAACCTGACACTGCAACTGTCTTTGAAGCCTTCTTAAAACCAATCAACAGGTTAGACTTATGTAAATCATCTGCCTTCAATAGGTGCGGTTATAAGAGCAATCTAAATGGGCTCAAAGTGACCCCAGGAACTCACGATCTGATAGAAACCCTAAGGGGCAGTGAATTTATGTTAGTAGAAACAGAATAACTCAGGACAGGGGGATGAGAATGCTTGCACAATTCAAACATTGTACTCAGAATCACTGGATTGTATAAGGAAAATTGTTGCATGCGTGCACTTTGTACTGTGTATATTCTCAACAACCAAATACATAAAACTAAAAGGAAATAATAATAACAAGACCAACACTTTGTAGCCCTTTCACCATTCAAAAACAAAAAACAACCATGGCCATCGAGTCACTGCACCCTAACTCCAATTCACAGTGGCCCTATCGGACAGAGCAGAACTGTCCCGTTAAGTTGGACTCTTTACAGAAACTGACTGCCAGCACTTATTTAACCGGCCCAGTGGGGGTTCAAACCACCAAATCTTTCAGTTAGCAGCTGAGTGCTTAAGTACTAGACCACCAGGGCACCTTCTTCCAAACTCACTCGCATCGAGTCAATTCTGACCACTGCTCAGGGCAGAACGGAACTGCCCCTGTGGGTTTCAGTGACTGTCACTCTTTACAGGATTAGATAGCCTGACCTTTCTCCCATGGACCGGCTGGTGGCTTCAAACTATTCACCTGTTTCTATCAGCCCAATTCAACCCACTACGACACCAGGGCTCCCTACTGAAACCAAAACCTCACTGCCACCAAGTGGTGCCTAGTGGTGGCTAGTCCATGGGAGTCCATCAGAGTGCCTGGAATCCAGGAACAGGAAACCATAGTCTCTTCCTGGCATCTAATTAACACAGACAGGGCTCTCTGCACTTGAAGGGCCTCCCTACTGGGAAGCGAGTTAGTGGTGCAGAAAATAGAACTCACTATCTGTATGTCTGTGGGCACCACAAAGTTTTTAGAGTTATTGTGGAAAAAAATGACTAGTCACCATTATCAAAATTTTGAAAAGCTAGCACTATGTCTACATGAATGTATATCTGTATCTAATACATATTTACAATTATTATGCACTCCGGTGAGGCCCCAAAGCAAAGATCCTTACAGTCAAAACATCTGAGAGTCAGGCAATGAGTAATTCAGCTATGACTATTTATAAATCGAAGTCAAACCCTGGCTCGACCGTCACCAGAGCGCTAAATCCCTTTTTCCAAAATGGCAATTATTCAAAAATGCCAAGACTGAAGAATGAAACGGACTAACTGAGGATGGAGAATGTTTATGAATAGCTACTTTGAGGGTTTATCAGATCATTCTAACGAGCGAGGAAAATTACTATGGCTCTCTCCCATCATTTATCAGATGGAGCACAACATTTCCTGGAAAATTATATACATTTTGCGGAGTAGCATTGGGCTACAGGAAGTTATAAAGAACATTCATTATAACCACTAATATACATTCCTCGATTAAAAAAAATGCATAGCATAACGTACCCTGTTAGATTCAAGTGGTGTTCTCATTTCCCATGAATTTAAATTAAATTTCAAATCATCAGGCCCCTCCCCCATTGCACTTGGCTGTGGGGAAGGGGCGGGCTTGGACGTGGCTCTGTCCTCCAGCTCACCTTGTCAGGGTCACTAAGCCCTCACGCCCCAGGTGGGGGTCACAGTCATCCTCACAGACATGAATCAGACCCTCCCAGGGCTGTTTCCCCCTAAAGTTCTTTGTGCTGTTGAGGATGAAAGAGACCCTGGGTGCACTAGGACAGTATTTCTCAAAGATAAATCCCTGGATCAATGTAACTAGAACCACCTGGGGTGGGGTAGGGGTGGGAATGGGGTTACAAATACAGATTCCTGGACTATTCCTAGATTATCCATCTGATTTCAAGTTGGGGCCCAGGGATCTTCATATTATCAAAGACCCTTGATTATGATGAGGGGAACTTCACAGTTTGTGGAGAGATTCCATTATCTTCTCATTCCGTTCTTTCACCAGTTTCTGAAGCCCTCTCACACGGAGCACAGTTAAGAGACCCAAAGCCATCTTGGACATGTACTTTGACCTCGGATGCTAACAGTTGGAGCATGCGTGAAAGTTACTTCACCTGGCGAAGCCCCTCCAGTCCCTACTTACTGTACATGTTAAAGTCCCTACACCCCTAGAAGGTATTGGGAGGATGACACAAAATAATGCACACCACGCCTTCGTCCGACACACTGCCCAACACACAGCAACGATCACATGAAGCGGTTAATTTGGGTTCAGTGACTGATTAGCTCTTCACTATAAAACTCCAGCAAACGGACTGCTATCCAGTCCAGGCTGACCCACAGGACCCGCCATGGGTAACACTTCATTCTAGCAAAAAGGAATTCATTCTAAGGAACCATGAAAACGTGTCTTCTGATTAAACCTCAGGAAGCCTCGAGGGCTCCGAGTTTCAATAATACCTGACGGCAAACACCAGGCGTACGGCACCCAGAGCACATGCTGCAGATGCAGCTCAGTCCTCAACTGGTCCTCTCTCAGCATCTTAAACGGCATGTCAAAGCCATCGAGGGGGAACCTCAAATCGTTCCTGTAAAACATCATTTGACTTTGCTGTCCGCTGTAACACCACTGCGTTCGTCACTATAATTAGGTATTTGGCTCCGATTTTTTGTTTTTATCATTTATGTCTTTTTGTTTTTATCCTTAAAAAAAATCCCTCTGTACTAGTCAAGCAGAGATTAGAAACACACCTGGGATTTTGGCAGACGTGAAGCAGCACATGTATTTAATTATGGGGAGGTTTCTGGCATTAGCATTCTGAGCATGCTCATGCTATACCTATTAAAAACAGAAAAAAGGAAACTACAGGGACATGCAGACAGCACACAGCAAGTTTAATCTTGAGATGATCTCAAATGAATTTGTGCAAGCAGAATTCCAAATCACGGCGCGTAAATAAAAAGCAGGGAAACTTCACCCTGAATTTGTGCTCTCAGAGATCTGGCTTCTGGACTGAGTCCCTTCTAAGACTAAGATCCTGGAGGAACCATAGGTGACCACAGAGCAGCAATCTCTGTGCTTGGTGGGCACTGGGCATTCACAGGGTGAGCCCAGACCAGGAGCCACTGGAACCCTGGTGCTGAGTGGTGACCCCCTCCTCCCTCAGCATCCAGGACCACTCGACCAGGGCATGTCCTCAGCTCTGAAACTTCTGACTGCTGCCTGGGAGATGATGGGCGTGGGATTCTTGTGGATAGAAGAGAGGTTACAAGAGACAAAGAAGACAAGTAAAGGGGCAGGGACCACCCCGTCAGCAATCTACAGCGGGCCTTTCAAAGTAGACCAGTAAACCTCAGGTGAGATGCAGAAGAAAGACACTTTCAACAGAGATGACGGTTGGAACAGCAACTCCAGGACCATCCAAGTCTGAGCTATAGCTCAAACCTTGCACCCAACTATACAGAAACGAAGCAACCCATGGTGAGCACACACACACTCCCCGGGTCTCCGATGGCTGCTTTGTCTACAAGCAGGGGTCCTCAAGCTTTTTAAACAGGGGGCCAGTTCACTGTCCCTCAGACCCATTGGAGGGCCAGACTATAGTTTTAAAAAAAAAAACTATGAACAAATTCCTATTTTGAAGTAAAAAAACAGATGGGGCAAACACAACTGGCGGGCCGGATAAATGTCCTCGGCGAGCCGCATGTGGCCCACCAGCCGTAGTTTGAGGACCCCTACAGTACATGGTCAGGGCTTTTGGACCAGATGCCTTTCAGTGGGCTTGAATCACCAACTTTTCGGTTAGCTGGCAGGCACAGTATCTATCTGCCCCATCCTGGGACTATAGATTATAAATAGCTGCCATATATTACTGAAGAGTTAGTTCCTTATTGAAGTTCTATAAAGGGCTTCCTGTGCAATATCTGATAGAGTCTTTAGATCAACTCATGAGGTGTGCATCAGGAAATTCCACAGATGAGAAAACTCGGGTCAAGTGGGGGCTTGTAGTGAGAATTCCATCCACATCACTTTCTGTTTTTCTGATTAAAAGTATAAGTCAACTCAAGTTTTAGAAGAATGGCCTTACCATTCCAAACAAACATGCATAAGAAACAAAAAGATCCAAATAGAAAGTAAAATCAGGTACTCAAGAAGGCTGTCTGAATTATAAAATGCTGGGATACATTGGCCCAAGAGGCAGATTATATTGTTGAAGAAATTAGTCTTTTTGAGCCCGTGTGGTTCACAGCTACTCCGGAGCTCATGAAAAACACGCCAATCAGTCTCACCAGTCTGTGAGACTCTTGTACATCTATGTGAATTATGACCAAGCGGAAGGTGCTGGCATGTGCTCATGCTTCAAACTCCTGCAAAATTTTATGAATCAAATTATGATCTTTGTGTTTTCACAACCATTTCTATTTTCCAACCACCTAGCAAGTTCAAATTACCATATGGATAAACACCGTGTTTTCTTTCTTTTATGATTTGGTCTTTTGAATGTTAACTGAATGGCAACTTCTGAACTCTGGACACTCCCAATAAATCCAGAGACTAGGGAGTGATGGCAGATGAACATAAAATATCTTTTGGGGTGATGAAAATTTTATAAATCAAATTATGGGGGTGATTGTATTTACTAAAAATAATGTAAATGTACACTTTAAAGGGGGTGAATTTTATGATACACATATTACACCTCAAAAAAGCTGTTAAAAATGGAGGGGTCCCATTGTTTTCTCCTCGATTGTTCATCCAGCCTACCCTATCCAGACAGACCTGCAGAGACAACAACATGCACAAAAACAAGACAGAGCAAAACCAAGCAACAATGTACAACAAACTA